>NC_077240.1:19287812-19937500 GCF_947179165.1 Solanum dulcamara
TCTTTAACTTTTGACACATAACTCCCCCTCTTTGGATTGATCTGACTCTTTGTTTTGATTTAATGGAATCTAATAAACCTACCTTTTACCCAGTTGTTAGACACAAGGCATAACCGGATTTTCGATCCCTAGGCATTCTTCAGTCTTCACAAGTAACATCATGAAAATTCTCCGCCTGAGGGGTTACGAGCTTTCCTCCCAGTTTATTTTGATGAGTATCCATTACTCTATCATCTATCAGAAGCTCTATCTGGTTCCTTATAACTGAAGAATCTTTGTTGATCAGTTATTTGCAAGTTTCAACTTTAAGTGGACCTTGCCCTTATGATCACTAGATTGGGGTGGCCATGTCTCAAATCTAAAATTTCAATCCCCACCAAATTTTCCATTTCCAGAAGTTTCTACAGATTCAAAGATGTACTTAACACATTAAGTGGTGTCACAACAACATACCCAATGTAGTCCCAAAAGAAGTAGAGAGATTGTTTTCGATGGATCCTCGGTTCAGAGAAAAAAATTCAAAGCAGTCCCGAACAAGAAGTAACGGAAGTACGAGAAACAACAGATAATAACAAAAACAACAGATAGTAACATAACATTAGCTACAACAAAACAATATGATAACTGAGCTATAAGGAACAACAAAAAGTAACAGATACTTAAACATTAAGTAGTGTTGATGGAGAATTTTCTGTTCTGTAGTCTGACCTTTCTACTTGGATTTCGAGGGGCAAAAACATAAACGGCTTGACAGCCCTATAATTCAGCCACGATCCTGAATATCCGTAAGAGTATATACCCTGTATTAATAAGCTGTAATATGTTTTTGTAGGTGCCACATTTGTTTGGCCGAGTATGAGGAGGGAGACAAACTGAGGGTACTCCCTTGCCGCCATGAATATCATATGAATTGTATTGATAAATGGCTTAAGGAAGTGAACCGGTATGTTGAGACAATTCTTTTCCGTCTTTGTGCTTTCCTTGTATTGCTTGCTATGTACTTTGAGATGTAGCTTGTATTGATTTCCTACTTTCTGTTTTTCCAGGGTCTGCCCTGTTTGCAGGTGCAATGTTTGTGAGAATCCTGCGATTGGTTCTGTCTCAAATTCAGAAGCTTCTTAACAATGGTGCTAAATATAGAAACAGATTCAGGTGAAAAACGTAAAAAATGTTGTATTGAATTGCGTTAATATAGCTGCCAGAATTGTAAATATTTATGATATATAGATAAAATTGGGTTGAAATGTGTTATATTAGTTTTGAAAATTACTTCTTTCCATCATTTCTCTCTTATATATTTCCTTCTACTGCTGCTAAATATATCAGTATTAAATCAAACTATATGAAAAAGTTTTCCTTAAATGAGAAGATCTAGAGTAGAGTAAGATGAACAAAATAATTAGAAGTAATTGACAACAAAAAGTTAATTAAATTTTGGCTTTAGATCACCATTCTTATCGAGTCATGTTTAATATTTAACCATGGTCACAACTCACAACTAATATATATTGTCATTTTATTTTATAACTGTTAAAAATGAAATTGATTAATTTGGTGTGAACTCAAAATTCATGCAAGTAATTTTATTTTCCTTTTCTTCTTTCTTTATTTCCTTCCTTTCCTTTGTGTATCGTATCGTTATCCTTATTTTTTCCTCCTCTTTTCTTAAATTCACGAATCAATTATCCATGACAAACTGTTGAACATGATAATTTATATTAGAGAATAATATAAAACAATAACAGAATTCATGAATCTCGTTAACAAAATTATTAATTATAACATAGTACAATATGATTAGTCTCTATTGAGAAAAAATAAGATTAAACGGGGGATAAATTTGGATCTGCGTTTGTATTTGTATTTGTAGTAGCATAATCTTCATTGTCATCATATGGAATACAATCACAAACTTCTCCAAAGTCACAATAAGGTCTACAATGACGACCGTCAACCACGTAGGCACAATCTTCATCTTTATAGCATGCTAGTTCTGCTTCAACTTTAATACATAGAATATCTGCAAATAAATATTTTCAGTCATTTTTGTCATGATATATGTGAAGAGAGAGAGGGAGAGACGAACCTATTGCAACAATCAAAAGTACCATAGTATAAACCAACTTCAAGGATGATTTCTCCATATTTTTGACCAAATCTATTTCAATAGAGCTTATGTTTGTTGATGTTTTGCCTTTTCACCTTTGTATAAAATTTTACACACTTTTATAGTTTAGACTATAGTCTCATTTATGAGAAACTGACGTTATATTTTGTGAAAATTACTCTTTAATTAATGTTCTTTTTACTATTCCAAATTAATGCAACTCAATTTACTTTACATAATGGAGTAACGTTTTATCTCAACTTCTTTTTGAAAATTAATGTATCATGACTTGTATTATTTGAAATGTTTTTTTTTTATTTGTATGGTTCAACTTAGCGAAGGACAATTATTGTACTGAGGAGATTACAATATGATTAATTTTCTAACTAGAAAAATAAGACGAACATGTTAAAAGAGGAAAAATGGAAGGATAAATGCATTTCCTGTGTATGAAAGGGTAAACATTTTTTACAGCTGCCCAAGCCCCAAACAACTAAAATTCAGCGGTGGCCACCTATATGTTTCCCATTATGACATTATATGGTTCAGTCCATAAAAATATGACATGTCCAACCTATATATCTCAAAGTATAGGCTGATTATGGACTCACTTATTTGTTAACCTAATTTATGGCAGATTACATTGATATGGAGCGGTGGTTTAAAAGGCGGGGACATGAGGCGAGACGTTTTATGTAGTATGGGACAAGGCGTAAGTCTTATGAATTTATCGGATGTATAGCTCATGTATCTTCAATTTAATAATCTTATTACTAAGAAAATAAATAAAAGTAAAACTTTCAATAATTCTGCATTTAAATAAATCATCAATAATATAAAAAAATATTATAATTATTATTAGAGAAAGATAATAGCACAAAAAAGATAATAATTGAGATAATATTTAAAATAAAATCATCATCCATTTTCAGTACATCTACTAAATTTTTCCATCCTCAACCAATATTTACATTATTATTGTTTATATATTTCATATAAGAAAAAGATAAAATGTGTAAGAATAATGACAAAAACAAATTAGATTCAAATACCGTCCAAATTGACTTATTGAAATATTTTGTCAAAAATATATTAGCAATAATTAGCATGCTCCATAGGCACAGAGATCGAGCAGGGCCTGCCACCAGAATACTGGTAATTATTAATTAAAATAATTTAATAACTAGAGCTATAGTAATTGTTACGTTTTCATCTAGGTTTCCCCCCCCCCCCCCCCTCAGTCTCATTTAATTAAAAAGATAATAAATAATGCATATGTGCCTGAAGAATAGGAGAATAAATTGAAATACGTTATTTTGGGGGGCTCAATGAGAATGTGATCTGTGTAATTCTATAAATATTAATTCTAGCAAGAATATATTTTTCAAAAAAAGTTTGTTTAAGCTCTAACACAGCCAATGCTTTGCAATTACGCATGTATTCACATTATAGTTGATATAACAAGAAGTAATAGCTCAAGTGATAAGCATTTTCATTTTTAATATTAAGATTGTGAGTTTGAGTAGCAAAAAGATAAAGCTTCGAGAAGTTAAAAATAAAAATCTTAAAATCGAAGCATTGTCTTAATAAATTTTAAAACTATAGCTATGAGTAGTTAATAAGACCCAAACAATAGTCATCTATCGAAGTTTGAATTTCATTTGACTAGGGTCAAAATGGTCCAGACCTGACAAATGCTTCCACACAATTGTTTAGTGTTTAATCTTAAAAATTATTGGAGAGCAAGCTGAGTTGATAATTTTAACATTTATCTGAATAATGTTGAACGAAATTAATTATCTACTAATATTTATTCTAATAAAATAATAAATAGCCAAAAATAAAAATATATATATATATATTGGAAATGCACAGAAGAATTGAAGCTGGCAAAAACACTATTATTTGTCGGAAAAAATTGAGATAAGTCCACATGACAGTGTTCTTGTCATGACCATAATAGTTAGCGTAAAATAGTTACTTGGGGGAAATTAACAGGCAGGCTATCCATCAGAAAAGAAAACAAAAACATCAGTAAGCTGCTTCTTAAGGGGCAAATATACAACACCCGTTGTAATTTAGATCAAATATACTCAAAAAAGATAGTATATATATATAAAACTTTGTAATCTAATAAATGGTGCATAAATATACATCATTTGTTAGACGACAGGGGTATATATGCACTAATTTTTTAATGAGGAGTGTATCTGCTTTAATTTGCAAAATTGAGGGATATATTTATTCATTTCCCTAAAATCAAATTAACGGCATAATCAAACAATCAAATGTCATGGTTGAGTGGTATAATTACTCCTCCATCTTTAGGTTCGAGTTCTGGGTGTGAGTTTCTTTAGGTTGGCCGCCAAAGTAAAACTTTTTGGTATAAAATTCAAATTAGTTAGACCCCAAAGAGATCACTGGACATCAGATGAAAAACTAGAAAAAAAGTCAAATAATCAGAAGCATAGTTAAGAATTTGAATTTATCCTGGGACGAATTGTTAGTTATCCAAATTATCGTGTACATAAATGATTGCTCTGTAAAATTAAATATAATATTTTATGTAACACATATTTTTTTTTAGAATTGATCTAATATTATTTTGGTCATCATTATGATATTATTTACTGATTTACATATTTTCTAGATTTAAATGGTACACCAGGTTGAATACTAAAAGTTATATATTTTTCTAGCCGAATAAGAGAATCAATTACAATTTATGAAGCTTTTTTTCTCTTTTTTAGTATTGCACTTATATTCTAGGAATTTCATATTCATCCATGCGTTTCTAAGGTTCGAACTTTTAAAAGGAAAAAGGTCCTGATATATATCTCAACTTTGTCATTGAAGATTGATTGCCTTCGTTATAAAAATGGCTCATATATATTACTATCGTTACAAAAATGACTCACGGGACTCTATCTTTATTCTCGTCCGATTAATCAGTTCTTTCAATCAGGGAGAGCTCAACAAGGTCGAGACCAAGACTCACATATACTCCCACCATTAAAGAAATTGCTCACATATACCCCTACCATTACAAAAATAGCTCATATGTACCTTTTTCATCTTAAGGAAGTGAAAAATTAATTTTTAATTTTTAAATTTTTTAAAAAATTCATGTATGGGGTATATTTTTTTTTTTTGAGAAAGTAAAAAAATAATAAAAAATATATATACCCATATATGTGAATTTTTATTTTAGCAAAGTTTAGGATATATATATATCTTTGATTATCATTATTTGAGTTTATAATTCTTATTTTATTTTTATTTTTTCATTCTTTGGTATAAATATAAGAGAAATAAAAAAAATATGAATGAAAAAAATAAGAAAAAAATTGAAAACTATTATTTTGCAGCTATATTATAATTTAAAACTAATTTTTTTTCTGCTATATTGTAATTTAATTTTTGTATCTATAAAAAAATGGGGCATGTATGATGAATTTTACAATAAAACTAGTGAGAAAAATAAATTTGACTATCAAAATAATAAATTCAAATTAGTTGTTGAATTAAAATGTCAAAAAGATAAATTATGTGTGAGAAAGATCAAATATACCCCTATATGTATTATTTTTTTAACAAAAAACTTTAAATTAAATTAATTTTTCCCCTTCCGTTAAAAAAAAGGGTATTTGTGAGTCATTTATTTAACAGTAGGGGTATATATGAGTTACTTTCATAACGAGGGGTATATCAACTCTTAATGACAAAATGAAGGAGTATATCAGACTCTTTTCCCTTTTTAAAAAGATAACTTACTAAATTTTAAATAAATTATACTATTATCTATTAAAAGATCTTCCAAAACACATATATTATTAAATTTGATAAATTAAGATACTGAATTCTGGAGAATCGGTAACTCTCTCCCACTCATAGTCATGGTCATAGTAATGATGAAGCTCGAAGCATGAGGCAGTGGTTTCTGATGGTAAAAAAAAAAAAAACAGAGAGCAGAAAAGGAAGTCTTGTACTTTCCCAAAATAAGTCGTGTTACCACAGAAAACAAGGCAATGTAAGCAACTCTCATGTTTATTTATCATATAAGCAGTAATAATTAAGTTGAGTAGATCAATTAATCTTATTCTTCTAATACAAATTGTATATAATCTATTATCATAATTAAGCTGTCTCCTGCAAAATGTACATCTAGTGGATCATATTTGCTGTCTCTTAGCTATACAGTATATTGATCTTTTTCAGTTTGAAAGCATGCCAAGAGTGTCTATAAAGCAATGCCATTATTCAATTTATGATTGTCTATATTGCAAAGGGTTGTATTTTAATCTGTTATACATATAGTCTCATATGGAGATTTATATATGTAACTTTGCAAAAGAGGGTTTAATGATAGTGACTTAGCTAAAAAAATTTATTAGGGGTGTTCAAAATTTGAAATAAATTAAATATGAAAAAAATATGATGTGTGGGTTCACTGTCATCTTGTTTTCAACATGACAATTTTCTGTAGTTCCATTGCTTTTATTACGGAAATATATGGATATTATATAAAGTGAAATATTAATTGAACAACGATAGAGTAGATTAGTTTGTAAACATAGATTACACAATCAAAGAAAAAAATATTAATTTACTAATTTAGGCTTTGAATTTAAAGTTCTTTTTCGATTTAAAGCACCAAATTTCGATGCAAAAATGTTAAAATCGATTTCGTTATTAACCCTTCAAAGTACATTATGTGTTGGTATTTATAATTGCAATTAATTTCTATATAGCACATTTTAAAAACAATATATTTATATGGATAACTTTATATTAATTAGTTTAAATCGTAATTTTAAGGAACTTGACAAATATTTTTTTAAAATAGATAAATTCAAATTAACTAACTTAAAGCAAGATTCTTAACCACGAAAAAACAATTATCTCTCAAGTAATTATAGAATTTTGATATATGTACTTGATAATTAAGTGTGTGTGCATCGTCTGGACCAAATTTGAACTCCTTTACCATTGCGCCAAAGTACTTGCTTGCTTGAAGGGTGTTCAATAGTGAATACATATTCATAAAGAACAGAACTTAACCTATATATACAATATAATTTTTTGATAAAAATGTAACCATCCTCGTATAGCTCTGTCATATAATAAGATGAATATAACTGTAATCGGAAATGAACTCCATTGGATATTTTCAAAATGCTTTCAGACATAATAATTGATTAGACATTTAGAGATAAAGTATTTTCCTGAATCGGCTATATACACGCGAGCAAGTACCCCAAGAGAATTCTTTGAGAAATTTGCATGATATATCAAAGTGTAAAAAAGAAATGCAGGATAAAAGAGGTACCCTTTCTAATGCTAGAAGTGCTAAACAAAAACAAAAATTGCGAACAACAAATTTTATAGTTAAATTCAAACTCTGTTATTAATTTTATTTAGCGATAAATTCATGATTAGATTCCGATTTCAGACGAAGTAGCATGAATGACCATTCTAATTGTAAATATATTCAAGTTAAAAAAAAATTGTTTACAACGAAATTCAATTTAATTTATTGCTTTTGAATTTTTTGATTAATTAATTTTGATATTGTAAATTTGCAATTATTAGTATGAAGTAACTTAAAGGACCTTCAAATAAATTAACATTGCTAATTTGCTTATGTAGGACTTTAACTATCTTCTATGTACATTTAATTTGTACTAAATGTAAATATAGTGTCGTTTTGCGTCTAGTCATATATGGTTTCTTAGGAATAAAGCCCACAGCTGTAGTTTAATTAGCATTTATAAACCTCCAAGTTAGGTTATCTTTAATTAACTCTCCTTTAATTAATCGTCTACATCTTTTTATAAATCGGCTACAAATAATAACTTTATAGAAAAAATAAACTATTTGCTTTGTACATGGATAAAATACAATTAATATCAGAAGATGAATTAAGTATTAATTAATCTTCTAATTAATGTATCAACAGTCAGCTTTTTCTTCTTCTTTTCTTTTAAATTATAGGTAGTAGTAAAAAGCGCAAACTAATTAATTAATATATCGAGTCAGCGAATTTAGAATGAACATAATCCTATTATAAGTACATAACCTAATTTATTTATATACTATAGTACTCAAATTAAAATAATAGGTTTCAGTTGAATTCACGTAATTTTCCTAAATTGCACCTGATAATTAAGAATAGGAAAATGGTCTCATCATCATGATGAAACCTATTTGTACATCTATTAGATGTGTGTGTTATAGTAAAAGATGTACAAAAATATTAAATAAGTACTTATCTATTAATCAAGTTTTGATAGATAAAAGTAATTTGGTGTTTATATTAGGAGGAAATAACAATTAACTCATAAAAACTAATTAAAAGTATAAGGTGGAGTAGAAGTGAAGTACACGATGATTAATAGGTTTGAAAAGTGAGTCCTACATCCTAAAATACAAAAGAAGTGATGATCCAGATCAGCTAGATATTCTATTAGTAGACATACTTTTCTTGGGAATTATAGATATTTGGACCACGAATACAACAAAAAGAGGAAAAAAGCTAGGATCATAAATTCCTAATTAATTAATTAATAGAACTATTATAGTAAGTAATAAATAGAAGTAGCTTTCAATAATATATATGATAATGATATATTCTCTCTATTTTAATTTATCCATATTAAGTGAATTTGTGAGACAATGCATACATATTGAGAAAAATATTTACGAACATAATTTAAATCATACTTTTCACTATTGCCCTTTGTAAAATCATAAATATAACTTTGCAAGTAGTGTAATTTATCTCCTAGAAAATATAAAACTTCAATAAATAAAAGGGCAAATATGAAAAAAGTTTCAAACATCTATCTTGAATTTTGAACAATTCAATTATTTTAAACAATGAAAAATCTCTCCAAAATTCACTTAATATGAAATGAAGGGAGTATTATTTAACTTGATACGGAGGTTAAGAAAGAAATAATAACTTTTGAAACTTGTGATTTAAAACAAGTCATAAATGTTTGTGTGACTATAAATCACCATATTAAAAGTAAAATAAATATTTTAAAGTCAATTATTATTAAATATAAAATTGTGTCATTTTTTTTAAAACTGACTATAAAAGAAAGTATGTCTTATATATATATATATATATATAAAATAGTAGGGCTGCTTATGAGATAGATCGAGTGGATAATTATGCTTAATGATTTGACTTATCAGATATCGACTTTTAAATATATTAATCCGCTAGCCAACCTACTGCTATCAGTTGATTTTGTATCGAATTAGTAATTAACGGATGATTATCGGGCGGTATATTGGCTCAATTATTTCATGCTCACTTCTTTCATATATATATATATATATATATATATATATATATATATATATATATATAATTTTTTTTGTTTTACTTAAGCTAGTAATTCTGTAATTATAATTCATATTGAGAAATGTATGAAAGTCTAAATTTTGAGGGTGCATGCACACAAACATTTATTTAACAAATATATGTGTGGTAAAAAGTAATTATGATAGGTTAACGGCTCATCTAATAAAGAAATTGAATAATAAAGTCCCACATCAATAAATATTAACTATAAAATTTGAATTTGTTCATTATCTATTAATCTAATAATTCAAAATAATAAGTCGATAAACTAATTTTATAATTGACTTATCAATTATCGTTAGATTTTGAAAAGTCCTATATTATATGAACGTGATATCATGATGGAATAAATTCAAAATTTTAATTTTATGATTTTAACTTACAAAATATGAAGAAGGTGCGTCCGCCCCCAAAATGGGCATCAACTACAGCCGCATACAATTTCTCCAACTTTAGGCAAAGCATCAAAGGCTTCTTACTTATTTACTGTCGGCGCTTTTTCTTCAACAAGTAATATTAGCATTTAGCTAGCTACTTCATTTATTTACTTTCCAAAAGTTAAAGTATTCTAACAAGTCAATATTCTTTATTTTCTCCTTTTCTTTTTTATGGAAATATTTAATACTCATTCATTTTTACTTCTTTAAATTTATAAAATTTTCATATTTCATTTTATTTATTATTTTTAATATATTAAGGAAAATATATATTTTTATGTTTTATCTTTAACATAAATTAATTATTCTGTAATTATTTTAAAGAAAGATCTAACACTAAATTTCAATTGATATGAATATTGTAATAAAATATTTATGTCAATCATTACTTCTTAAGAGAAAGACAAAATCCAAATCGAACAAGTAAAAGTGAACGAAAAGATTATGTAACATTTTTCTTCCAAGAGTTTATTTGATTAATCATTGAAATTGAAATGGATTAGATTAACTCGATTTTTAAATTAAAGTATGAATATTTAAAAATTATACAAAAATTATTATAAATTATAATTTATTTTACATCAATATTATAAATAAAAAAATACATTCAAAATATTGATCAAAACTTACATAGTTTAAATCTGAAAAAGCGAAAAATATCAATTGGAATAGAGGGAGTATGTGTGTAACTTTTATGCAGTGATATATATAATGACCTATTACTAGAGGAATAAATTATCTGAAAAATCACACATGTGAATTTCTGCGACATGTTAAATTGAACTAATAATATAAAATTGTCATTACACTATCACTAAATATAAAATAAATCCTTTTAAGTTGTATATGTGTGTCATAACTCATAAGTAACTAATCCTACCATAGCAATATCCTCAACTCTTGTGCATGTGGTTATTTTAAATTAATGAACGTGGTGTTTGAATTAATTTATATGTATTTTGATTAATTTTATTTAAATTGGACTCATATATATAAATAGGAGTGCACGTGAATTCGTTAACTTAGAAAAAAAATCATATGTATAAATGTGTATATATTTTGAGAAATTGGAATATAACTACGGTGCACCCATAAAGAAATCAGAAGTGCATCTTGGGTCGTTGATTTAAGCTAATACATTCACCCACAAAATCAACGATCGATCCTGGTTAGATTTCACTGTTTTAATTAAAAAAATTCTAGATAGAAAATTCAAACTCATGACCATCATGTATAACAAATCCATCTTGACCATCGAGCTATCACAATTAATTGTTTTTAAAAAAAATTAAAGTCTACATATTACCTTAAAGGCTTAAACTCATATTATAACAAAGTCAAGTTTGAAAGTTTCGCTAACGCCTAAATCAAGATAATATTGGTGTACCCGCGGTCTTCAAATCTTGGGTTCGCCTCTAATTGTACTAATATCTATTATATTTTAGTGTTTTAAAAGTGGGAGCCTGAGGCGAGGAGTTTTATGCAGTAAGTCCCATGGATATATGGGGTGTATCTCATGTATCTTTAATTTTATAATTCTATTACTAAGAAAATAAGTAAAAACAAAACTTTCAATAATTTTGCAAATAAATTGGAATAAATCACCAATAATTCAGAAAAAATTGTAATTGTTATTTGAGAAAGGTAATAACACAAAAAATAATAATAGCCGAGATAATATTTAAAAAAAAATTATTATCCATCTCCATTAGTTTGAGACATGATTAGCTGAAAAATTATTTATGGTAGTGTCATTTTCTACGATAGTTGCTTTATTTACTTATATATTTTAGAAAAAATATCCTCCAACCTAAAAATATGATAGCATCACGTATAAATATCATTATACCCATAATAAAAATATGATTTATACCAAAAATGCTTTAAAAATAATAAAAATTAAAATTAACGCCTAGGTATGTTTTTATATCCGAGACTTAAGTTTTTACGTCCGAGGCTTACGCACCAAATTCTAGGGCTTATGCCGTATATATGGATCTGCACCTTCAATTTGCGCCCCACAGCTTTTTTTGTAACTCATCTCGAAAATGTTTTTAAAAATACTATTATATTCCCATCAACATATTTGATAACTTTTTCTATCAAGATATAGATAAATATAAAGAAATCACATAATGTTATTAGGTACATGTTATTTTTCATCAGCACAAATATCTGACATTTCTTTTTATCAATTATAAATAGAAAGAAATTATCTAATTTTTCTTATTTTTGTTGGTATGATTTTCACTAAAGAGGTTCGAAAAATAAAAATATAGTATCTAGAATATGAATTTGAAAACTCAAAAGAAATTTTAAACACCCTAAACTACTAAGTCAATCTCAAATTTTATGTTCAGAAAATTAATTTTTTTTATATATACACAAAAAAATAAAAAATTACCACAAATTTTTTACCATAAAAATTTAGGCGAACACCCTCAGTCCCTGATTACACACCGGGGAAGAGAGATCATAAAGTAAGGAAAAGAAAACACTGAAAACTTAATATAGAAGTCAAATAGATAATTATTGATATTGGAATACCACATCAAAGTTAGAGCATAAAGTTGTAAAAGCATAGAGGGGACTGGGGAGCGTTGAAAAGAAAACAAAGGGAAAGAATAGAACATAAAGCTGTAGTAATATATACTTGTAAAACGACAAGCATAAATAAGAAGTTAGAGACAAGTAATGGTTAATGAAGCTACCACATCACGAAAGTCGTAGTGCAGCGAATGAAACTATTTTTTTTTTCTTAATTAGAAGTTTTGATTTTAAATTTTAGATATATTTTTTTTTAACTATAAAGTGTTTTTTCAAATAAATTTTACGTAAAATAAATTTAAATTAATTAAACTTCAATAAAGATACCAAATATCATATGAGAATTAAAAAGAAGACATTTATGAAGCTTACACATATCCTTAATTATTCTTTTGGTATATTTTTATCTTCTCTGTTAGACTTATTAGTATTAATTAAAGTTGTTGTAATATTATAGAATTCTCACATTTGATTTGTTTGTTGGATTGATTTGGGGGCTTGATCAGATTCGATTGGCTTTCTCTTTACTCTTAATATATTAAAGTAGATAAACAAAAATAGAAAGGAGGAAATAGTTTTTATAGAATTGTAATTTGTAAACTCATTTATAGTGTTGCTAATGATTAATGAAATTGTAAAATTCAGTACCTACTTCAAGAATCACACGAATCATAAAGTATAATAATTCATAAATTAGCTATTATAGAATTGTAAATCATTTTTTTTTAAAATATAATTTCCTAATTATTTGTTTAATTAATTATACTTCCTCTGTTTCAAATTATATGTGGTGTTTTTATTTTTTCATTTTGTTTTAAAACAAAGGGCATTTCACAAAATCAAGAAGACAATAATTATTTTCTTTCAATTTTACTCTTATTTAAATAAGT
Organism: Solanum dulcamara; assembly: GCF_947179165.1. Classification (NCBI taxonomy): domain Eukaryota; kingdom Viridiplantae; phylum Streptophyta; class Magnoliopsida; order Solanales; family Solanaceae; genus Solanum; species Solanum dulcamara. The sequence goes on from NC_077240.1 coordinate 19,301,169, forward strand.
GGAATTTTTTACACAAAAAAGAAATCATTCAATAACTAAAAAAAAATATTCAAAGACATTTGATTAATAATAAGTTGATAAAAATATTTCTTACTTTCTAGGAGTGAATAATTTTCTTGAAGGGCGTGTCTAAGCTAAAAATACTACTACTATTTATTTAGTATTCCAAAAAATGAATTAAATAAATACTTGTGGAGCTTATACTTTGTTTGGTCAAGTTTCTGAAAGCTGAAATCATTTTTTTTAAAAAATAAATAAAAAGAATTATTTATTTTATAGATTTAAGATGTTTGCCAAACTCTTCGAAAAAAGGACAGCTCGATGAACTAAAATTTTCGCTATGCGCAGGATCCGCTGTGGCAAAACTCTTCGAAAATACAATATTTTGTAAATAGTATCATGAGTTGTTGTTCTGAAAATGTAAAAAGTAGTTTCTTCTAGAAGCACTTTTAGAATTTAATTAAACATAAATTGCTACTTTAATAATAATTAAATAAATTAAACATAAATTTGGTACTATTCAAAAATACACTTTGAAAAGCACTTACAAAAAAATATTTTAAAAATAACATAGATTTTAAAAGTTCGGCCCAGACTATAATAGGAGATAAAATTTCTTAGCATGTTCCCTTGCCTTTGAAACATGACTAGCGATCAAATTTCATAGATAGAAGCTACAACAACAACAACAACAACAATAACAATCCAGTGAAATCCCACATCGTGGGGTCTGGAGAGGGTAGAGTGTACGCAGACCTGACTCCTACCAATGTAGGACGGCTGTTTCCGAAAGACCCTTGGCTCAATAAAAGTATAGAACAAGGTTAGACAAGAATATTAGAGTAGATAAGTAGATAACGAAAACGGTCCAAACAATAGTATAATCAAAGCACAAACAACAGTAGATATTATTATTGGATAATAACATAAATACCATAAATAACATACAGCAGAGTACCAGAAATCATAGTGCGGTAATACGCCTACGAATAAGGGAGAATAAAACCACTATGAACTAGCCTTCTACCCTAATGTGTGTCCTCCACACCCTCCTATCTAGGGTCATGTCCTCGGTAAGTCGTAAATGCGCCATGTCCTGTCTGATCACCTCTCCCCAATATTTCTTCGGCCTACCCCTACCTCTTCTGAAACCATCCATGGCCAGCCTCTCACATCTCCGCACTGGTGCCTCTGGGACTCTCCTCTTCACATGTCCAAACCATCTCAGTCGCGTTTCCCGCATCTTGTCTTCCACCGAGGCCACTCCTACCTTTTCTCGAATAGCCTCATTTCTAATCATGTCACTCCTGGTATGCCCACACATCCATCTCAACATTCGCATCTCGGCAACCTTCATCTTTTGCACGTGGGAGACCTTAACTGGCCAACACTCTGCCCCATATAACATAGCTGGTCTAACGACCACTTTGTAGAACTTGCCCTTAAGTTGTGGTGGCACCTTCTTGTCACATAACACACCGGAGGCAAGCCTCCATTTCATCCATCCTGCCTCAATACGGTGTGTGACATCCTCGTCGATCTCTCCGCTGTCTTGCATGATAGAACCAAGGTACTTAAAACTACTTCTCTTTTGGATGGCTTGGTCCCCGAGCCTAACTTCCGCGCCAACCTCTTGAGGTGTCTCACTGAACTTGCACTCTAGGTACTCTGTCTTGGTTTTACTCAGCTTAAACCCCTTAGACTCCAGGGTGCGTCTCCAATCTTCCAGTTTAGCGTTAACTCCGCTACGAGTCTCATCGATGAGGACTATGTCGTCCGCAAAAAGCATACACCATGGCACCTCACCTTGAATTTGTCGCGTCAATCCATCCATCACCAAGGCAAATAGGAATGGGCTAAGAGCTGATCCTTGATGCAACCCCATCATAACTGGGAAGTGTTCTGAGTCCCCTCCTACTGTCCTTACCCTGGTTTTGGCACCCTCGTACATGTCCTTGATCACCCTTATGTATGCTACAGGTACACCTTTAGCCTCCAAACATCTCCATAGTATCTCTCGTGGGACTTTATCGTAAGCCTTTTCCAAGTCGATGAACACCATATGCAAGTCTCTCTTCCTCTCCCTATATTGCTCCATTAGTCTCCTCATAAGGTGGATGACTTCTGTAGTTGAGCGTCCCGGCATAAATCCGAACTGGTTCTTTGAAATAGACACGCCTCTCCTCACCCTCATCTCTACCACTCTTTCCCACACTTTCATAGTATGGCTTAGAAGCTACATAACAACAATTAAAAATTTAAAATACATGACCCCCTATGCATGTAACATCAATTAAGCATTCTTTTCTCTCTCAATATTTTGGATTATTGACTATGAAGTCCTTATCCTAGCTAGCTAATCATCTTTCCTCCTTATTTTTATCTCATATATAGAGTATTTATTAAGTGTTGAATTTCCACCTCAGTCGTTACTCCATTCTACAAATTAAATGCCTAAACTGGCTGCCAAATATTTAGCACTCATCTAATGACGAAAGTCCTTAAAATGATAATAGGCATCATGATGTAGCTGGGATCCTCTCCAACAGTTACGTAACGAAATCAACATACAAATTTATGTCATTAATTATTGGGGGTGAGAATCACGCAAGACATTATCTGGATTTTAGCTTGAAATTTTATGTGTCTCCCTCATTTGTTTCCCATTGCACTTTTATTACTCGCAAGGTTTGTAACCAACAACTCTGAAGCTATCAAATACTTATTTCTTGTTTTTCCAATGATGTTGCTGGAGTACAACTATGTCAGAGAACTGACTTGATCAATTTTATTACTTCTAAATTGTCATTAGATTCATTGTTGTTTGTTTTCTTTCATTATGTTCATCATGTTTAATATGCAATTTTTTTGACAATAATAATAGTTTTATTGTTCGATCAGCTCAATATGTGTGTCCTTAATCCACATAAACAAATTCAAAGTGTAAACAATATGCATGTACTACTCCTACTTTTTATTAACTGTTCAACTGTACGTCAAACAAAAAGGAAAAGAAGAATTAGTTGATCAACCATACTGTGTTTTGATATGAGTAATCAAATACCGATAATAAAATTAGGAAAAGCAACATATATAGAAGACGTACCAAAAAAGCTCATAAGCTAAAGACGCAGCCCTACTGTCTACTCCACCTCTGTTTAATGTGTGGGTGCCATATTCAATTCGCTTACCTACTCAACCCCAGTCCCCTTTCTTTTCAACTAACTAAACTTGGAATTTCCGTACCACCACCCTATCCATTCTATCTTTCCACTATAACCTTGTTTTGTGACACATCTTATTAAGAAAAGAGCAGTACAAACCTCTATTAGATGGTCAATTTTTATATAAATTTTTGATATATGAAACAAATGGAGTAGTTCATCCGTCCAAAAAGAAAATGTCCATTTTATTTGTTTAATTTAAAAAATCAAAAAATAATTTATCATTTAATTTTCAATTTATCTTTATTATAAGTATAACCTTTTTTAAAAAAAAATTACCAAATTATTATATTTAAAGAATATGATGTAAAATTATCATTTTATTTGTTGTTGGGAATACTTAAAATCTTAAATCTAAGTCCTAACCTCGAACCAAAACCACATTAAAACCTCCACATACACAAACATAAGACACAACATACCTTCTCTACTTTTATCGGTTCCCTCATAAATACCCCTCTACTCTCTGTCTGATCACCTTATTTATTACCCCCTCCCTTAACTCCACCTCCATTTTCCTCCTCAAATCTAGACAAAATGTCCGGCTTTTTTCCTCAGCCTCCACCACTTCCAATGCCTTTCACCGCCACCGTCAACGGCGGAGCTATTCCCAACTCCGCCATTACTCAACCTCAACAACCTATTGATAACACTGCCGTAATCAATGATCAAACTCCTTCACCTTCTTCTTCATCATCATCTTCCTCTTCATCGTTCATTATAGTTGTCATAGTTATTGCCTCCGCTATTATCGTTTCTGCTTCTATATACCTCATCCTTCGCCTTCTCTCGCGGCGGTTCCACCGCTCCTTCCGTACATACGCCGCCGCCGATGATGTAGTGTCGCATTCTGCTGCTGCGGCGGCGGTTACCGGAAACCGTTGCTTGGAGAACCAGCGGAGTTCGGAAGATGAGAAATTGCTTCAATCGTTACCGCTTTTTAGTTTCGGTTCTGTTACTGGAAATTTAACTGGAGTGGATTGTGCTGTTTGTTTATCGAAATTTGAGCCGGACGATCGGTTACGTCTGCTTCCGCTGTGTTGTCACGCGTTCCACAGCAGTTGTATAGACGCGTGGCTCGTAACAAACCAAACTTGTCCTCTCTGCAGGTCTACAGTGTATCCTACGGACGCGGATGTGCTAAGTAAAGTGTTAGCGGCGGAAAACAACGACGCTCGCGGCGGGAATAATGAGCTACGGCATAGTGGTAGTTTTCGGATTGAGATCGGTAGTGTAAGTCGCCGGCGTGGAGGTTCCGATTCACTCGGTGGTGATGGTCAGAGATCGTATTCTATTGGCTCGTTCGACTATATTGTGGATGACGGTTACGAACTTTCAGTTGGCTCTATTCACCGGAGAGGTGCTTCTGAATGCACCGACAAGGAATCGATTGGGGTACCGATACCGGCGCCTCCTGGAGAAAGCATAGCCTCGGATGTTTCCGGTGGTGGACGGAGTTGGCTTAGGGACTATGTTGACAGAATCGCTTCTCTTTCTCTTTCGTCCCGCTCAGTGTCATTTCGGAGCTCCGGCAGGTTTTTTAACGGAAGTAGCCGGCGGAGCGACACCGTCGTCCCCATTGACGATTTGGAAGCTGGCCGGATTGGGGAGGAGATTAGCGAATTGTTTCGGTGGCTCTCAGGGGTATGAATTTGTATATTCGTTTGCATTACAGGGGCAAATTCGTCTTTCTGTATACTCTTTGATATACACAAACTAAAAAAGGATCAAAAATAGAGTGTAGATAGTAGAAACAATTTAATCCATTTTTTTACTTTTTTTACTTTTACATTTTCTTTTTTAATCTGGGTAAAGCATGTCCATGAATGGTAATTTTTACGAGGATTTCAAAAAATCACAAAGTCAAAATAGCACTATTTTTGGAGTGATTGTTGGGATTGAATAGCTAGTGATGAGTTGGTTGGGGTTTTAAATTTAATATGAATATGATTTAGTGTGAAAAATAAAATCATATCAAAAATCAAGCGTTCTCATTAATATTTCAACTTGGTTGGAACTTTACTTTTTCAATTGGTATTGGATCTTCTATAATATCAATTAGTAGAAGATATGGTCAAAGTTTCAGGATAAACTGGTTAGTTAACCAAATAACCCATGGATCCTATGATTTTAAATATCCAATTTTCTTTCTACTACAATAAACAGAACTTGTATATCATAAAGGATTGGATATGTTGAATGAATTGAGCTAATAATTTTCACATCTAAGAAATGTTGGTTATATTTACGAGAACAAGTTTAACTTGGGATATAATAATGTGACTTGTGACTTGGACCACATGTCCAAATTCATTATCCTCGAATTTCAATTCTGTAGACATGCATATATTATTGTGGTTCTAGAAAATTTGCCTAAATATTTAGGAGCAAAAAAGTCTAAAGGCCCAGTTTATAAATGGTGAGAGTAATAACAGTATGCCCCCCATTTAGCTGTAAAAGGTTGGTCTTATATTTTTACTACTTTAATTTGTTGATGGACCCTCCTCCCCTACCCCTCACAACATGGCCCTCAAGAAACGATTCAACCTGTTTGGTCAAGAGTTTTTTTTTTCCACTTTATTGGAAAATCTACCTTTTAATTTAAAATTTGGAAAACATTTAAAACTCTGTTTTCACTTTTTAATATGTATTTTGTTCAAATTTACTCTAATTTTTTATTTAATGGCCAAATGATATTTCCATTTTGATTTTCTAGTGATATGTCTATCTCGCTTCTTTGCGTGGAACACCAAACAAAACGGACCTTTTTTGTATAACTACTTAATTAACAACGGTTTCTTTGGGGGTTGACCCTTTGGTTGTGGGTAGAGAATGACCTCTAATTTTAAAGTTAGTGGATCCAAAGTATCATTACCACACAATATTTCTTCATTTCAATTATTCAATAAGCATATAAAAAATATTTACATAATCAAATTACACTAAACATAAAAATAAAAAAACAATACGCTATATTTATATATATATATATATCAATTTTTAAAAATTTATTTTTAAATATTTATTTGGCCATAAATCTTCAAATATTTTCAAGTTTTCAAAACTGTCTCATACTAGATTTTAGGTTTTGGGGACTTCAACTCATAAACTTCAAAAAATTTTCTAGTAAAATGCATGTTCAAATACAACTTCAAAAATTCAAATTTTATTTTAAAATATATGGTCAAACGGGAGCTTAAATTATGAGGATGACTTTGATTTGAAAAGCACAAGATGTCCATCAATAAGGTGATATATGAGATAAACATGATCATATATCATATGACCATAATGAGGTTCCCATGGCAGCAAAACTTACCAAGATGCCTACCTCAAATTCTTCAAACATTTGAAACATACAGGCCCAGAATTGTAAGCAAGATAGTGAAATGGGACTTTCCTAAACAAGGATGGTATAAATGTAACACTGATGGAGCTTCAAAAGGAAATCCTGGACCAAGTTCTCTGGCATTTTGTATTAGGAATGCAGCAGGTGATCTCCAGTATGCAGCAGCAAGAAGGATACCAGATGGTTCGAGCTTGATAGCAGAAGCAAGGGCAATACATGAAGGTCTTCTATACTGTGTTACACACACAATGCTGCCAGTGGTGTTGGAAACAGATTCATTGACTATGAAAATGATTTTAACTGGGCAGTGGGAGGCTCCATGGAGTATATCAATGATCATAAATGACATCTCAAGGCATAGGAGGGATAAGGAAGTGAGGGTGGAGCATGTTTTGAGAGAAGGAAATGGACTGGCTGATTTTTTAACTAACTATGCCTTTGATTTTGCAGGTGATCATCAATTTGAAAACTTTACTTCACTTCCTGTAAAAGCAAAAAAAATTCTAAATACGGAAAAATTACACATGCCATACATGAGGATTAGACCAGCAAAAGACCATCACATACCTGGTGATTAGCAACAAGTCGAAGAACAACAACAGCAGCCAAGCTCTGGCTAGTAGATATATCTGTAAGCTGAGACAATGACAATATTCAAGGCAATAAGTTTGCAGTTACATCTCAACGAATACGGAGGATTTCTACTCCATCCTGGAAGCCTGAATAAATATTCTTTTGACTTTGAACCATAGCACCTGGTGAGAGATTGTAGGTGTCTGAAATGGCAAAAAGCCAAGGCCAGAGGATCCGCAGCAGAGTACGCTCCATTCGACATTAGATGTAATTCAACAACTTGGTTAAATTTCAATTTAGGATAGTTGTACTTGCCTTTCCTTTCTTTTCACTTATGTACTTTTATTTTATATTACAATTTTAATATACTACCAAAAATTCTTTGGTAGATAAAAAAAAAAAATTATATATGCCAGCAAGCTAGTTTATAGTTTTGACATTCCTTAGTCAACGTACCAAATAGTTGTGCAAACATGTGAGTTGACTTCTCCAATTATATGGTTACATAACTTACATTATTAGGTTATCTATTTGTTTTGTCCCAAAGTCCTTATCATATGAAATATTCAAACGTGTACGTGATTTAACTCTTCATGTATTTATATTTATACATGGAATTCATTGACCATTTTACATAGGCATATACACATAGAAATCATGGAGTAATTAATTGATTTTTTTTAATTTGATCACCTTAAAATGTTAAACTAGTATATTGAACTTGATCTTCAAGAAATTATGTCATCCCATATGTGTAATAATTATAGAATTGAACTTGATCTTCAAGAAATTATGTCATCCCCTATGATAATAATACAACTTCTTTGACAATTCACCTAATTAGGAATATAATTTTACACTTGTACGTTTGCCGTCTGCCTCAATTGTTCTCTTCATCTATTCTACCACATAAAAGAAAACTTGCAAATATTTTATCTAAAATTCTATCATACAACTATTGAAAAATTAAATTTAATACTTTAATCTTTCTCTAGTCTCATGTTACTCCTGTTGAACTTTTAGATCAAGTGGAGTTATAATTTGATCAACAACTCAAATGGAGACATGAATATTGATAATTCAAACAACGTACAAACTCGACTTGCTTCAAATAGAGGCATAGTTATAGTTATATTAATTGTTGTTGTAACTTGTTAGTCTATCATTGATAAAATAATAAATGAATTCGTGGTAAATGATTGAAGTTTCTATCCTATTTTAACAAATGCATAATTGCATACAAGTAAAAAAAAAAAGACAACTCAATGCACTAAGTTCCCGTGCAAAGTCAGAAAAAAGGTCAGATCACAAAGGTCTATTGTATGCAATTTTATCAGGCATTTCTACAAAAGGTTGATTCCACAGCTTGAACCCGCGACCAGCTCCTAGACACAATTGCATACAAGTCATGTTTCCAAGACAAATTTATAGAATATTTCCTAACATGAATATTGCTTTTTTAGTTGGTACATTAGCTCATAGCCTTGTGTGAAAAAAAAGGCAAAAAGAGAGACAAGAACAAAAGGAAAAAACAGTTGATCAAACTATAATAAAGCAAGGGCATAGGGGCCAGAAGATGCTTTAGGAAAGATTAATACTTGTAGTAGTAGTAGAAGAATATTTTTTCACGTAAATTTTGAGGTCACTTGTTTCATGATTTAGACAAAGAAACAACATAAATATAGTCGATCCATCCAACAAAATCAAAAGCAGTAACTTTTCCCCATTTTGTCTTTAGTATTTCTGCTAAATATATGTATTTATTACTTGTCATGCACGCAGTCAAAGCATCTTTTTCCAAAAAAAAAATTAATTAATGTGTGGATAAAGGACTCAAATATGCAGCCAAATCTAAAGCAAACATTCGTCCACCAACTTTTTCTTTGTTCAGAAATAAAATAAAATCCATTCTTGTTTTAAATTTTAGGTATTTTTCCTCTTTTAAATTTTATTTTAGAGGTTCGCTAGATTGATATAGTATTACAATCTCCCACCTAGAAGAGCAACTCGCTTTGTAATGTTGACACACAAGATAAGCATATCATCATCTACCTGTTGATTAGCTAGGTGAATTGAAGTTATCTTTTGATCAATTGTTCACCTAGTCAAATGCAAAGAAAACAATAGAATCATGCAACGCCTGATCATTGTGTGTGTTATGACTTATGATTCAATTGTTGATTTGTTATTTTGGCCCAAACGTAGTGTATTTAGTTAAATTCATAAGTCCATTTATTAGCACTTAAGGTCGTTATTCTAGAATCTGGATTTCAAAGTTCAAATCGTGAATCTGCTTCTATCAACTGCGAGGCCACACCCAAATTATATTATTAATTTGATGTTTATAGAAGTTTCTTTAAAGGACAAGTGTGAATTTGAGGTTAGTAGAGGTAAATTAGCTAGAAATTGTACGTGTATGGATTTAAGTCAACTTAATCTCCCTAAAGCACAATAGTCATTTTACAAATTGCGTCTTGTCTATGCACAGTGACACCAATATTAGGTGGGGAAAAAGAAAAAAAATGGTGACCCAAATATTTGCAAGAAATATGCTTAAATATATTGTTTGCCAAATGGTTTCTTGCTGTGAGTGCCCTCTGGCCTATGCCTTCCTATTTTGGTTTTGGTAAGACCTACATGTATATGCACTTCACCAACTCACATTCATTGTGATCAGGTGTGACTCCTGATTTCTCTATAGTTGCTTTTGGAGTGACATGAACAATGAGAATTCATATAGTCGATCATAACTTATTTGGAATTGAGACAGTTGTTATCAAAGTTTATTTGGTGCTGTGGTAAAGAATAGACACTTAAAATCCTGGCTTAGGCCCAAGTTCCTCCAGGGTATTTATGTTAATTGATTATAAACAGAACAAGTATCATCTTCCCTAACACAAAAATTACAAAGGAACAGATGTATTTCTAAGATTCCTAGTGCATAATATATTTAGATGTATTAAAATTCACTAGCAAGCCTAAAGGGATAAGAGAAAAGGCATTACCACATATGAGGGGGCATCAACTGGTATTGATTTGAACTTCCTTGCTCCAGGCTTGGATTTACATCTTTGTCGCAAAATGTCAAGAAAATTTTTCTTTAGAACTCAGCTCGCGTAAATCTTAGCTATGTCTACTATGAGTTACGTTAAGGTCTCCTGCAGATAAATGTGTTGTGTGCAAGGAATGAATGCATCAGCAATGGGAAAAAAAAAATTATGCACATTGATGTTCCCCCTTCGCTGGCTGTGGTTAGGTCAATGACAAAACAAAGCAAATTTAATGTTGTACTTTGAATGGTATACCGGATGTGCAAGAAGAGAAGATTAAAGAAACACAACAAGAATACTGGTCATGAGAAATTTAAAAATGAATCATGAATGGGTGCCCAAGGTTGATTTAGCGAAATGAGAGACAAAATTTTAGTTCAGTAGGGATATATAGTAATATCAGAAAAGTTTGAGAAGGAATTCTTGAAAGAAGATAACACAGAAAAGAACCAAAATCCCAATTTTGTTCGATAAAAGACCTTTGTCTCTATGTGCTCTGCTGCAAGGGAAGCTGGCTCCACTAAAGCATCCTTTCTTCTGCTTAATCCCTTCACCAAGATCATCAAGTACAAATGTGGTGTTTCTCTGGCTACTACTAAACAAAACACACCATAAGTAAGGTCCTTTGTGCTTGTGAGCTTTGATAATCCCGACTCCAACTTCAGTATGAGTTTTATTTTTCAAAAGAGAAAGAGTCCTTTTGTCATGAACAAGTACATTTGAGAAGGCTTCCAATGGCTCTAGATACTTTGGTTGACAGCTGAGAATGTAACCAGATATGGTTCCAAAAGTGGGTAGCTCGACACCACAGTTTGGAGCAAAAATTTCGGTGAAGTCATCGTCGGAAGGGTGACAATTTACAGTGTTGTTTGAACTGCAGTTCCTCATGCATTCCTCTGCATATTGCAAGGCTATGCACCCAAGTCCAGGGCTGTTACTAAGTTGAGGAAGCTTTTGATCAGTTCTGTTCTTGTTGATGATATCAACAAGGTCATTTGCAGAATTTCCTGGAGCATTCAGCACAGCAAATAATGAGGTGCTGGTTCAAAGAAAGGATACTAAATTCATTTGTTTTTTTTAAAAAAAAATTCATCAATTACAAAACAATGCTATAGTCGAAGTCCAAAAACAATATACTTCAGCTAAAAAAATTTGTTCAACTCCCTCCTGCTAATTTAGTTCTGTAGGTTATAGATGTTCATCTGGAGCTTAAGTTTCTAGAACCTGATTACTCAACGCAATATATAGTAATTAATCGCCCCGAGCTCTCAAGGCCCATCGGGCGGTGTCAGATCTACAAGTTGACACTAGACCCTTTTCATGTCATTTGTTTCTAAAAGATTCATGTTGTATCTTTTATCTATCCAAAGACACAATGTGATTGTAGCCCTTGCTTGTACCTAATATCAGATGATAGGTTCTTACAGCCACCAATACCCTCCAAACTTAAACTTCAGACACTCGTCAAGTTGATTTCTCTTCATTTTCCTCTTTACAACAGTTCCTTTACATTATAACTTCACTAAATATTGATATCATATCCCTTATGTAGCTTATTCAGTCCTTAAGAGGAATTACAACTCTGGCTTCTCACTCGTAAACTTGGGTATTGCATGAGTGATCCTGGTTACAACTGACCTTGTTAATCCTTCCTTTAGTTTCTTTTTTATTTTTTCCTTTTTAGATAAATAGTCCTTCCTTCAGGTTCATGATTCTAGGATCACTGAAAATTCCAGCTAAGAAAATGGCAAATAAAGTATTAGAAGAGCATGAAAAATCTAAAAATGGTGGAGGACTCAGGAAGTTAACAAAAGACTCTCCAGGATGAATGTACGAGTAGACTAACAATCTATCTAACTAGCTCTTCTACCAGTTTACATTTTCATCAGTTACTTCAAATTGTTACAATGTAAAGAATTAGACATATTGAGTGGCTTTTAGGACATGGGTACAGGGTACTAAAAACTAAGTAGATGCTCTATTATTCAAATCCATTTCAGTTGCTCAACATTCCTTCTCGAGTGTTCTTAAGGATCTCAGAGTATGTTAGACAAGTCATTAAAAAAATAAATTAAAGCCAGGTATTAAAGGGCAGAAAACTTGGAATACTGAATATAATAAATGAGATTGTGGAAGGAACTAAGACGTAGACACGTAGTGCATCAAAGAGAGGCGGATTGCTTCCTTGATTTAATCAAATGAATGTGGATGATTCACAAAAAGGAAGCTCGATAAGCATCAGGCAGCCTGTGACTCCGTATGGGAGAAGGGGACAGAACCCCTACACTTTCATGTTAAAGCATTGTCTGAGTGAGTGAGCAAGGCTTAACAAGCAAAAGTTTCTTGAAGATCACTAAAGTATTGGAAAAATCATTTATAGTAAGTAAATGTGTACAAAGTGCTAAATGCATCCAGGAATGTGACACAATACTGTTTTGAGGGAGTCCAACTTCTTGCCAGTAATTTCATAGTTAGGATTTTTGATTTTTTCTAAAGAAAATTACGCTTAGCATGTCTCTCCATCTTTCTTATTATTATTATTATTATTATTATTATTATGTTTAATTCACGAGCAAATTGAATTAGCCCCCAAATTTTAAAGAATCTGGTTCCACCTGTGGATACAGCTTACGATCTATATGTGTTCAATTGGTATCCATTACATTCGCAAACCCAAATATAGGCTTAGCTTGATTTATTACTATAGCACCATTAGGAAACTACTAGTTTAAGTGCTTCTTCTTTCTATTTACATGTATTCTTAGAACACCAAAGACAGTTCTTACTATAGAAAGCAAGTATTATAAATTTGAAAATTTGTCTAGTAAAGCTAAAACATTTAACTGAGATCAACTAGGCAAAACCAAACTGGAAATTAGTGTAGTAATGCTAAAACATTAAGTAAAATCAACAAAAGCAAAACCTTGTGCAGTTCCACATCCCTTTCTCCCTCAACATATAGTCCCCTTTTCAGCAATATAACATTTCCCATCAAATTCCTTCAGTGTAAAAGCAAAAGAACAGTTCTCACAAGGACTGACTTAGCTATTTAGACTGTGAAGATAACTCATCCAAAGATGGGTTTTTTAGAGCATTAACTTGTTAATAGACTATATACTATTGGAAGTGAAATTGCCAAATGCTAAAAATAGCTGAGAAAATAAAAGGAAATGAAGTAGTTAAAGTGTTAAGAGGCAGATTACCATGGTGCTTGGAGGAACCAAGAAAAGCTAGAAGGAGACCACAAAGAGCAAAATACTGAAAGCAGCAGAGCTTCTTCACCATCATCACATCCACTCACAACCCAAAGAGTAAAAACCCAAAAATGTGAACTTGAAAAAAAAATAAGAGAAAAATTGAGATAAAAAGGGAAAAGGAGGAAACTTTCAAATGGGTGTATGCCTTTTACAATGTAGACAGGGTTAGTGTGGTATGCAGAGTGGAAAAAGGGTTCATTCTTGGTGGAAACGCAAAAAAGGGTTGATTAGCAAGAAAGTATAGAAATGATTGAGTTTCTTGCAGAGATTAAGGAGAAAGAAAGACAGTGGTGGTCCCAAGTAGCTGTTGTTTGATTTCGTATTGGCTTAGAAATGGGAGCAAAAGTATGAGAAACTCATTGGGTCTTCTCTTTTGAAAGACCCCACCACCAGTCATCCATTACTAGTATGTTTGTTAATAGTGACTAACATGGTTCATTACATAGTAGTAATCAGTGATTTAATAGACAGCTTATTATTCTAGTAAGTTATTTTAAATGTAATTTACTATGAACTAAAGATTCTCTATTTTTTCCCGAATGTGATGTAGATAATTTATTTTAATACTTCATCCATTTTATATTAACTGAATTTTTAAGGAATTTTTTATTATTCAAAATAACTGAATTGTTCAAAGTTCAAGCTAGATGTTTGAAACTATTTTCATATTTGTTCTTTCATTTATTGTAGTTTTATATTTTATAGGAGATAAATCACACTACTTGCAAAGTTATTTTTATGATTTTACAAAGGCCAATAGTGGAAAGTAACAACAACAACAACAACCCAGTGATATCCCACAACGTGGGCTCTGGAGAGGGTAAAGTATACACAAACCTTACTCTTACCAAGTTAGGACGGTTGTTTTCGAGAGACTCTCGGCTCAAAAGATGCATAAAAAAAGGTCAGATACGGCTAAGAAGTTCAAAACGATATGGAAAAGCAAATAACGAATAAAACAAATAACGAAAGCGACACAGATAAAATAGAGTAATCAAAGTACAAAAAGTAATAGAAAGATAATAACAGAAGTCAAAGCACAAAAAATTATAGTGCGCTAATGCGCCTACTAATACGGAAGAATAACGAGACTATGTACTAGCCTTCTACCCTAATATGGGTCCTCCACACCCTCCTATCTAAAGTCGTGTCCTTGGTAAGCTGTAACTGCGCCATGTCCTGTCTAATCTCCTATCCCCAATATTTCTTCGGTCTACCCCTACCTCTTCTGAAACCATCCATGGCCAACTTCTCACACCTCCGCACTGGGGCATCTGTGTCTCTCCTCTTCACATGCCCAAACCATCTCAGTCGTATTTCCTGCATATTGTCTTCCACCGAGGTTACTCCTACCTTGTCCCGAATAACTTCATTTCTAATCCTATCGCTCCTAGTATGCCCACACATTCATCTCAACATTCTCATCTCGGCTACTTTCAACTTTTGAACGTGAGAGACCTTAACTGGCAAACACTCCGCCCCATATAACATAGCCGGTCTAACCATCACTTTGTAGAACTTGCCCTTAAGTTGTGGTGGCACCTTCTTGTCACATAGTACACCGGAAACGAGCCTCCATTTCATCCACCCTGCCCCAATACGATGTGTGACATCATCGTCAATTTCCCCGCCGCCTTGCATGATAGACCCAAGGTACTTGAAACTACTTTTCTTTTGGATGGCCTGGTCACCAAGACTAACTTCCGCGCCAACCTCCTGAGGTATCTCATCGAACTTGCACTCTAAGTACTCGTCTTGGTCCTACTCAACTTAAACCCTTTAGACTCCTAGGTTTGTCTCTAATCCTCCAGCTTAGCGTTAACTCCGCTGCGAGTCTCATCGATCAGGACTATGTCGTCCGCGAAAAGCATACACCATGGCACCTCACCTTGAATTCGTCGCGTCAATCCATCCATCACCAAGACAAATAAAAACGGACTAATAGTTGATCCTTGATGTAACCCCATCACAACTGGGAAGTGCTCTGAGTCTCTTCCTACTATCCTTACCCTGGTTTTGGAACCCTCATACATGTCCTTGATCACCCTAATGTACGCCACATGTACACCTTTAGCCTCCAAACATCTCCATAGTAAATCTCGTGGAACTTTATCGTAAGCCTTTTTTAGGTCGATGAATACCATATGCAAGTCCCTCTTCCTCTCCCTATACTGCTCTATCAGTCTCCTCATAAGATGGATGACTTCTGTAGTTGAGCGTCCCGGCATATTTCGAACTGGTTCTCTGAGATAGACATGCCTCTCCTAACCCTCATCTCCACCACTCTTTCCCACGCTTTCAATGTATGGCTTAGAAGCTTGATACATAGTTGTTGCAGCTCTGGATATCCCCCTTGTTTTTGTATAGAGGGATCATTACGCTCTACCTCCATTCTTCGGGCATCGTTGTTGTCTTAAAGATGACATTAAATAACCTAGTCAGCCACTCCAAACCTACCGAGCTCGTGCTCTTCCAAAATTTTCTAGGAATCTCGTCAGGTTTGGTCGCTCTTCCCCAACGCATCCTACGCACAACACTCTTAACCTCTTCGACCGAAATACTCATGCAACACCAAAAATTGTGAAGCCTCCCTGTATGTTCCAAATCTCCCAACACAATCTTTCTGTTCCCTTTTTCATTCAAGAGTTTATGGAAGTACGACTGCCATCTCTATTTAATGAGGGTCTCCTCTACCAATACTTTTCCATGCTCGTCCTTAATGCACTTCACTTGATCCACATCGCGTGCCCTTCGCTCTCGCACCCTGGCTAGCTTGAACAATTTCCTATCCCTGCCTTTCTCTTCTAGTTCACCATAAAGGCGTTCAAAAGCTGTCGTTTTTGCCGTCGAAACCATCGACTTTGCCTTCTTCCTCGCTAACTTATAAAGTTCCCTATTCATCCACTTCTCCACCTCATCCTTGCTTTCTATCAGCTTCGCATACGTTATCTTCTTTGCTTCCACCTTCCCTTGCACTTCTCCATTCCACCACCAGTCCCTTGATGTCGGCCACTGCTACCTGTCGAGACTCCCAACACTTCCCTTGCTACTACCCTAATACAACTAGCCGTCCTATCCCACA
Source organism: Solanum dulcamara (assembly GCF_947179165.1). Taxonomy (NCBI): domain Eukaryota; kingdom Viridiplantae; phylum Streptophyta; class Magnoliopsida; order Solanales; family Solanaceae; genus Solanum; species Solanum dulcamara. The sequence goes on from NC_077240.1 coordinate 19,317,704, forward strand.
TAGTGTTGGCATCCCCAGTACTATCTCAGGCCCTATATCCTTCAATTTCTCTCCCATCTCCAGGGCGCTAACCATGGTCAAATTCCCCCATCTGATCTGAGGTCGGTCATCCCCAACCCTCTTCTTCCTCGTCATCTTGATCCTTAAATTCATCACCAACAGCTTATGTCGGATCGTAAAGTTGTCGATCGGATGTGTGCATTGCCTTACAAATTCACTTAATATGGAATGGAGGGAGTACAATTTTTAATAATTATTTTCACCATTCAAACAATTAATTTATAAAGAGGAATTTTAGCATATAGCTACTTAAAACACCTTAATTATGTTTCATAACTATAGTTTGCTAATTATAATTCGTAGCTATAGTTATAGCAGCGTTTATATAATTCGCACAACATTTGTATACGTTTGAATAATTCTCTATACAATTCACAGTTTTTGTATAAAGTTTATATATTTCACTATATAATTCATGTACAACGTTTGTATAATTTGCTATACAATTTCTAGTGTTTGTTTATACAATTCGATTCGCACAGCGTTTGTATAAATCGCGTGAATTACACAAAACTCAACTATATAATCGCGTGAATTATACAAAAACTCAAACTGTAATTACAGCTAGATGTTTGTCGCGGGCCATAATTAATTCAAACTATTGCTATGTTGACTAATTAACTACTACCTCCGTTCCCTATTAGATGAACACTTCCAACTTTATATGGTGATTAAGAAATTATTAATACATTGGAAGACTTTACCATTTTGCCCTTTGTTTATATCAATGCAATATACATAGAGTATACAAATAGCTAGTATTGAAAATTATTTATATTCAAAACGCCATATTAATTGTAGGGGTAAAATAATAAAAAATGAATTAATTCTATCTTGATTTAGTAAGATATCCATCTAATATGAGACAAAAATAATAATATATATTTATTTATCCGCATAATTTTTCCATTTATAAATCACATCCGAATAACTTTATAGTTTTCAATGCAACGTTTCATTAGGAAAATTTTGTGCCTACCAGTTCATTCTTAATTTTCATCAAAGTATGGAACAATCTAGAACAAAGAAGAAGAAACCAATAATCTTTTGTATGTTGTATATTTACAATTGTACCCTTCGTGACCCTTTTATTTGCCCTTTTTGGACTGCGTTACCAAACACCTACTACACACACTATTCTCTGCTGCTCCTCTCTCCTTATCCATGGCTTCTACCTTCCTCACATTGGCTAAACCCTTCACTTCTCACTCCACAAATCTTCCTTCTTTCTCTACTCAAACACCTATTGGTACACATATCACAACCCCATCTCCTTCTTTATGATATTTACTGTCTTTTTATGTTTTCTTGTTATTTACTATTACCCTTTTGGGTTTTGGACAGGTCCGAAGAGAAGTTCTTTGAAAATTAATGCCATTTCCAAGAAATGGGAACCCACAAAGGTGACACCTTTTATGGTTATTTTAAGTTAAAAGTGAATTACTTATTTGTAATTTCAAGAAAGAAAATGAAGCTTGGGTGTTGATAATTGATTTTGTTTTTTTATGAATACAGGTTATGCCGCAAGCTGATAGAGTTTTGATTCGGTTAGAGGAGTTGCCTGAGGTATTTTCATACATGTCTCTTCATGTTTTTTCTTTTTTCCAATTTACCAAATTGAACTGTACTGTTGTATGTGTTGTGCAAATTGGACTAATGTATTTTCGTTTCGTTTCGTTTGGTATGTGGGATGGGATAAGCAAGGATATCCCACCTTTTATATGTGATAGCAATCCCACCATTTTAGTACAAATGGCTGGAGAAACTAATCCTGGGATTAGCTAATATCTCAAACCAAACATGGGATAAAGTTAATCCCAAATTTTATCCCGGGATTATTATCCATCCTTAGCCCACGTACCAAATGTCTATGCACGATCAAGTTAGTTCTATTGAAACCAGCGATTTGGGCAACCACAGCTTTCACAACTAGATATGACTATGCAACTCGATTTCTGTAGATGCTCAATAGGGCCTTGGTTGTTTGCAATAGGTATCAGCTGAAAAGCTAGTTCTTTTGTTCTCCTTCAGCCTTCCTGGAAATATTTGTGTCTAGTTCTAAAGATTTGTACTGTTTGTTAGCGAAAGGTTGTTCTTGAGAGAATTTAAACTAGTTTACCGTGTTGGATGTACGTATGTGTGATGCTTCAGTTGTGATAGAAAAAGAAAAACATGCTTGTACAGCATGTTATATGTATATATAGATTCATCTTGCAATGTTCTCAGGAAGAATGAGTAACTTAATCTTTTAAAATCTTTTCTCAAAATGAAGCTTCTACTACATTTTCAGGCATGATTTATTTGTTCTACTTTTAGGATTAGTACAAGATAGTATTTATTAGCTCTATTAGAGTCCAATGAGCATTCTTTATTTGTCCTCCCCACCTCCTATTCCTCTTTATGATTGTTTCTTATTTGTAATGTTCCTGGAAATCTTAGATTCTTAGTAGTTCCATACCTGTGAAGAATTAGCTTATTCTTGCTACTGTATTAAAGAAGTCTGTATGATGGACATTCCCATTAATGCAAGTTATGCGATAGATCCATACACAGCAGTATGGATACCTTCCTGTAATATACACTGAAAGAAAAGAGTTTGCAGAAATCTGCTGGTGGAGTTTTGCTTCCAAAATCGGCAGTGAAGTTTGAACGCTATCTTATGGGAGAAGTAAGTTTTAACTTTTATGCGTGTTGTTTATTCATTTGGACAGATTGGAGATGCATATGATGGTATTATATCATATATCCTTTTGATGACTGACTGAGACTATTATTTTAATTTTAGGTTCTTTCTGTTGGTTCTGACGTTGCTCAAGTTGAGACGGGGAAGAAGGTAAGCCTATTGAAATTTTTGATTTAGTGGATGTCTATCAAAGAGTAAGCTTTTTATTTTAATTTTATCTGTATGCTTCCTGGTACTAGTTTCTTTGGAATGAATTGTTAAATCATAGGGCTTTGCACGTCTACTTCTAATCCCTGCTTCCTGACTTCCACGCCTTGTTGGGGAGGGGATGACGGCTTGCCTTACTGATCCTTTGTGCACTTTCTTCTGAATGAATGATATGGTTCTTTTGCAGGTTCTTTTCTCTGACATCAATGCTTACGAGGTACGTGCTTTAGTAGTAAGCTGATCTATAATTGTGTCTATTGACATGCCTAAGTACCACCTGATACATAATCATTTTGGTCTTTCCAAGATGATCCAAATTCTCTTCTTGACGAACTAGTGCTTCTTTAGAAAAAATCACCGACTTGCTATTTATGTTCTCTTTTAGTTTTTGACAGGCAGCTTTTGCAAAATGGTCAAGACTTTTTGATTCATTTTATTTTCCTTCGTATTATTTTATGTCTTAATCAATTTTGGGATCACTGTATATTAGAAACAATTAGACTTGTACAAGACTGGGAACCTGATAAACATAAGTAGAGTGCAACTGGATGTCTTATTGCCTACTCTAGAGGGGTTTACTGGACAATGTGGAAACCTATCTAAAAAAACAAGTGTGACAATTGATGTTGGTTTAAGCTTCCTCATATATAGAGAATTCAATGTAGTAAAGATTGTGGTGAAGCAGACTGCCACCTAAGATCAATAGTTCAGTTAACTTGGTTATTAATGGGTAAAACTGTTGTTGGCCTAACCTGCTTTACCTACTTCTTGGTAGTTTAATCCATATAGAATGCTCAACTATTATTTACGTTGACAAACGTGTTGGAGCATGGGCATCACCTCCTACAGGAGTACGGCATACTGTTGTCCTTTTAATTTAGTATCTTTTTAATCCCCATTAAATAGGCTTGGCATGTTCAAATTTGGTAACATCATTGGTTCTGATTCCTGTTGAGATGCTTTCAGAAATATCATCTAGGATAATGAATTGTTGGTTGCCAAAGCAGTCGATGTTAGTGTGGACGCGGATGACTTATTCTCAGTTGTCAGATAGATGTTAGCAAACTGAACTTAGTTATAGGTATGAATTTTGCCAAACATCGCGAACACCTAAAGTGGTTCACTCATTGCTAGATGACGAATCTAATTAGCTATAACAGGAACAATGAGAAATGAAAAAGGCTTCTATAATACACTTCAGTATGGAATAATAACATTTAACCTACATGTTTTAATGTTTTTTATTAGCTCTGAATTATATGCCCTGCTAGGGTAAGTAATTATTTGGAGCAGTGGAAGGCTGTTGCAGTGCCATAGATGGTCTGTTTCGCCTGGTTTGTGGTGCAGTTGCCTAGCTATATTAGCTAACTAAAGTATGTATCATAGTTATTTGATGCATGCCGGCTTCTGTTTTACAAGTTGTACATATTAACTTTCTTTAGTGTCCTGTTGTTGACAAATTAAATGATTTCTGTGAACTAATGTGCATCTCAACCTATCAGGTGGATTTGGGAACTGATGCAAGGCATTGTTTCTGCAAGGAGAGCGAGTTGCTGGCTTTGGTTGAATGAACCGTCTCCCATTTCGGTTATTATTATGTTATGGTGCTAAGTTTTGTCAGGTTCTTAGCCAAAAGACATTGAAACTGCGGGATGTGTGTAAAATCTCATCTTTTGTAGAACAAAAATGTTGAGATATGTTTAGTGGATATTTTTGCTGATTTACAGGAAAAAATATTGAGATTGAGTTATATCGTCTCTTTCTTTCATTTAATTTTCTCAACAACTATAACTTCATAAAGAACCAAAATGTCGAATTTCATTCATTTCTCAGGAACCCCAGAAGTACTCACTTTGTTGTACGCCTGTTAACTTCATCATACATTTCTGCATATTCATCTAAACACAGCAGCATTGTTAACCTTTACTATCTAGTGCCAATTGATCTGTCAGCCTCTACACCATGTATATTCAATAGACGAGTACACTCAAGGAAGATGAGAAGACTGATTCTCTGTCGTCTTCAACCTCAAGTCTCTAATTTGAATGTTTAAATATAATTTAGTCGGTGAATCTCTATTACTACTGGTGGTTGAACCTTCCACTTTATATGTGAAAGGCCGGAGCTCGCCAAGTGAGTTAACCCTCAAACACAAAATAGCATTTTTTAATAATTTAGGGTCGAGTTGCCCACTTTTAACCTTGGTCCAAATTTTGTATACAGCAGTAGGTAAACTAATAGGAAAATTTTTGTTGTGCCTCACACATCTCACCCATAGTAAAAATGTCCAAGTAATAGGTTTGAAGCTTCTGGTCTAAAGAAGGAACAAAATTGACTATGAATCAGATGCAAGGGTCATTTGCCAAGAAATAACATACAGTATAGTGATAAGAACACTAACTACAAAGCATTCAATAGAAAAGTAAACAGTTCTAAAACTCAAATAGGCGTAACTCAATCATTCCCTCTTTCCTTTTGGGAGAATACCATGCTACCACTTTCCCAGACTGTAGAAGCTTTAGAGAGTAATTTAAACTACATACAAAATCCTCCAATTGTAGGCCAGGCCTGCCAGCTGGTGAATTCAGCAGAAACTTTGAATCTACTCTGAACACAATTGGTCCAGCAACCTGCATTTGAAGGATTGGTGAAGCATTCAGCTTTGGATATGCACCTAGCTCAAGAGTAGAGTTTGCAAGTCATAAAGCATCATAAGAAGTAGTGACTCAGTGGATGAACAGCACTGATTAAGTTCCCTATGAAACAAAGCTAACTATGGTATGAAGGATAATGTTTTTCTGGAAAAATGTTCTCTTAAAAATAAGTGGGGTTCTCTTATTTTCTTACAGAATTTGTTTCCTACTTGCACTAGACATCATTCACTGAGTTTTAAGGAACTTGTTTTCCTAGAGGAAATGATTTTCCAAAACATTTTGGACCAACCAAACATGAAAAAAATTGAAAAACATTTACCAAACAACCCTCAGTCCCACTTGTTTTTACCCAACATGTATTGACTAAGGAGTTTATACAGTATTTAATAACTGTGCTGATATGTTCAAGTTACCTCTGTAGACAATGTGACAGAACAAATATTTGGAAGTTACCTGCTGCTGAAGTATCAATTTGAGCCTGGGTGAGGAGAGCACATCTCTTGCATTATCAGATGATGCTTTTCTGAAGACTTTTGAAACCTGTTTGGCTAATGCTGAAGCAGAGGAGACATCTAGACGAGCATCTACCCTTGTGAGGTCTCCAAAAGACTCTTTGAATTTACCATGTTGAAAAGTATAGCAAAGTGAACCAAATAAATCGACACCAAAGGGACTTCGATGCCTCGAATCTGAGGAACTGCTGCTACCATTTTTGAGCCATGCCTCAAGAGTCCCCCCTACAGCAACAAGTTGAAGTACAAGATTAGACAAGAGAATAGGCAAGTAAAGCTACTTTGTGAGTGCTGCGACTTTGGAGTAGTACTGTTGGATAGCATCATATATGCATGAAATTGTCACACCACCAATTTCATAAGAACCAATAAAGGGAATAGGAAAGTAAAGCTACTTTGTGAGTGCACCGACTTTGGAGTAGCACCATTGGATAGCATCATATATGCATGAAACTGTTACACCACCAATTTCATAAGAACCAGTCGTGCTATGAAACTCCAAGGAGTTCAGTTCCCCAAAGATTATAAAGTTGGTCAGAGCTTTTAAAGGAAAATACTGTTCGCTTCTTCAATATTCCAGGAACATGCTCAAGAATTAACAATACCCAATTATCTTAAAGTTTTTCACATTGAGTAAAAAATACCTCCACAGAGATAATTCAAATCCCAAGATTCTAGCAGAAGCACCGCAAGAAAGTTCATTTTGAGGAATGGATAAGCTCAAACTCTTTATATATTTGAATAAACTAGGCATTTATCTTAGTGCTGGGGAATTGAATTCTGATAATTAAAATTCAGTTAGAAGTATAGATCAGATCCTGTATACATACAAGATTGGTGTAGTTTAGCAAACCATGTCAAAAAGGAATCTGGAAGCTACCAAGTTATATCCAATCAAGTACACTATAATTTTCTGTAAGCCAGTGAAGTTACCAATAATTCCAGATACTGCTGCATGAGGCTCTCTAAGACGAATATCATAAGAAGGGCGATAAAACCGTCCCTCATCGGTTTCAATAATGATGTCCTCTTTTTTTTCCTTGAGTCTCCAGAAATCTTTGCTCTTCTCATAAGAAAAGGCTGCTTTTCCACATATTCCTTGCATCAGACTGAGTGGTGGCTCATCAGTAATGTTATCAACAGCCCGAGGATGGCCACCATTTTTATGTAAGCCAAAACGGTATCGCAATCCATCCTCGGAAACCAGCGATGAGCAGTTCAAGGATATTGACTCTGGGACCTCCCAATATCTACCCTTATGGTCTATGAATAGCTCAGGCCAAGCTGCTTCCAAAGTAACGTCGTGCTCAGGAAGCTGCAATGAATTTAGAAGAATTATGAATCAAACATCACAATGGTAATTGCTCATAAGCTGGGAACATAGTTTAAACAACAGATGAGCACGCTATGACAAACTCATGAACATTTACATGTATGCTATAATGTGCCATATTTAATTTCTTTAATAAGTCGGGAATCCTCAAACTTTAAACAGCAACATTCAACTTTCCAAAGTGATCTAGGAGAAATAAAACGGGGACCCTTTCTTTTTTATTTTTATTTTTATGAAGGTATTTCATTAAAAAACATCAAGTAGATGCAGAATTAAAGAATAAGCAAAAAGGGCTCACAGAGGGCATAAGCAAAAGTTGTTAGCTCCTTTACAATCTTCAAACTAGTACTAGCTAGAGAGATAACAAAGCCAAGAAATTGTTCAGTGCTAAAGACAGGAGTTAAATTAACCCAACTGAGCAACATAAGTAAACATTAGCTTTAAGAGACTGGTTTGGAGTTGAGATCCCATCTTATCGTCCTCCAGCTGAAGCAATTTCAGATTTTTTTCTCTACTGAAGTTTCCCAATATCAACAAAGAGACAACAGACTCCAGGTTCATTTGAACAAAAGTGAGAAAACTAGGCAAAATATCCTTTAGGTTAGTTATACAGGGAAAAAACCATGTTTGTAATTGCTGAAATGCACCACTAAAGTAAGAAGTAAAGTAGCCTTCTAGCCTCTGAAACTCATACAGTATGCTAAAGCCTAAGATTGCAAAGGGATGATAATGCATGCCCTAATGGAGACACAAATCTAAGGAAGAAAATAGAAAAACTGTATCAGCAAAATAGATGCCCAACACATATTATATACCCAATCTAGATCCGCAAACAGGCTTAAAGGATCAAATAAAAAGACCAAAAGCTGCAAGTCACAATCAGTCTGCATCATTTACGAAATCTAAAAGCATCAAATATAATGTTTTACGCTGAAAAAATGATCAAGCTTAACAAAAAGCTGAATGTTTGACAATGGAATCAGTTTAAAACTTTGGCAATTTTGTCAATTTGTATCCTAAGAAATTATACACATCATAATAAGTTTTTGAAGTGTGGTATTATGAAATTATGAGTTTATAGGATGCAGACGGTGGATGCAGCACCGCCAGCCCAACTTTAGTAGTGGAAGCACATCTAATGAGCAAAATGCATCTTTAAAATTAAAACACATCTTGCCACATGGTGCATCAATAGTAATATCAGAAAATAAAGATACATTTCTTAAATCTTCTCTGGAAAATTAGAACACCTTAAACATACTACAATCTTAAGCTTCTAATTACTATCCGACTAAGAATATACAAGACTACTCCAAATCCAAGTGAAGATAGAACACTACGAAACAATTTCACTTAGAGAAAATGAAAGATATAAAAGAAAGCACCTAAAATGAAACAAATATAACAATTCCAATAGCAGTGCGCCAAATGTTAAAGGACTTCAGATCCTTGCCTTATGAAAGAGCATGGCCCTCAAGCGTCGTCCTTTCTTCTCGCCATGCTTTTCCGTGCTCAATAACAGAGAAGAAGAGGATGTCAGAGATAGCTGCGAGCACAGACCAAAGGCATAAAGTGACTTCTCCAAGAAATGCTTGCCAATGTCTTTTAGTATCGACGGCTCCCATTCATCCACACTAGATAACTCAGCTTTAATGTCAGATACCAGTTTCTTTGGCCGAAACTGAGCTGTGAATCCAAGCCACCTATGAAGATGAATTCATAAAAAAATAATTCATCTATCTTGTATATAAAAAAGAGGGGCTTCTGGGAGTATCAATATCAATTTGAAATATAAAGGGAGAAGGCAACAAATTTGGTGGAGCAGAATGGAGGATGAGCAAAATAATCAATAATGGCTCTTTGACTAAGGTTGTCCAAGCACAGGCAAGCAATTATCTCTTTCAGCTATAAAAGAAATGTAGCTCATAAAAATATATGCCAAACATAGTCAAAAGTGCTAAAGGTTTGAACAAATCATCTGATGGATAAAGAACTTTGGCAAAAAGCATATTATTTCTCTGTTGTTTCCAAAATGTGCACATTATCTCAATAGGTCAGAAAATAAGCTAAAAATTCATTTTTCCACCCAAAAGTTTTTTGATAAAAAGTCACCCATTTCAAGTATATGAACTTTGTGACCAATAAAAAAAGGCATAAGAACTTTGTGTATTTTTAAACAATAACTGGTGCTTTTGACAATCAATATAATTTTGTTTAGCATTTTAGACAGTTTGGTGTTCTTGAAGAAATATGTGCAGTTGCAAAATTATACTATACAAGATCGAGTAGTTCAAGTTCAAGATCAGCAATGTTTTGCCACCTACATAAATAGTATTCAACAACTATTTTGTGCATGTTCAATTTGACTTTTACTTATACAGGAAACATTTATAGTAGCAAACATGATATTTTACACATAACCCTAATAATTCACAGTTATTTTTTTTTTGAGTAAAGGTAACTTTGTATTCACAAAAAACTCATCAACAAAAGATGATGAGGATCATTTTACAATCCACACATGGTGTGTGCACTTTCCTCAGTGAGGACTACTCAACAAAAAACCTTTACAAGTTACCTATGAAGTCAACTATGTTCACTGTATCCCCTACCATATCCTGTTTACACCAAAAATAAAGTAAACGAAGGCATTTGGTTCTAATCTTCTGGCTGTTGGTCCCTTTGCCTTCAAAACATGTTGAATTTCTCTCCTTTCACAATGTCCACCAGACACAAGCTGGGATGGATCTCTACCACTCTTCATTGGCTCCTCTAGTGCCAATACCTTTCCAGCAGTTGAGTAGATCCATAGTAGATTTAGGCATTACCCAACTGATTCCTAGGATACAGAGAAACATGTTCCACAGATTTGTAGTTGCTTTGCAATGAAGAAATAGATGGTTATTCACCTCAGCTTCTTGATTGCACATATAACACCTTGAGCAAATCTGTAAAACTCTTCCTTGTAACACTTCATGTGTTAGGCATGCTTGTCTTACCACCAACCAATTAAAGCAAGCTACTTTTAATGGGCTTTTAACCTTCCAAATTCGCTTCCAGGGCCATACTTCTGTGTTGACTTGACTATTGTTCCTCCACCAGTAGCAAGGCTTCAATGTGAAGGCCCCTTTGTTGTGTAGTGACTAGATAGGCCTGTCTGCATCAGTGACAATATTTTGGACACTATTCAAAACCTGGAGAAATCTGGCAATCTCTGTCACTTCCCAATCATTCAGTGCTCTTCTAAAGATCAAATTCCAATCCTGGGGACTCCACACCTGAGAGACCGAGGCAATCCTTTGTGAGCTCAGAGAGTAAAGATGAAGGAACAGACTTCTCAAGTTATCTTCCCCCACCCAATGCTCACTCCAGAAGTCAACTTTCACTCCTTTACCCACTTGGAATAAAATGTTGTCGTAAAATTGATACCACAACCTTCTGATGGTCTTCTAGACACTGCATCCAAAGGTGCCCGTGACCTCCCCAGTGGCCACTGGCTTTGCAAGCTATATTTATCTTCAATAAATCTTCTCCACAAAGTCATATCATCCGTGCAAAACCTCCAAAGCCACTTTTGAAGTAAGCATTCATTTTATATGTTGAGATTTTTAATGCCCAAGCCCCCTTGATTTCTATTTAGTGTCAGTGAGTCCTACTTGACCAGTTAATCTTCTTCTCAATTTTTTTGGGTATTGGAAACAAACTCATCATGTATGTAGGAAGAGCATCCATCACAAATTTGATAAGGGTCAACCTACCCCCTAGTGATAGGTATTGACTCTTCCACCTTGCTAGTTTCTTATCACACTTTTCCAGTACTTCACTCCATATTTCAAGCTCTTTATTTTTTGCACCCAGTGGCATCCCCCAAGGTATTTGGTAGGTAGTGATGCTATCTGACATCCTAGAGTCTCAGCCAAGTGTTCTAAATTATTCACTTGGTTAACAGGGAAGATAAAACTCTTGTGCCAGTTGACATGTAACCCAGAAATGCCTTCGAAAATTGTTAAGATGGCCCTTACATTTCTGATTTGGTCTAATTCTGCATCACAGAAGACAAGTGAATCATCTACATAAAAAAGGTGACTGATTTCCATAGCACTACCCTTATTTGCCTGAGAACAAAAACCTATGATCCACTTATTTCCTTTGGCTATCCTGAGCATGTGATTTAAACCTTCCATAGCTAAAATAAATAGAAATAGTGACATGGGGTCACCTTGTCTAAGCCCCTTTTGTGATTGGAAAAATCCTTCAGTGCTACCATTAATAATGAGGGAGAATTTAACATTAGAGATGCAAAATCTTATCCAACTAGTCCATTTGGTGCCAAACCCCATATCTTCTAGGACTTTTAGTAAAAAGGACCAGTTGACATGGTCATATGCCTCTTCAATGTCCATCTTGCATAGGATTCCAGGGGTCTTCTGTCTTACCCTAGAATCTACCAGCTCATTAGCCAAAAGGGTTGCATCCATAACCTGCCTACTCTTCGAGAAGGTCATCTGATGCTCATCAACAAGCTTCCCCATAACAGTAGTCATTCTCTCAGTGATCAGTTTAGAGATTTTTTATACACTCCACCTATTAGACTGATAGGTCTGAAATCCTTTAACTCTTCTGCTCCTGGCTTCTTTGGTATAAGTGCTATAAGAGTAGCATTTAAAAATTTCTCAAAGATTTCATTCAGATGGAAGTTCTGAATTGTTTGCATTAAGTCATCTTTCAAGATGCTCCAACACTCCTTGAAGAATTGCATTGTAAAACCATCAGGTCCAGGTGCTTTGTCACCATCACATTGCTTAATGATGCTAAACACCTCAATTTCACTAAAATGTCTCTGTAACCATTCTAGCTCCTCCTGTGTAATTGTAGGACATCCCTGTATCTCAAAAGATGGTCTGATGCCATTCTCTGGAAAAACTTAGTATTATTGTCCCCTTGTTTCAGCCAAAGGACTCTGAATTTTTTGCCTCCATCTTGCTTCTTCATTTTTGGCCAGTTCCTCTAGTTCCACTATTGTTGTAGCTCTGATCATCATTTCATCCTCGGTCAGAATTCTATCATCTTGGATCAGATCCAATTCAGCAAACTCATTCAATAGGTTGTTCTTTCTGCTCATTTGTTCCCCAAAAGTAGCTTTGCTCCAAACTTTGAGTTTCTGTTTCAAGTTTCTCAATTTGACATTAAGTTTATAATCAGGACATCCCACTACAACCATTTCATTCCACCACTCACTGATAAGTTCTAAGAATCCTTCCACCTTAAGCCACCAATTTTCGAATTTAAAGCTTGGATTTTTCTTTTCCGAGCTCCCACATTCTACGAGTAAAGGACTATGGTCAGATATTACTCTTGGGAGTATCTTCTGCCTGATATTTCTGAAAGACTCCTCCCATTCCATAAAAATCAAGAATCTGTCCAGCCTTGCTGCACTTCTATGGTTGACACCCCAAAAACATGTGAACTTTCCTCCATTTAATGGAGGATCATTGAGTTCCATATCTTCAATCCATGTGGGAAAATCTGTCATGATATTTGTGATCCTGCTGCAACCTCCTCTCGGCCGTGAATCTCACTGTGTTGAAATCACCACAAGCTAGCCATGGACCCCCTCACAATTCCTTAACAGCTGCTATTTCCTCCCAGCACTGTAGTTTCTCACTCCTGGTATGGGGAGCATACACCCCAGTGAGGAACCAAGTGAAAGAACTCTGGACAGAATCAAATCTATAAGTAATAGAGAATTGACCTGTCTCTACCAGTGCCCCACTCCAGATCCATCTAGCCCACATGACTAGGATCCCCCCTCTACTACCATCAGCTTCCAGATAGCCACAATTCATCCACCTACTAGGCCACAGTAATTTGGCTACCTCTTCCACATTCCTGTTAATCTTAGTCTCTTGAAAGCAATAGACGTCTGCTTCCATTTTTGTAAGGAAGTCTTAATGAGGTATCTGTTTTCAGTGCTATTAAGACCCCTTACATTCCAAGTTATGAGATTAACTTTCTTTTAAAAGTCAAACAAAGAGGCCTCCCCCTGTTCCTCACTCCTTCAACTTCCTCATTCAGACTGGACTTCAAGTTTTTTAGCTCATTCTTCCCTATTCCCCTGCTTTTAGGAGTAGTGGTGTCTTTCCCCTGTTTTTTCCTGTCCAGTTCAGCCTTTCTTTCATCTAACTTCATGAGAAGGGCTAACAACATTTTGAATCTAATTGAAATTCATTACAGCATCTAGAGAAATCACAGAGTGATCAATAATTATAGGGTAACAATCAATAACTAATATAAATAGGATAATCAAATAAGCTTTCAGGTGCTACTTCTAGACTGAACAAAAAATGAAAAGTGATAGTATATTTTAGTTATAGAGTCTTCAACAAAGATATAGAGTATTTCTTAGACATTTTAATGAGATTCTTGAAGCGGGAAAATGCAACATGCATGTGATTGGCCAAGAGAGGTAAACTGCAAGTTTTTTGAAGCCAAAGGGTGTCCTTAGCTTGCTGCACCATAGGAGGCAACATGAAAGTTTGGAGAGCACAGAGGGATATTATGCCTTTTTCCTGAGAAACTTTTACAGAACCCTCTTGTGAATTCTTGAGAATAGAATTTTCTGGTTGGGATAAAAGGGGAAGGATACAGAGAGGCCTGGATGAAGACAAATAGGAAAGTATAATTGCTATCTTGAAGCTACTGGAAAGGACATGCATGACAAACTGTAATCAAACTAAACTACATTGGTTGTACAGCAAGGCCATAAGACACTTAGAAACGGTTTCCAAATTCATTAGCATCGCAAGTAAAGGAGAATCCCCACATCCTTCTTGCTTGAGAAATTTGCCTTAGGACAACTAATCATACACTGGTTTATGAAATGATTATTTCAAAAATGAAATATAAATGCACAAGATGAAATGTAGAAAGAGGCTTGAATCTCCAGTATAGAACAAAGTCACCTTACCAAGTTAAATTAGTTATTACATTGGAAAATTTGCTTTATGTCACAGTGTGATAATTCCAGTTTAACAAACTTGTAATGTCACTTATCAGGAAGTTTAAGAACCAAAATTATGCTATTAGAAAGAGAATACATTATTTTCCTATCTTCAGAGTAATTTGGCAAACTAAAGTAATCTTATCCATATATTCTTAGCTTTTTATATTTTACATTTGCTAAGCATATGTTACATTTTATTATGCAACTATAAAATGTTTCTTTTTGAGCTCACGAGGTAGGGTAAGGCCCCAGACCCAACTATGAGATACCATAACAATCTTAAGCAGCGTTAAGGTAAAGATGACATTCAGGCTCCTCACAGGTCCTCAGTAATGCACAACAAAATCAATCAACAAGTTCAATACCAAATTAGCTGGAGTCTGCCATATAAATCCTCTATATCCATTCTGCCCTATTCAGGTCCATATCATTCCAAGACCAAAATAATGTCTCTGAAAGTAGAGGTTTTCTAGATATCACATTTATCCCTACACCAGACTTAACATCGCCGAAAAAGTTGATAAGCGAAACTATTCCAATAGCACAAAAATCATATGATGGCAGTGTATTGGTATAGAATAACCTCTCTATACATGAAAATGTGTGTAGTATTAAGTTACCAGTTAGAAGTGGCAGGTTTAAACAAAAGGGACTGAAGAGCAAAAGAGCCCAATTCCTTGCGTGGAGTGGGAGAATAAGAGGGAATGATTCCGAGAGGAAAGCCATTTCCGAGAAGAGAAAGTTGTTGGACTCTGAGAGCTCTACTGGCTGTGCTACCATCAAGTGGTATGGGCTCCCCTGGAATGGACCTGGCCGTCCCATCTAGAACTCTCGGTGTAGAAATGTTGAGGTCCCAGAATGCTGCATCCATCGCGGTCCTCATATTCGCCATTTTTATCTCCCGCCGGCCGACAGAAGTTGGGGAGTGTGAAGGAAGGGAAAATGTGGATGCCCTCCTTATCTGTGACACTGTTTTGAATTTTGGGGTTTCACTTCTTTTTTTCTATTAGTTTCTTGCACTTGTTTTTCCTTTTTCTTCCCACCCTCCATTGTCTCCCAATATTTTTTCACTTTTCATTTTTATAAATTGGCTTGTATTACAATATAAATGTATATAGAAATATAAGAAATATATCAAACTCTTTCTCCTTCTATTAAACTTTCTTTTACTATTTCTTTCTCTTATTACGTTGCTAAGTTAATTTCTTTTATAATATATTATCAGCACGAAACTCTAATTTTTCAGAAAATTAACTTCTATATCAGGTATATCTACTGAAGAAATTTAATTTTTAGTTGTCTTTGTTATTTTAAAAATTAATTTTCATCATGTCAAACTTGTCAAAATTGGAATTTGTGGCACTTGATATTTCTGGCAAAAATTATTTGTCATGGGTACTTGATGCTGAAATCCACCTTACCGCTAAGGGTCTTGGTGATGCTATAATTGAAGGAAATACAGCATCAAGTCAGAATAAAGCAAATGCTATGATTTTCCTTCGTCATCATCTACATGAAAGCCTGAAAATGGAATACTTGACAGTGAAAGATCCACTTGAATTGTGGAAAGACTTAAAATGGAGGTATGACCACCTCAGGGCAACGGTATTGTCAATGGCTCGTTATGAGTGGATGCACTTATGGTTTCAAAACTTTAAAATTGTAATTGAATATAATTCTGTTGTATTTAGAATAACTTCTCAATTAAAATTATATGGGGAAACTATAAATGATGAGGACATGTTAGAAAAGACACTAACTACTTTTCATGCCTCTAATGTAATATTACAGCAGCAATATCGTGAAAATGATTTTTAAAAATACTCTGAATTGATCTCATGCTTTCTGGTGGCTGAGCAGCATAATGCCCTTTTAATGAAAAATCATGAAGTACGTCCCACTGGAATTGCTCTGTTACCGAAAGCAAATATGATAGAAGCACATGGTCAATTTGAAAGAAGACAAAATAAAAATCATGGCCACAATAATGTGTGTGGACGTGGCAATGGCAGAAAACGATACAATAATCGTCGTGGTGGTGGTCAACATAAAAGGGAGAACAATATCAGTTCTCAAAATGGTCCTTCAAGAAGTAACTGTCATCGTTGTGGCATGAAAGGGCACTGAAAAAATGAATGTCGAACGCCTGAGCATTTTGTAAGACTTTATCAAAATTCTTTCAAAAGAAAGGCAAGTAGAGGTGGTGCCTCTTCTTCTAATGCTCGGATAGAGTCACACTTGGCGTTTGAAAATAATGTTGAGGCAGGACCTTCGCATAATAATAATATTGAAGCAAATATGGTTTTGAAGGATGACGATTTTAATGACCTCAATGATATTACTCATTTGAATGTTGAAGACTTCTTTAAGGATTATAATTGATGTTTAATTTCATTGTATGATTTTCAATATGTTGTCATTTTTACGTACTTTGAATTATCGTGTTTTTACGTTTATCTACTGGAAAAAAAAGGGAGGAAGTTAACCAGTGGTGAGGTATTACAATAATGTGAATTTTTTAGGAAAAAAAATTGAGTGATGTTCAAAGTTATATTTTAATTATACACTTAATATACAACCTAATAAGTTTGACAGTTATAATTACACATCTACATCTACCTATTAATCATGTTATTCATAAGGATGTGAATTTGATATAATAACGTATATAACAAATATTTATTGAATAAAATAAATACTACTCATGATTTTTGTGTTTATTATCAGTATGTTAGTGTTCATACAAAATATGTCATTCATGTATGATAGTAATCAGTGTTTTAATTCAATCGTCATTATGTTTGTATGAAAAGTCAATACATAACGTGATTTACTTAGATGTAATTATAATACAAGTTTGCATATGTTTTGGTGTTTTGAATTATATCATCATATTATTAACACAACACACCACATGGTATTTGAATAGTTAGTTTATTATAAAATACTGATTTACATTGTTATATTACTTATTGATATGATATTAATAGCAACATATGCAAATTATTGCTAAAACTTGATTTATTGCTTTTGAATTATACATGATTTTGAATTACGTGAGCAAGCAATTGCACACCATATTATTATATATTTCTATTTATGCTGAACCACTCATATATCACCATATTTGTATCTATTTTTATATAACCATTACATTTATCTTTACTATATTAATTCATGATTCATTCTTTATTATGTTACTACATGTTAATATATCAAACCTTTTAACTTAACTTATGTGAATATTGTTTTTATTACTTATTTCTTATAATGTATTTTTATTTTATGAAGATAAATAAATTCTTCAGTCTTCAATTGGATCCAAGATGAGTAATGGAGATATGTGTCTTTTGTATAGTGCCACAACTCATACAATATTAAAAGAAAAGAAATATTTTTGTCATTTAATTATGAAAAAGGCCTATGTCAATACACTATCTGGTAGTACAAAATTGATTGAAGGCTTTGAAAAAACGGTCTTATTACTACCTGGACGAACGATATTGGTAATTGATAATGCATTGTATTGTAGTAAGTCTCAAAGAGACTGCAAATGAAGAAAAGGTTGAATACCTTTATATTACTACAATAAATATGGAGAAGAAAATTGTGCACGAAAAATTACCTGCACTTTCTTCTGGGTTGTACCATAAAATATTGGTATTGTTGAATCACATGCCATAGTAAACAAAAGGTTTACTGATTCTAATGATTTTATCATTTGGCATGACCGGTTGGGCCATTCCAGTTATAATATGATGCACATAATTATTGAGAATTCACATGGACACACTTTGAAGAATCAGAAAATTCTTCAATCTAAGAAATTCTCTTGTGTTGCTTGTTCCCAAAGAAAACTGATTATTAAACCATCAGCAACTAAGGTTGGGATTGAACCCCCTACATTTATAGAACGTATACATGGTGATATATGTGGGTCAATTCACCCTTCATGTGGACCATTTAAATATTATATGGTCTTGATAGATGTATCTACAAGATGATCACATATGTGCTTATTATCAACTCGCAAAGTGGCTTTTGCGAGATTGTTAACTCAAATTATAGGGTTAAGAGCACAATTTCCAGATTATGTAATAAAGATAATTCGTCTTGATAATACTAGTGAATTTACATCTCAATCATTTAATGATTATTGTATATCGGTTGGAATAAAAGTTGAGCATCCGATCGCTCATGTTCATACTCAAAATGGTCTAGCAGAATTATTGATTAAACGCCTCCAATTGATAGCTAGACCATTGCTAGTGAGGACAAAACTCTTTATTTCAGTATGAGGGCATGCTATTTTGCATGCAGCAGTACTTGTGCGCATAAGGCCAACAAATTATCATGAATTTTTCCCATTACAATTGGCGTTTGTAAGGGAGCCAAATATATCCCATCTTAGAATATTTGGGTGTGCAGTATATGTCCCAATTGCTCCACCGCACCGCACAAAGATGGGTCCCCAAAGAAGGTTGGAAATATATGTTGGGTATGAATCTTCTTCTATTATAAAATATTTGGAACCTATGACTAGAGATTTATTTACGTCAGATTCGCTGATTGTCATTTTGATGAATCAGTATACCCAACATTAGGGTGAGAACATAAGTAGTTAAAAAATGAGATAGATTGGAATTCATTGTCACAATCTCATTTAGATCCTCGAACAAATCAATGTGAGCAAGAAGTTCAAAAGATGATTTATTTGCAGAATATTGCAAATCAATTCCCGAATGCATTTACTAACCTTCCACGGGTTACTAAATCGCATATCCCAGCTGCCAATGCTTAAGTTTGAGTTGATTTCCCGGTAGGATAACTTGTTCAGGCAAATGAGTCTAGGCCATGCTTAAAACGTGGAAGACCAATTGGTTTCAAAGACAAAAATCCTCAAAAAAGAAAAGGAATAAATGATCAAGATGATCATAATTTGGAGGCAAGTGCTTAAGAAGAGACCAGAGACACAACAAATGGTGATACCACCGAGGAGGTCCAAATACCTGAAAATAATGAGAATGAAGAAATCTCAATAAGTTATGTCTCAACAGGAAAACGGTGGAATCGAAATGATATTGTGGTTGATAATATTTTTGCTTATAATGTTGCCATTGAAAGAATGCAACAAGATAAGGATCTTGAGCCAAAATCTGTCGATGAATGCAGACAGATAAATGATTGGTCAAAATGGAAGAATGCAATTCAAGCAGAGTTAACTTCACTTGAAAAACGTGAAGTTTTCGGATCAATAATCTGAACAACTGAAGGTGTCAAGCCAGTAGGGCACAAATGGGTTTTTGTGCGTAAACAAAATGAAAAGGATGAAGTCTTAAGATATAAAACACGACTTGTAGCCCAAGGTTTTTCGCAAAGATCTGGCATTGACTATATGGAAACATATTCCCCTGTGGTGGATGCAATTACCTTCAGGTATCTAATGAATTTGGTAGTTCATGAAAAGCTAGAAATGCACTTAATGGACGTGATCACTGTCTATTTATATGGCTCATTAGACCACGACATTTTTATGAAAATTCCCGAAGGGTTCAAAGTGCCTGAAGCATACAAGGATTCTCAAGAAAATTGCTCAATAAAGCTTCAGAAATTCTTGTACGGGTTGAAACAATCAGGGAGAATGTGGTACAATCGTCTTAGCGAATATTTATTAAAAGAAGGATATAAAAATGATTCATTTTTCCCTTGTGTCTTTATGAGAAGGTCTGGATCTGAATTTGTCATAATAACAGTATATGTTGATGATTTGAATATTATTAGAACTCCGAAAGAACTTTCAAGGGCAGTAAAATGCCTAAAAAAAGAGTTTGAAATGAAAGACCCTGGAAAGACAAAATTTTGTCTTGGTGTACAAATTGAACATCTTACAAATGGAATATTTGTCCATTAGTCAACATATACTAAAAATATTTTAAAGAGGTTTTATATTTAGTCAACATATACTAAAAATATTTTAAAGAGGTTTTATATGGATAAAGCACATCCATTGAGTACCCAAATGGTTGTGAGATCTCTTGATATTAATACAGATCCGTTTTGACCTCATGAAAATGATGAAGAACTTATTGGTGTTGAAATACCATACCTTAGTGCAATTGGTGCATTACTGTATCTTACCAATAATTCTAGACCAGATATAATTTTCTCAGTAAACTTATTAGCAAGATTTAGTTTTTCCCCAACACGAAGACACTGGAATAAAATTAAGCATATATTCAGATACCTTCGAGGTACCATTGATATGGGATTGTTTTACTCAAATGATTCTACGTCACAATTGATCGGTTACGCAGATGCGGAATATTTATCTGATCCCCATAAAGGTCGGTCGCAGATAGGCTATTTATTTACATGTGGTGGTACAACTATATCATGTTGTTCAACAAAGCAAACTATGGTTGCCACTTCCTCAAATCATGCAGAAATAATAGTCATTCATGAAGCATGTCGAGAATGTGTTTGGTTAAGATCAATAACTCAACACATTCAAGAAACATGTGGCCTTTCTCTGATAAGAGACGCTCCAACAATATTGTATGAAGACAATGCTGCATGTATAGCTCAACTGAAGGGAGGATACATCAAAGGAGACAGAACAAAACATATTTCACCAAAATTCTTTTTCACTCATGATCTTCAAAAGAAGGGTGAAATAGATGTCCAACAAGTTCATTCAAGTGACAATTTGACAGATATGTTTACCAAGGCATTGGCAACTTCAACCTTTGAGAAAATGTGATACAAAATTGGAATGCGTCGTCTTCGAGATATTAAGTGATGTTTTTATCAGGAGGAGTAAAATACGCGCTGCACTCTTTTTTTCTTAACCAAGATTTTGTCCCACTGGATTTTTCTGGTAAGGTTTTTAATGAGTCAACACTCAAGGCGTATTACCATATGTGTGTACTCTTTTTTCTTCACTAAGCTTTTTTCCACTGAATTTTTCCTAGTAAGGTTTTAACTATGCACAACATATGTATATTGTTTCTTGTAAAAAATATTTTGAAGTACATTACACATGGACATCCAAGGGGGAGTATTAGGTAGAAGTGGATGTTCCACTACTTTTTCTTCCACTTGTTTTCCCATTTCTTCCCACCCTCCATTGTCCCCCAATATTTTTCCCCTTTTTATTTCCTATAAATTGGCTTGTATTACAATGTAAATGTATATAGAGATACAAGAAATATAACAAACTCTTTCTCCTTCTATTAATCTTTCTTTTACTATTTCTTTCTCTTATTATGTTGCTAAGTTAATTTCTTTTATAACATTTTCATATTTGTTTTTCACTAATAGAACGGAAAAGGTCTTTGCTTCTTTATAATTTTGGGGCTAAATATATTTTTTTTCTTATACTTTCGATTTAAATATACCTTTCTTATTATATTTTAATACAAATTCGCTCTTAATTTTAATGGAAGAACACTTGAAAAGTTCAAAATTAAATAACTCATTCTCAATTTTAAATATCTATTTTTTTAGGAATAAATAAAATTTTCAAGTACTAATTTGAATTTGTTTTCTTAGAAATGAAAATACAATACTAATATATAAAAATTTTAAGTACTAATTTGCGTCTATTTTTTCCAGAGTTTACACATATTTGCTCTAACTAGTGACTTCTTTTTTGTGTCAGGTGTGGCTGTGGATCGAACTTTGAAGTGAATAGAATATTTTTTGGAGAAAATTTCAGAAATGACTAACTTACTGTCACTCTTACTATATTTTTGTATTTTCGTGCTTTATGTTGTATTTCAGGATCACAAATGATACGAGCAATATAATAGCAAATGAATACACATTATTCAAGAATAAATGAATACAATCTAAAATATAAGTAATACAAGAGTAAATGAATATAACTTAAATGTGTGTATGAATACAAGTGAAATTAGAGGAAATGAATGCAAGTGATATAAGAGCGAATGAATACAAGTGATACGAGAGCGAATGAATACGAGTGACATAAACCTCAAAAAGTATAGAAACATAGAGAGAAAGGTGGAAATACACAATATATCTTAAATGCACTTATGAACACAACAAATACAATCACCTGATACCTAAAAAATATACAAAGATAGAGAGAGAAAGGTGGAAACGCAAAATACAATCTAAATGTCCGTATGAATACAACTAATACAATCGCCTAACACCTCAAAAAATATACAAAGACATATAGAGAATGGTAGAAATACATAATATAGAGAGAAGGGATGGGGGGCCGGGGGGGGAGAATACAATCCAAATGCACGTATAATACGGCAAATACAGTAGCATGATACCTCAAAAAAATATAGAAATATATAGAGAGAAGGATGAAAATACAAAATACATAGAGAAAGAGGGGTGTGGAAATATAGAATAAAAAGAGAGAGGGAGAGAAAGAGAGAAGGGTGAGAGAGGAGCGAGGTGAGCAAGAGAGAGAAGAGAAATACAGATAGGGAGAGAGGCAAGCAAGATTGAAGAGAGAGACGAGAGAGATTTTTGTTTGTTTGTTTGTTTAACATTTTAAACAGTAGCTATGAATCTTAAATACTTAAATTATATCTGTAGATCTCTAATTATACCAACTGGTAGTTAATTTTGAATTTTTCTCGATACATTCGTATTTTTAAAAAAGTTAATCTCGAGTATGATAACATTTGTATCACGATCAAAAATCTATTGAATCTTTATCGACAATTCTATCATAATTAGCCTCATCTAACCATAATCCAGTACTCAATCGACGAAACAAAAGAGTTCTTTTAGAAAGCAATAAAATTCAATATCTTCATCAGCCACTTTGAGCACTTTAGATAATTTTGATTTTGCTTATCTCTATAAGTGAGGGGTCAGAATGCATATGTATTTGAAACTTGTAGAAACAAAAAAGTATTTAAGTTTTTTTTTAAAAAGGAATTTAGAAAAGGAAACCTGTTCTCCTTTTTCCTTTTTTTCTCTGATAAAAATAATAATATCAGGCACGTGTTAAAAGCAACAATAACTTAGGTGAAATGAAAAATCAAATCCATCTCTTTAGGCAGTTTTATAGAGTATTATACTTCATATTGCCTGAAAGAACTACTTTCTACTGCTGTTTTACTAAATTGGTTTTGTACTAGTGTCATATATATATATATATATAAAATGCCGAGCACCAACATGAATTGTGTTGGGAAATCAGAATTCTCGCGTTCGAGTCCCTAAGAATGAAAAAATCATGTTGGAAGCTTTGTCCCTAAAATAGGACATGCAATGTGCATATTCAAATTAAATCGATCAACAATATGAATATGTGTATCAAATCAAAAATAAAAAAATTGAGGATTTCTCCGGCAATCCTTGGTTTGCTTTGTAACCCTAGTTAGACTTAGGTAAGTGCACGTATACATTATGCTTAAAGCAACAACAAATATCATTTGTCTTGACTTACAATGGTTAATGTTTGAATTCATCTACTCATATATTTTTTTGTGGGTGGAATTAAATTAAAGCTTATCTAATTTGGTGTGAGGGATAAAAATAAATAGTGCTAGAATAAAAATATAGTCCAAGGATAAAATTTTGGTGTCCTGTTTGGTTGTCAAGTTTGGGATAACTTATTCCACCATTTATACCATAGTGATGAATAAGTTATCTCAGGATATTTAATTCCAGAAAAATTAATTCTGAAATAACTTGTTTCCAACCAAACGACTTAGTAACATGTGCTTGAATTTCATATGCGAAAATGAAAATCTTTCCTTAGCAAAAGTGCATCTTAATTAGGCACCAAACTTGACATATAGATATATGATGCGTATAAGCAATTGAAAAAATTAGAGCCCCAATTTATTTATCAGTTTATGATGTATATATAATTAAATTCTGGACAGTTGTTAGTGTGAAATAAAGTTACTTTGAGTATTTGATAACTTGTTGAATAGACTTGCAAACCAACTAGGAGTTTAATAAACAATTCCAAGAACCTTTTTCTGGAATAAATTCATTATTTCCAATATTGTGTTCATAAAAGCTTTTTACATTTCACTTTTTTTTAGGGGCAGAAAGATAATATTATATTATAAGTTAAGGCATTTTTAGTGCTAGTGACTATACTCATGTTCCCAAATTTTACGAAGTTATTACATATGAATGTAGAAACTAGTCTAGTAGATGCTACTCCTGTTTTTTGTGTTTCAACACAACATTTGACATTATCAAAAGGAGGTTGCACAAATGAGGATGGGCTGCTAGTTAGCTGCTTGGATCCTTGTTTTACCAAAGCATCAGCTACCTTGATGCTTTGTCTGAAAATATGTCGGACCATTGGATTCTCCGACTTCTTCAATAAGGATTTGTAAAACATATTCGTGGAGTCGGTTTCAACTTCAATAGGGAACAAAAGATGATCGATGGGCCATTTTAAGCCCATAGTTCATGACTTATAATTCTGCAGAGATGTACTTTTGTAAAGTGAACGGGGGGGGGGGATATTAATTATTACTAATAAGAAATTAACTTGAATGCAGAGTCTATCAAAAATAATTTTTCTACCTTCACAAAGTAGAGATAAGATTGTGTACATAAATAAACAAATAAATAGATTATGATACTAAACAAATAGATTAATCATAATTAGGAAAACAGCTATCATTGACTGATTCCTTAAATCAGGATAGAATGCCACACTCAGTAAAAGCACCTGTATGATTCGAAAAGAAGAGCCTTCTGAAAAAGTAAAGATATGTCCTGTGTGGATGTGATTAGGAATTAGATCCTTTTTAGTCCCATAGGCCATCTTTTTTTTACATCTTTTCTAAATGGTATAGAAAAATTGTACTGAATTCCGTGAAAAATAAAATTTGTATACACGAAAGGAGGCTCTTATTATATTCATCAACAATAAGCCCCTATATCCTATCTTATAGTGTGTTTAGTATGGAGGAAATTCAGAGAATATTTTTTAATTTTATATTCGATTGATCAAAATGGAAAATATTTATCTAAGAGAATTTTAAAAATACGAAATAATGACCTTTGCAGTAAAAGTAGAAAAATAAGTTTTACACGTGACTTTCATATTGATTGTCTTCTCTCTACCCATCAACACACCTCATCTTCACCCTAAACCATGTAGTCCCAATTCTTACCACCCCACATGGCCCCTACTCACTTTTCATAGTATTTATCTAGATTATATGTACAAATATTTTTGAAAATAAATCTTTTTTTACTTATATATCGAACACAAAAAAATAAATAAATAATTCATATCTTTTTAAAATATAGAACGTACCAAACACACCCTAAAGTCTCAAAAGTGATGATATATTGATTGAATTGAGAAAATAAGGTGACAACTTCAAAAGAATGGGGCACAGCATCTCATGCAACTAGCAATTCATGATGATGATATGTATGTAGTAGTTTTCCTAACAAAGAGACCATATATTCTTGCTAGTTTGCTTATGTAGATCTTCTTTCTCAACAAACTTTCCTAAATGCAAATTATATTCCATTAAATTAAATCAGGTAATTTCTTTGTTACTAACTTTTCAACAAATATTTCTTATATGTTTAATAAATATTGAAATAACGTAAAATTTACTGAATATTTGATAATTAACCCGCATTGAGTACCCTAGATCCCCCAATGTGCTGGTTTCAAGACAAGCATATATATATATATATATATATATATATATATATATATATATATACAAGTATATTTCCACCATTGAATTAAATGCTAAAGAGTCTTTTTTTGTCATACAAGAATTTCCTTAATTTTACATTTTTAGTGACCACTTTTGATTCCCTATCTATATTTGACCCAAAATCAACATTTTAGTAACAAAAAGTTAAAAAGTAAAAAGCTTGAGAGGGAATTCTTCTAGTGCCTGAACAAGCACAAGTGAAAGCAAAATTCACTCATCGAACAAGAACAAAAGTCGACCTTGGTGATTTGATAGTTCGAGTGAAAATATCTAGTACATATATACGTGGGCGCAACCACTTACGCCTCAATTCCAAGGACCATCCTTAGACAAATGACCACAAAGCCAACTAATTACTAGTACTTCTTTTTTTCTTGGCTAAAACTAGTATACTAATATATAAATGACGTGTGGAATTAACATTTCCATTAGAGTTAATAGTAATGATGAAAAGAATGTGACAAACAATAAGAATGAGATTTAGGCTTAAGCATCAAGAGTTCTAAGAAGATAGGAGAGTACTAATCCAAAGAAAATGACTTCTCAACAGCTCAAGATTGCAACAATTAAAACACAGTGGGATTTATCCAATGCGTACAAAATGCTTATCATAGAGTGTTCATTCAAAGGACAGAAGCTATGGTAGAGATTGTAGCAACTGCGAGTTATTCTGGAATTTCAAAAAAAAAAGACTTATGACAATGTCAGAAAACGTGAATTAAGAATAATTTCATGATTAACCGGTTATTCCATTCCATAAATAAATCACATCCTTCTCCATTTTATTCAATAAACCAAAGAACTTGTAATTAATGGTATCAAATGAACAGATTGAATTAAATTTTGATAAGTAAAAATGAGTTGAATTAATAAATATGTGGGTCATTAATTTGTTCAAAAGTTACTTGAGTTGAGATGAGTTGAGTCAAGTGGGATAAACAATAAGTTGTACCCCAACTTGTCTAACTTTTACGAAGTTTGAATATATATATTTGTTTTCTTATAATTTAATTAATTACCTAATATAGTAACACTTTTTTTCTTACATATATTTTGACATAGTTTCTCATTGATCAATTTGGATTACATATTTATCCTAAATCACTCCATTTTTTAGATGGACTGAAAAAGACGATTCTCAAGTTGTGAGGTAGTAAAATAAGACTTCATTTTTTAGATGGACTGAATTAGACGATTCTCAAATTGTTGAGGTAATAAAATAAAGGGCCATTAACCTAATCAAAACTTTACGAGTCATGTTTCATAAGCAAATTTGACACCCTTATACTTTGCTATACTCTATTTCTTCCCTTTCAAAACTATAAATATATACCCCTTAACAAGAAAAGACATGTCATACCAAAAAAATGAAGCCTCTTTCCTCTTTCTTCCTTTCTCTTTCCCTATTCCTCTCCTTATTTTTCCATGGCTCAACAGGCCAGAATTTAATCCAAAACACTTGTAAAACATGTTCAAAAGATGATCCAAATATTAAGTATGGCTTTTGCACTTCATCTCTACAAGCTGCTCCGGCTAGTCAATGTGCTACTCTCCGTGGACTCGGCATGATTTCGATTAGATTAATTCGATACAACGTTACTGATACGAGATGCCACGTTAAAATACTATTGAAGGACAAGGATTTGGATCCTTATGTTAGGAATTGCTTGAAGGATTGTTTTGATCTTTATTCAGACGCGATCATATCTATCAAGCTTGCTATGAAGAGTTACAATTCGAAAAAATATTATGATGCGAACATACAAATAAGTTCAATTATGGATGCCGCTACGACATGTGAAGATGGATTTAAGGAGAAAAAGGGTGTTGTGTCACCACTAACACAGAGAAATGAAATTACTTTTCAGTTGTCTGCAATGGCACTTTCTATGATGAATCTTATTAAGAATAATAATGGGTAAATTGGTTGATATTGATCTAAGGTATTCCATCTTAATTTGTAGTAATTGTTGATATTCTATTATATTATTATATATGTATTTTACCTTAGTTTGGAATTAAATGCAATAAGCTAACCTTGGTAAATTTATTTATTTTCCTTTTGTTTTAAAGTATTGCTCCTCACCCCCACCCACCCACCCAAATTGAGACTCTTTTAGATACACAATATGATATAAAATACAATTGATCTCTGCTTTCATGATCTTATTTCTAATTGTAGGCCTTTGATGATATGATGGACAAGGTCACGATAACCTATCTCGTTATTAGTTATTTTAAGATTTTATGAATAAATTCATATTAAAAGTAATCCCAAATATGCTACTCATGAAAGCATTCAATTTAAGTTCAATATTCAGTATCAGACTCATGATACTCCTATTATATATTCCCAAAATTCTTTAGACATGCTTTAATTTTGGTGATATATATGAAGTTCAATCGGTAGCAGAGCCTCAAATTCAAAAGTAAATATAGTAAAAAAGAAAGGACAAAGGTATAGACAGTGTGGGCATCATACCCTTGTATACTTTAGTCTCAATTTATTTATCTTGTTTTAATTTGGCACGTATTTTAAGAAAGTAAATATTGCTAATACTTTTAAATTTTGTAGTAAAAATTAAATATATCGAAATGTCTTTCAATCTTGGAATCTTAAACATATCGAGACAAAAATTGAAATTAAAAAATTATTAAAAAGGAAATGAGACATTCTTTTAAAATGAACTAAAGAAAAATATTAAAACGGAGAGAGTACAAATTTTGGACTCATGAGGCTTAATTTGGGCCACTCGAAAATAATGGTTGAAGG
This sequence comes from Solanum dulcamara, assembly GCF_947179165.1. NCBI lineage: Eukaryota > Viridiplantae > Streptophyta > Magnoliopsida > Solanales > Solanaceae > Solanum > Solanum dulcamara. Next base: position 19,346,637 of record NC_077240.1, read on the forward strand.
GTAGCTCGCTTGGTCTGTCTTTCGCACGTTTGCCAAAAATTGGCACATTGCAAATATGCTTAATTATAGGTTTGGTACATAGCTACCAGCTTATAAAAATATTTGCAATCCTCGATAATAGCTCTTAAAAATAACGTTATATGTCCTCTTCATGAATAAGCTTGAAGACAAGTAGGTAGATGTTTTCACTTTTTATATATATATATATATATATATATATATATATATGTATAAATTTGTACAAAATCTTTTTTACGCGATTCACAACACACCAAATCTGACCCATCCATCTTAATTAATTAACAGGAGTATATATTAGCTTCACAACTTCAAAAAGAATGGGCACAAAATTAATTATTACATGTAAAAATAACTATCAAGTCATGATGATATGTGTGTAGTAGTTTTCCTAACAAATTAAAGGCTCACCATATCTTCTTGACATTTAATTTGTTTGTTTGCTTATGTCCACTTCCTCAAGAGTTTCTCAACTAACTTTTCTAAAGGCAAAATTATAGTACATGTAAGGTTCCAATAAAATCAATCATTGGGAGAGAATCAAACTTTTACAAGTTTATCCTTAAACATATATCTAAGAATTATTTTAAACTATAAATTTTTAAAAAAATAATCTTGAATATCGTATCAAATCAAACAGTATCACACGGAATAGGACGAAAATAGTATTATCATTTTTTAGATTTTGAACGTTAGGTTTCAAAACAAGCATTGCATGTGGTAGGAATAAACCATACTAAAGAATCAACTATATACAGTATAACACACAAGTTTTTCCACCATTGAATATTAAAAATGCTAAAATATCCGTTTAATTCCATACAATAATTTCCTTAAATTTTACATTTTCGATTACCATTTTTCAATTCTGTGTCTCTTCCCCCCCCCCCCCCCCCCCCAAAATGGACATCACCTTAATTTTTTGACTGACAAATTAAAGTGAAAAAGGAAGGGAAGAAAATTAAAAAAGGAAATCCTTCAAGTGTCTTGACAAGCGGATCTGACTGCAAAATTCACTCGTCGATGCAAAATTAAAGCATGTCCAATTTTAGATGGTTTGAATTGGACAAATCAAAATATTCTTAAAAAATAAATAAGCCGATCATTTAACTCGTTCAAACTTGAACGGATTAAATGAATCATATTTTCATTAGCTAATTATGTCACCCCTATACTTTTCTTTACTCTATTTTTCTTCCCCTTCAAAACTATAAATATATAGCCTCTAACAAGAAATTAAAGGACACGTCATACCAAAAACATGAAGTCGCTTTCCTCTTTCTTCCTACTTCTCTCTTTATTTAACCTAACATTCCATGGTTCAACAGGCCAGAATTTAATCCAAAACACTTGCAAAACATGTTCAAAAGATGAACCAAATATTAAGTATGGCTTTTGCACTTCATCTCTACAAGCTGCTCCGGCGAGTCAATGTGCTACTCTCCGTGGGCTTGGGATGATTTCGATTAGACTAATTCGATACAACGTTACTGACACGAGGTGTCACGTTAAGATACTATTTAAGGACAAGAATTTGGATCCTTATGTTAGGAGATGCTTGAAAGATTGTTCTGATCTTTATTCAGACGCGATCCCAACTATCAAACTTGCTATGAAGAATTACAATTCAAAGAAATATTATGATGCAAACATACAAATAAGTGCAATTATAGCTGCCGCTACGACATGTGAAGATCAATTTAAGGAGAAAGAGGGTGTTGTATCACCATTAACAAAGAGAAATGAAAATACTTTTCAATTATCTGCAATAGCACTTTCTATTATGAATCTTATAAAGAATAATAATGGGTAGATTGGAAGTCGATCGATATTGATCAACAAAACAAATATCATTATTACAACTTCTTCGTGTATTTATTAAATTTTTAATTTTCAACGTACAGATCAAAGGGAATTTTGATATAAATTAATTAAGGCGTCAATGTCATATATAATAGTATGATCTTGGAATTACAAAACTTGATATATCTTGTTGAGTTTGATTTGATGGGAACTGAAACCTTTGTTAGTTGGCCTAATTATCATGTAGATAAACTAGTGGAAAATTCCTACATCTACTTCCTAGCTTATTGACCTTTTCTTCCACAACAGTAAATTTGCCCGTTATTTTGGATTCAAATTTTCATTATATCAAAACTATACGTACTTCTGTAATAAAATAAAAAAATAAATAATTGTTTATTTTAAATTCGATATCCGATATCTTATTGAGACTTCAATTAATTTAATTCACTCAACGTAATGTCATTTAAAAGGGAAATCTCTCCCTATTAAAATTTAAGATCTTTAATTAAAGGTAAAAAATCATATTTGTTTATTCACGCAAAGGCGGACCTACTCTCAACATTGAGAGGTCACCGAATCCCATAAACCACAATAGAAATCTTAAATTCGCACTCTGATTCCTGATAGCCTTTAGCTGTGGAGGGGGGACAATGGTTGAGCAACTTGTTCAAATTTCTATAGTAACACCGTCCTGTTAAATTTTGGATCCGCTTCTATTTGATAATGATACCCGTAACTTGTGGACCAGGTTTCAAAAGAGTTCCATAGGTACTATGCATGTCCAGTGTTTCTCATTAATTATTCTATAATATTTGCACAATTAAACTACTTTAAAAAGTAATTACATCTATATAATAAGTATGGATCATTTGTGCCATAACATATTAAATTAAAAAGAATATACTGTAAATATACTTTATATTGTTAATATATAAATCAACACCCGATACTAATCAGAAACGACTCGGGACAACTAAGGGGGGGGGGGGGGTAAAATGGTCATTTTATAAAAATTTAACGACCTGGGAAACAACTCTGTTATCCCTGGCGATGCTTTAGAGGGGTTTAGGAGCATTTTATTAGCGACGCAACAGAAATTAGGCGATTTTGCCAGTTTTTCGAGATAGTAAGGTGGTATTTGAGCTTAAAGATTAAAGTGAAGTATTAAGTTAATTTTCCACTTCCAACCTTGTTCAAGACATGTAATATACCTCATAACAACATTATAAACTCCAATTTGAAAGGGAAGCCCTTACCTTGTCCGAAACTCGTCAAACTCGTCGAAACTTGCGGGGATGACACGTGTCCAGACCCTATTTGGCCACGATAAATTTAGTGTTTTTCCTGTCTCAATGTTCTTATTCTTTAGTGCTTTTGCTTTTATTTGAAATGACAATCTCCCACCCCTAACCAATCATCCAATAAGCACAAGAACAAAAGAAAGAAAAATAAAAGAAGAGGTCATGGCATAGACCATACTACAGTATTTTTTTTCTTCTTTTTAATTCTGGATATAATCATATCTCGTTCATTTGCTTTTCAGATTTGGATGTAGCCAAAAAAAAATAATTAATCTGTAAAGAACTAATTAAACAGACAGAATCTTATAGCATGACATTCTTATGTCAGTTAAATAAAAATATAAAAGGTAGGTAAAAGTAAAAATACAACTTAATATTATCATCAGTTCAAACATCTTTAGCTTCACGGGTCATTTGAAGTAATGGTCAAAGGAAAAGTTAAGAAAAATATTGAAATCCCTAATTAAATTTTATTTGCTGATGCAAAATCCAGCTGAAAAAAGAAACAATTTATATTGGTAGTAATATTTTTGGTTAGTTACTAGAAATAAAATATCCAATTTTATCACGGGGATGACTGGCTTGATAATTTATCAAGATCCCATGAATCATGATCTCTACTTTAAAAATAAATAGAAAATGAGCAGTAGGTCCCCTTGATTAATCAGAAACTCAGAATATAAATTTATGGAGGCAAAGATAGAATTTTTAAAGAAAAAAAACAAGTAACATAAAAAATTTAAATAGATAGTCTAATATTAGGGATAAGTATGTACAAAAATATACTTTTTAATCACAGTAGAAATATTTGGAATTGATAAGAGTCAAAAGAGGCATAAATTTCTTTTTGGTACAACCTAATTGTCAGCTTGTCTGTTCCCTTTAAATAGCTTTTTCGCAATACTTTTTAATTTCAGTTTGTTTTTTCCTTTTATCGATTTCGTGTAGGAATATGTTTACGTCAAAACTAAATATATTGAAGACAGTTGCTGCAAACCATTCTTATGCAAGATAACTGTCATCTTTACACTCGGATTTGGATAGTTATTATCATATTATATTATTTTAATAAATATAAAGTTTGAATAGATTGTTTCGTTGTTCATCGTCACATAATATCACATATCACAATTTAAATGATAAACCTACAAATAAAGTAAAATAAAGAACAGAATAGAGCTACTATAAAAAAAATAGGATAGTAAATAAAATAAGACTATTAAATAATAAATAAAGACAAAACAAAAAGAAAATACCAAGGTAACAATGGCTTTTATTAGAGCCTACGGAGTTTAAAATATGATCTATGAATATAATGGTATCACAATTCATCGTCCTATTTCCTTCACCATTAAAAAAGGCAGCATAAAACTACTCCAAACTAGCTCAAATAGATGATTTATCCTTCTTATGGGATTTGGAAGTTGAAAATGCTGCGATTTGTATCTTTACTGCTTATGTTACCAATTAAACCCTAAATAATTATAGTGTCTGAGCACCTTACGGAAATAGTCTTTGAAAGAAAACACAATCATCGATAACCAAATAGATATAGTGACAGAGGTCTAATCCACTCCAATTCTTGAAGTATTACTGAAAATGATAACTTACACTCATAATAAGCCGGAGAAATTTCAGAGTTACCAACATTTAGCATTACCTTTACAGGTAACCTGGCTAGATTCTTCAAATCAGGGCAACTGAAGCAAGCTTGAAATTTTTGTGGCATGTAAAATATTTTAAAGACGAAAAAGACAGCAATAAAGTAAACACTTAATTTCGTGTTTTAAAGAAAAGCAACAAAGGATTATATGTTCTTTAACTGAAAAGCTTGCACGACTTGTCTTTATAAGAGTCTGATTATTGCCTCTCCCAAAGAGAATCACAGAATTCTACAACCTTGAACTAGTCAAATGACAAGGGGCAAGTGTACCTTTGATTTTGATGAACAAATTCAAACCAACAAAGGTGTATCGAGTTTAACTCGACATTGGATGATTATAAACATACTCAATAGCCTGTTCGCAGGACTCTATCCTGACAGCTTCCTTGTCTGGAATCTCCAGTTTGAACTCTTCCTCCAGAGCCATTACAATCTCTACCGTATCTAAGCTGTCTAAGCCCAAATCCTTCTCAAAGTGGACTTCAGGGGTCACCTGTATAAAAGATTACCGTAAACCATAAAGTACATAATGACCGCCTGCATAATGAGTGACTATCCACTTATTTTTTCAAGCATAAATTGTTTTAACTCCACAGCTCATGTATTGCCCAAACAAAGGAAAAATGGAAAGACAAAATTGCATTTGACTTAGTGTCGAATCAATTGAGCCAACAAATGCCACCAACAAAATATATCAACAACGTTAACTCTTCTGATACTGTTTCTGTGACAACACCAACTGGCGATAGAGAAAGAGATGAAGTGTTGTTTGGGGGGAGATGGGGATGGGTTTCACTAAAATCAAATGCTTAACCTACATTCTGATTGACTCAGTTGTCTTCTGGCACGTTACTTTCTCTTTTTGAACAAGAAGAAGAAGCTGCATTATCCTACTCTTTTTACCTACTCCAAAAGCCTGCAGGTAAACCTAACTATTGTCTGTAGTCCATCATCACACTAAAAGGTTGGTGCAAGAAGAACTGCAAACACCCAAGTGAAACACCTGTTGGCATATACTTAACTCCATTTCATGCAGAGAAGAACAGTAAAGAGGTCGAATGATTATAAACTAAAAGGTTATATTTACGTTAAATTAAGTTAGGTGCATATTTTGTTCCTAATAAGCAGCAATCTACAGCAGAATACAACAAAACATTTGGTTCTCTTAAATAAAGATATCCAAGGCAATTCATACTGTAGTAAACATGTCAAATTTTTGTCGTAGAAGCAAGATCTTTCCAGAATGGATGCCTTTCCTTTACAAATTGCTATTTGTTCTCTCTCTTTTCTACAGATCATACTCCATCATATCTTAGGCAGTTGTTTCATGAATACTCGTTAAAGTTCACATACCTATGAAATCAAAAATATATACAAAAATGTCATATTAATATTTAGGATCTAGCACGTCTAGGGTAAGACACTACGTTGCTGGATTCTTACACAGACCAAGTAACTTATAACAGTGATTAGGATAGTAGAATGTCAAAGTTGATGCTCTTTTAGTAACAGAAAACATTTTTTATCTATTATTTTTAGCTTAGAATTTGAAGAAACTATATGATAATAGTTTGGTTTTCTTCTACTTTTGTCTTTCGAGAAGAAGACCCTTCTACCGAGAGAGAGAGAGAGAGAGAAGTCATTTGTAATGAAGCTGCACCTCTGCGGCACTTCTCCGCTCTCACCCCGACTTCACCAATCCGCCAAACCCATCCCTTGCACTCCCATGATTCCCTTTCTTTTCTTTTATCTCTATCCGTCATCATATGAACCCCAAAGCTTGACCCTTCTCTGTCCCTCACCTTCGCTCAACGCCACTACAAACAATATACTCACTGGCAGTTCCTCCTCAGAATTCCTCCAATACCAAACATGTTTTTTACTTTTTTATTATAAACTACTATTATCAGGTAAAGACAGACCAAACACATATGAAATCACTTGTTATAGAAAATTTTGGTGTACCGAATGCACATCATGTTGTTATTATTAGTTCCTCTTTTTTTCCTTTGTTTTGCGGGAGATAGATAAGACACTTAATTTATAGGTACGGATGGTAAAGAGAAGAGTACTAGGTTTCCTCGAGCTAAACTGAATATAGAAAGTAAATAGAGATCTCTAGTCTCGTCAAAAAATCAGTCAAGTCATGATGATGAAAGAGGCCTATAGCTTCTCACCACATTGATCACATTAGCAAACTCTGTATCCCAGGCATGGAACTCTAAAGATACTAAATCTTGAAATGTTGTATAGGGACTTCGAAATGGTTATAGAGATCAGAGATGCCAAAGCCCAAAAGGCATCGAAACGGTAAGTCATATCTGTCAAGTTCCATACAATGGCTTCTGCATAGCCTCCCTTTAGAACAAGAAATACGCATTATCACCAACAAACACTCAACAAGACTACAAAAATAGGTGGCAAACCCAGGGTCGGGTGCAAATTCTACTGAACCAACTTGACATTGTCCATCATACGAGAGCGAAATGATGGCCAGCAACAGCATTTTCCAGTAAGCAACAAACTTAACAAACCCGCAAAGAAAGCAGTAGAATAAATTTTGATATCATGCCAGCATAAGCGCCTGCTGAAACATTCCTGGACCTAATTTTGGAGTCCTTGACAGACATTTACCCCCAATCCATCTCACAATAGAGCTCTAAAAGCATCATAGTCTTTTTTCAGATAAATTCCTAATGGAACAAACTTCAATGAACAAAATTATAGTCCATTGGGACCCAAAACATTTCCAGGTTAACTGCAATTTGTTCCCAAATTTAATCTTAAATATACTAAACAAAAACTACGGTGTGGAAGCTTTCCTGGTTGGTGATACTATGAAATTTATGTGCATCCTCTGCTGTTAATTCTACCTTTTTTTAATTATAAACCTAAATTCCCCTTAATTTCTTTCATGAAACCAACTAAATGAGTAATCTTGAAAATGAATGGGCAGCAAAAGGTCTCGTAACCTAACTTTTCAGAGCAAAGACCATCTTATAGGTAGATGAGTTCTTTTCTACAGAATCAAACTACACTATTGATTAAAATTCATGAAAAGTAAATGATTCTTTAAGTTTAAGTTCAACATAGCATTCAGCATGTGACTACAGAAATTTCTCGGTTACTTGTTTCCCAGTCTTAAAGTCACCTAGAGCTATATATAAACATTGGCCATCCATTCTTACAAGAGCTGGAAAAATAAGAAAATGAATCAACTTATAGTTCCATTCTCAAGCAGCTCAGACAAAGATCACACAATTAAGCATATTGAGTGACAATGTTACACTAAAATTGCAATCGACACCAATATTTACTTTCTAGATTCTCCTTCTATTTTTTCTGTGTTAGGAGATAATAGCTATATAATTTGATAAATATGACAATGTGGATTCATGTAGGTGACCCGATTACCTTCATACTGATGTTGTTGTTATTGGTATAAACCAATACCTATATAATCTTACTTTTGGCGTTAAATAGGTAACCATGCCATTTGATAACATGAAGCATATACTAATTTCTTTACATTTTGTTTCATATCAGGTAAATAGATACCCATATAATTTTGGTAAACATGTACATATTTTCACGAATTCTCGAAGCTCAAAAAGAACGAAACCCTAAATAAGAATCAATTTGCCAGTGAATATCATATTATGTCCCAACCAGGGCTGTTAATAAGAGGTTCAAAATTCGAAAAAGTATACACACGAAATAGCCAAAGGGTTGGATATCTATTATTTATATATAAAAAAATATTTTAAGCATGTATAAATAGTATAATTTTTCCGCAAGGGGAACATTGATTGAATTTGTAGACGGATTTCTCAGATCTAATTCAAATCGTTAAATGCATATACGAAATAAATCAAAATGAACGAGAAAAAAAGACCTTGGAAGGGTCGACTTTTGGGAAGCATTTGACGACATCAAGGACTCTGTTGATGATTTCATCTTTGGTGATATGGTCATCGTGCGACGACATCAATCTGACAGCTGTTAGCCTCGATCCATTTGCAGATAGGGCTTGGGTTGCCGGAACCCGGATGTGTCGGAGTATAGCAGATCTCAACGCCGACGCCATTGTTGTTATCGTATTCTTTGCTCTCCCTCTTCTGTTTAGCTTGTTGCGACTGAAAAAAAGTGTTGAATTAGACTGAGGTTTTTGATGATTAGTTCGGTATTTTCAATCGTGATCCCTTGGACCGGATAAGTGAGCCCCGGTTCAGAAGTACTTACTGAAAAAATAAAAGGGACTTTTGGTTATTGTATATTTGACTTGTACAAAATTTGAAGGAAAAATGTAGTGATTGAAAATAAACATAAGTATTTGTGTGGTTGATCAAAGGAGAATTTTAAAAATTAAATTATTTTTAATTATAAATAAAAAATTAGATAAATTAATAAAAAAAATATGTCACATAAATCGAATGGAAGAAAGTGTTGTTTTTTCAATTTCTATTTAAGAGAATCCAAGACTCAACTTCTTTCTTTATGGATTTTTTTTTTATTTCAATCTTCGAAATTATATTTTACTTTATAATGAATAATATTTTTATTTTTTTCAAAGGTGATAATAAGTTTATACATTTTTGAAATATATATGTCAAGATAGGGATGAGCTTAAATATCAAAAAATCGAATCGAACCATACTAATTCGATTTTTCAACTATTCTTCAATATAAATTTAAAGTAATATTTTAAAAGGATAATTTCAGAACTTCTCCTTACGATTAGCTTCATCACAGTGACCTCCCTTGTTATTTACGATATTACACTTACCTTCCTTATTTTAATTTTTTTGTAACAATTCTTTTAATCTGTTTATTATTAAATAAAAAAATTATAATATGACTTATTTGCCCCTTTTCATATAATTTTTATTCAATTAATTTTGTAAGCATTTCATTTAATTGTTTTAGGATAAAATATTTTCCATCTTCACTAAAATTTACAAATTCGATTTCATTTTGCTTAGGACTTAGGAGCATCTTTTTTCATTTAGAAGTAAAACTTTCTCCTCATCATGCTTATGTACCGATGCTTCCCCCTTCATCATCATTTGATACTGCTAATATTAGCAACCATTGGTGGCAACCTTTGGTTTAAGAAAATACAGTGCAAAGATTAATTAAATTTTGAGATAACAGAAATTGAATTTACGAGATCGGATATCACCCGGAATCAGCCTAGCGATTAGCAAAGAGGACTATCAATTTTATTTTATTTTTAGTTTTTCATCCGGTGTTCGAAGCCCGCTAAATTTGGATCGCACACTTCAGGGAAGCACTCATAACAGGATTTTTTTTCCACACCAAGGCTCAAACCCGAGACCTCTAGTTAAGAGTGAAGCAATTCCACCACTGTACCACAATCTATGTGAGTGGACTATCAATTATAATTTTGTTGTTTCATTATTTATTAATTCTTAAATTTAGACGTGATTTCTCATTTCTGTTTTCGAATTTATTTTCATTTGATAATTATATTAGTAAATTAACCATTCACATGGAGATTCAAATTTGAAATCTTATCTCCAAAATATCTTTGGTTGTTCGTTCAATTGAATGAGAAAAAAATGATGATAATCTGTAAATATGCATATGTTAAAGGTTTCTCTGAAAGGGATTATGATATATCCATAGATGGTAGCCATGTGAAGATAAAAATTGAATTTCAACAATTTTAGAAAACCTCTTTCAATTTTCGAAGTAACAGATCAAAGAATGGAAATTGATTCTTTTAAAATGATGTCTATGAAATAAAGTAAGGGTAAATTAGTCAGCTTACAATATTTTTTCATTAATGATATATAATTTATAGAAATGTTATAAAAAAAAAAAAGAGAGATAAGCTTAATATAATAAATCATAAGGGAGGTCACTGACTCACTGTAATAAAATTAAATATAAGTGAAGGTCTCTAAAATTATTCTTACTTTAAATTATATTAATTATATATTTTGACCCAAAATATTTTATTTTTAACCCAATCTATTTCAGATTTTGGCTCTATTAACCAATTTACATTTGAAGCCCTAATTCCTAAAACCAAACGCAAAAACTAAAGCCCTCACAGACCACAACCTCCAGCTGGTTGTTGCTTGTCTGCCTGCTGCGGTGCTGCCTGCTAAGTGCTACTTAGATGTTGAATGCTGATAACAGGCTGCTAAGCTGAGAAGAGCGTGATGAAAAAAAATGATAAAAATAAAAATAAACATAATATATATGGCAAGAGTGCTAGGCTAGAAATTATTAGATTGTTAATGTTGGCAAGTTGTCAATTGGTAATTGTGATGGTTGTATTTATTTCAATTTTCACGTTAAGTTTATGAGTTAAATATTTTGATAATTTTGTTTTCACTAGCATTAAATTTTAAAACATCGAATTAAATCGAATTGAAGTTGAAAAAATCGAATCAAATTAATTTGATTCAATATTCAATGCACACTTTTTCAAAATCAAACACCGAAGAATCAAATTGAAAATTGCTAAAACCGAATAGAAAAACTGAACACCCACTACAGGTAGGGGGAGCTCAGGGTGCACCTGTAGTCATGTTGACTGACGACGAACAACGTCGATATGAGAGGTTCCGAAAAATGGACCCACCGCAGTTTCAAGGTGGGAAGACTGAGGATGCACACGAGTTCCTGACCATTTGCCGAGAGTTGTTGGAGACAGTGGGGTTAGCTGAGACTCACGGAGTTCATTATATTACACTCCTGTTACGTGGGCCAGCCAGAGAGTGATGGAGAGTGTATCTGAGTTCCAGGCCAGTTGGGTCACACCAGGTGACTTAGGATGAGTTTGCTAGTGCCTTTTATGACCGTTTCATCTCCTAAAGTGTGAAGAAAGAGCGCCGATTACGGTTCAAGGGTTTGAGGTAGGAGGGTTTTACAGTTGTTGAATATGAGACTCGTTTCTACTAGTTGTCCAGACATGCCATGGCTGTCTTTCCTGATGAGACAAAGCGAATTTGCAGATTTGTGCGAGGACTGAACTATTTTATTCGTACAGCAGTGTTTCGACCTGCCATGAGGGTGCTTCCTTCCAGTCCATCGTCGGTGCCGCCAAGGAGGCGAAGTTGATAGAGAGAGAGGAGTTCAGGGATCCCAAGAGGGCCCGTGCTTCTGGTCAGTTTTCGGGTACCTCATTTGAAGGTAGAGCTATAGAGAAGGTGGTTCTTTCCAGCGTAGAGGACTAGTTCATGCATCTATGCCGGCTTCTAAGGATGGTCAGACAATGCATGGGTCCTACAGTACAAGCCAGAGTTACCAGGGGTCACAACAAAGGCTGGTGAGTCGGGGTAGTTATACAAGTTCCTTAGCCTCATCATAGAGATTTTCGCATGGGAGAGCATGTTATACTTGTGGAGACCCGGATCATCTTTTATGGCAGTGTACATCTCAGGGTTAAGGAGGAACCCAACCTAGTTCTTCAGTTTCAGTTAGAGGACCAACGTCGCTGGTCAGAGGTCGAGGTAGAGCCCAAACTAGTAGAGGTGGTCGCACACCTGGTAGGGGTGCTGGTGGTGCTATAGTCCCTCAAAGAGGAGGTAGAGGTGTTGTGCAGGCCGTAGGTGGTAGGGGAGCTCAGTGTTATGCTTTTCTGGGGAGATCTAAGGCTGAGGCTTCTGACGCAGTTATCACAGGTATCGTCCCAGTCTTCCATCGACCTGCATCTGTGTTATTTGATCCAGGGTCTATATTTTCCTATGTGTTTGTCTATTTTGTATCTGGATTTGATTTGACATGTGATCGTATACCCGTGCCTATTCATATTTCTACACCCGTGGATGAGCCCTTAGTGATGGATCAAATGTATCGATCATGTCTTATTTCCTTGGCCGGGTATGATACTTGGGTAGATATGATTATTCTAAGGTTGGTAGATTTTGATGTGATATTGGGTATGGATTTACTTTCTCCCTATCGTGTTATTCTTGATTATTATGCTAAGACTGTTACCTTAGCGATACCTGATGCCCCGAAGATTGAGTGGAAGGGTACTAATGAATCCTATCCTAGTAAGGTTATCTCATATATTCATGCTCAGAGATTGTTTGATAAAGGGTGTATGTCTTATTTAGCCTTTATTCAGGATACCAGTATTGAGTCACCTCCTATGGAGACTATTTTGGTGGTTAAGGAGTTTTTTGATGTATTTTCTACTGATCTTCCTGGTGTTCCTTCGGATAGGGACATTGATTTTACTATTGACTTAGAGCCTGGCACAACCCATTTCTATTCCTCCATATCGCATGGCTCTAGCTGAGTTGAAGGATCAGTTGTAAGACTTATTGAGTAAAGGGTTTATTCACCCTAATGTGTCGCCTTGGAGTGCACCGGTTCTATTTGTAAGGAAGAAAAATGGGACTATGAGGATGTACATTGATTATAAGCAGTTGAACAAGGTAACTGTTAAGAACAAGTATCCCATTCCCCGTATTGATGATTTATTTGATCAACTTTAGGGAGCGACATTATTTTCTAAAATAGACTTAAGGTCTGATTATCATCAGTTGAAGATTAGGGCATCAAATATCCCTAAGACAGCTTTTCCGACTCGTTATGGCCACTATGAGTTCTTAGTGATGTCATTTGCGTTGACCAATGTCCCTACAACATTCATGGAGTTGATAAATGGGGTGTTTCGCCCGTACTTAGATTCTTTTGTGATATTATTCAATGATGACATCTTGGTGTATTCCAAGACTAAGGCAGATTATGTCCGTCATTTGAGGTTGGTACCTCAGAAGTTGAGAGAAGAAAAGTTATATGCAAAGTTCTCCAAGTGTGAGTTTTGACTTGATTCTGTGACATTCTTGAGACATATGGTGTCCAAAGAGGGGATTAGAGTGGATCCATCTAAGATTGAGGCAATTAGAGGTTGGACAAGGCCTACTGAGATTCATAGTTTTGTGGGGTTAGCCGGTTACTACAGATGGTTCTCCACTATTGCAACTCCATTGACTAGATTGACTCAGAAGACTGTGGATTTTCATTGGTCCGGCATGTATGAGGCGAGCTTCCAAAAGAAGACTTTATTGACTGTGGCTCCAATTTTGACGCTACCCGAGAAGGGTGTGGGCTTTCCTGTATACTATGATGCTTTTGATGTTGGGTTAGGCGATATGTTGATGTAAAAGGGAAAAGTGATTGCATATGCTTCGAGACAGTTGAAGGCCCATGAGAAAAACTATCCTACTCATGATTTGGAGTTAGCGGTCATGGTCTCCGTGCTTAAGTTGTGGTGTCATTACCTATACGTGCATTGCGAGGTTTTCACCGATCATAGGAGTCTTCAATGCATATTCAGTCAGAGGGATCTGAACTTAAGACAACATAGGTGGCTTGAGTTGCTAAAGGACTACGACATGACTATCTTATATCACCTAGAAAAAGCCAATGTGGTGGCTAATGCCTTGAGTAGGAAGTCCTCTAGTATGAAGAGTCTTGACGCGATTCGAATTGAGGAACGACCATTGGCTAGAGATGTTCAGAGGCTGGCTAATAGCCTTGTCCGATTGCAGATTTCAGAAGATGGTGGTGTTCTTGCCTTTGTGGAGGCACGTTCTTTCTTGGTTGACAGATTCGGGAGAGGCAGTTTGAGGATGAAAAGTTATGTATCATTCTAGACAAGGTATTGAGAGGTAAAGCTAAGAAGGCGGTACTTGATTCAGAAGGTGTATTGAGGATTGGCGGCAGAATTTGTGCGCCTAAGATGGGTGACCTGACTAGACTTATTTTGGAATAGGCTCATTGTTCGAGGTATTCTATCTATTCGGGAGCAGCCAAGATGTATCATGATCTAAGCTAGTACTATTTGTGGTGTGGGATGAAGAAGGACATTGCAGAGTTCGTATCCAAGTGTTTGTCTTGCCAGCAGGTAAAGTGTGAGCACCAACGGCTTGGGGTATGAGTTAGAGGATGTTTATTCCCACTTGGAAGTGGAAAATGATCACTATGGACTTCGTTATGGATTTACCTCCCATCGTGGGTGGTTATGATTCTATATGGGTGGTTGTCGATAGACTGACCAAGTCCGCCCATTTTATTCCAGTTAAGGTGAGGTACACAGCGGATCAGCTAGCCGAGTTGTATATTAGTCAAATCGTTCGCCTTCATGGTATTCCAGTATCCATTATTTCAGATCAGGGTTCAGTATTTACTTTGCACTTTTAGCAGGCATTGCAGCATGGTTTGGGTACTAAACTTGATATGAGTACAACTTTTCACCCATAGATCGATGGTCAGTCCAAGTGGACGATTCAGGTGTTGGAGGACATGCTTCGAGCTTGTGTTATTGATTTTGGTTCTAGATCGGATCAATACTTGTCTTTAACGGAGTTTGCCTACAACAACAGTTATCACTCCAGTATCCAAATGGTCCTATTTGAGGCTATATATGGTAGGCGGTGTCGGTCTTCTATTGGGTGATTTGATTTAGCTGAGATGGACTCTTTAGACACAGACTTGCATAGAAATGCTATGGAGCAGGTTCGTATGATTCAGGATAGACTCTTGACAGCCTAGAGTAGGCAGAAGAGTTATGCAGACCGGAGAGTTCAACCATTAAAGTTCATGGAGGGTGATCATGTTTGGCTTCGAGTGTCGTCCATGAAGGGCTTGATGCAATTTGAAGGAAAGGCAAGCTCAACCCTTGATTCATTGGCCCATTTGAGATTTTGGCGCGAGTTGGAGGGGCGTCTTATAGATTGACCTTACCACCTAGTTTATTGGTTGTGCATAACGTGTTTCATGTTTTCATGCTCCAAAAGTATGTTCCGAATGAGTCCCATGTGTTATCACTCAATTCAGTGGAGTTGGGTCCAGACCGGACATTTGAGGAGGAGCCTATAACTATTCTAGATAGGTAGTTTCGTAAGCTTAGAGACAAGGAGATGGCTTCAGTGAAGGTACAATGGAAGCACCATTCTGTCGGAGAGGCGACTTGGGAGACGGAGGTTGATATGCGTGCTAGATATCTCCATTTTTTGAGGCTTCAGGTATATTTCTTTACTTTATGTTCGAGGACAAACATGGTTTTTAGTGATGGATAATGTAATGACCCGTTAGGTCATTCCGAAAATGAGTCATCTCTTTTTTATAAAAGATCTTTTGCGTATAATTAAATTGAAAATCTTAGACTATTCGATAACTATAGTTAATTAGTTGACGAGTAAGCTTTTTTATAATTAATTAATTGGTGGACTAAATTGTTAATTTATTTAAATACCATTATCCCTTAGCCCATATATTAAAATAGGTTAGTGGAAGTTTGTCACTTTTAATACTTAATTAATTAGAAAAAAAGAGAAAGGGAGGTAGAAAACTTACATGAGAAGACGAACGCGTACGGTAAATTTTTGGATTTGCAGATTCAGGTAATAGGCTAATTAGTAGCTTGTCTTCAATCTTTATATCTAGATACTAAATACATAAAAAAATTCTTATGATTATATTAGTTAGATTATGAAGATAGAAAGTTTTATGTTGAAGTTGTAATGTTGTATGTGGGTGCTGTGTCGGTTCTGTGGAAGGGACAAGTCTCCCTGGTAATCATTGGCTATCATTGCCAATTGATTGGTCCATTGATAGATGATGATGGGTGGAGGTTAATTATATTATAATAGGTGCTTATCCTAAAGTTATCGTAATGTTTCTTTTTCGTATTCCAAATCTTTTTTTTATAATTATCATATTATGATTCAAGTTTTGATAAAATTAGTAATCATATTAAATCATAGGTATATTGTGGTATATGAACACCATTAAAATTATATTATTTGGAGGAATTGAGACTTAACCCTAAACTTGAAATTTAGAAAATATAAGACTTGATTTATTAATTGGCATCAAGATTTGGAAACTTAGTTATAGATTTGTGTGAGTTTTTGGGTCTGACCTAGACATATATTAATATGGTATTGTTAGTTTTGAAATCTTATTATGATTATCTATTTGACTAGATTACATTGATTTGGAAGCCCAACGAAGGGGAAAGCTCAAGTTCCGGAGTGATTGCTTGATTATTTGAGGCAAACGAACTTCTAAACCTTAATTTAAGCTTGTAAATGCTAGTACTTTCTTGTTATGTGTGTTGGGGAGTAATGAGAATTAGACTGGATTATTGACTGTATGAGTGATCTTGAAAATGGAGATGAGGGGTATAAGATGTCAATCTAATGACGTGTATTAGTGTGATCGATGTGATGAGATTATTGACTTATTTTGGACATATGAAGTGACTATATTGATATGAGATGTGAAAATTATTATTGATATCATACTATTATTGTGAATTATATGAACCTTAATTGATTGCATTGGTTCTGATATGTTGTGCTAAGACCGAAAAATGATATGAAATAAAGGGGTCGGGCCACACGCCCCATAGCAGGATGTGTATATTGAGGGGACGGGCCACACGCTTCGTGGCAGGTTACATGGATGAGAATGTCCCCCATAAATTCCGAACTGTGATTCAGCATATGTGTACCGATGGAACAGACATGTATCATTTCATTGCATTGCATCGCATTTTTTTTATTAATATTTGTGAATTCATATTTACCACTTATTGCTCTGTATATGCTGAACTTGAGTTGATATGATTCACTTGATGAGACTAATGATGAGTATTCGTGGACTCTATTATTATTATTGTGCAAAGTGTAGAGTTGGGCTGGTTTTATGCAGATTTTAGTTAAGGAGGTTCGGTTGGGATGAAAGGAGTAGTTATATCTATTGAGTTTTGCTTAGTTTTAGTTGTACACTTGCTGAGTACCGTATTGTTTGGCACTCATCTCTTGCTTCTACACTTATGTAGGTTGTGAGTCCGGACCTGCTTGCTCTCCTAGTATTTTATACCACATCCGAGGCTATCATTTCGAGTGTTGAGGTAACTGTTACATCTATCTAGCAAACACTTCCTACTCTTTTATTATGTTTTAGTCATATTGCAGAGACAAAGACATTGTGACTGTATTTTCCTTTCGTACTTCGACAATATATTAGTAGCTTGTATACGTGACAACCAATCTTGGAGAATTTTGAGTTTATTTTATGTGTTTTTGATTAAGTTATAGTTAGATTCATTTCATTTTCTTCCTCATTTACTTTTCGTTGGGTATTAGGCTGATTTGTCTCGGTGGATTGAGATGAGTGCAATCACACCCGAATTCGGATCATGACACACTCCTATTCCAAGATTAGGATTGTTCATGGTGTGGTAAAAAACAAACTAAGTCGATTAAATAAATAAATAAATTTTTATTTGTCTTGGTTTTATTATAAAAATCGATAATATTTTATTTGATTTTAGTTTTGTTTAATAACCGAAGAAATAAACTATATACATCATTTTTATAATTATATATACATAGTATATAGTTTTAAAATAATTTTTTATGCAAAAAAATGCAGTACTCTAATAGAAAAAATAAAGTTTGATGTGTCTTTTTTTTTATGCACCAATATTATTCAGTAAGTTTATGTTGTTTAGTGAATTTGATTAACTCACAATATAAGTTGGAAGTTAAACATAAGGGATTCTAGTATAAGAATTATAAAATCCAAAATGACACGAAAACAATTCATTTCATTTTGAATGAATTGTTGTTTTTTTTCTCTCACTTGAATGAATTATTTTTTATATTCTCGTGTATGATTAGTAATCGAACAACTGATCCAAACTGAATCGAAATCGATAGCAACCAAATCGATAAGTATATATTGTATTTGATTTGTTTTGATTTTAAGAATTTTAAAACCATTCAAGTTAGTTTAATTTTAATTTTGACCAATAACCAATACAAATCGACCCGTAAATACTCCTACCCAAGATCACTCAAATATTTTTTTTTACGATTTAAAACAATCGTACTCTTTGAATTTTCTTATTTTTTGATTTTTCACTCGATGTCAAGCTGTCCAACCACTGAACCACAACCCTGATAAATTATTTTTTTATTGTTGATATCCTATACTCTTCTTTTTACACTTCTATTTTTCAGTCAAATCTTATTAAATGAGTATTTATCATAGAGAAGTTACACAACGGCGGTTGTGGTTAAGTTTCTTTCTGTTTTCAATTAGCTAACAGATGTTTGGATTAGCTTATTTCACTAGTTTTTATGCTAAAATAATTTTAAAATATTTTATTAGTGCTTAGATAAAGTTAGAATTTTTAATTTAGAATTTTTGACTAATAAGTCATAAGTCAAAAGTTAATCTAAATAGACTCTAATTAAGTTCTTTTTTTTTTATCTCGTGAATGTAAGCCTCATTTGTTTGAACTTGATGAAAGTCTTAATCTTAATCTTCAGATTTTAGTCATTAAATTTATTTATTTTCAAAGTTTAAATCATAATCATTAAGCATATTGATTTTTTTTACAACCACTTAATTATTATGAATAGATCTAAATGATTAAAATTCATAACAAATTCCTGATATTATTAAAATGTTTATTTAAAATTCTTTACAAATATCTATTTAAAATTTTCTACAAATATAACCATTCACTGGTACCCATCTACTTAATCCCCCTCCCCAATCCATGACCACATCCATCATTTTCAACCATAACTATCGCCGTCATCAATCAACACCTACCATCTACAATCACCGTCCTCAACCCAACAACAATCACCACTATTGATATTCACCAAAATCACTCGTCATCATCACTAGCCTTTATTCGTAATCATCACCTACAATCATTATTACATTCACTAATTACTATTGATAATTAACACCATTAGTCAATATTATATATCACTAACTAACATCATTCATCGCCATCATTAGATATCAAAATCATATCTTTACCAATTATCAGTCGTCACCACCAACAACCACATGCTACAGTTAATAACCACTATCAACCACTATATCATAAAATACAACCTCGAATCACCATCATCGATCAACATCATTCCAAGTTGACACACACAATCATCATCGTTAGTAATCACCATCATCTATTGCCATATAAAATTTAAAATATTTTATTGATATAATATTAAATTAATTTAATATTTTATTTAAATTTTTCAATAGTTGATTATTAACTCTCATAATCCCACTCTTATTATCTTATGTGACATCTACGTGAATATGTTGAACAAAAAATGAGCATTAGGTAAATTTTCCAAAGATAAGCAATGTTATATCCTGTATTTTATATCGTTGGATATTTAAGGTAGCCGTGGTGAAGTTAAGGGAATGACCATCTTCCAAAATTTATTTTAATACAAGTTGGTTATGAATATTAATAGTGTGGAAAAATATTGGGAAAGGCAAAGGGCAAAAAGAAAAATTCGCAAAGTAGCCTATATATATATATATATATATATATATATATATATATATATGTTGATGACTTTTAAGTCATCTTTATCCATACACTTCATCTACATTCAAGAATGATCTAGAGAAAAAAAAAGAAGAAACCTTAAGCTAGAAGAAAGAGGGCTACAAATTGGGAGAAAAAAAGGTAAGTCCTCCGATTTCGTTCTGTGAATTAATTATCTAGGGTGCACCACAATGTTATGAAGGTGTTAGTAATGAAAAATTTATGGTTTGGAGCAGCCCAAAATGTTATCAAACAGCCCCGAAGTTTCAACTGCGCTAAAGGAAATTTCGAGGCGAGTTCCGGCAAGTTTTGACGAGTTTCGGGTAAGGTAAAGTTTTTCTTTCGAACTGGAGGTTATGATGATGTTATGGGGTATATTACATGTATTAAATAAGGTTGGAAGTAGAAAAATTGCATAAGGATGCTTCACGATAGAAACAAACTAGATTAAAGTCGTAGTAGCTAAATTAAAGTCGCGTGTTGTGTTGCCGTTGTGGTGCTGCGGGTGCAGCTGGTGGGGTTGCGTGTTGCAGGGCTTTAAACTGATTTAAAAAGGGTGTGGGTTCTTCTGGTTGCAGCCACACGACCCTCTGTTTGGTATGGTTAAAGATTTTGTGAAATAAAGATTAAAAACTCTATTTTTGTATCGTAGTTTGGAGCTTGTATTGTGTAAAGTTGAAGTGAATTACTTGTAAATATGCTACTGGTTGTTGTTGTTGGTATGGTTGTTGACATTGTGGCCTAGTTGAAATCTCAGAAATGTTGAAGTTATAGGGGAAATGCTGCCTGATTTTCGGTAGCATCTGAACTAGTAACAAACTAGTCGGGAGTAATTGATAAGGAAATGACTCCTATTAGTACTTGGTTGTAGAGTGGGATATTGGAAAGTGAAAGACTATTAATCTTAGTATTACTTTCATGTCAATAGGTTAAGGAGATATCAAGGCAAGCCGGATTTCAATTAATCCCGAAAAAGGTATGTAAAGCCCTTTCTTCTCTTGACATGTCTTTGGCATGAATAAATAGAGCTACCCTTCTTCCCTCTTGATATGCCCTTGACGTAAGTTATGATGTTATGACGATATGTTTATGGTATCGAGTCCCTTAATGGTCCAAGTATGATATATGTTACTATCTAAGGATCGGACCGTACGTTTCACGGCACATATGAATATAATGACTCTATGAGGGAAAGTAGAGGGTATGTAAAGCTTATTCTCTTTCTTCTTTTGGCATGGCCCATAGAAAGCCACAGACGGAGAATGCACAAAGTCTACAAAAAGGTCTTATTCTTAATTACACTAAGATGGCTAACATTTTTAATTCCCTAGAACGTATGTCCTTTTGCCTCGATTCATGTGAAAGTGTCCAACCATCCTAAGTTGGTATAATTTAGGTTGTGGTATAAAGCATGACCCTTATTCACTCCTTTAAGCTAGAACCCTTCTAATAATTAAACTATGGCTTCTCAAGTTTTTCTATACCTTGGGAAGTAGTAAGTAGGTAAAGTTAATCTTTTTTTTTTGGTATGAACTTTATGAAACAAATAGACGAAGTATGGGTGATCCCAAGGAAGCCCCATGCTCAAGGCCACTAAGATGACCATTTTCTTGACTTCCAAAAGATATGTTATTACGCCTTGATACGAGTAGATGACTCCAAAAGTGCTACTTGATGCAAACCACAAGGACACTCCAAAGGTACTTGTTATGGCTATTGTCTTAATTTTTGAGTGATAGTTCATTTTGATTATTTCAACAAGTCTCCAATAATGGTTTAAATTGCATATGGTTACTCACTACTCCACTCGTGTATATTGTGATACATCTTTCACTGAGTCCCAGACCGGCTATAATATACTTATATGATAAATGGATTGGGTCGAACGCTCCTCAGCATTATTATATGACATATGGATTGGGTCGAACATTCCTCGGCATTACTATATGATAAATGGATCGGGCCGTACGTTCCTCAGCATTATTATATGAGATAACACTAATAGCACAAAGATGCTTATGATAAAAGAGTGATGTGGTTGTTACACCGGGTCCCCGAATGGGCCGGGTACCGTATGTGATGATAGTATGTACGACTTTATTTTATGAGATGCAGGTACAGTGGTTTGTTGAATGTTATACTTGCCCCTGCATCCCTATGTTAGTTGTGCCCTCCTTTTGATGTTTTATACTTTACATACTCAGTACATATGTCGTACTGACCTCCTCTTTCTGGGGGGGGAAGGGCTGCGTTTCATGCCCGCAGGTACAGGCGTGCGCTTTGGGGTCCGCTAGCTTAGAATTCCACTCAGTAAATTTGGAAAAAGCTCCATTGAATCAGAGCCGAGTTTTGGTACTAAACCTTCTATGTATATATATTTATGTGATTACGGGTACGGCGGGGGCCTTGTCCCACCTTATGTTACTGTTCTTACTCTTAGAGGTCGGTGAACATGTACGTGGGTTGTGTATACATGTATGTGGGTTGTATATGTATGTGTGAACAGTTGTGCCTATATGTTACGATAGCCTCGTCGGCTTATATATTTTCTTGCATGTTGGCACGCTATGACTCAAATAGGAGACATGTATACTTATAGCTAGCAAGGGTATATGTGAGTGTCCAGTTCAAGCACCCGTCACGGCCCACGGGGTTGGATCGTGACAAGCAAAATATAAATTTCACGAAAATAATCCAAGAAAAAAATGTGAGTTGCAATGGAAAGGGATATGAATGGATTTATTGAGCTAGTTGAGTTGGGTAGAAGAATTATATTCAGAGAAAAAATTAACTGGGATGAAAATATATCAAAGTAGATGTCACATAAGATAATAAGAATGGAAACTGAGAGTTAACAGTCCAAAGACAAATATGTGCCAAAAATTGAAAGATAAGAACACAATATATATTAAAAAATAGAGTTAAGGATGAATAACACATCTAGATTATCTCATTTTTTTGAGTTTCATAGCTGAAGTATCGAGAGTATGAGTTTACCACCTGAATTATCATCTAATAATTAGCGAAAACACATTTAGACGTGGACTAAACCAAAATTTTGTCTAGAAATGCTTGTAGGTGCATTTGTTTATAAAATTTCTGTCCAATTGACATATATAACAACTTTATTTTCAGACACATTATTATTTTAATATATTTTTAATTGACTTCTTTAAATTCTAAACTCTCCCTTTTCAAGTACGAGGCGAGACAAAACCACGATTAAGAAGGTGGAGAAGAAGATGGTGAATGTCACGGTTTGAAATAAATTAATTTATACGATGATAATTTTAACCTTTAACTTTATATTAATTTATTTAGATTTGCCATAATAAAATTATTTTTCTACGTGGCAGGATTTTTAAACAAAAGAGAGATTATACACACAACATCAGAAATTAGTTGAGATGTGTTTTACAACCGATTGACTGATAGTTGTGGTAGAAAACTCAAAATTTCAATAGTTTATATATGAAAGTCAAAAAAATTAAATAATTTAAATGTATTTTTGAACCTTAACTCAAAGAAATATAATAAAGGATAAATTAAGCTTTTTTTTTTATAGTACAACACAAATGTGACTTTTTTTTCTGAAAGAAAAATGTACAAAATATATAAAGCACCAAAAACGAAATGTTTAAAAAATATGTGAGAGCCAGCAAATCACCAGAATGCAACCATATTACTGAATACAGACTCCGTTTTTCGCCAAACCTCTTCAAAAACACCCCTCACGCGCACCGCACCCTCCCAATACACACACACACACACTCCCTCTCTGTTTCTCGCTAAAGCCAACGAATCCACGCTTCCCTTTGCTTTCTCCGTGATCATTTTCCGGCGAGATCCCTGATACTCCGTCGGAAAATCCTGATCGGATCCTCCATCTCTTCTTTTTACTGGATTCACTTTGTCATACCAAAAGATCCGATTAGATGGCTCCGGTTTCGGCTCTCGCAAAGTACAAGCTCGTCTTCTTAGGAGATCAATCCGTCGGAAAGACCAGTATTATCACGCGATTCATGTATGATAAATTTGATAACACCTATCAGGTATACACGTCTCTTAATTCGTTATTCATGTGATTCGTTCACCTTTTGTTTCTGCGGATCTGTTTCTCAATAAAATTTGTCGTCTTCTTGTTGTAAGCAGTATTTAGTTTTGCTACATAAGGACTTAATAATCATTTTTCAAGATCTTTATCTGCAAAGCTCATTTATTTGTACTTTTAGGTATAATTTGCTCATACTGAGAGAAAGTGTTTGAAGCAATGCATTCGATAATAGATATTTCACAATGCATTGTTGGTTATATTATTTGCTTATAGTGTAACACAGATTTTACGTCATCATAGGTCAGTTTTCTGTTTGTGGAATTTTGATTGTGGTAGATTGCTCTCTGGAAGTTGGTCGCCTTAATAACTGATAAGTGTTAGCGTATCTAATATGAAGTAATGACGCTTGTATTATACAATTCAGCAGAGAGATAAAGACGCGGGTGTAAGTTGTAGCTTATCATCCTGTATCTCCTCACTCTCTAATAACCCGGAAAGCTGCTTGTCCTCTTCCTTGCACATTATTGACAAGATAATCCACATGACCTTCTGGGGAGTGTTATGTATGTAAATGAGTTACATCAAATAATGCCTGGAAAGCTAGCTCTCTATACTTACTAGTCTCTAGAAGATATAGTTAGAAAATATTCTCTTATCCATGTTATGGATCCTTAAGCCTCCCAACTTATTTTTTCTTCCCTTCTCTCGACAAACTATATATCTGGACTTAATACTTGAAGTTGTGCCTACGTTGATCCAGAAAATTTATTATAGATTCTCAATTTTTTTCTCCTTATTTTTTGTGGATGGTGTTTGGTCTTACCTTCTTTTACTGTGACTGAGTGTTTTATTTTGTCCGACAGTAACATTCTTCTTCTTTCGAATATTTCCTGGAAGTATATCACACTCTTAACCATGGCAGTTAGTAAATGACTTGCTTTATCGTGATTTGCTGACTTTTAGACAATTATTTCATCAAGTCTCAGTTCCCATGCCTTGATGGAACAGAGTTCTTGTATGTCTTTTTGATTGTGAAACTGCCTGCAATCTAGACTTTCTAGTCCTTGCTTCCCCTCTTCTAGTAAAGTATTTTCATTTCAACAGACAACTTCCTCTTCTTGTTCAAATTTTAGCCGTTTTACTTTTTATTTATTTATTCAAATAGAAGATACGTTATTAAGCATACTCATTTTATTTAAATTTTTGTTCAGGCCACAATTGGTATTGACTTCCTGTCGAAGACTATGTATCTGGAAGATCGTACAGTAAGATTGCAGCTATGGTAAGATGTACTTGTTGATGAGACAATGCCTGTTCATTGAGCTCTGATCATAAACACTGTTTAACATTTTTAATACGTTACATTTGTGCCATGTTATTAAGGAGTAACAACACTAATCTGTTCGAGGTAAGACAACTAACGGTACAATGAGACGCCTTGTTTTACTCTATTTCATGGAAAATTGATGTACCTATCCCTGATTATGGGCGTTAACATATATCAAGATGGGAATCGGTCAGTTAAAGTTTCTTGCTAAAATAGACTTTTTAGTGGATACCTTCAGATATAATTGCTCTTGCTTCTGTATTCAGTAGGAAATATAAGGGGATAGAAAAAAATTCCTATCTAGCCTTGTAATGCTAGGTTTTGTTTCTCCTTTATGCTTTCCAATTGGATTATGAGTAATTATCATACTTATTGCCATATTATGCAAATGCCCTGGCCTGACACAAACATTCTTCTCAAATCAGTCATGGTAACAAAATTTTCTCTGTATTCAGTAGGAAAAATAAGGGGATAGAAAAAAATTCTTATCTAGCCTTGTAATGCTAGGTTTTGTTTCTCCTTTATGCCTTCCAATTGGATTATGAGTAATTATCATACTTATTGCCATATTATGCAAATGCCCTGGCCTGACACAAACATTCTTCTCAAATCAGTCATGGTAACAAAATTTTCTTTGACCTGTTTTCACTAATTGGGAAAACATTTCACTGTTTCCAGGTTTCTTGTTTGGTTCTTTTGATGCTGGGTTTAGCATTCATTTACATTTTCAAGTGCTCTAAAATTTGTCTTACATGATATACTTACAGGGATACTGCTGGTCAAGAGAGATTTAGGAGTCTCATACCAAGCTATATTAGGGACTCCTCTGTTGCTGTCATTGTGTATGATGTTGCAAGTACGTCACAATTTAATTTTGTGCAGTTCTTTGTTCTGATCATACTCGATTTCCCGTTTATCCTTGCTTCTGGTGATATTTGCTTGGAAAAGAATTACAATGACATATCCCTTACTGAAGTGACACTGTTTTTTTCTTGTTGGTTCCAGGCAGGCAGTCCTTCTTAAACACTTCAAAGTGGATTGAGGAGGTTCGAACTGAGAGGGGCAGTGATGTTATTATTGTCCTTGTTGGTAACAAAACTGATCTTGTTGAGAAAAGGTAGCTGTAACTTTTTCGTTATCGTTTTCCTTTTCCTTTTCCTTTATGGAGGGCGTGAGGGTGAGAGAGGTTTTCCTTGAGTTGATGTGAAATTTTCACCTTACTTTTTGTCCTCTTACCTCATCTCATTTAATTTTCTGGCCTTAACCTGCAGTTAGGTTATGTGATGTCAAGATTTCTAATAATAGAATTCCTTGATGGTTACCCCCCCCCCCCCAAAAAAAAATGGTGAAATCTAGATACTATGTAAACAACAACAACATACATACCTGGTTAAATCCCACTAGGTGGGGTCTGGGGAAGGTAGAGTGTACGCAGATTTTACCACTACCTTATGGAGGTAGATAAGCTGAGGTAGAGAGACTGTTTCTGAAAGACCCCAGCTCAAGTGCATCAAACCCAAGTAATAAAGGAAGAAAAGCATGAAGAAAGTATAATAGTAAATACAACAATAGTGTAAAGTCTACAAGAAAGAAACTAGTGTATGGCTATTACTACAACAAACACTAACAAGCCTAAGCACGCCCTCTAACCCTACTAACCTTCTACCCTAATACGTAATTTTCACTCCTTTCTATCTAAAGTCATGTCCTCGGTAATATGAAGTTGCATCATGTCCTGTCTAATCACCTCTTCCTAATACTTTTTTCGGCCTACCTCTACCCCTCCGCACATCCCCTACAACCAGCTTCTTGCATCTTCTCACTGTGGCATTGACCCATCTCCTCCGCACATGCCCAAACCATCTCAAACGCTCTTCCCTCATCTTGCCCACCACATAGGTCACTCCCACCTTCTCCCGAATAACCTCATTTCTAAACTTGTCCCTTCTAGTATGTCCACACATCCATCTCAACATCTTCATCTCTGCAACATGCATCTTCTGAACATGTAAGTTCGTGACTGGCCAGCACTCCACCCCATACAACAAGGACGGTCTAACCACCACTCTGTAGAACTTACCTTTAAGTTTAGGTTGTACCTTCTTATCATATAAAACTCCCGAGGCATGCCTCCATTTCATCCATGCTGCCTTAATGTGATGTGTAACATCATCATCAATGTCACCACTTTCCTGAATTACGGACCCAAGATATTTAAAACTTTCTCTCTTGAAAATAGTCTGTGTAGCAAGCCTTACTTCCACATCTACTTCATCCATCACACCACTAAATTTGCACTCCAGATATTCCGTTTTGGTCCTGCTTAACCTGCATCCTTCGGACTCTAGAGTTTGTCTCCAAACCTTCAACCTAGCATTGACTCTGTCCCGAGTCTCATCAATCAGTACAATGTAGTTCGCAAATAACATACACCATGGAACCTCCTCCTGAATAGACCGAGTCAACTCATCCATCACCAAAGCAAATAGGAAAGAGCTAAGAACTGATCTAAGTGCTCTGAATCTCCTCCCACCGTTCTAACTCGGGTCTTGGCTCCATCGTACATGTCCTTGATCGCCCTAATATAAACCATTGGAACACCTTTAGCCTCCAAACACCTCCAGAGGACATCCCTAGGGACTTTGTTATAGGCCTTTTCAATGAGAATGAACAAGCTGAAAATAAATGGGGATTGGGAATCATATTGATGTCAAAATCTTATTCACTGGTTATGTGCATTCGCAATAGAAACTGAGAGCTCTAAATTGTTGAAAGTTGAATAATTTGAAGTGGATTCTACATTATGTACTAATTGTTTGTTATGCATTTTGGGGTAAAGGAACAAACTACTATGATTCAACAGCTGCTGTTACATTTATCACTACTGCAGGAATTTTGATGTTTTAGCAACATTTGCTCCTGAAGGGGCTAAAAACACTACAAATATAAGAGTGATGTCATCAAAAGCAAAACGTGAAAAAAGTTGAGAAAAGACATAAAGTCACCACTGAAGTTGTTCCATTTTTTCAAAAAGACACCTTAACTTTGCGGACGTCCTATGACCCCCTGAATAATTTTTTATTGATATTAATATAACATTTATAGCCACCTGATATTGTGAGTGTAACTCATTCTCTTAGAGGAGAGTGAGAGACCTAAATTTTAAGAAAAAAGAACAATTTTTACTTATTAAAAGAATTTAAACCTTTTTCTCTTTTTATTTCACTTTATTTTTTAATTTTCTATTTTTTTTCCCAGTTTCTTTTTCTATTCCTTCTTTTCTTTCTCCTTTCTTTCTCCTATGTTCTTGAAGAAAAAGAAGATGAAATTTTAAACAAAGGATGTAAAATCAAGTTCTTTACATATTTCAATCAACAATCTTTGAGTGGATTTTGAATTCTTTGATTTTCTTCCAATTAAGCGATTCTCTCCATCTCCATCTCCATCTCCGTCCCTATCTCCGCCCCTGTTGCCGTCATTGTCGCAACCCCAACCCCTTACCTCTACAACTTTAAAATCAGAGAACCCAAATGGGAGAAAGCGATTTAGGACCAAATTTACTCAAGAACAGAAAGAGAAAATGCATTCGTTTTCTGAGAAGTTATGTTGGAAATTACAGAAATGTGATGAAGTAGTTGTTGATGAATTTTGTCATGAAATTGGAGTTGGAAAAGGGGTTCTTAGAATTTGGATGCATAATAACAAGATCACTTTTGGGAAAAAAAGAGTACCAAATTTCCAATAATAATAGTAAAGATACCCACAATGAGTTCAATATCAGTGGCACAAGAAACAACAATGAAGGTAATCATCACAACAACAATGATAATAGGTACTACTAGTAATTGTGGTCTTCATCTTCGTATTTCCACTAAGGGGTCTTCTTCTTCATCATGATTTAGTCATTTTATAATTTTTTTTCTTTTATTTATAAAAAAACAGTCTTTTTCTCTATTTTTAAATTGGTTTATGACATTTTAACACGTGGCAATTAGTTATTGGTGCGTGAAAATTACTTTTTTCTTAAAAGTGGGATTGACTGAAAAATGAGGTAATAATATTACTTTTAAATTGTTTAGGGGGGGTCATAGGACGCCCGCAAAGTTAAGGTGTCTTTTTGAAAAAACGGGACAACTTCAGTGGTGACTTTGTCTTTTCTCAAAAAAGTTCTACCTGTAAGAGCTTCAAGCGCAAAGTACAAATAAAGTGAGGCTTTAACGAAGAAAGATGCAAATGAAGAGAAAAATATAAAGAGTACATATCTAATGCAAGGATAATACCTGTAAACACAAAAAATTGCTATATGACAACAACAACAACAACAAACCCAGTATAGTCCCACCATGTGGGGTCTGGGGAGGGTAGAGTGTACGCAGACCTAACCCCCACCTTGAAAGGTAGGACAGCTGTTTCCGAAAGACCCTCGGCTTAAGAGAGAAGAACAAGAGAGGAGAAACAAGGAAAACAAGACATAGGAATTAAAACAAAATACAAATTAAGTGATGTAGTTCTTTTTTTTTGTTTTGAATGAGAAAGAAGTGAGAAATCCTCGTTTCGACTCTGACTCTCCCGCTCCAGTGGTGTTCTCTTCAAGGTAGTGCCTATAGGTGACGGGAAGGACGCCTTAGCTCTTTTATGCTTGAATTGAAGTGTCAGCTGAGCGACGCGACTGGCTTGACCTGTTTGTCCATAGCTTCAAAGTTTGAAGGTGCCTCAAGCAAGCTTTGACAATTTGTATAAGAAGTTTGGTAAATGTGTGAGGGAAAGAATTTAAATGGTTCGATTACTAGTATTTGGTTGTAGATTCTAGGTATTGAGAGGTTTGAAGCAGTTTGTCTATTTTTGATTTTTAGGATGTAATGTGAGCATCTAAGTAAGATAATGCCATGGGCAGCTCCAAATTCTAGGGTCTTAAGGTTGTAATTCTTGTACAGTAAACACGTGCGCTTTGACTCACAGATACCGTGCTTGAAGTTCTTGGCCATCAAGCTAAGGGAAGAAAACCCCTCTTATATCAGAAGGAGGCTTGAAGATATCTTATTATTGCATAACCCATAGCGTAGTTGAATGTATTTATTGTTGCATTCATGTGTTCTTTTTGCTTGGATATTCATCTTTTTTTCCCCTTAAGCTTACTAAAGCTATCTAGATAGGAATTGACATTGTGGAAAAGAAAAAATTAGGGTCTTGATATATTCATTGGTCAAAGAATATCCATAAATGACCGATGATTTCTTCTTATAAATATTTTTGTTCTAAGTTAATTTATAAATACTTGAAAGTTGTGTAATATAGCCACTGAACTGACTTGCTAGTTTTCATAATTCGCTACCTGTCTATATTTGCAGTATGAATTCTATCAACACTTGTCCTTACTAGTGATTCAGATTAAGTTTATCGAGCTATATCGGGAACTATGAAGCATTTGACTAAGCTGGGGTGGGAAATTGTTAGGGCAAGTGAGGTTCTTATTTTCCACTAGTGCTCTGGATCTTATTCAGGGATTAGTAGTTGAGATGCCCATATGGTCTGGTTGAAGTAGATGTCTTTGTGCAACCATATGCGGATTTACAAGAAAGTATTAAAACTTAAAAGGTCCTGGGTTTTACCATTGACCACAGATGTCAGTTGACAGGTGTGTAGTTATGTGACTAGCTACCTGTATAGGTGCTTTTGGATTCTTCCTCAAGGAATTAGTTAATGATCATTCAGTATGTACGTACTATATTTCACCTTCTATTTGTTAGGTAGGAATAGTTTTAGCATTATCTGATCTAAATAGAAACTTTCTTAGCAGAGCCTTAGTAATGCATTGGGGCTCAAGTGTAAGGATTCTTGGCCTTTTCACTTATCTTGTTCTGTAATAGAGGAAATTTACATTTCCTCATGGAGTGATAAAGTAATTGCCACTTTTTTTATGTGCTACAAATTCCATTATATGTCAAAGAAATAGTAGAGAGATTTCGAGAGTATCTGATGGTCTATTATGTTGAAGCTGCGTCTGGATTTACATAAAAAGCTTAGGGAATTGTGTGGAGTACACCCTTCTTTTGCTGCGAGCAAAGAGTAGTCCGTGGCTTCGAGCCCCAGTAATGATTACATATTAGTGAGCTTTTGTTGTGCTGTCTACAACTGGAGTATTGTGTTCTTATGAGTAGTCTTATTATTGCTATATCTAAAACATGATTCTCATGTACTCTTTTGCCCTGTGGCAAATTGCAGGCAAGTTTCAATTGAGGAAGGAGAAGCGAAAGCTCGCGAACTAAATGTGATGTTTATTGAAACCAGTGCAAAGGCTGGCTTCAATATTAAAGTAAGTGATATTAGCTTCTACTTTGCTTCAATAAAATGTGAAAATGTGTTATCTTTTCGTATGGAAAATAACAATATCCATCATTTGTGCATTCATGCTAAGAAACTCAGTGCTGTGATGTTGTCAAGTTATTGTTCTCAACTGCTTATTCTTTCATCCGCTTGCTGTTTTATTGCTGATAGTGCATATTCAACTCTTGCAGCCTCTTTTTAGGAAAATTGCAGCAGCATTGCCAGGAATGGAGACACTATCTTCAGCTAAGCAAGAGGACATGGTTGATGTCAATCTCAAGTCAAGCAACACAAATGCATCCCAATCACAGGCACAATCAGGAGGATGTGCTTGTTAATCTTATGGTTTGCAATTCTATAGTTTTCGACTCAGTTTTATATTTTGTTTTTGACAACAAGTATTTTCTGTAAAGTTCTTTGTTGACTTTCGTAAAATTTGAATTTTTTGTTTTTGCTGTTTGTTAAAGTTGGACACAGGAGGTTGTCATCCTAGTTGAGTAAGACTTAGTATGTTTCACTTATTTGTATGAGTCTCTAGACCTATGCAATTTAGCAGCCCCCTTATGGAACAAGTCTTTTAAGCGCATGTTATCAGCTGATTCATTGCAGTTTTGTAATCAGAAATTTTGGTTGGACGTTCTTGAGTGAGTAATGGTTGAACGCAGAGAAACTCTATATGTACCTCGCATGCAAGTTGTGTGAGTTTTTTTTTCTTTTTCTTTTTCTGTTTCACAAATTAGTAGAGCCAGATTTTACACTTTTGGTTCCACA
The DNA here is from genome assembly GCF_947179165.1 of Solanum dulcamara. Classification (NCBI taxonomy): domain Eukaryota; kingdom Viridiplantae; phylum Streptophyta; class Magnoliopsida; order Solanales; family Solanaceae; genus Solanum; species Solanum dulcamara. The sequence goes on from NC_077240.1 coordinate 19,379,268, forward strand.
AACTTTGGGTCTGCCAAATTTCTAAGAAAACGGTGCTTGGAGCACTCTTTGTTTGTGCATAATAACGTATTAGAAATGACTCAAAAATATTCTATACGTATTTTCGGTCTCTCTCCACCTCTCCTCGTACCCTCTATAATTAACCTCCTGCACCTCCTAACTGGTGCATCCACGCATCTCCTCGTCACATGTTCAATCATCTTAGTCTTGCTTTTCTCTTCTTGTCCACCACGGAGTCCACTCTAACCTTATTCTTAAAAATATTTTTAACGTATTAGAATTGACGCAAAAATACCCCGTTTACCTATTGGATCAAAACATGCCTTAATATATTAACAATGACTCAAAAATAGTCTCTCTACCTATTGAATAAAATTTGCCCCTAGAATTATTTTCACGTTTAAATTGCCCCTCCATTAACAAAATAATTATATTTTCATCAAACACGTGACCTTTATTTATTTCACAAAATTCTAACCCAACCTACTCATGACCCAACCCAATACGAAATGCGTTTAAAATTAACACAGCTAGGCGATGAAATTATTTTTTCAGTTCCCGTTTTCAATTAATTTCTGTACCAACATAGCACAGGAGTTCAAACCTAGACCCCAAAATGGAGTGGCAGACTCGACCAAAATGAACTAAAGATGAGACATCTTCAGTCACTTTTGTTATTCAAAACTAAAAAATAAAGTTTCTCGTAACTTTCGGCCTTTTCTCTTTAGAAGATGGTGAATCTAACCACATTTATCCAATCCCATTAAAAGTACTCCACCAACTTTCTATAAATATCAATTTATATGTTTTTTTTTTCTTAAATACGTGTTTGTAACAAATTTTCGAGAAAATAGCCAAATGCCCCCTAATCTATTACCGAGTTCTCAACTACACACCTATACTTCACGAGGGTTCTATTACCCTCTAAACTATTTCAAAATGGAATTAACTTTACCCTAAAATGCAATATTCAGATTTGTTGTGTGCATGAAATACATGCACCAACCCATAATTAACATGTGTATTTTCTATTTATTTTTATTTTTTATTTACTTTCTTCCTCATTCTTCTTTTTTTAATCACATTTTACTATCTTTTCACCATTAAAATAATATTAAAGATTTTCTAATGATAGCTAAAATGCAAAAAGAAGGGTCAATTTTCTTAAAAATCTTGTCAAGAATCTTCTTTCTAATGATGAATTCAAACAGAAGGGTGTTGCTGAAAATAAAAATTCATCAAATGGGTTGAAGAAAAAAATCAACCTTTTTGCAAAGGATGAACAAGAAAGTGAGTTTCTTTTATTTCTTTTCTGATAGTAAATTAGGTGTAAATAACGTTACAGATCTAATATTTTTTTTTTGGACAATTTGAAATATTGATTTATATACATGAAAAAGATGAAAAGTGAGGTAAACTAAGATGAAAAAGTTGCTGAAAAAAAATTGATGATAAATTCATCTTCTTAGTTTTTTGGTTTCCTCTTCTGCGTTGATTATTTTCTCGCTATCACTAACATAGTCAATCCATCAGAAATAGAAGTATGTTGGTTGTTGTTTCTTCTATACCATGGAAGTGTGTGAGGGAAAGTAATTATCTCCATTAAACTAGAGGTCATTTTATTTTTTAAAAATAAATAAATAGAAAAATAAAATATAAATTATTTAACTATAACAAAAATGTAATAAAATTATTTTTTACATGGCTTTTTTCTTCTCACTTTCTCAAAGAGAGTGTAATGCACTCTCTCTGTGCCAACTCAGCATTTAAAGGATAATTTATTCCACCTTAAAATAGTTATGAGTATAAGTGTGTAGTTGGTAAAATTGGTAATAGGTTGAAGGGGCATTTGATTATGTTCTCACAAATTTCCTCAAGTATGAAAATATACTGCAATTATAAAATAAAATATAAATCTTAGTGTTGTATTTTTTAAATTAGGATGATGTGAATCTCTTTGAGATGCCTCTTCAATGTATTACTTTTTATTCAGGTATAAACTAAGATTTAAAATAGAATAATCTTCAAACACCTTAACTAAAATATGACTCATGTTGTAGGGTCTTACATAATATATATCCGTTAAAAATAATTTATAACTATACTAATATTTAAAATTTATTATAATCGTAAACAAAAAGTTAATTTTTTTTTCTTAAATTTTATTCTTAATCAAACAGTGCCGCGAGGCGCAAAATATATCATCTTTTCATTTATATTCCTCACGGGTCTCTAAATAATCTCCCCCACATGTCCCCTCCCCATTGGACAAAGCCCAGCCACCCTCAATTTCTCCCTCCTACTTTCTTTCCCATTCATGCTCATCATCTGATTACCTTTCCAAATACGTCTTCAATTTCCAACGTCCATTTTTTTTTAAATATTTATATTATGTTTGAACGGTGGGTTTTCATAGTTTCATATAGTATTGTATAGTATAAACTGTATGGTTTACTGTTGTTTAATAATAATTTTATTGTTTAGTTTGACTGTATAGTACTATATCGTAACTAATAAATTTACGAAAAATGCCCTTAATTATTACTGAATGCCAATGCGGTGTTGTTACAATCTCACAAAATGTTACTATTTCCTTCTTCTTCGAGTTTTCATGGCTTTAACCATTCATTGACCGAAGTATGAGTATTTTTTTTACTCTTTGTTTCAATTTTAAGCTAATGGGTGTAGCTCAATGTGGTTTGTTTTATGTTCTTTTGATTCACTGTGAAGTGGGGTTGGTTTTATTTTTTTTCGTTTTGTTTATGTGATTCCACATGAGATAACAAGCACAATTGAAGAGAGAATTTCTATTTGAAATTCCTAGAAGTTTCAAAGATTGTTGCATGAGAATGAGTAATACGACATGAAAACGATAGATATATTAGGATAACGTTTAATAAAGAATAAAATTAAATTAAAATTATTTAAAATTAAGGGTATAATTGAAAAAAAACAGATAAACAATGGAATACCATCAAATTGGTAGTTTCAAAAAATAAAAGTTTTCATGATTATATCATATAATTAAAAAAACAATCAAAACACACGTGATTCTCTTACTAACTATATCATACCATACAACGAAAAATTACTATTCAAACAAGCTTAGGGGTAGTTGGGGTAAATGGAGGGTCGGGGGTTGTAGTCATAAATACATTTTTTTAAAAAATATATTTTTTAATATTCGATTTCCATGTTGAAGAACTAATCTCTTCTTTTTTCGCTTTTTTTAATATGTAGGGGTAATTTGAGTAGGGGTGGGGGTTGTAGTAGTAAATTCGGCTAAAGCTCTCTCTCCTCCTTTAAATTTGTATTCAGTTTAGTTTGTATTTGATTAAAGTTCCGTTCTTCTCTCCGACTCAAGGCTCCTGTAGCCGCTTGACCAATATTTCCCTTCTTTTCCACCATGGCAGGTCCTCTCTTTCTCCCTTTTTCTGTATTTTTACCTAAACATATATCTTTTGTGGGTTTTCGCTTGTTTATGGTCAATCGGTTGTTTCAATTTGAAAAAAAAGAAGGATTCTTGGGGTTTCTGTGGCATGATTTTTTGTTTTCTTTCTGATCACTATGATGTTTTTGAGTTATTTGTATTGTGGGTTGTGTTATATGATAAGGGGATCAATTGGATTCATCTTTGATGCTCTAATTATGAATAAAGAATTGATTTTCAGCGAAGCTTTTGAATTTCATCCATAAATTTGAGGGAAAAAAATGTGACCTTTTCTTGGTCAAACAGCAAATTTAGAAGGAAGAATGATAATGGTCTTTTCGTTTTCCTTTTGTTAAGTATGAGTTTAAGATTTTTACTTTTTCAGCTCTGAGCTATTCCTGTATCATACACTTAAAGAATCATAATTTATCTGAAGTAAAAATCACTTCTTTTTTTTTTGTGTGTATTACACTAAGGTGTTTTAATGCCAATGAAATTAATTCATATTAGGCCATAGAGTCCTCACATCTTTAGTACACCTTAAAAAATTTAAGAAACATCTCCTCGAGGTATTGGTAAGGTCTACATTTCCCAAGCCCTGCTTTTGAGACTATACTGGGTTGCTGTTGTTGTTGTAAGAGATTTTAAGAAAAGGTTGGATTGCTTCTGTTTGGTAACGAGATTAGTAATAGTTGTTGTTGTTCTTGGATTACTTCTCAATAGTTGCCGTGAATAACTGCTTGTGCTTGTTAAAAGAATATTTGGGGCATGTATATATGAGATATTAGAGGAGACAGGACAAGTGATCACTTGTAATCAGTCCATCTATAACTCTCTTGCGTGTTATGTCTTTGATAACTTGATTGGTTGTGTTCTTTGTATTTGTTGATACCATACTCAGTATGTCCATGGTTGTTCTAACATCAGATAATCAGCAACCTATTTTGCAAAAACATAATGCACAGCATCCACTGGTAAAGATGAACCGTCTGCACTTTTGGCTTCTGGTGGCACTAAACATTATTTTCCTTCTCGTTGGTCAAGCTGCTGCTGTAATTTTGGGAAGATTTTACTATGAGAAGGGTGGAAATAGTAAATGGATGGCCACTGTAGTCCAGACAGCTGCTTTTCCTCTTCTTTTCATTCCTTACCTATTCATTTCTTCTCCTCAAACTCATTCAGAAGGTTCCAATCGACCTTCAATCACCACAGTTAGCGTGGTCTATTTTGTAATTGGTGTACTGGTTGCAGGAGATAATATGCTTTATTCAACCGGTCTATTGTATCTCTCTGCTTCTACGTATTCCCTTATTTGTGCAACACAATTAGTTTTCAGTGCAGTTCTTTCTTACTTCCTAAACCATCAAAAGTTCACAGCACTGATTATGAATTCTGTTGTCGTGCTCTCTTTATCTGCCTCTCTTCTTGCTGTTAACGAAGATTCTGATAGGCCTTCAGGCGTAACTAAGTCTAAATATGTCATTGGATTTCTAGTTACTCTTGCCGCTTCAGCTATGTATGCTCTCTTGCTTTCCCTTATGCAGCTTTCATTCCAAAAAGTTCTAAAGAAAGAAACGTTTTCCGTGGTTCTGGAGATGCAAATTTACACAGCACTTGTAGCCACTGCTGTCTCTACAGCGGGTCTCTTTGCTAGTGGAGAATGGAAGACTTTGCGAGGGGAAATGGGTAGTTTTACTGCTGGAGAACTTGCGTACGTGATGACTCTGGTTTGGACAGCTATAGCTTGGCAGATTTGCTCAGTTGGGGTTGTTGGTTTGGTTTTCGTGGTGTCCTCATTGTTCTCTAATGTCATTAGTACACTTTCCTTGGCGATTACCCCTATTGCTTCAGTGATGATCCTCCATGACAAGATGAACGGCGTGAAGATAATTGCCATGCTGATGGCGGTTTGGGGCTTTTCTACTTACATATACCAGAATTACGTCGATGATCTTAAGGCAAGCAAAGCACCAAGCGCCGTTGATGATACTCCAAACGAGTCGACATCTTGCTGAAGTCTTTGGGCCTGACAATTATATAGGCCATAGTTTCACAGAATTGTTAAAAGAGTTTCTGGAACACACAGCTAAAACTCTTTAGATACTTGTTTTTAGTTAGAAAATTTGTTATATGACAAATTCCTGCAATGAAAATTTAGTAGCAAAATCTTGATTTTCATGTCATTAATAACAGTTCCATTGGCAGAAGAGGTTTGATTACCATACTTAGATGTAAGATTAAGGGTTCAAAAGTTCCCTGTGAAAATATTGTATTGTGATTTTTTTTTTTTTTTTTTTTTTTTTTTTTTTTTTTTTTTTTTACGGGAACAGACCCTACACGAGGCTCCCACCTCTCGTGCACAGCCAGGGGTTGAGCCGCACACCCCCAAGCCTTATTATACATAAAACAGAAAAATACACGGAGGGGGACATAAACCTAACCTCCAATCCTATGGTGGTTCATAAGTCGGTCATCCTACTAAGGTCAGCCAACTCATCCCCGATACAAACACACGAAAAGGAAACCTAGAAACTATGCACCTAAAGAAGAGGACTCCTCTCGATACACAGAAACTAGGAAAGCATAAATAAGGGAGACTCGCCCTTTACATAAAATAAAGGAAAAATCTAAATAAAACTGGGGATGAATCCTCATAAAAGCTATATACATTTTAGCGTCAACGAGGATCATCAAATAACATGGCTAAAAATATAGCATGGAGACAAACACTGCAATTGGGCGCTCAATCCAATGCTGCAACACTAGTAGTAGATCATGGAGGCTTCTTAATCCTTTTGGTCTTCCTCCGTCTAAAGCTAGGTAGGCCGGCTCTATCTAGCATGTAGTATCCTCGTGTACCCCGAGGTAGCTGTTGGAGGGTGGTGTAGTGGCCTGGAGTGGTAAGAGTGTGACTGTGCTTGGAGAGAGCATCCGCAGTGAAGTTTGCCTCCCTGTATACATGCTTGCAAGAAAAGAAAACAAATAATTCGGAAATATCAACAAGGTCATGAGTTATCCGGTGAAGGCTCCACGGAGGTTTCGTGTGATGATTGATCCATTTAGTGATCAACTCCGAGTCGACTTCTAGGATAACGTGCTGAAAGCCCTGTTGAATGCATCATTTAAGCCCATAAACTGCCGCCTCTAGTTCGGCTTGATTGTTGGTTCCCTCCCCTAACGGTATGGCGTAGGCGAAGATGAATCTACCCATATGATCTCTTAAGATGCCACCCCCCCCAATTGCCCCCGGATTACCCAACGCGCTTCCGTCAGTGTTCAGCTTAACGAAACCGAGTTGTGGTTTAGTCCACGAGACTTGGGTGATTTTCATTTCATGAGCACACTTATCTATGTAGGAAATAGTGTGGATCCAGTTTGAAGGCCAATGGATATAGGGGTACGCGATTCTAAGTAGATTAGAGATGTCTTTGAAAACTGCAAATTTCACTCTCGCCAGGCTAGAAATCTTTCCCCCGTATTTGCTCGCGCACCTATTCTTCCACAAATTCCAACATATAAATATTGGGGTGGAGTGAAAGATAAGTTTGTGAGCTTCTGTGTGGTACTTGTGAAGCCACCAACTCATAACAAGAGGTTTGAGGGGTGTGGCTTCATGCTTTATCCCTAGGGAGTCAGAGAAGTAGCGCCAAATATTCCTAGCGAAGTGGCCCGTGCTGAAAATGTGCTCTATGGTGTCTGGACCTGGACTGTGGCAGCAATAGCATGGAGTGGAAACCTGACCGAATGCAATGATCTTTTCCTCCGTTGGCAGCTTGCCTCTAAAAGCCCTCCACAGCAAAAAAGAGCATTTAAAGGGGATGTTTTTGTGCCAAGTGTAATGGTCGGAAAGTGTCTTGGTCCTATGTTCCCTCACAAGCTGCCATGCCGAGGAGCATGTGAAGTTCCCATTGGTATTCAGCTTCCAAATGGCCTGGTCCGGTGTGTTTCCTTGCAGTTGAAGTGTGGAAGAAGTGATAAGAGGAACTAGTTGCGCTGGTGCCAATTGATTTAGCATATCGATGTTCCATTGTCCATCTATAAGAAAATCAGCCACCCTAGCATTGCTTGCTCTTCCCAACTCCTGCCTATAGTTGGCTAAGGGTCCGATACCTAGCCAATCGTCCCACCAAAAACAACATGAACCCGAGTGAATCCTCCATTGAATGTGAGGTTCGGCAATGTGTTTGTTGTGCATCATGTGTTTCCACACAAGCGACTGTCCAGAATGGAATTTTTTGATGATGGGGTTGGCTCTCTGACAGTATTTGGCTCTAAGGAACTCACCCCACAACGTTGGTTTAGCTCTAAAGATCCACCATTGCTTTAACTGGAGAGATTTGCACACATCTATAGTTCTCCTTAACCCAATACCTCCTTCGTCATAAGGGTAACAAAGTTTTTTCCATGAAGCCCAATGGTATTTTTTTTTGTTATCCTTCCACCCCCAGAAAAAATCAGCGGTGACTCTCTCAATCTGTTTGAGAGTGGTACGGGGGGGAGTAATGGCCGAAAGAAGGTGAATGGGGAGCGACTGAAGTACGTATTTCACGAGTGTAGCTCTACCGCCGTAGCTGAGGATTTTGGAGTGCCACCCTCTAATTCTGTTGACAACCTTAGAGACCATGTCCGTGTAGTACATGACTCTCTGCCTGCCAATGTACAGAGGGCATCCTAAGTAGGTAATGAGACTATGCTTCTGAGTGAAACCTGTAACCTGTTTCACCGTTTCCACATTGTCTTGGAGCGCACTGGGATGCATCATGAAGTGGCTCTTATTCTTGTTTATAAGCTGCCCCGATGTCTTTTCATACAGAGTCAAGGTCTTCATGATAATTTGAAGAATTTCCCTCCTTCCGGAGGAAAAGATGATAATGTCATCCGCAAAACTCAAATGATTAATCTGTGGGCCTCTTTTCTCCATATGAAAACCACGGTAGAAGTGGTAACAATGAAGACTATTCAACATTCTTGACAGCACCTCCGCTCCCAAAATAAATAAGGCGGGAGAAAGAGGATCACCCTGTTTGAGCCCTCTGGTGGAGTGGAAAAAACCATGTCTAGACCCATTAACGATAACAGAGTACCAGTTGTTAGACATGATTCGCCAAATCATATCAATAAAGGTCTCACCGAAGCCCATCCTTCTCAGTACCAGACAAGTATAAGACCAGGAGACTCTATCATATGCTTTGGCCATGTCTAACTTGATAACCACGTTGTCGCCAATAACAGGCTTTCGGATATCGTGGATAATCTCCTGTGCTAGCATGATATTTTCGGAGATGCTTCTTCCTTTTACAAACCCGGACTGATTAGGAGAAATAAGACCGGGGAGAATTGGAGCAAGCCTGAGGCAAATGAGTTTTGATATGATCTTATTGGTGAAGTTACTGAGACTAATGGGTCTATAGTCAGAGAGTGTGTTGGGGTGATATACCTTTGGGAGCAGGATCAAACAGGCATGAGAAAAGAACTTAGGCATAGCATACCCCCCAAAGAAAGAAGTAACCACTGCTAGTAGGTCTTCCGAAATAATCTCCCAACAAGCTTGGAAGAATTTTCCATTCATACCATCCGGACCAGCTGCAGAATTAGGATTCATGGAGAAGACTACCTGTTTCAACTCCTCTATGGTAGGCGTGGCTTGAAGGTTTTCATTCTGAGCATCTGTGATCATTCTAGGAACGTAATTCAAGATGTTCTCCGGAATCGGAGACTCATCGCCTGTAAATATTTTCTGAAAATGATCGCATGCTGCTCTAGCAATGTGTTCGTCGCCTTGAATCCACTCCCCCTCTTCGTTGGTAACCTTGTGAATGAACAGTCTCCTTCTCCTACCACGGATTAGAGCATGGAAATACTTGGTGTTAGCATCTCCATCCTTGAACCAATGTAGCTGACTTTTTTGTTTGAGAATGTTCTCTTCAATTTTAAGAAATCTGATATATTCGGCGTTGAGAGCATGCAATTGCATTCTGTTCTCTTCATTATTGGACACTATCAGATTTTCTTCGGCACTTTTCACCAATTCTTCATATTCCTTAACCTTGGCAAAAATGTCGCCGAATTCCACTCGCGACCATTTGCTAAGGGTGGAGGAAAGTCTTTTCATTTTATGGTGGAAGGACAACATTGGATTCCCTGTCATGGGTCTGCTCCAGCAGGACTCTACTGTTTCGAGAAAAGTAGGGTTATCCACCCAACAATTCAAGAATTTAAAATATTTAATCGCGGAATCCTGCCTAGCATTCATCTCTATTAGTAAAGGGTTATGGTCAGAACCAGTAGAGGGAAGATGGGTAATTGAAGTGTGAGGCATAACGGCTAACCAATTATCGGACACCATAGCTCTATCGAGTCGCTTCCAAATTCTTTTATGCATATCTCGTTGATTACACCAAGTGTAGTCTGAGCCATGATACCCTAAATCTGTAAGGCCGCAAGCTTCAATAACGCTGATAAACTCGAAGCTTTTTCGCATGTTATAAGGGATTCCACCTAGTTTCTCATTAGTGGAGGTAATGACATTGAAGTCTCCAACTGTGCACCAAGGAAGGTTAGTGGGAGCGTGGTGAAGGAGCCTATCCCAGAGCGGCCTTCTAAGAGTATCTTTGCATTTTCCATAAACAAATGTCATAAGAAATGCATTTTGATGCTCTACGTGTTTCACCTCGCAAGTGATCTGTTGGTCGTCAACATCAATAACTTTACAATCGACATCTTGAGTCCAGAAGATCCAAATCTTGCCATTAGGATTACAAGCGGACCCATCCATACCAAGGTTGATTCTAAAGCTTTGTAGATGAGCATTGTTAGAAAAAGGTTCTAGGATGGAAATTATGGACGTTTGATGGATATGTTTGAGAGAGTTTAGTCTATCTATGACTCCTTTGGTATTGATACCTCTTGCATTCCATACAATTGTGTTAATCATTGATGGGATCTAAGGTTGTGGAGCCTAGTGTTTGGTCTGCTAATAGAAGCACGAATAGTTGTAAATTTTGAATTGTGATGAATGCCTCTAGGTGATAAGCCTTGCTCACTAGCTAGTTGGTTCATCTCGTCATTCGTGACCATAGTAGTGGTCTTCGATGGAGCAGCTGTTTTAATGGACTGTTCAGTAGTCTCTCCTTCATCCTCAAATTCAACCTCACCTTGAAAGTCTTGGTCATATTCATCCTCCGAATGAATAACACCATATTCATCATCACTAGCAGGAGTTGAAGTTTGAGCCTCATTGTTAGTGCATAGTATGTTGGTGGCATTTTCAGGTTGCATAAAAGGAGCTGGCTGAATATTCAAAGGGGTAAGATTAAGGGGATCTTCACAACCAAAATCTGGACTTCTTATTGGAGTGGTCTGATCTAGGAGAACATACTGTGAGCAAGATGTTGAAACCACCTCACCATTGTTATCTTTTTCACTTGTATGAACAGTGGTTGTAGGGGTGGAGGCTGCAACTTCTGGTTGCTTTTCTAGTTTCTTCTTTCTAGCTCTCTTTCTCCTTAGAGTTTTAGAGGTAGCATGCTGATTAGAGTTGCTAGGGGTAGCTGAGAATTTCATATCATTAATGTTGTAAGTGTCTTGTTGTTTGGAGTTTGAATCTTGCACTTGGTGGGAGCAAGGACTAGACACTTGGTCACTTAGGATTGTGCTGAAACTGCAGCCAGTAGCTTGGTCATTTTCAGCCCTCTCAATGTGACCAAAACTTTGCCTTTGGTGCTGAAATGATGCAAGTGTAGGAGCCATAGCTTGCACATTTTTTTCTTTCAAACTAGGGGCTGAACTAGCACCCAAAACCTGCAAATTTTCCTCCAAATCTGCAGTTGAGGCATGCCCCAAAACCTGCAGTTTTTGAGACTGCATATGGGCTGAATAACCTCCCAAACCTGAAGCTGCATTTTGACCAAATTCAATAGCAGTACCAGCAGGTCTGAAATCATGCACCTGAACAACCTGTTGAGGTTGTTTTGGGGGCTGATTTGCTCCCACATCTGCACTCACAGTAGGGGTCAGTTTGGAAGCCATTCTTTGAGCATTAATAAGGTCCATTTTGTCACTTTGCTGGGAAGAAGGATGCTGAAACATATTTGTAGTGGTAGCAGGGGCTCTAAAGTCATTCCTAGGGTCAACCAAAAGATTCTCATGCAAAACATGAGACAAAACCCCCCCTCTGGACACCCCATCCTGCAGGTTAGTTGGCTTCTCCTGAATACCATCCTCACCTCCATCAGCTTCAGAATCAGACAATACAGTTAAAATATTGTTCGGGGAGCCATGGGGGATTGGGAGCATTGAGTCAATACCTGGTTGTCGACCGCTTTGTCCTGTTTGCATTTTACTAACAATATCACAATTAAGATGGGGACTGGGGTCTGGGAGTACTGAGTCAATACCTGTAGTCTTGGCTTGAGTGGGTTTATAGACCTGTTGAGTGTTACTTTGTATCTTTTGGGTGTTTTGCACAGCTTGAGTCTTACCTTTGAATTTTCTTCGCTTTTGGGTTTCCCATTGGTCGTTTGCAACTTCATTCCTGTTTTGATTGGTTGAGTGCTCTTTAGCCTTGCGGCTTCCTTCTTAAGTTGAGGTGGTGGTTTCTGCTAGTGGTACCTGTTGCCTGAAACTTACAGCATTAGTTAAGACAATAGGAGTAGAGATCATACCTGTGTTTTTTGGCGACACATCTTTCTTTGGCTCTTCTTCCTTGCCTTTGGCCTTGTTTCGTTCTGTATCTCTTCTGTTGACGGGGCAGGCAAGAGGAGTATGACCTTGGTGTTTGCAGTAAGTACAGTAAAGGGGCACATCTTCATATTCGATGTCCTGCCATCTTCCTTCTCCATTTGGATCATCGTTTTCGTCGAATCCAATCCATACACTTTGGATTCTAGGCTTAGTGATTTTTGTAGTAGCACAGAAGCACCAAAAAAAAAAGAAGTGCCATTTTCCAAAGGCACAAAGTAAGAATACTTGCCATGATTGTTGTTGACATAAAATATAGTAAATGTTAAATTATGGTGTATGATGGATGTCTATTTAATGGTCGTCTATTTCTCAAGTGGGGCCCACTCAAAGTGGGGCCCACTCAAAGCGGGGCCCACTCAAAGCGGGGCCCACTCAAAGCGGGGCCCACTCAAAGCGGGGCCCACTCAAAGCGGGGCCCACTCAAAGCGGGCAAATTCCCACTTGATTTTGAACTCTTATCTCTAGCTATAAATATAGCCATTTTCTCTGTAATAAGATATACACAGATATAACAACATACACAGCTTCTCTCTTTCTTTATTTTTAGTCAATTGCTCTTATTTTCTCCTTCTGTCATTATTGATTTAGTTTTATTTTACAACACGTTATCAGCACGAAGCTCTGCTATTTATTCAAGGTAACAAAAGTGGTAAGAGTTTTATTTAAATTTATTTTCATAAAATGGCAAATATTTCAAAAATTGAATTTACTGCTCTTGATATCTCTGGAAAAGGCTACTCATCATGGGCACTTGATGCCGAAATTCATTTAGAATCAATGGGTCTGGCAGACACCATTAAAGATGACAATATGGCATCCAATCAAGACCGTGCTAAAGCCATGATATTTCTCCGTCACCATCTTAACGAGGGGCTAAAATTACAATATCTTACATTAAAAGACCCTCTTAAATTGTGGAAAAATTTAAAAGAAAGATATGACCACCTGAAGTTGGTCATGCTTCCACAAGCTCGTCATGATTGGCTAAATCTGAGATTAATGGATTTCAAAAATATAACTGAATATAATTCTGCTCTATTTAGAATTATAGCTCAGTTAAATTTATGCGGAGAAGATATCACTGAGCAAGATAAACTTGAAAAGACATACTCCACATTTCCACCCGCGAATATGCTCCTGCAGCAGCAATATCGCGAAAAAGAATTTAAAAAATATTCTGAATTACTTTCTCACCTTCTTATTGCTGAAAGACATAATGAACTATTAATGAAAAATCATGATAGTCGGCCAGTTGGTTCTTTGCCACTCCCTGAAGTGAATCGGGCAGATTCTAACCAACGAGAAAGAGGCCATGGCCCCAGTCGTGGTCGTGGTCAAAGAAGAAATTTTAATCATGATGCTCGGTTGACACCGAGAAATAACCAGCAATATAAAAGGCAGGGGAAAAAGCCAGAAGATTTACCGAAGAATAATTCAGAAACAATATGTCATAGATGTGGAGATGTGGGGCACTGGTCGCTGATTTCCCGGTCATCAAAGCGCCTTGTTTAGCTATATCAGACATCTCTGAAAAGGGCAAAAAATAATCCAGAGATAAATTTTATCTCTGAAGATAATATTGACCCTATGCATCTGGATGTAGCTGATTTTTTTAACTTTCCAGACGAAAATATGAATATTGACAAGACTAATAATATGTAAATATTTTTCTTTTTATCTGTATTAAATATGATGTTTGTATTTTCCTAGTCAATGTAAATAAATAAAATTTGTGTAATATACCATGTGTTAATACTTATTTTATTTCTTATTGAAGAAAATATGGAAATGCCTCAAATCTTGTTTGGATCAATGATAAATCAAGAGGATATTTGTGTAATTGATAGTGGAACAACTCATGCTATTTTTAAAGACGGGAAATATTTTTCCAATTTACTTAAAAGAAAAGCTAATGTTACTACAATTTCTGGTAATTCAAAAATGATAGAAGGCTCCGAAAGAGCTACTATAATTCTGCCTAAGGGGACAAAAATTGTTATAGAAGATGCACTATTTTCTTCTAAATCCCCAAGAAACTTGTTAAGTTTTAAAGATATTCGCAGAAATGAATATCATGTTGAGACACTAAATGAAATGAATATTGAATATCTTGGTATAACCAAGAGTGTCTCAAGCCAGAAATATACTTTGAAAAAATTACCAACTCTATCATCTGGCTTATATTATGCAAAAATTAGTGCAATTGAAGCACATATAATCGTAAACCAGAAGTTTACCGATCCAAATACATTTGTGCTATGGCATGATCGAATAGGTCATCCTGGATCAATAATGTGAGACGAATTTTTGAAAATTCAACTGGACATCCGTTAAAGAACCAGAAGATTCTTACAAATGATGAATTTTCATGTGCTGCTTGTTATCAAGACAAATTAATTGTCAGACCATCGACCCTGAAAGTTGGCATCGAATCTCCTAGTTTTTTAGAGCGTATACATGGAGATATATGTGGACCTATTCATCCACCTAGTGGATTGTTTCAATATTTTATGGTCCTAATAGATGCATCATCTAGATGGTCTCATGTGTGCCTGTTATCATCTCGCAACCTGGCGTTTGCGAAGTTGTTAGCACAAATAATAAGATTGAGAGCGCAATTTCCAGATTATCCAATTAAGGCCATTCGCCTTGATAATGCTGGAGAATTTACATCCCAAACATTTAATGATTATTGCTTATCAATTGGGATAAAAATTGAACATCTTGTTGCTCATGTTCATACTCAAAATGGCCTTGCAGAGTCATTTATAAAGCGCCTACAATTGATAGCAAGACCTTTACTAATGAAAACAAAATTGACAATTACTGTTTGGGGTCATGCTATCTTACATACAGCAGCACTTGTACGTCTCAGACCGACACATTATAATAAATACTCTCCGTCGCAATTAGTATTTGGTCATGAACCAAATATAGCCCATTTAAGAATTTTTGGTTGTGCGGTATACGTGCCTGTAGCACCACCACAACGTACAAAAATGGGCCCTCAACGAAGGTTGGGCATATATGTTGGGTTTGACTCACCCTCCATAATTCGATACCTTGAACCGTTGACTGGAGACTTATTCACTGCTCGATTTGCTGATTGTCGGTTTGATGAAATAATTTTCCCGCCATTAGGGGGAGAGAAAAAGGAATCCGAAAAAGAAAAAGAAATTGCGTGGAAAGTTTCATCACTATCACATTTTGATCCACGTACCCGCACATGTGAACAAGAGGTCCAGAAGATCATCCACTTACAGAAAATAGCAAATCAAATGCCAGATGCATTTACTGATTTGAAATGGATAACTAAGTCACATATCCCTCCAGTGAATGTACCTATCCGGATTGATGTCCCAAAAGGACCATCTACAAGTATCATAGCTTCTGAATCCCAAACACGCCAGAAGCGTGGTAGACCTTTGGGTTCAAAGAATAAAAATCCTAGAAAGAGAAGCGTGAGAAATAATAAAGATGATACTACAATAGAACCTCCTGAAGAAGGTCAAGATTTGAGTAATCCTGATATTTCTGAAGAAATCAGTGAACCCGAGACTCTAGTGAATGAAGAACTTTCAATAAATTCTTTCGGTGATGAGATAAATTTAGATCGATCTAAAATCACGATTGATAATATTTTTGCATATAATGTTGCAATTAACCTCATGCAAGATAGTGAAAGTCTTGAGCCTAAATCTGTCGAAGAATGTCGGCATAGATGTGATTGGTCAGAATGGCAAAAGACAATTCAATCAGAATTAGACTCGCTTGCTAAACGTGAGGTTTTTGGACCTGTAGTCCAAACCCCTGAAGGTGTGAAACCAGTTGGCTATAAATGGGTTTTTGTGCGAAAACGAAATGAGAGAAATAAAATTATAAGATACAAAGCACGCCTTGTTGCACAAGGATTCTCTCAAAGACCCGGGGTCAACTATGAAGAAACATATTCACCTGTTATGGATGGAATAACATTTAGATATCTCATCAGTTTAGCTGTTCACAAAAATCTTGATATACATCTAATGGATGTGGTTACATCTTACCTTTATGGTTCACTTGATAATGAAATTTACATGAAAATACCAGAAGGATTAAAATTGCCTGAAGCATGTAATAAATCTCGAGAGATGTACTCAATAAAACTGCAAAGATCATTATATGGTCTGAAATAATCAGGGCGCATGTGGTATAATCGCCTAAGTGAGTACTTAATAAATGATGGCTATATAAATGATGTTATTTATCCATGTGTTTTTATTAAGAAAACGAAATCAGAGTTTGTTATACTCGCCGTTTATGTTGATGACATAAATCTCATTGGAACCCCTGAAGAGGTCCAAAAGGCAATTGAATATCTAAAGAAAGAATTTGAGATGAAAGACTTTGGAAAGACAAAACTTTGTCTAGGTCTGCAAATTAAACATTTAGCAGACGGAGTTTTTGTCCATCAATCTGCCTACACTAAGAAAATCTTAAAAAGATTTTACATGGACAAAGCACATCCATTAAGTACTCCAATGGTTGTTCGATCACTTGAAGTGGAAAAAGATCAATTTCGACCTCCAGGAGAGGATGAAGAAATTCTTGGTCCTGAAGTACCATATCTCAGTGCTATTGATGCACTTATGTATCTTGCTAACGCAACTAGGCCTGATATAACATTTTCTGTTAATTTGCTAGCAAGGTATAGTTCTTCCCCAATGCGAAGGCATTGGAACGGTATAAAACATGTTTTGCGATACCTGAAGGGTACTATTGATATGGGTTTGTTTTATGCTAACAAAGGTTGCGTAGACCTTATTGGTTATGCAGATGCAGGTTATTTATCAGACCCACATAAAGCTCGATCTCAGATAGGCTATCTATTTACACATGGAGGAACGCTATATCATGGCGATCTACAAAACAGTCCATTGTTGCTACTTCTTCAAATCATGCTGAAATAATAACAATTCATGAAATAAGTAGAGAATGTGTGTGGTTGAGATCGAATGTACAGTTCATCAAAGAAAGATGTGGTCTGGAAAATGATGTTAAAGTACCCACAGTTATATTCGAAGACAATGCCGCGTGCATAGCTCAGTTGAAAGGTGGCTTCATAAAAGGAGACAGAACGAAACATATTTCACCAAAATTATTTTTCACACATGATCTACAGAAGAATGGTGATATTGATGTACAACAAGTTCGTTCAAGTGATAATCTTGCAGACTTATTCACAAAGGCATTACCAACATCAACTTTTGAGAAATTAAGATATAAGGTTGGAATGCGTCGTCTTCAAAATATCAAATGAAGCTTTCATCAGGGGGAGTAAAATACGCGCTGCACTCTTTTTTTCCTTAACCAAGGTTTTGTCTCACTGGGTTTTCCTAGTAAGGTTTTTAATGAGGCAGCACTCAAGGCGTATTACCAAATGTGTGTACTCTTTTTTCTTCACTAGGATTTTTCCCACTAGATTTTTACTAGTAAGGTTTTAACGAGACACAACATCTATGGTGTTAAGAATAACTCTATGTATATTTTTTTTAGACATCTAAGGGGGAGTGTTAAATTATGGTGTATGATTGATGTCTATTTAATGGGTGTCTATTTCCCAAGTGGGGCCCACTCAAAGTGGGCAAATTCCCACTTGATTTTGAACTCTTATCTCTGGCTATAAATATAGCCATTTTCTCTGTAATAAGATATACACAGATATAACAATATACACAGCTTCTCTCTTTCTCTATTTTTAGTCAATTGCTCTTATTTTCTCCTTCTGTTATTATTGATTTAGTTTTATTTTACAACAGTAAAAAAATAATTAGTCAGCATAAAGAGTGTGTTTGGTACGCACTAAATGTCGTGAAACCTTGATCCAGCATGTCCCTGAGAAACTGTTCATTTCTAGAAAATAAGAAGTGCTTTTACTAATTTATCCCTAATTAAATATTTTGATGAAAAAGTAATTCTTTAATGGGGTAAAACTCAATTTATTAGTAAACACCATTTATTTTGAAATAAAATAAAAAAGCTCAAACATCATTTATTTTGGATCTGAGAGAGTACTTTTAAGCTATTTTAACCCAAACAATAAATAGACCAAGTGGTGTTGAAGCTACAATATCTTGTCGGCCTCATTATTTCACTATATCTAGAATATTATTGTTGCAAAGACAATCTAATAATTACTTTGTATTTAAGAATAGTTTTGGATAACATAGATCATTATAAATTACCAACTTTAAAAAATGGAAGTTACTTTCCGTACATAGGGAGGCAAAGTTAACCCATAAATTTTCTTTTATCACAATAATTTTGAAGAAAGGCCTTTTTTTGTTTAACATATGTCATGTAGTCAATATAAAAAACAAAAAACTTTATTACATACTTAAACAAATTACAGAAAAACAAATAACGATGGACAAATTGAGTTATACGACCAACCCATTTATTAACAAAGTTCGTTTTGACCCATTCAAATTCAGTACACCTCCTATCCACGCGTAGTTGCCCCAATCTGCATGGCCTCAATAATTTTGGTTGCAATTTGATAGCATGAATAGACTTCATACATTGCAACTTTCACTTCTTCCTCCGATAGAACCGCAGACGATTCCCATTTATGACGCAATGAGCCATTACCAATAATTGGTCTCATAATTTCAACATCAACTTCAAGCATCAATTCTTCTAGTGTACTAGTAAGAAGCCTTGGCTTCTTACGTATCTGAGCAGCCAAATACCCAACGTCCACCACTGTCTTAAAATCGAATTTCTGATAAACGCCACTCCATGTGAACGACTTGTTGTTAATGTGTCTAGGACCAACAAATGTGATGTTTTTGTCTTGCAAAAACGAGGCTAGAAAACTTGGGACTTGATATTTATCATTCAATGATAAAATACGATTGTATTGAATGATTAGGCAACGTTTTTTCACGTAGAAGAGCAATAAATCACCAGAATTAACAACGTCAATTCCAACAATTGGATTTGGATCAGACTTCAAATCGTGCCTTAGTTCCGAGATACCATGGCTCATAGTGGCTTCGCGATCAGCAACTCTAGTGATGACATTTTCACCACCAATTTTCACATTGTAAATGCTCATTTGGAGGAGCCAAGGAAGGGGTAATCTCTCAGACATTTTCCCTCATCACATTGTAAATCCATCACATTGTATTGCATTATATATAGGCAAGGGTAAATTAACTTGGATATGTATATACATATATATGTCGAGTTAGATCTTGTTCTTGGAAATTGAAGTCTGGGTAACTAATTCTATTTCACCCACCGTATGTGTTGTTGCATAGCACTGAACTTACAAGGTACATACAAAATTTAGTTTCATCTCAAATGCCCCCAAAATTAACACATTAATTAAGCACTAGACAAGACTTCATGACTAGCTAGCATCATATAATTAACTACTCTACTCCACAAATTGAATGAGACAATTTTTTCTAATACCAAAGTTCACATCACCAAGTTCCTTTCGAGTATGTTAAACTATCTCTTGAGGACTTGAAATTCATAGCTTAGTGTAGCTTTTTAAATAAGGAGAAAAATAGAGGCATTAGTTAGCGCATTTTTTAATTTGTTTGTGCTTTTATCATCATTATCTGCATTAATTAGTGCTTTCTCTTCATTTGTCACAATGAATTGGTACACACTAGCAGTAGCTCAATTATTTTAGGAAAAAAATAAGATTCATCATGTGAGATTGTCATTTGCTTACAATATCATCAAACGTGCACCCACTTGTTGTCACAGGGGTGGATATTCTGGAAGCCCTTGCATCGGTTCACCAAAATCAATAGCTTTATCTAAATCTTATATATTAAGAAATCTACTATTGGATCATGGATAGTTATCACTTTTTTTGAAAAACTATTTGAAATTGTTATAATTTTATGGAATTCAAAAAACTTTAAGAAGCTATTTGCAATTTTTTTGGTATGTTATAATAGTCGTAATAAAAAATAGTTTTATTAGGTCTTTAGATTATTTTCTTATAAAAAAAAATTCTAAAAAGTCTAAAATTTAGTAAAAATTGACCATGTTGGATTATGTCTCACTTTTTAGCCCATTCAATCTCAACCCAATTCAACCAAAGTAAACTTTAGACGGATCAATAACTATATCATTTATTAACTCAATTTATTTTGATCCATATAAATTCAATCAAAGCCGCTACTCCTGATTATTAGCATCTACTAGTGAATGAATGTCAAAACTAACAAACTGCAAAATGCGGAAACACATGTTGGATTTCTTTAAGGTTAAGCCTTAAAGATAGGGTGTAATGTGAATTGAGAAATTGAAAAAAAGAAAATGGAGGAAAAATAAAACTTGAAGAAACTTCATTTCTCCTCATTGGTAGTGAAGAGGTGAACTTTTATGCTTATATATAGAAGCATTTTTTTTAGCTCTTAAAAAGTTGATAAGAGAGAAAATTTGGACAATTTTTTTTTTCATTTTTCACTAATGCATTTTCTTTCAATTGTTAATTTCCACAAAAATTATTTGATTAAAGTTTGCAGAATTTTTTTTTAAAACAGAAATAGTCACCTCCTTTTCCCCTTTGCACATGTTAGTGGCTATAATATATTCAGAGGCTTCGCCTCATTTAACACACTGAAAAAATATGAATACATAATTATTTTTCTTCTTCCTAAAAGCAGACATAATTCTTCTATTTCTTTTCCTTTTTTTTGGCCGTCACTTTTAATAGATAAAAAGTAAGTGTCGTGTAATATACTCTATTTATTGAATTCGCTGAAATTCTCTAATTTTAATTGACAATATTGAAGAATGGTATTTTATCTATCATAAGAGGAATTAATCCAAACCTTAAATAATTATAAAAAAAATGAAATTCTTTAAGAAAACACCAATTTCATAATCACATTTCATCATTATTTCCATCAGATTCCATTAAGAGTATGTCTTTATCGCAGCAATTATAAATTTCAAAATGGCAGTACTAACATAAAATTTGAAGTTTTAATTTCTAGTTTAAAGTAAATGGTGGAATCTAACAAGAGATGGGTCCAGTCTAACAAATTCCTAACAAATTCAGTTGTACCAACCACTACATGTCATTTGAGAACCAAGACAAAAAGGACTGAAGTTTAATAATTAAAATTAAAAGATGGGGTTGTTTAGTTTGAAGATAAATTATTATTGAATTAGTTATGTTAGAATTTAGTTATATTAAAATTAGTTATTTTAGTATTATTTTTTAGTGATGTTTGATTTATTGTATTAAAAAATAATATACATTGCATACTTTCTAAGAATGAGTTATTTATTTATAAAATATTCTCAATAAGCGTAAATAATGTGGAAAATGATGTATTTAAAGGTTTGAGGAGATATTTTTATCATTTTTAACTATGTTATTTCGGGAGAAGTATTTCCAAGAATTATTATTCCAGTTATCATCATGATTATCTCGCTTTATCCATTACACCAAACATGTCCAAAGAGATACGGTAAAAATCTATTTAGTTCGTTCAACCCAATTAATATATGACTCATGCCTTTATATACAGTTTTGCTGCTAAATCATTATTAAATAGTACTTTCTTTGTCCCATATTATTTGTCAACATTACTAAAAATGTTTGTCCCAAAACACTTGCCAATTTGCAAAATTAAAATGAAATTACTTTTAAAAAATCTATTTTCCCCTTAAAATTTATTGTTTGAAAGTAAATAATATTAACTATATTAAAAAAATTCTGAGTAAATTAGTAAAAATACTTTTATTTATATATTTTTTAAAAGCATATAAAATAAAAATATGACAACTAAAATAAAATGCAGAGATTACATATTATTATTTTAATTTTTTTATTTAATCATAATAAAATTATATGATTAAATGTAAGGAAGAAATACTTAAACTTTACCATGAGTTTTCATGTCACAATTTGATTACCAAATTTAAGAATTCAAAGAGAACTTTTGAGTCTTTTTATCTTAAATTAAAAGTATGACTGATATATTAAGTGAATGATTGATCATAAAATTTTTAAAAAATTATTTTAATAGAAATTTTTAAAGTTAGAGTTGTGTTTGATCACATTTTTATAATAAATATTAATAATTGGAATGCATTTTAAAATAAAATGAAATATGATTTAAAATTAAAAAAAATTAAATAAAGTTATTTTATATAAAAGTGAGAAAAATGAAAATTTCCTGTGGCCAAACGAGTGCTTAAAATATCTATAAATTTCCGCATCATCCAAAGTTGTCTTATATAAATTAGGAATGCACAATTTTATTGATGTATTTTATGTGAAGTTCCTCTCGTCTATCTGCACTAACTTTTTCCTCAGTTCCTCTCTTCTCTTCATATAAATAGATATGATCTTTTTATTTGCTTTTGATTATATTTTGTGAGTTTTTTGTTCTTAATTTGTGGTAGATGGGCTTTTTCAAATTGATAAAATGGGAATTTTTGGTTTCTGTAACATGATTATCTTGTTATTCGTTTTCACCTGACTGTGACCTGCTCATATTCGATTCGACCCGCTTATTTGCCACACAACTTAATTGTGATAAGGGGATCGAATAGATTCATTTTTTCTGCTTCCATGCGGATGAATTATTGTTTCTCTTGAATATAATCCTAAATTTTAGAAAAGTTATTAGGACTAATTTCTTGCTCAAAGAGTAAATCTGTAAATGGATAAATGGTAAATTAGATCTTTTTCCTTGTCCTTTTGGATTATTTTCAGCTTAAAACAATAGTTACAGTATCATATACTGACTAAAATGCTCTGTTGTTCTTGTTAAAAGAATTTGTTTTGACAGATATGAAATTAAATTATACTAGTATGAGGTATTTGTTATTATTGGATATGTGATATTAGAGAAGATATGGACATTTGAGCATATTGCAATTAGTGCCTAAGTTCGGAATTTCCATGGATCAGAGCAGTTCAGATATATTTATTTTCATTACTGTTCGTTCTATGTTGGGTACCGCTCACCATTTCACTTTATTTCGTTGTTGTTGCTGGTTTCATTTTTGTAGTCTCTATCTCAAACTATTTTATTTAATCCGAGGTTCTATTGGAAATAATCTTTCTATCTTTACAAGGTAGGGTAAGATCTGCATACATTCTAACCTCCTCAGACCTTACTTCTGAGATTACAGTAGTGGATATGTTTTTGTTGTTGCAAGAACTTTGTTGTCTGTCTGGTTCGGGTTCTGCTTGCAGTCTTATGGATGGATACTCCTATGAGTTTAATTCATTTACAAATTTGCATTTCCAAAACCACGGAAGGTGTTTCTTCCTTTAGAATCTTTTGGAATGGAAGTTGCATGAGGGATCGGATCACAAGACAGCATACATAGCTGAATCAATTATACTAATTTTGACCTTTGTATTTGAAGAGCTGGAGATGATTAATTTAAGAAACACTTTCCGGGTTTATGGAAATGCAAATTAATATGACAATATTGGTAGCAAATAAATCCTGTATTGTGGATCGATCTTGCTTAGGGGGACAGAAGAGTTTTTCCACCGATCTCATCGTCATAATTTCCCCAGAATACAGCAGCCACTTGACCAACAAGCATGAAAATATTGCTGAGTACCATCAGAAGCCAAAAGTGCATGTAAGTTAGCTTGGCATGAGGATGTTACCCATTTGAGGCCTTATGCAAGAGAGGATCAGATGTTATAATGTAAGGTCAGCTGTTTAAAATTCCTTATAAGTATTGTACTTCCTCTTTTTCAATTTTTTTTATGTTTGGTTTCCTTTTTAGTCGTCTTTTTTCTTTTTTTGGCAGCTCGTTAATTTTAATTTTCAACTTGACATATTTAAAACAACAAGATTAATGAGCATTTTGGTACATTATACACATTTTAAATTTAAGACCACGCGATTCAAAATCAAAAGCCTTATTTCTTAAACTTCATGTCAAATCAAATAAATTAAAACATTGTGATACTAGTTATAGAACTTACAGAAATGCAAAATATAGTTTCCATGCAATTAGTTGAACATCATCATTTTCAGCCTTCCGCATTGATAAACAAACTTCCACAAATTGTGTTGATAACATTTTGTAAAACGAAACTAAAAGAGTAACAATATGAACAATAAAGTAGGCAAAAAATGCAGAGACAAGAGAAGGGAGTTTTCTTATTCTTCCAAGTGTAACTGTGTAAGTGTTCAAGTATGTCATTTTTCCCTCTTTACGCTTGTAGTTATTGTAATCGTATCACCCAACACAAACGACATTAGGACTTGTAAGAGTCCATAATTTTGTAATCACATGCATTTAGCGAGAGACCAAAGGTTTATATAGCTACTACTACCTGTACAGTAGACACAGACCTAGCTAGATGTGTTCTCTACTACTTTTCTGCTTTGCTTCAATAATTTTTTTCAGCTAAAAGCTACTTTGGTTGCCATTCCCTTACAAGAATAGTGTTTGGGCCTTCAAGGTGTGAGGGGCAAATGCTATGGACTTGTTAAAAGTAAAAAGAGAAACTGGTTGATCTCACATCACATATGAAAATGATAAGTACATACTATAGTCAGGAGTTTCTCAGTCACCAGTAACATCATTTGCTGAGTTTAGACTGTTTAAACATGAAGTGAAGTATTCACCTGCAGGTCCAGAAATAGACTGCGCCAAACAATCATTTATAAATGAAAAGCATCTAAAACATTATGCAAAGACAATCTAAGAATTTCCTTAAATGATATCATAGAACTAAGATTTAAGACATACAGTTTAGGACAACATATACAGGATCATAACAGAATTGAACTCCAAAATGGCAAGTTACTGGCCAAGTATAGTTGCGCCAACCTTCATCACCTCGGTAAGCTTGGTTGCAATTTGATAGCATGAATAGACTTCATACATTGCAATTTTCACTTCTTCCTCCGATAGAACCGCAGACGATTCCCATTTATGAAGCAATAAGCCATTACCAATGATTGGTCTCATAATTTCAACATCAACTTCAAGCATCAACTCTTCTAGTGTACTAGTAAGAAACCTTGTACCTGAGCAACCAAATACCCAACATCCACCACTGTCTTAAAATCGAATATCTGATAAATGCCACTCCATGTGAAAGACTTCTTGTTAATATGTCTAGGACCAACAAACGTGATTTTTTTTGTCTTGCAAAAACCAGGCTAGAAAACTCGGGACTTGATATTTATCATTCAATGATAAAATACTATTGTATTGAATGATTAGGCAATGTTTTTTTCACGCAGAAGAGCAATAAATCGCCAGAATTGACAAGGTCAGTTCCAACAATTGGATCAGACTTCAATTCACTCAGTTCGGAGATGCCATGGCTCATTGTTGCTTCGCGGTCAGCAACTCTAGTAATGACATTTTCACCACCAATTTTCACATTGTAAATAGTCATTTGGAGGAGCCAAGGAAGGGATAATCTCTCAGACATTTTCCCCTCACAATAATTCATTAACAGTATTACATATATATATATATATAGGTAATGTAATGTAATGTAATTAATTAACTTGGACACACCAAGCGTTACACCTTCTTCATGGAAATTAGTAAAGTCTGGATCGGATAGCACACCAATTATATCATTCACATCACACATCCATAAGGATCCTTAGTAAAATTAGCTAGAATTATGACCTGCTCAATCTATTTATGTTTGGGTGCCAATTTATTAACTCGATTTATTTTAACCTACTAATCTATCTCATCTAAAAGTTCAACTAATAGCTAGCCTAAATCAATTAATAAGAAACCTTATCAAAATATTTTTTATTTGACATGTTATATGAAGTCATAATAAAGAAAAAATAAAAGATAATTAAATACTTTCTCTATCTCAATTTTTTGTGACACCCCTATTTTAAGGTTGTCCCCATAATAATGTCATATTTCCTTATTTGACAACTATTTAATGACATCATCCCCATTTTACCCTAAAATAATTTCAATAAAGACAATTTGATAAACATAATAAAGACTTTCTTTATTAATTTCTTAAAATATGATTGCCATTTGGGCCTTCAAGGTGTTGGGGAAAATGCTATGGACTTTTTAAAAGTAAACAGTAGTTACAACCAACCCCATTTGTTTCTAGGATAACTAACTTAATAACAGAGACCAGAAATGGGAATCAAACATGCTATATTGGGCTGTATTTAGGGTTGTATGTATACGTAATTTATTGATATATATGTATACATATATCAAATATGTATACATATTCATATACACTATTTTCACATTGCACTAGTTCATCTTCCTTCACGAGCTGAGCTGACTTTTTTCAATCCTGACAAACTCAAATCATGATACTTCAGATTTATTTATCTTATATATCAATCAACAATTATATTTATTTTCAATTTTATGTTAAATACGACATTATCACATAAATAAGAAGAAAAAGAATAATATTCAATGGAAATTATATATTGGACTCAAAAGAAGAAAAGGTGTAGGGGAGACATCTAAAAAGATCATTTTTTACAAATTCGAAAGTCCCAAACTATTCAACAGTAAAAGGATTATTTCAAACATATCCCAAACATATGGGATCATTTTGTCATTTCTTCAAGGTTTCAGGTTATACCAATTAAACTAAAACATCATTTGATATTTCCGTCATTTATTAAGCATAAATTATTTTATCCTACTTTCTAATATTCCAGTATAAATGGAATGTATATTATTTCTTTGTGATTTGCAATAGTGATATGCGTTAAGTCAAGCTACAAAATAATTAGTATTAAAGAGAAAAAACGTACATGGAGAAAATATTTCATTGATTGATGGTTAATAACTAATAAAAGCAGCAAAAAGAATAATTAAGTAGTGTAATTGTGATGATGATAGAACTAATCCGTGATTCAGCAATAATAATTCTGATTATGAAATTTGAGCTTAAGCCACTTTTTAATTAAATTGTTGATACCTAATATTTCTAATTTATAATTCTGACGTGACTGTGAAAATGACCTATTTGCACTTCTATACTCTGTCATTTTAAAAGGATTTTCTCTTAATTTAATTATTTTCACGTACAATTTTGGCTTAAGTTTGTTTGATTCAAAGAAGAGAGACCAATATGAGGTTTCAACATGATAGATTTATGGGCTAAACTCACATACGTGTACGATAATATTTGGACGTTTTAACCTTTTATAATATTTTATTTTTCACGTTATCACTAGAGGACAATCCTCTACCTCACTAAAGTAGGGGTAATAAAGTTTAGGTACACTTTGTCTTCTCTAAACCTCATTTATGATATTACCCTGAATATGTCAATATTGTTAGTAGGCTCGATTATGCTATATTTTTTCACTTTAAAATTGAATGAGTCATTCTAATAAAACAACGTCTAATTCATGTGCAACTAGACGAAATTTGTCTAAATATATAAAAATTTCAACCCATGAAAAAATATACAAAAAGGTCAACTCATGAAAAAAAATTAATATAAAAAGGTCAACTGTTTTCATAAAAAAACGTGAGCCACTTGTCAATTGAATAGAGTTTAATTTGCCTGATATATGATTGTTGATTAATTTTTCATTTAATAAAACTTATATTAAGTTGTTAGGTTTATTGTTGATTTAAATGTTCCGCATTAAGGTTTAATTAACGAATTCACATGAAGAAAATATTTTTTAAAAACTGCACTGGAATTTGGAAATTAATTGATTAGTGGTTACTTTATTGTGTGATTTGTCAAATTTCTCACCTTTTGATTTAGTATAATTTTTAGAAGAAGAACATGCTTGATAGTGAAGAAATTGACAAACAAAATAGCATTCAATATTCCATTAACTAATTCTTTTATATTTTATTGACCCGTGAAATGGTGTGCTTTAACCCTTTCTTCTTGTGTTTATTGATAAAGCGTAATTGGATGCATGAATATGAATACATGAGTTTTTTAAGAAAAAATAGAAAAAGAAGAAGAAAAGAATATGACTATACGAGTTGTTTGGAGAGGTTACCATTCGATTGGACCTGCCAATAGAATAAAAAGTGGAACTCATAATCAATGGCGAATCAGAATTTTTTATTAAGAGGTTTGAAAAAAAAATATAATATTTAAGATTTGAATTTGAAACTTCAAAGTTAGTTTGGAATCCTTAAACCACTAAGTCAATCTCTAATCTTCTATTCAAGAGGTTCAAAAATTAATATATAGACATAAAAATTCTTTAAAATACCTTATATATACAATGTAATATTTTGCCAAGAAAATTCCCCGCTCATAATGATTAATTTTACGAAAGGTTTTATTGAATTATGAATTTGGAAGCATTAATTCGATACAATTGCCTGCTTGCTGGCCCCTAATGTTCATGCCTTTATTTTTGAAGGTCAACCACATCATTTTCAAAGTGAGGTACTACTATTGATTATTAATTTGATTCTAGGGACTCCTAGCTAGAAATAAAATAGCTAGTATTAAAAGAGGGGTCCCAAAGAAAGGAATGGGATTGATGGGTGAAATTCTACCGTCAAATAAGTTTTTATATTATATTGGTGAAAATTCAAGTGCAATCAACAGTGTTACTCCATATCCATTTTGATTGATCGAAGTCAAATTTTCAAGTCTTTTCTCTTTTGTGAATGGCTGACAACGTCCCAAAGTGAGGAGCAATTAGAAAAGAAAGTTGATTTAGAAAATTGTATGGTAGGTGGTAACTATTTTGTATGATTTGAGGGATAATTTAAACATCTATTTTGCCATCCTCTCTAGTGAGAACCTCTAAAGCTTATGATGGTGTAATTACTATAGTAACTGGGTTCGACGACTTTACTGAAAAAGAAGAAGAAAGAAGGGCAAAATCTCAACTATTTGATTTGAAGCAATACTAATAGCATTAAAATTAAGACTGCAAAGTCAGTTTTCAGGCCAAGTGCAACCAAACTAGCAAGAAATGAGCACAAAAATGAATTTGTGGCACTATCTTAATTACCTTTTTACACGAAAAGAAATTGAGATGACGAAATGAATAAGGTAAAGGTAATAGGTTGCTACTCTAGACTCGCTTAGCTTCTTTGAACTATGCCCGGCCCTTTAAAAATAAAACTAGTACTAAGTTTAAAATTCAAAAATATATCAAAACGTGACTTTCCAATTGTGAAGATCGTACGTGGTGGCTTATTGGTTATTACTGTTCAACTTAGCCATCCCATGTTGGAACTTAATTACTCTGTATGTAGAATTAATGTTAATTTAAATGCTTAATTTTATAAAATGAGATTAAAAGAATACAATTTGTGATAAGACTTTCACCTCTTATTAACTGTAATATATGACAAAGAAATAGTAAAACATGATTTTTAAGTTGGAAAAAATTAGAAACAAAATAGAATAAACAAAGTAAATGGAATATTAGTGCATTTCTTGTTCACGAATCTAAAATTATTTGGACAACAACTGCTATGCACAAATAATATAGACAGAATATAAAAGTTCTTATTTTTGCGTAAAGCATAAGCTAAAATATTTTCGACTTTCTTGTTATGAAGTCTTCCAATATGAAATGTAGGGGTACGGGGTGGGAATGGGGGTCGGGGTGGGGGATGTTATTCTGAGCTTTAAGTTGGAAAGGAGAGGGTGGCTTCTAATGTTATGCTACAAATTAGCGGGTCGGTTTAGATATAAAAGAGTCGAATCGTATATGAGCGAAGCTTAAATTTAATAATTTTTATTTAAAAATTTATTAAATATATAATAATATTTACGTGAAAATCAATTTTTTGATTGAAATATTACTATATATTAATTTAACAAGTTAAAGAAATCCATAAATTTACAATATAAAGCTATTGGAAAAAGTTGACAAAGTCTTTCAAAAACAAAAGTTGACAAACTACTTTTGAGTTAGTTTTTGTGTTTGACAAATATAAAATAACTTAAAGTAAATTAAAAATAACTTAAAGTAAGTTAAAAATCAAAAGTAGGTCTCCCCCTACTCTTTATATTTTGACTTAACAGTCATTTAAATTTGACTTTTTATTTTTGACTTAAAAACTACTTTGTTAAGTCAATCCAAACGGGTTCTAAATTAAAAAAGAAATATCAGGTATGAAAGCAAAAATAACAATGAAAATCCCTCCACCAAGATTCAATCTCGGTTATTATGGTTAGATCTTAACCGCCTTAATCACTGCACTGTGTACTAATTTTGTGTTGAGATAATTCAATATTTAATCTATATATACGTAAATCGTAAATTTAATCATATTTATTCAGTAAAATTTTCCAGGGTTCAGATGATTGTGGAACCGCCCGTGGCCATGATGTGTATATATAGTTTCTATTAGCGTTATCATTTTATGTGCACTAGAAGAAAAGAAAAACCGGTGTGACTATAATACGTAATGTCAAGCATACGTGTAAAAGACTTTACGTGTCCCAAAATTGTAACAAATAAAAGAAGCTCATCTGTATGATAGGGCTATATTGATAAAAATGTTCTATTAGTAGTAGCTAGGGTGGTTAAAAATATTAAGATCCCTAAACTATGGTTGTAATGCATGTATTGGTTAAAAGTTTGTTCCAAAATATGAAAGTCGACATGGGACAAAAACACTCATTGTGGACATGGGACAAATTAAAGTCACCTATTAATTATGCAAACTTAGAATCAAAGGATCTTTGAAAAAATAAATTAAAGGGGAGAAAAAAAAATAGAAGAAAAAAATCTATATATGTGGACTGTGTTTATGTGGAAGGTTAAGGGTGCTGCACCTAATATTGGACGACTAATTAAGTTTTCTTAATTCATTTTATTTAATTAAAATTAAATGGAAACCATGTGCCTTGCACTACCAAGTCACTATTTGTAACTAATCCTGAGGTTAAGTTTTTCAATTACCACTACTTGTTTGGTTGTTGTGAATAATATAGATATGATTAATTAAGGAACACGTTACAAGAAGAATGTTAATTAGTTGAACTAGCAAATTTATGCAAGATTTGAACCAACTATATAGATTAACTAAAAGATTTGATTAATCTAAATGGGTTTTCTCCGCTTTATTATATGGCACTTTTAAAAGGATAAATACTTCATAATGAAAGAAACAAATGGATTAGAAAAAGTTCATGTGTTTTTTATATAAGAATTTTGATTTTATTCGTTTAATGGTTTAAATTTCTCAAAATAAACAAAAGGAAGAAAAAATATTCTAAGTGCATTCCATTCACAAATCTAAAAGTGCATGGATAATAATTGTTGCACAAAATAATAAATAAAGGCTTGTGTGGAGTTTCAAATCCTAAAAAGATGAAATAAATTCTAATTAAGTGATTTCTTCCAATTTTCTAAGTGTTGTTAGACAAATTTAAATTATTTAATTTTTTTATTAGTGGGAGATAATAGATAGAGGTACTAAGTTGATCCAGATATCATGATTATAATTTTTTTAAAATGATTTATGAGTAAAGTTTAAGCGAAATAGAGTTGTCATTATTGAAATGAAGACTCTAAATGTGAAAAGTAAGACTAAAAGTTATGAAATAATTAGTTGAAAAGGAAGTCAGCTTTGAATATTATGAATGGGCAGTTTGTGGTTAACAGTTTGCCCTTATAGAAGAGACTCATATATATCATATATGGTGCAAAATTGCTATTATTATGTGAGCCAAATTAGCTTTGTGGACATGGGAAAAAGTCACCGACTTACAGTGATAGGGCATCCAAAACTGTGAAATAGATTTCTTTGAAATTGTATATAGGTTAATAGTCAGAGTTATTGGATAATAATATTAATGAAACGTAATTGTATTTAATGAAATAATAAAAATATGTGTATATAAGTAATATCAGTTATCGTGGATGGTCAATGATTTTCTTGAAATTGTATGTAGGTTGATAATTAAAGTTATTCGATATCTATATTAATAAAACATAATATGTATTTAATGAAATAGTAAAAGCGTCTGTATATAACTAATATAGGTTATTATGAATAGTCGAGATTTCTTCATCATTAATCAAAAGTCTCGAATTCGAATCTATGAGAACAAAGAAAATCATATTGAAAGCGGTTGCTCTTTAAAATAGATCTTGCAATACGCAAATCCAATATTATTAAGATCAAATATGAAGCTAAATATCGAGCGAAAAAAAAATTGTGAACACACTGATCCCAAATGTTAATATATTAAAACCATATTTTATTTTAGAGAAAAGTAAAGATACTTATATGTGGTAACATCAACCATCGACGGTTAATGGTCATTTTCCTAAAATAATTAAATAAAAGAAAAATTACCCATTTACACATGTTATATTACCATATTTACTAATACTCTCAACTAATTGAATATGCTAACACACTTCTGGAAATATTAGCTTGTCTTAGTGATGATGGATCAAAACACACACAAAAATTTAGGTATAGTATCGTTCAGTTCTTGAATTACTGATCAATGTGTGTAACAACCCTTATGCCTTAGGTGGAAAATCTTAACTTGCCTAAATCAGTCTTAATGACTTTCGGGCTAAGGCATAAGGACTGTTAAACACATTGATGTTTGTATATATTTAACTAACTTGTATAGTTTAAAGTAAATATTATATTTTTGCATATTTATTTCTTAGTGATATCCATTAATTTTTTTAAAAATAAAGTTAACATGTATCAGATATACTTACTATGTATCAGTATGTATCATGAATATTAACCAACGAAAATTAACTCTACAAAATCAACAGTATATCTGGGAAAAGTATTAAACTGACTTATATACATAATGTTATGATGTATCATGATAGGTAAAATAAAAAAAATATTAACCTGTATCAGATATACAGAGATTGTTATTTATCTGATACATTCTGAAAGCAAGTTTTTGAATTATTTTACTTGATACATAATACGTAGTATGTATCAGTATGTATCATGAATATTAACCAACGAAAATCAACTCTACAAAATCAACAGTATATCTCGGAAAAGTATTGAACTGACTTATATACATAATGTTATGATGTATCATGATAGGTAAAATAAAAAAAAATATTAACCTGTATCAGATACACAGAGATTGTTATGTATCTGATACATTCTGAAAGCAAAATTTTGAATTATTTTCCCAGAACTTATGCTCTGTTTTTGAGTTTTTCTTCATAGTCAGAACTTTTGTATAGTTCATTTGTCACCTCGGATTGCCAAACTCCAGAATGTTTCAGTAGTATCGCGATATTCATCTTGATTCGCTTGATGAAACTCGAAATTTGGATTGAATTTGTTGTTAGAACTTATGCTCTGTTTTTGAGTTTCCTTCCTAGTGAGAACTGTTTCTTTTTTTTAAAGGATTCTTTGCCTTAATTAGCACGGTAATTGATTGAAACAACCAATTATAACTTGATTTACGTTACTACCCATAAATAGCCCAACATCATTAATTATTTTACACCAAAAATCTGATGTATCAGCATAGTAAGTAATGTATCAGAATTTTTTTTTTAAAAAAGGAGAAATCGGATAATTTTAAAAAAAAAGAAATATACATTATAATTGGATCTTTTCACTATGAGATTTAGGTAAAGTTTACTTAAATAAACTAAGCAAAATCTAATGATGGAATATCGGACCACAGAGTATACTAGTGAATTACATATGTGCCTTGCACTAACAAGTTACTTTGGTTATTAATTATCGCTTTAAGTTTCAACTACCAATTCTTGCTAGGTAATTTTAAAATTAATAGCATGTTTGGCTAAAAGTGTTTATCTTTAAAAGTAAGATGTTTGGTTAAGTTTCTGGGAGAAATAAGTGTTTATAGGGACTGGCAGAAACTATTTTTCAGAAACTAGAAAAAAATACTTTTTCCCTAAAGTAGTTTTGAAAAAAAAAATACACTTAGAGGTATTTTTAAAAAATTTGATCAAATATTAATTATTGTTAAAAGTGTTATTGATCAAATACGAACAGATTTTTACAAAAAGTATATTTTTAAAGAACTTTTAAAAACATGTTTTTAAAAATAAACTGCTTTAGAAGCTTGATCAAATAAGCTACTATAGGCTTCGAAATTTCAATAATTAATTGAACTATCAACTGAATCAAAATTTCCAGGTTCAATGACTTGAAATTGTATTTGTCTTTAGCAGAAGCAAGCCCTTTATTTTCAAATTTTAAACTTTTAATGTGAATTTGAATTAGTCGAATTCAAAGCGGATAATATCGAAGGAGTAATATGTAAAGGAAGGGCATTTTATTATATATATTAATACAGATACATGTGGAACTTTAAACAGGCAAATTCAAAGTTTTCCCTACTGCTATGTGTGACAGTTAAACTTCTGGTCACTTTTCTTGAGGAGTTGGAATCTAACATATATTTTCTACGAAATACTACACATAATAATTAGTACTTAATACTTTTCATGTCTTTTAAAAAATATCGACGACTTGGGGTATTCAATAAATATATGACATTTGAGAAAATTATGCTTCGAAATCTAATTTTAATTAATAAAAAAAATATGTTACCCACCAAGAATATCACCAATCAAAAATGTGAAAAGGTTACAAAATAATAATAATTAATTAGCATGATACTTGAATGATTTTGAGTAAGGTTCATTTCACAACACTAATATATCATGAGTGGCATAGCTACTTTCACAACACTAATATATCATGAGTGTCATAGCTACTTCCACAATAATATATCAAAATTGTGAATATGGACTGACATGTCTTTTGTTAAGGGCGGAGTCAAATAGGGCTTAGAGGTTCATTCGGATTTTTTTTGATTGAAAATTATATTGTTCATATATGGTAAAAAAAATTATGCATATATAGTAAATATTAAATCCCTTTTGACTTCATGTGTTGCGTTTTGATATTTTGAACCCTCTTAGTGAAAATTTTAATTCCTTCACTGCTTATGCTATCAAAACAATGAAAACCGTCATCTTTTGCAATATATATCATGTTAAATTATCGAGAACAAAAATTAGATATGAAAGCATATATGAATTCAAGAGAAGAGTGTCATAGCTAACTTCGTCTTGTAGTTATTAGTATTTCAAATCAAGACGTAGGCGGCTATCAACTTTTCTAACAATGTGATATTAGAAAAGAAAACCTCCTATCTTGTGTCACGATCAATTCCACCGTCTAACCTATCTACTATATTTATTTTCACACCATCACATGGCCTTAGGATAATTAACATCACACTTGGAAGAGGACAACATTAGGGGGACTAAAGCTCACCTCCTAACTGCTACTGTCTCGCTATGTCAGGACCTATACCGCTCTGGCGGCCTTGCCACAGCGAGATTCCTCTTGCCAGGGCGGCCTGTCCGGAGACAGAATCTTTGAAAACTTTTCACTCCTCTTTTTAACCCATGTGCCTACAGTATATCAACAATAATTGTCTTTAAGTCATTAATCTCCCTTAACAACACACTGACTGCTTTCCACTGATTTACCCACAACCTTATACCTACTACACGGATGCATCTAGCACCCATAACATAATTCAATCAGGCATATACATGAACACATTATCAATTTACCATTTCAGAAAAAATGTACAGTTTCACAAGGTAAATCTCAATTACAACAGTCAACATGATAATACTCGGACCTTCGATCCTTTCATATCAGTTATTACATAGGATAGACATGCTTAGTTATAATCTGATCAGTTTTTCTATCATCACACATATACTCAAGATCAATTCACAGATGATAGTCACACATTGGTTCTCTCATGGAGCTCATACCCAAACTATATATGTCAGAACGTGACATCCGATCCTATATATGTGTCAAACTTTGACACCCGATCCTATATATGTGTCAGAACGTGACACCTGATCTATGTATATATGTGTCAGAATGTGACAGCCGATCCAATATATGTGTCGGTACATGACACCCGATCCAACATCACAATCACAACCACAATCACAGTCCACAATGAATAGTTCACATACTTGCACAATCAAATAACAGGTTCATTGCCTGTTATTGTTCACAAAAGTCATTTAATTAGCTACATTTTATCCTTCCCTTCATTAACAATATTTCATCAAGCCTTCTTTATTTAAGGCATCACTTTTGGCAGAGCAAGTTCAAGATTATGAATTTCACAGTCCTGGGATTGTACACCCATTACAACAACATATCAATCATTCAACTACAATAATTAAATACATAAAAGACGTCATAACCTTACTCAATCACTATTGAGAGTCTCTATGATATAGACCAACCATAACCTATAACCATAGATAATTAATAGGTTCATTCAAGTGATTTATCAATACTAAATCAATTACCTACTCCCTTACTTCATAATCCACATTACTCAGATAATTCACATAGAACCATCAATCATATCAACAAACAGTATTACAGTTATCAACCAAGCACTAGACTATCATCACTAGTCACAGGATAATCATACCCACATGGTACATTCCTATCAACCAAGAACTAGACTATCATCACTAGTCACAGGATAATCATACCCACATGGTACATTCCTATCCTAAACAAAAATAACAATACATTTAGCCATCCAAACTCACTGCCCGAAGGCCTAAGCATGAAATCTCTTGTCAATTTCAATATAGAATGCGTGGGAACAAATTTACAACTAATCAATTAGAAAAACCTAGCCTACTTGGGCGTTAAGAAATTGTAGAAGTATTATAGCACGATCCTTGACTTTTGAAAGGAGAATCCATGGAGACGGGCATTAATCCGTGGGTTGTAGTCTTCCTTTCCCTAGAAAACTCTTCTCCCCTTCTCTCCAAGCCTAGAATAGCTTCTTGGGGGTTTCTAGAGTAACCCTCATCTATTTTGGCACTTAGGGGAAGAAAGAGATAATAAAAATATGCCACTTTTAAGTTCTGGCCCATTGGATCCCGCTACAACGGCCTCACTCCCTCTCTAGTGGCCTGACCTAGACAGAGTTCAGTAAAATGGGTATAACCTTTTACTTCGAACTCCAAATGAGGCAAATTTGGTGGCGTTGGAAAGAAGACTCAAAGACCTTTAATTTGATAGGCCAAAGACCTAATTCATTAAAGGTTGAGAGATATGGTCGTTTAAAGTTAACATTAGTTTGAACTCAAGTCCAAAATTAAATCGGAAAGAGAATTTCAATTCAACTTTGAGATAGGAGTATAACACGGCCTTAATTCACAATTAATGCATTCACATATCAAGGTATTGATCCTAACCTTATGATGAATGAGACTCGTATACCTTTACCGCAAATATTTTTAATAACAAAGGATTAGATCGTTACATCTTGTTGGGAGACTATAACCTATATATAAATTTTAAAATAATACAAATTCTAATTTTTAAAGTATTAAGGAATTTAATGCAACAAACGTTGACGTCGCTAAATGACATTCTATGAATTTGATTTACGTTTTAGTTTGATAAAAAAAAATTATTTTAAAAAAATGTTCAAGTTTGTTTATTTTTTGTGGTCAAATATCAAGTTTATATATTTAACATAGCACTAAAGACTTAATTGGACAGCAGTAACCAAAAGACCATTGAATTTAAATGTGAATAGCCACTTCGTCCTTGCGTATTATTAACTAAGAAATAAGCAGCTGTTTATTTTTGTAAGAGTAGGCCATATCTGACTTGGCCTTTTCATTTCTCCCAATATTATAATAATCTATTTTGGATTAGTTTCAAAAAGTGATAGAAAGAATTAAAGAAATGTCAATGTCCACCAATTATAGAATTACAAAATAAGAAACTTATAAATCCATAATCCTTTGACTCGATTGAACACCAAGTAAATCATTGGCCACCATAAATGACATATTGACTGCTGACATTTAGAAACTAAGAGTAAATTCCTGAATAATCATTCAGGTTTGAAAAATTATCGAGTAATATTATTTTTGTTTTTTTACGATTATAATATCAGCTAACTATTTTTATTTTTCTTCAAATAAATCTCACACAATAAAAATATTTTTCTCTCTCCTAATACGATGACATGTCACATTATTTCTTTTTTGAACTATAAATTTTTTAACTCTTTTAAATCATTCATATCTTATATTTCGATAAAAGATTATTATTTTTCGAGAATCAAACTATTTAAACTTTAACAAATATTTTAAGATATATTATTTTACCATATTGATATTAGAAAATTACAACTTATAGTATTTTTTTTAATGTATTTTTTATATTATATTTTAATTTTAAAATTAGTTTAATTTAATTTTCAAACCTCAAAAATGAAATATGACACTTGTTATGAGATAGAGAGAGTCGTGTTTGGCCACACATTTGAAAAGATTAAAATAAGTGCATTGTAGCAGAAGTTACTTTTATGTTATGTGAAGAAATTAAAGGGAAGAAAATAATTTATCTTTAAACTTGGGCCAAATATACCTTTGCTAAGGAGTTTATATTTATCGAACTATCAAAAAATACATATTTACAAGAACTTACCTCGTGTATTGTTTACAACGTATCTTTTATTTTAATTTTTACTATTTATTTATATAAAATTGAAACACTTAATTAAAGTCTTTCATAAGGAATATATCAAACTATTTATCTATTTAAATTATGCTAATTGTAAATTATATAAAGATATATGTCTCTTGTTTGTTCTTACTCGTAATTTGATAATTGGATGACCAAATACAAACTATTTCTGTAATATTAATTGAAGTTTTTAATAAATAATTTGATCAAACACGATTATTAATCCCTCAAAATAAGGAGACCTTGAATCAAAATCAAGAAATTCTATTATAGTTTTTTTCATCCAATAATTAATTGAAAAAAGAAATGTTTTTGCTAGGAAGCATTACCTTTGAATGGGCCCTATCCTATGCGAATTCGGATTAGAGCTTCAATGTGAGTATTGGACATTAGATGAAAAATTCAAAAATGAAAAAAAAAATTATTGATAAAAAAAAAGAAGAAATAACGTGTCATGACATCTCATTAAGAGAGAAAATGATATTTTTATTATTTTAAGTATATTTTGAGAAAATAGAAATAGTTAAATACTATTATAATTCTATAAAATTAAAAAATGATGTTCTTAAGCAATTTCTTAAGGAGTGACTACTCAGGAAATTTACTCAAAAAGTGGAGAAGTAGCGCAATATGATCGGGGACCCAAAATAAACTTTATGAAAGGTCTTAAAAAACTTTTTTTTTAAAATAAAAATGATTATTATAGTTCCTTTTTATTCTAAGTCTACTTTTTTAAAAAAATTCCCATGCAAAGTCAATAATAATTATTTTTCATTTGTTTCCTTTGAGAAATTATTGATTTTAGGTGAAATATTATCCATTTTAATTTTGAAATTTATTTGTGTTGATGCAGTTGTTATACAATTATTAACGTAATTCTATAAGTAATACAAATATTTTTCTAAAAAAAAAAATATTGGTTGTTGAGTACATCA
Organism: Solanum dulcamara; assembly: GCF_947179165.1. Classification (NCBI taxonomy): domain Eukaryota; kingdom Viridiplantae; phylum Streptophyta; class Magnoliopsida; order Solanales; family Solanaceae; genus Solanum; species Solanum dulcamara. Next base: position 19,418,886 of record NC_077240.1, read on the forward strand.
ATTGGAGAATCATCTTAACTTGTATTATTTTTCTTAACTTTTTAAAGTCAAAAAATAAATATAAACAATCAATATCAAAGTGATCATTATGTTTTAAAGAACATGGAGAATTGAGGAAATATTTTATCATTCTCTTCCTTTGATGATCTCAATTTTCTGTCACTAAATATAGGCAATCATACCTAAAAAGTAATCAAATATGTTTTTTAAAAAATAATCTAACTCTAAAAGATTATTCGACAGATTTTGTGATTTTCTTATCAATATTCACATAAATTATTTCTTTCTATAAATTATGCATTTTTTTATTAAATTCAGATTATTTATTCATATCATGTGCAATTCTCTAGGCAGAAATCATTCAATTGCAAATTTTTCTTTTCTATTTTATTTTTAAAACATATAATTGAAACCTCTTGCGGTCTACGACAAATTACCATACATATCTTCTTATTAAAAAACTTTTGCTAACTAAATTAACCGCAATCAACATATCATGTCAAATAATCATATCCCAATAAAAACTCAAAATTATCAAGCTTATATATACATTGTGAAACAAATAGTCTCACTTTAATTAGTTTTTGAATTATCACTAACTTTTAGTAATTTCAACAAGACATCTTTTATTTGTGAAGCTTGAAATATTATTGTCTTTATATTTTCAGTACAATTTTTCAACATGTTTGTGACAATACTTTAAAAGTTAGATTGGGTACATTATTTAGAATCTATTAGAAGAAAAAGTAATGAATATATACATTGTACCATATCCACGCAAAAAATAAAAAATCATATAACATTTGTACAAGAATTAGCCATGTTACAAAGTATCAAATTTAAAGATATTAAACATTCTAATGAAATTTATCCCTTCAATGAAGCCAAAAATTCGACAAGACTTCGCAATTTTTTAAAGTAAACTCTTAACTAACCCCCAAAATCCCATTACAAAATTTCATATGAGGATTACCATAAGTCATATATAAAAAATAAAAAATAATTTTTTTTTCAAAAAAAAAAAAGGAGGACACATGTTAGTGGAATAAGAACAAATAGAAAGTCACCAAGTTTTAACAAAATTTTCAACCACAATGATTGTAATTTAGATTATAACAAAATCCTATACAAGCACTGCAGCAGATGTTGTTGAGCCCTTGCATCTGAACAAAGACACCAAAATTAGGTTCACATCTTAGAAAAGTTCCAAGCACTAAAGTTAGTTTCTAATGGAGTCCAAGAAATATTCTTATCACCTTTTTCCTTTCTTTTCCAAAAGCCAACTCTCTAGTCAATTTTTTGCCTTTTGGTTTGAATACTCCTAATTATGCCAAGTTTTTTTAAAAAATAAATATAGTCACATTATTAAAATTAGTATAATGAGATGAGATCAAGTAACCACTAGCCAGGATAGTTGAGATATTTTCATCCTTAGACCAATTATTTCAAATTTGAATCAACAACCTTTTGTGTAACGTTTATGACAGAGTGTGGGTTGATGAAGACGAGTCAAAAAAAAAAAAAAAAAACTTTAACATACTAACTTTTGAAGAAAGAATGTATGTGACATTTTAGATATATTGGCCCATGTTAGATCACGAGAGAAGAAAAAATGACCACATTTTAAAATATACATAATGAAGTTGTCTGGCAATATTTAATTTGGATTCATATTAATAAGTGGAACTAGACCATTTATAACAAGGCTAAATACAGCTCACTCCATTTACACACCCTCAGTGATCACTATTGCCACAAAGCAAAACAAAGATGGTACCATCTGGCCTCTTTTGAAGACATTGAGTCTCACGTTCAAGTTCTACTGAATGTGAAATTTTCTTTAATATATTAAGAAATGTTTTTATTCCTAATATAGAATTTTCCGACGTAAATTCAGATTTAATCAGCAATTCAATCCCAAAGGGAGATTTTTTTTTTAATGAACGTAAAACTTAGAGCTATTTGACATCAACATATAGTAACTTGACCTGTACATTTGTGTTTTTGGTCTTAAAAGTAAAACTTGTGGAAGGAGGGAAAGAAACAAAGAGAAGAAATATACTTTTGGAAAATCTTGATGGTCCCCAAATTTTTTAACTTAACAGTTTCAGGGTCCATAAATCTCTAATATTTATCTTTATATTGTAGTAAAAAAAAAATGATAACGAACTTAATTTCCTTTTCCATTTTCCTCTCTAAATAGAAAAGGAAAAGTGGAAAATGAAAGGGAAAAGTCATATTCAAAGTACTTCTAATTGGTTGAACTTCCCTTTAATCCTTCAAATTCAATCATCAGCTAATGATTTATGAAATCTTGAATAAGAATATTTAGGGCTCTTTTTTAGTCAAAATAACTTGAGTAACACATTAAACATAAATTAAATAGAGCTCATACCTTTTCCCTTTTTTCTTTCGTAAAAGATATATACTATCCGTTATGAAGTTCAATTTTTTTCTATCTTCAAAATATGCAATCGAGTTTAAATTTTTGAACTAGTTTTAAGTCAAGCACAGTGACAATATTATATGCATATATTAACTGTTCTAAGTTGATATTGAGGTCAAAATTATATTATGATTATACTGGCTATTTTTTAACAAAATTTAATCGTTTGATATATATGTACGTAGTACCAAACGCATAAAATGCTCATAAACCAATTAATACTCTCTCTGTCCCTGATAAGCATCACGTTTCGATTAAGGCAACGGGTTTTGGTCCTGCTATTCGAAGCCCCTTTGACATCTCTTCATCTGCAAATAATTCTCGAGGGTCAAACTATACGAATTTTGATTAATATTTTAAGATATATTTTTTCACCATATTAATTTGAGAAGAATTATAAGTTACAATATTTTTTGTATAACTGTTGAATGTCCAGATTTTAATGTTTGAAATATTGAATTAAGCTAATTCAATTTAGCTTTGAAATACAAGGGTCTATTGTACGCAGTCTTACCTTGCATTTCTGCCAGAGGCTGTTTCCAAGGCTTGAACCCGTGACCTTCTGGTCACATGGCAACAACTTTACCAGTTACTCAAAGACTCCCTTCAGACTTTGAAATTTAGTCAAATTAATTACCGATAAGTGAAACATGACAATTATTTTGATACAAAGGGAGTATCAAGAAAAAATAACTGATATATTTAATGGAAAAAGGCCTAAAATACTCTTAAACTATTGAAATTGGTACGAAAATACCCCTCGTTAACCTATTGGCCACGAAATGCCCTTGGGGTTAACCTTTGTGGCCCTTTTATGCCCTTATCACAAACGCCCCTGTTAGTTATTCGTTTAACACGTGGCACGATTTGATTCGTTAGAAAAATTAAATAACTAAAACTAATTTAACTCAATACAAAGCCAAATCCACCCAAAAAAAACACCTACCCAATTAAAAATCCAATTATTCTGAAGGTGGAAAACCCATTTAGATATTTCATCATCTTCATCTCTTTAGTTGACAATTCAAAAGGAAAAAATGAGTCCTACACTCTGAGCCATAATTTGACACCGAGGTAAGACATGCTCAATTGTCTCATACTCAACACACCCATTTACTTTTAACTCATGGAGATTTCGTAAATTGTCATTACACATTCTGAAGAAGTTCATATTGAGTCATTAATGGGAAAATCAACTCAGCACAAATACCAACATAAAATTAAAACCATCCTAAACAACATAAAAAGCTGGAAAAATGACGAAAGAGATGAAGATGAAGATGGGAAATACATTTAGAATAATTGAATTTTTAGTTGGGTCGGTGTTTTTTTGGTTGGATTTGGATTGGGTTAAATTAGTTTTAGTTAATTAAATTTCTAACGAATCAAATCATATCACGTGTTAAACAAAAATGCTAATTAATTTAACTAACAGGGACGTTTGTGATAAGGGCATAAAAAGGCCACAAAGGTTAATTCCAAGGGCATTTCGTGGCCAATAGGTTAACAAAGGGTATTTTTATACCAATTTCAATAATTTAAAGATATTTTAGGCCCTTCTCAATATATTTAAAGAACAAAATTAAAAGATTTAATAGCACATTTGATCCCTTAGTTATTGGCAAATTCTCATTTTAGTCATTGTGGTACAGGACTAAGCACATCTAACTTACAATTATTTAAAATGTGTACTTTTGATTTCTTTGCTGGTGAATATAGTTGAATTTTTAGAATTATTAAACCGTTCTACCATTTGATTACTCATGTATTTTGTTAATTGTGGTATTGTTAATTATTTCATACATAAGGATAATATTATCCAAAAATAATACTTATAAAATAAAAGAAGTGAGGAAGGAATACAATGAGATCTCAGCTTTCAAATATTGTAGTTATAGTACTGTTTATTTAAAAAGTAACCAAACTTTAACCATAACAAATCCAAGAGAAGATCTTTTCCATCAAACTAGAGTACTTTTTAATTCAATTTTCTGACCGTTCTACTCCATAATAACCATAATAAAGTTTTTTTTCTCAGCCGTAAATGAATTTCATCAAGTACAGTTACTTTTTAAAAAAATTATTTTTTTCTGCTTTAGTATAAAATGTCCAACTTAATTAATGTAGGGCAATATAGAACAGTTTGATCAACCATCTACCTTTATTTACATCTTAATTAGGCCAATGCATAATGAATGGATTATGGAATATTAAATATAGACGCACATACTCATTTAGACTCAAAATATATAATTGTGCTACGTGCAAAGGTAATCAACCTAATGAGTTAGCATGAAAAGTACGTGAGAACTTAGTAACTTTGATTTAAATGTTGTAAATTAATTGAAAAATTCATTAAATTGTGTATATTAAAAAGTTCATAATTCATAAATTTTAAATTGTAGATCCACTAAAAAATATTAGTCAAACATAAATTACTAACAAAAATATCTTTTAAAGGATTTAACAAAAAAAAAAATCACTACTCTCCTAAATCACTTTTAACAAAAATAAATATTTTAGCAGGTTGAACAAAGAGGATATTATAATTCTCCATGAAGCTGTTGGTAATAGCAAAAATATTGAGATGAGTGTTTTAGCTGTTAGGTCCCAACAGTACAGTTATGTGTAGGTAGTGGGAGTAAAGGAATCAGCCCACCAGCATTTGTGAAGTCTGAATCAAACATTTACTACATTTCCTGCACGGACCCAACCCTTTTAGCAATGTTATTAATTTTACGGATCGTTTAATTATGTGTATAAAAATAATATTGAATAAAATGTATTAGTAATAATAAAGAAGCTAGATAACACTTGAATGTGTACTAAGCTCATGATAAGCCGTAAATATGTTAATTGTTTCTTTTTCATTTATTCAATACCACTAACTAATTATTTTAATATTATTTAATTAAGTGGCTACTTTGTTGGTGGTGGTCGTTATACTCTCTGTATTCTGCATTAACTCACTCTTGTGTAATCTTTATTTTGGCACCCACTAACTTAAATTTTGAGGGTCCCCTTCATATTTTCCGCTCTTTTCTATGTATAAATAATATTCCCTAGGATTTGGAGTACCTCTTTAGTCTTTGCCACCTGCTTACTTCCCTTCTCTTTAATCAACATCTAGCTAGCTCCTAAATGTGTCAATAACAAAAGGTAAAGACAACAACAAGTGTTCAATTTTTTTGTGACGATGATGATATTCAACTAACCAATTAGATGAAAAGACATAGTCAAACAAGAATAGAAGTTACGTTTATATAGCAATAAAAATATGAAGATAATAACATTCTTTTTACCTAGACAAAAAAGCAACCTGTATAGCCCATAATTTAACTCATGGTCTTGCCCTGTTCACTCATCAAAAAAAAAAAAAAAAAAAACCAAATCTTGTAGCCTACCTAACACTGAAAAAAACTAAATGAGGAAGCACCATCCACCATGTTCCACGACCACACCCAATCCACTAAGTTTTGTTCTATTACAATCTGAGAAAATGGGTCGGGTTATTCGGATAATACATTGCTAATCATATGTCGGGAAAACAAGTTACATGATAAAATATTTTGATTATTTTTCCTTGTATTTTGTGGAATTGTACAGTAAATACTGATGAACGAAGCTAAAACAAACAAGGGTATAACCGTACTTCCACTTTTCTATGCTCACAGTTGTAGAGGTTGAAATGGTCAAATGTCAACGTTCACTGAAATCAGCGCTTGGGATTGAACCTGCCGAAATCGGCAAGCTTCCTCGATCTGTTCTTGCAAAACGACGTCGCTGTGGAGAGCTGAGGTTTTGCTGCTACTCTTATCTCGCCGGAAAACACCATTTCAGGTGGCATTCCCTTCTGGTTCCAATTTCGGCTAGGGCTCGCTCGCACTAACGGACTCAAGCAAAACGACATTCCAGTGAGGTTCCGATTATGACTTGCTTTCCCTCGTCGGCCTACTTGAGCTGCCGGTGTTCTTCTCGGAGTCTGTTTCCAACCCTGTGATGACTCAGATGAGTACCCGCTCGATCCGCCGCAATGCTCGTCTTCCTCATCGTCTGAATATCGAGCAGGAGACATTCCTCGATCGCGATTACGATGCGTCCTCCGATGACCTCCGATCGTTGATTCTTCTAAAGAAAACGTGCGTGACTGCTTTTTCCGGCGACCGGAGAGGATCGTGGAGAACCAAGACGGTGAAGAAGAAGACGCCGGGCAAGCATCACCGGAATTGGAAAGCCTACGATCCGAATCTAGTTTATCCGACTTGGATCTAAACAGACCAGAGAAAAATCTAAAATAACCTTTCTTCTTATAAGGTCCAGCAGCAATTACCGTACCGTAAGGTCCCACTTGCGGAGTACTATAAAATCTTTGATCCGGAATAGACGGAAGTGAATTGTGCTGGTATTGCCACGGCGTCGTATCAGATTTCCGGCGAGATATATACGGCGAAACAGAGCGAGGAAACATCAACGGTGGAGGATTTCCATCGGATTTCCGGTGATCCTCCTGAAACAGCTGCTGCTGAACATGAGCCCGTGCCTGGGCCTGGGCCTGGGCCTGCGCAGCCATAACCGCAAATAGCCTTTCCCGGAGACATGAAGCGCAGACGCCGACGCTGCTACTCAGGTCAGAAAGGTGCTTTTTACACCTCATTTACCCAAATCGATATGAATTAAAAAATAGCTGAATAATTAGTATGAAAAATTACAAAGAGAAAAAAGGAATTGAAGAAAGAGTAAGCATCATTTGTGAAGAATAGAAGGATCTGAGAGTGAGTAGTTTGTCTTCTTCTTTTAGAGAGAGAAAATTGGGTGTAAGAGAGATGGGTGCAGGCTTTTATGGGTAAAGAAAATGAGACCTTTTTATCTTTTTCTTTATTCTTATAGGTTCAAATTAAAGGAGAGAGAGAGAAAGTGTGAGGATGATGCCACTAATATTTAAACACAAAATTTACACAATCCCCTTATTAATTTATTGATTATTTTGAGGATTACAAAAACAATAAACTAATCTCTCTTTGCCAACATTTTAATCAAAAAAAGCATTTTAGGACTTGAGGTAATTACTATTAATCTTATTTAATATGAAACTCTTGAATCCTTTTACTACTATTTTGTATGTATACTCAGTGGCGGACCCAGAATTTTTAATAAGGGGGTTCAAAATCTGAAAAAGTAGACACACGAACTAGCCGAAGGGGGTTCGACATCTATTATTTATACATAAAAAAATATTTTAACCATGTATAAATAGTATAATTTTTCGCCGAAGGGGGTTCGGATGAACCCCCTAATTACATGCTAGATCCGCCCCTGTGTATACTCCTTTCCCTTTAATTTATTTGATTTGATATAAAAATTTTAAAGATAAATAAGTTTTTTAAATTTTATGATATTAAATTAAAAATATAATAAATGTACCCAAATATTTTCTAATCTTGTTATTTTAAACATGTCTTTAAGGTCAAATAAATTAAAACTGAAAGTGAGAGAGAGGGTGCTTGCGTCCCATTTTATGAGGCACTATTTAATTTAATACGATCTTTAAGAAAAAAAACTTTTAAAATTTACGGTCTAAAACAATCTTTAGATATTTATATGGTTATTAGGATAAAAAAAAATTAAAGTTAAATTATTTTTAATTATAATAATGTGACATTTTTTATTTAAGATATTCCTTTTTAGAATAAATAATGAGTAAATATTTATAATTTATTTAAAATTTAGTCATATTATTTTAACTAGTGAAGTATGTTAATTAAGTAAAACATTTAAAAGATATAAAATATAGTTTGGACAAATATTTTCATAATTAAAGCTATTAAATATTTTTATGATTGTGCCAAAAATAGTATTTTGATGACTAGTTTAATTTTAAGTTGATGACGGAGTGCTCTTGTCATGGTTTTACCTATTTCATTTTCTTATTATTTTATTACTTTAATAATCAACAATTTATTGATATTTTTCTGAATGGTCAACTTTACCTTTGATAGCACTCTATCCATATCATCATATTTATACTCCAGTACTTATGATTAAAGAAATTTTCAGCTCTATGGTTATTTTGAGATAAGTATTATCCATACCAATTAAGTCAAAAATTAATGTTAGTCAATTTCCCTAATAAGTTGTCTGAGTGGGAACTAATTCTTATTTTTTTCAAAGAGAAATCATAATATCACCTCTAAAAAATCTCAACAACTTTATAAAAATTGCAGGTTGGATTCATTTCTTATCTTTTTGGGGAAAGATCATCATAGAATTTACACGATATTCCAACCTAAAATTCAAATTCAATTTTGATTGAAATTTCTTCAATAGAATAAAATATCTATGAAAATGATCACCAAATCATGTTTTCATTTATCTTAAAAAGAAATCACGTTGTGCTAACGCATATATTAATTCTAGAAAAAAGAATCTAATATATTTTCAACTTTGTCATTTAGAATTGATATATCACTCGACACAAAAGTAACTCAAATATGCCCCGCTATCGTTACAAAAGAATTATGGGCTTGTGATCCTATAGTGCAAATGTGCTTCATGTTTAATTAGGATAGCTTACTTGCACGCAATTGAGCACATTCAAGCAACTCATATTTTCGAGAGTTCAAAGAGCCCTATTCTTCATCAAGTGGGTAAAGAATCAATGATACAATATATTTTTTTAAAAAAATTGAAAATGAAGAAACTCTAGTACTAAGAACAATAAAATAAAAGGATAGAAAGCTAGACACAAGTTGAAAAATAATTGGCAATTATGGCTATATTAAAGTTAAAACCTTCAATTTTTTGGAATCCAAAAATTACCTAAACTATAGAGACACCCTCAAGAAGAAGAATTTCATCTAGCAAGCAATTCCATCAATAAATCTTACCAACTATGGACTTAGCCTCAAAGTCCCTCAAGAGTATACTCAATTCATGAGAATTCAAATCATCACATAAGGGTCTTCTTAGTCAAAGAGACTTGCATTTCAAGAATGGTCATTTTGCGTTCATCCTTTTCTTCTTTCTCTCTTTCTTGTACTTCCATTTTAGCATGTTTTCAAGTTTCAAATCTTAATTTACTCCAAATTCCTTTCAAGCCTCTAAAATATTGACTTGACGCAAAGCTCTAGAACTCCTTGTGTTGCCTTGGTGTGCATACATCAATCAGGTTAATGTTTGGAGTTAAATCTTACTGAAATAGATTATTATTTTTTGCATCTTTTTAAGTCGAATGATTTTCTATGTAAATATCACGTGTTCCTTATTTATTTGCATTTAACAATTTCTAGTTTATTTAACAAGAAACATGCATAAGAATCAGGTTGTGAAAATGTAAGTTAGGCAAATTTAGATATTTACAACTATTTGGTACTATCCAAATTCACCTCTTCTTGAACCGTATAGGTACAACGAAATAACAACAAAGTTAAAATATATATTTTTAAGAGAATTGAATAATTGGTTTCTTAAATGAATATAAAGTACCAGTGGCATTTCTTGAGCCAACCAATATTCAACTATATTAAGATTCTAAGTGCACATAGAACACTATTATTTGCCCATTAGAACTTTCATTATAACACCGCACTTACAATAGTGGTAAGTTGGTGCAACCGGTAATATTTTATAAGAGAGGTCAGAGATCAATTTTTTTTAGCTACCAACATTATCTAGTCAAATTTGTCGCATTGAACTTGTCTAGTACAATTTACATCTTAAGATAGTGATTATGAATTTCCTTTGGTCCAAAGAAAAAACCTTCCATGTCATAGATTCATTATCTTTTGGACAATCACACACGAATAATAAAGGAATACTCTTCATACTAGAGTATATGGTATATCACATCAAATGCCCTTATGTACAATAAGTAGAATCCAAAAACGAACAAGTATCCCAATAAAATGAACGCAATAAAGGACTGACTAACTTTTAACTTTATGTGCTATGTTAATCAATATGAAGGACTATTTGTTGGAAATATACTTGACAAGGATATTTGATTTAACAATTCAAAAAAAAAGTATCCTCCCAAATTATCATATATATATAATATTGGGGATCCATTGATTGATCGTAGAACATAAATGTCTCTATATATAATGCATGTGTAATGGAATATATATATATATATATATATATATATATATATATACTAGTTTAGTGTACGTGCTTTGCACGTATGTTTTACGTCATTTATAATTATATATAAAAAGTAACAATTGACGTTAAAATAAATATATATATCTAAATGATATAGGTAAATATTGTAGATCGAATATGTCATTGTTTTAAAGAATTTAAGTCAAATATTAAAAAATAAATATAATATGTTTATTTAGTTCTACACAAAAAATTTATTCAATCAAAATTTTCGTAATTATTATCTTTGACTTGAAAGTATTAACTGTTAGGACTTTTAATATAGTTCAAATAAGGAAAGAATTAAGAAACATATTTTAAATAACTAAACATTAGAAGTATTCTTAAAAATGATATCCCTATAACAATTTAAATATAGTATTTTATCGAATCATTAAATATTAAAATAACGCCTCAAGGCTCAATCCGTATTTGCTCAATCAAGTTAAAATGATTGGACAATGTAGGGATATAACAATAGAAAAGAAAAAGACACTCGATGGCTAATAGTAAGAATAATGACCCAAATTTGATCTACTGCACAAGTATATCTTCGGTCATTTTATTTTCACTTCAGTTATAATTAGCTCGCATAATAAGGATCAAATCACCTTTGTTAGGGATCAATTGAACCCTAATATGGGACTTTTCAATACGAATTACGTATACCTGCGTTGCACGTGTCAATATATATAAAAAGTGTATACAAAAAATCAATAAATTATATAAAAATAAGATATTTCAAGTTATAATAAAAAGAAAATAATATTAAATTCACCATTATGATGCTATATAAAATAAATGGAATAATATCAGCATTTTTGTCACAAAAGGTATATAATAAATTTTCTATTGACTTGTATGATCTAAGAAGTAAGAACTGACTTTTCATTATTTGAATTTTGCCTATAACTACGACTACAGTTTAAAAATTCACCGAACAAAAATTACAAAAATTATGACTCAATAATTATTCCTGCAATCTATAGTCAGCATTAATTTTAATACACAAAAATAACTTAGCTTTGAAGAGTTAGGCTTCCAAGACTCCAATCGATGAGTAAAAAGAAGACAAAGGCACAAGAATATTTTTTGCAAATTAAGTTAATATACAACGGTGCAATACATTCCTATTGAAATTGAGACACATAAATTTTAAATATTTAAAGATTTAACGTAATTTAAATAAGGAAAGATTTAATAATCAATATTTTAGTTGAGAGAATATCTTAAAACTTTTATCATATTTTTTTAGTATTCCAAAAATCCATAATTTTTAAAATATTTATTTTTTTATCATATATTTTAGTACTTTTTAATTTTAAATTCTCCTAATTCTCTTACCATATATTTTTTTCTTTTCATATATTTTAGGTGATGAGTGTAAACAAAAAGTCCTATAGCGCTAAAGGAATGAAAAGTGATTAAATTTTTTATTTTTTTTGAAAAACTCACGTAAGTTTTTGCTAATTAAAAGGGAAGTGATCATATTTTTTACTGGTAAAAGAATAACTATCAATAACTTTTGCCTATTCTTTTGGACTTTTTTTGGTTATTATTTTTTTTTTGACGTTTTATTTTTATCTTCTTTTTTCGCCTATTTCTTTGGACCATTTTTTTTTTTGCTTATTTTTGGACCTTTTGTATGCCTATTATTTTGCAAGTTTTTTGACTTATTTTTTTTTTTTGGATCAAGTATTTTAGTTGGAAAAAGATTCTTCATGTAGGAATTTGATCATAATAATAAAATCTTCTCTATTTAATTTTTATTATATTTATTATAGTCAATAATTAATATTATTAAAATAATAATATAATAGTTTGAAAAAAATGGTGAAAAGATGATTTTGTCTAAAGCAGAGTCTTTTAATAAAGAGCAAAAAATCCAATCAATGTTTTAAGAATGTTAAAGATCTTCATGCTTTTAATATAATATAGATTATACAAATTACGGCTATTTGATAGTACATTCCGCCCTCCATTTTATTTTAATTTATCCTTTAGCTGCAAAAAATATTTATATTACTGAGTCAAAAGGTACATAGAGCTAACTACACATTATATTACATATCTACTAGATAAATAACATCATCCATTATCGATATCTACCGCTCGATCAAATTTATTTGGTTGAAATTTATAGACCCACATTGATTATTTTTGTTATACATAAAATTTATATATTTACTGGCAATTATGTAATTGGATCACTTAAAGGCATTAAACTGTAATTATCTATTTTTGAGAGGAGAAATCGTCTTCATAATTAATAAGTTGGCCAAATTAAACAATGAATGATTTCATTAGCGTATACGTATTAATTTCAAGGGCTAGTTTCAAGTATATATAAAATAAAACAATTTCTTACGGCATATATAAACCAAAAGTCATAGAAATTATACACTAACTATACACTATAGCTTACATATACTGTTATACATGATCTATACATTGACTATACATTATGATATACTCAAAAATTGCATACTGCCCGGTGCTTGCAGGTCTGACTGGTGCCTTCTCTCCAACTTCAATCAATGTTAAGTCTGACAACGCCAGCAGTTGACTAGTACTTATTGAAAGACTGAACAGGAAATGAAAAGTCGTACTATAATAACTGTAAATAAACATTCCCTCCCCGCTCTGATTTTGATCGACTTGTCCACACAACGTCTTTTTTTTAGAGAAGAGGTCAAGGGGCTAAGTGACTCTCGGAAGTCGTTTTTTGTATCGCGTCAAAAGAAATGATATAGATAAGATCATTGCTTAAAGAGTTTCAGTGTCGAATAACTATACATGAAGTATACACTGACTTTACTTAAAGTATCACTGATTATTCAATCGCAATCGACTCAAAATCACCTCTAAACAGTTTCAAATTTTAGATATGAAATTCTCTCGATGTTTTGAGTATTTTGATATATAATTAACTCAAAACAATTCACATTTGCGATGTGTCGATTTTTTTATATAAAAAAAGGACGATGAAGAAGAAGAATCGAGGATAAAGAAAAAAAAGAAGAATGGAGGATGAAGAAGCAGAAGCACAAGGGAGGACAAAGAAGAAGAAGATGCTGTCAAATGTCAATCATGGCTGCGCTGCGTTGGTTATTGTTTTTTTTTGGGTGGGGGTGGGTGGGGAGGGTCGAATGGCTATTTTCAGTAATAAAGGATTTATTTTTTGAAAAAAATACGTGGTATGACAAATCTTTCTACTATATTATGCGGTATGGATATAGTTTAAAATAATTACGGCTCGCAGTAAATATATTTATTCGGTATGGCAAATCTCGCTGGCAGATATACAATATATATGTATATCAGTTATCATTATACAATTTTTCTGACAAATATACATATACAATTCGCATCTCTCCTCCCTCTCTCGATATCGCTCGCCTCTCTCCTCTCTCGATCTCGCTCTCCTTTCTCCTCATCAATCTCTCTTGCCAGATATATAAATATATATGTATATCAGTTACATATATACAATTTTTTGACAAATATACATACACAATTCGCCTCTCACTCGCCTCTCGCTTCATCTCTCGATCTCACTCTCCTCTCTCCTCCTCTCTCTCAATCTCGCTTGCAAGATATATAAATACATATGTATATCAGTGATTGTATATTTCGGTATACAAATAATTCGTGGATATAGCGATTGTATAATTCGCTACAACATTTGTATAATGGCAAAATTAATATTTGTCATTATTAATTAGGAAAACTATACCCATATAAAGTAATTATGCTTAAAAGGTTTGTTATATCTGAAAATTCTCCTTATTTGTTTAGGTAGACAATTTGTTATGTAAGAAATTTTACCCAATGGTCATTTTGTTTAATTTGCCCTAATTTAAATTGGGGCAGACTTTAAGTTCATGGGCTAGCTTTAATCCTTGATGAAGTGCAACAAGTTCTATATCGAGGTGCGCACAAGATTGTCTGAATTTCATACTTTAAAAAAGGTAAGACAATCATGTATTGTTTTTAAAAAAATATGTTATATCATAATATAAGCAATACAAAATTTATTAATACATGAAATAGCATCATCAAAGACCATTAATACACAATTCATATCAAAAACAACTTTTAACTTAATAAATATATACATTAATAAAGAGTATTAAAGTATTAAATAATATTAATTAATTGTCATTAGATCTAATGTCACTATGTGTTTTAGTGATATTTATAAAACTGCTAAAATGTAATTGCCGCTAAAGATCAATTTTAGTATAGTAATAGCAAATCAAATTATGCAGTGACTAAGAAATAACCCCTACATAATTAATCGTAATCAACTCCTTTTTGCGGTTAAACACTGTTAATTACTTCGACAAGTCTATTTTTAGATCTAATGTATGATGACGTATCGTTCATTTTTTGGTAAGCAAACTCAGACCGCTCATTTTGACCTTGGTTTATTGAATGTAATTAACTTTTTTGTGTTCACAAACAAAATTGACATTTGCAATAATCCAATTGTTCATTTTTTAAGTACAGATATAATTTATGTATTTATTTTAATGGAGCACTACATGTCGAAAATGGTAGGGGGACCTATTACTATTTGATGTAACTTTGAAAGTAGGTAATTGGTGTTTGGGAGTTGACAATAGAAAGGAAACCACTGTAATTTGTCTTTTTGCCCCAACTACGGTTTCACATTAAGTCAACAATTATATTATTATCAACTCTGTCTTTTCAAATCACCGTGATTACGATGGGATAAATAACATCTCTTTATCCAATTATAAGGAAAAAATGAGTAATTTATGAATTCGAAAAGATTAGTTGTGTCACAATCTAAAGATGGGTTCTTCACGAATAAAATTAGACTTTATATTATAAATATTGACAGCAGAAAAATTATTTACATATTCAAGTTACTTGAAAGATAAATACAAGAACCTCTATTTAATCAGCCTTGATTGATAATAGTAGATGAGTCGTGGTAACTATTTAATAATGGGACGATTACACAAAAGTACATTCCCTAAATTACATTGCATCTACATATAGGCTGTAGGCATTATATTTTCATAGAAATGTTCAAAAATTCGATACATAACATTATATACTCGATATTATAACATTATAAACCTTTGATTATTTTTTGTATCAATGTTTAAAAACTCGCTAAACAATATTATACACCCAATATATAATAAATATTATATAGAATTATAAGAGGTTTTAATACCTTCATAATATTATACCAATTACTAATTTTGTTTTGTTAATTTCTTGCAACTCGTCTGAAATTTAAATTCAACTTTAAGTTTGAACTCCTTTTGATTTTAGAATCTATTGGGAAAAAAAAAAATACTCAACTAAATGTCTATGTAGAGAAAGAGATATAGTTTGGCTATGAATTTTGAAAGCCTCTTCTTTGAATAAAATAAAATAATGCGTATGTGTATATGTTGTTAGTTTATTCATTAAATTAGCTTGATCATTGATTCTTATTTTATTTATATATATATATTTGAATCGAATTCATTATGATCAACTTTTTTGGAAGAGACATTAATTATCCAATATATGATGGAATCACAATTAGCTGGAAGTTGTTTCTTGTTCAACAACGGCTTTATTAATTAAGCTCGCTTTTAAAGAAAAAGAAAATTTTGTGGAGAGTATTTTATTTCAATAGGAAAATGAGATATTGTTGATTGGTACAAAGAAAGGAGCCCTGATACTTGGTTTCGTTTGTAAGTTGGACCCTTATACTTATGACTTTGCCAATTGAACCTTTAAACTCACTGAAACACAATATTTTAAACTCATTTCTCATCCGATGTGCGTAAGTGTAGTACATTCGTTTTACACGTGGAATTCCACGTCATTTTTAGTGACACATAAGATATTAAATGTTAAAAAAAGAAGATACTTTTCTAAATTCTGAAAATGTTGAATATTATGTTCTTCATATTTGCTCCTAAATTGAGAGTCAAATTCATGCTAAATAGATCAAATTCTTGTCTATTTGACTTGAATTTTACATTACAAGTTCACAAATACAAACCCAATAAATCATCATCATAATTTTGAATTAATTTCATAAATTAACAAAATCCATTTATTGTTCTTCAAGCTTCCTCAAGCATATCAATGGAGTTTTTCAATTTTTCAATACCCAATATCACCCTTCACATTATACAAATAAGATTCAAAAGATACTCACAAAATTAAAACTTTTGAGGATGAAAATGTGGCAGAACAAAAAATGACCAAGGAAGATATTGATTTGTGGAAAAATAAAATAAAATTTGAGAGAGCATTTAGATATTGGGATAAAAAGTTTAGTTAGCGGAGGAGGGGGGGGGGGGTGATGTTAAGAAGAAGAAGGAGGAGGAGGAGGAGGAGGTGGGTATGATGGGTAGATCCATAGAAGAAGAAGAAAAAGTGGGTTGGGAAGAAGAAAGTAGGGGGAGTGTAGGAGTGTGTATAGGGGTGGCGGGGGGACAAGTGGCTGGAAAAAGGAGGTTCTTTCTTCTTTTTTTTTAATTACAATTTTTTTTTAATTTTTAATATTTTTTAATGTAAAATATTTAACCTCACTCACTTTAAAACGCGTGTAATGACGCATTTTTTCAACTCAGCAACATTAATGATACGTAAGTTCGATCAATGGTCAGAGCGGTTTAAAATATTGTAAGGGTTCGATTGAAAAATTTATAAGTATAAGGGTTCAACTTACAAATGGAGCCAACTATAAAGATCTCGCAGGTCATTCCGCCAAGAAAGAATGACTAAAAAAAATTTGGTAAACATTTAAACTGAAAACGGAGGGTAAAACGAGAAGAAAAAAATTAAGGCTGAATTTTATATGGTTGGCAATAGGCACTAGACAACGGAAAAAGCTTAGAACTTGATTGTCTAAACTTTCAAAAATTGATTATTTTGAAAAGTAATTTTCATTAAAAATATTTTTTGAAATAATATTTTTGGAGAGTAGTTATTAGGGTATGATTAATAAATTATAACATAAATGTTTTCGTAAATATTAGAGCACTGATTAATGCTTAACCAAAGTTTCAAAAATGCTACTGGGAAAAAAGTATTTTTCTTTAGCTTTTGAAAAAAAATTCTGCTTCGACTCAAAAACACTTACTCCCTCAATCTTAAGAACTTTTAATTAGGAGAGGTGTTTAACTATTTTACCCTTTATTGATATTTGAACAATCATAACATTACCCATAATTGTGTTTATAGTTTTCAAGAAATGTTTGTATCTTCAAGAATAATACTTCCTCCATTTCATATTAAATAAATTTGTGAGGCAATGCACATATCTTAAGAAAAACATTCAAGAACATAATTTGAATCATACTTTTCACTATTGCTCTTTGTAAAATCATAAATATAACTTTGCAAGTAGTGTGATTTATCTCCTAGAAAGTATAAAACTTCAATAAGTAAAAGGGCAAATATAGAAAAAGTTTCAAACATCTATCTTGAACTTAGAACAATTCAATTATTTTGAACAATGAAAAATCTCTCAAAAATTCACTTAATATGGAATGGAGAGAGTAACTATTAGGGACAATTTAAATGGGATAATAATCTTGAACTTCTGAAATGATAAATTAAATAATTTTAAAAATTAAATCACAATAGATAATTTGAGATTGAAAAAAAAAACTTAACACAAAAACTTGACCAAATGCTTCAACTTTCTAAAATAAGCATTTTCAACTTTCCAAAAAATTGAAAAAACATGCTACTTAATTAATCATAGCCGATTGATGTTTACACTAATTAAAATCATGATTACAGCTTATAACTTAATCAATCAAAGTCAACTCTCCTAATAAACATCAACAAGTACTTCACCCTTCTAAACCATGTCTCACTCTTTTTATGGACAGTCTAGTAAACATAAAAAAACTTTTATAGCCCCCATTTCCATACTTTCAAAAATGCTAAATACTTAACATTCATGCATGCATGAAAATTTAATGTTAATTTGTCCATCTCAATAGACTTGCCCAAAATTGATACCCACATTTGAATTAATGTCATTATTATTATAATAATTTATATGGTCTATTTTACTTTATGCATGTTTTTGGACCTCGTTGTACACGCGTGATAAGTTGAAACATTAGAATTATTGGCGCACGGATTCATGATTTTTCATTAAAGGGGTTTAAAAGATTAAAAATAAAAAATAGTATCTGAAATGTTGAAATCTCAAATTGAATTTTGAATTCTCTAAATTTTAAGTTTGAACCAACCTCTAATTTTGTGTTCAAAGGATTCAAGGATTAAAAAAATACTTTATATATAGTGTAATTTTTTGACTAAAAGATTTAAGTGAACTTTTTCGCCCCTGATTACAATATTCTCATTATATATTCATTATGAACATTGCAAAGGATGCAACTAATTTTACTGAAGCATATTGCTTCAGCAATTCACGTTACTGCAAAAAAAATAAAAAAACACACTCGAACTTTATCACTAATTCATAGCTAAATCGCTTGTAGCTAACATTTTTTTTGTGATAATTTATTGCTAATTCATTGCTAAATGAAATTAACAACAAATTTTATTATTTAACTATAAAATTTGTTTGTCGTTAAATACATAGTTGAATGCTCATAGGATCGGGAACACCAAATTAGAGCACAAAACCAAATCTTTTATCTTTTATTTTTAAAGAATTGTTACGGATATAACTAAAATTTGGTTGCGACAATAATAATAATAATAATAATAATAATAATAATAGTAATAATAATAATAGTAATAATAATAATAATAGTTGTCACGAGCCAATCATAAGGCCTACACATGACATGGCGAATAAGGAACTCGAAAGTACCTCAAACAAGCCTCTTAGCATTCTTTTAGCCTTTCATAGGTAATGAGAATAAATAAACAAGCAGAAATCATAATAATAAATCTTCAACTTACATATGTCCAACAATACCTCTAACTTTTAGATTTAACGGGGCTAAGACAAGTTCCTAGCTCACCCTCAATCATAATAGAAATAAATGTCATAGTAAGTGTCTAAAGATCTCAACATATCATAAGCTAGAAAGATAAATGAGTATTGTTTCCGAAACATGGGAACTCACCAAAAGTATTCTTCAAAAGAAATCTCAACTAGCCACGTGGAGGAGAACGATGAGGAGCGCCAGTCCCTATATGGTGATATCATGTAGGCAAAAGAGTATGCATTACTACTTTGAATGTACTAAGTATGTAAGCATGCATGAACATTGAGGAAATATTAAAACATTTACGTAATATGAAACATAATGCAATGCATGCATAATCAATCATATAGATATCCTTTAAAACATTCATTTTGTGGGAAGATGGCCATAACCGACATTTAAGACAATGCGAGTTATTACATAGAATCCAACATAACCCCCTACGTTGGTTAGGGAGACTACTTGCCGGGTAGAACTCCGTCAACTTCATTCAGTTCTTTAACTTTAACTTTAAGGGCTTTCATGGATCCATTAGCCTAAGCCTACAAGGGCTCCTATGTAGCACATAGTTAATGAGACAAGGGGTTGCTACTAGGATTCCCTTACCGAATCCCACTTCAATGCCCCATTCGGTGCTAAGTCAATCTCACGGAATAGTTTAATACTTCAAAATATTCATAGGATATAGCTTGAGAATTCAAAACATCGCATTTAGTGGAATAACTTATTAAAATCTTTAGTGATTCAAAAATACAAGAGTTGTTCTTATAGCATAAAGAATCTATCATTCATAGCATTTCATCATGCTTTTATTTTATTAGACTCCCTTTTTATCATAAACATTATTTTCATAAATATTTATTTGGAGTCAAAGCTTTCAAATTAAACTTCATTGAAAATATAATAAAACTAGGTGGGTTTAAGTCACTTCAACTTTCAAACATGTATGTAAATGAAATTATGCATAAATACTTTGAAATCCATTAATTAAAAATCATGTTTTAAACAACCCACCATGAATTTCAAGAACCTTTAAAGAGATAAATAGAGAAATTACTTGCAAACCATCAATTCATACATATGAAATTATTTTGCATCAAAACAGACCAATAATCATTAGTTTAACCATGATTCATGCTATTAAGTAGAAATAAAAATTACCCATAAGAAAATCTTACTTGAAATCAAGAGATTTATCTGAAAGAGTTTTGAACTACATGGGTGCAACAATCCATGAATAAACACCCATAAACCTTAGAATAAAACTTTAAAAAAATAAACATAATTCACCATATAATCAAAATACTTTAGGCATTAGAGTGGAAGAAATACTCTCATTGAAGCCTTACATACCTGGAATCCGAAGCGTTACTTGAACACTCTTGAATCCTAGCTTTTTCTCCTTGTCGGAGAGTTTTGTATACTACCCGGAGTATATGAATCACCAGAATAGTATTTCTACACTACTAAGAACTAAAACTATATTTTGAGAATGAGTAAAGGAGTGTATAAAGAAAAGAGTTGTTTGAGAAAGCTTGATGAATAAAATGATGAAATAAAGTGAGTATTTATAGGTGTGAAGGAGAAACCTAACAATAATTAAAATAATTATAAAGAAAAATCTAAAAATTTAAAGGAAGATTGTGATGTCATGGGTGATGTCAAAAAGAGGACTATTGATGTCATGGGTGATATCAAATGGATCTAGATCTTTCAATGGTTGGTGAAATGAACCTTCTGTTAACGGAATACCCTTTTTCGGAGTTACTTTTGAATAAGATAACAGTGAGATATGATTTTTCTTCTACAAAGACTTTATTTCGTCACAGCATCATATCTTGCAACAATTAATTTATTTGACCTACTTAACCTTCGAAAATTAAAATATGATCTTCACAAAAGTTGTAAGTAATAATGTTGGGGTTATTCAAAAATTTGAATCACCTAATTTGGACCAATCTATGAAAAGTTATGCCCAAAATACAGAAACTATATTATTTTCTTTGAGAACTGGAATATCATAAACAATGTTTTTAGGCTGTGTTACATTATCTCCCTTGAGAACATTCATCCTCGAATGAGGAAAGACTTAACTTGAGTAGAGTAGAGTGTAAATCAACAACCCATCATTAATGCAATAGTTCAATTTAAAACATCGTTCTGAATATATTTCATAATTTTGCAAGCATATGACAAAAAAAGTTGAAATTCAAGGATTTCAAGTAATTAAGCAAGGACAACTTAATACCTTAGGTTTAGGTAGAGGGAAAAAGATGAAGGTATCACTTAATCATATCCGCTTCCGCTTCCCATGCAGCACTTTCGATTTGTTGATTCCTCCGAAGAACTTTAACAGATGCA
The DNA here is from genome assembly GCF_947179165.1 of Solanum dulcamara. Lineage (NCBI taxonomy): Eukaryota > Viridiplantae > Streptophyta > Magnoliopsida > Solanales > Solanaceae > Solanum > Solanum dulcamara. The sequence continues at coordinate 19,440,795 of NC_077240.1, forward strand.
ACTTCTTTGTTCCTCAATCTCTTAACTTGCCAGTCCAAAATTTCAACAAGAACTTCTTCATAGGTCAAGTTTTCTTCAACATTCTATCAATACAATTACCCAAATCGAATCATGACGCTTCCGGGTATGAGGCAAACCCATTATAAAATTCATATTCATATCTTTCCACTTTCAAGTAGGGATGTCAATGTATTGGGCTAGGTCACCCGGCCTTTGATGTTCAGCTTTCACTTGTTGGCAATTTGGTCATTCGGACACGAACCTTGCTATGTCCTTCTTCATGCCACCCCATCAATAGAACTCTTTTAAGTCTCGGTACATTTTCGTCGAACTGGAATGAATGGAGTATGTAGAATTATGAGCCTCCATCAAGATTAAACTCCTTAAACTATCCACATCTGGAACACATAGCCGACCTTGGTAGTATAGCACCCCATCTCCCCCCCGGAAAAATACCTGTACCTTCTTTTCCTTTACCAACTTCTTTAACTCATTAAACGTCGGGTCAAGATCTTGATTTGACTTAATATCCACCACCAAAGAGAATTCAGACCCATTTTGAACAACCATACCACCATCATCGGTACAACACAACTTCACCCCTAATCTGGACAACCGGTAAACATCTTTCACCAACTCTATCTTTCCTTCATCAATATGGGCCACACTCCCCATACACACTCTACTAAGTGCATCGGCAATAACATTGGCTTTACCCAGATGATAGTGCACACTCATGTCATAGTCCTTAAGGAGTTTTAGCCATTTCTTTTGCCTTAGATTAAGGTCATTTTGGGTGAACACATATTGAAGACTTTTATGATCGGTATACACATACACATGCACCCCATAGAGGTAATGCCGCCAAATGTTCAGAGCAAAAACAACGGCGTCAATTCAAGGTCATGGGTGGGTAGTTACGCTCATGCACCTTTAATTGCCTACAAGCATAGGCTATGATCTTGCCGTTTTGCATTAAGACACAACCTAAACTAATTTTTGAAAAATCACAATAAACCACAAACCCTTCTAATCCTTCTGGTAGAGTCAAAATAGGAGCGGAGGTAAGTCGATCTTTTAAAGTCTGGAAACTCTTCTCACACTCATCCGTCCATATGAATTTGACTTTCTTTTAGATCAATTTCGTCATAGGAGATGAGATGGAAGAAAACCCTTCGATGAACCTTCTATAGTACTCGGCAAAACCCAAGAAGCTCCTAATGTCTGAAGTAGACAATGGTCTAGGACAATTCTTGACTGCCTTCATTTTCTTAGGATCAACCTTGATCCCATCACCGGACATTACGTGACCAAAAACGCCACCTCCTTCAATCAAAATTCACACTTACTAAATTTTGTAAATAATTGCCTATCCCTCAATGTTTGAAGCACAACTCTCAAGTGATTCTTATGTTCTTCCTTATCCCGAGAGTAAATCAAAATATTGTCAATAAAGACCACCATAAAAGTATCAAGGTAAGGTTTGAACAGCCTATTCATCAAGTCCATGAACACTGTTGGTGCATTCGTCAACCAAACCTCATCACCACATACTCAAAGTGACCATACCTTGTTCGGAAAGCCGTTTTAGAAATGTCACATTCCCTTACCCTTAGTTAGTGATAGCCGGATCGAAGATCGATCTTGGAGAAGTGACTTACCCCTTGCAATTGATCAAACAAGTCATTTATTCTAGGGATAAGGTACTTGTTCTCAATAGTCATCTTATTTAATTATCGATAGTCTATGCACATTCGAAGCGACCCACCCTCTTTTCTCACAAATAACACGGGAGCACCCTATGGCGAAATACTTGGTCTTATGAAATCTCTCCGCAATTGGCTGAATATGGCCTGTACTCATCAAAAAGGTAGAGCAAGTGTAGTATCAGTACACATAAGACAATGGTGTACTAGTAGAATCACGCGGTTATTCAGTAAGCGGATCATAAACAAGCAAATCCAATGCAATAGGATTATACATATACATAATAAGTCAACGGCATCTCAATATCATAGCTCAATATCTTCCACATAATATAATTTCACACAAGGGTCCTCTCAAGGGACCTACAAATAATCAACTTTGTGTTCGAACATGACATCCGATCTAAGTATATATCGGAACGTGACATCCGATCCAAATACATTTCGAAACGTGACACCCGATCTAAATACGTGTCAGAACGTAGCACCCGTTCTAAATTATGTGTTAGAACATGACACCAGATCCCAAGATATCACAACCACAAGAACATTCAATGTTTACAACATTTATACTACCAAGAATAGGTTCATCACAATAAGAGGCTATCAAGTGATCGTTTCACGCATAATCTAGTATGTTTTCCTATTCATATACACACATGCATATCATGAAGAAATTTAACAAGTATATGAAACACATACGGAAAACTAGACCATCACCTACCTCAAATTCAAGCTTTCACAACCTTATAATGCAAGAGCCTTCCCTTTCCGGTTCGTTCTTCTCGTTCTTGGTCTAGAAAATATTAAATACATATCAAGGATCAATACAATGGCCTAACTATCAGGAAATATAATACAATTTTACCCCATAGGCCAAACCCATGATCCTAACATTACCCTAATGCTATTTTCCACCATAGATTTTTAGTTCAAACCCTCCCCCAATGATTATCACCCACACTTCTAGTTTATAGGAATTAAAGTATGAATCTAAGGAGTAAAAACCTTACCTTAAGAGTGGAAATCTGTGGAAAATCAATGGAAATCGCCCTAGATCGCCTCTTGGGGTTTTAGAAACTGATTGTTGCAGAAAAGACTGTTTCTGGTCTTTTTTCACGACTTAAGTCGCGACTATCCCACTCTGGCGGGACAGATCTCGCTCTGACGGGATATGCAGAAATAGTGAGCTCGGAGTTTGTTCTCCAAGCTCCTATTTCTCAGCACACTCCTTCCAAAGACACATTAAAATTATACCCTTCACGCCAAATTCGATTCCGAGAGTTTTACTCGCCCGAATGTGATTCCGCGAAGCCGTAAATATTCCGTATCGTCTTGGCTATCAGCCTGTCCAATCAAATTATAAATCTGACCTCCATTATTCACGTGATCATCCTAGACTTCACCTGACTCAGAATTCGTTCAAGTCTGGCCTAGGCTCAAATTTTTCGAAGTTACTATCTGAAGTTTTCTGATCCAACATCCTTCTCCATTGGATTATCCCTAATGACGGAAACAGATCGTTACACCACATAACATCAGGTACAGTAGGCATTTATTTGCCATGTGCATGCAGCTGAAATTGCATTTGCTACCAAGCAATTTTTGGATAGCATCATCATAAATGACTCTTCACTCTTCAATATAGGCAAACACCTTATCGAATTGATTTTACATCAAATTAAAGCAACTAATATAAAATATTGGGATAAGATATATAAACACATCTAAACTATGATGACATTGTTAGCTACACATCTAAACTATATGTATTCTATATGTATTTGGACCTATGATCCTCCTAAACTTATTTTTTACATATTATTTACCCCTTTCACTAATTATTTGATAAAGAAAATAAGTTAAAATTGTTGTGAATGTGGATGTCCACTTTGTGGGCATCCCTTTCCCTTTCTGCTTTTTTTTTCTTTCCTTCTCATTTTTCCTCCACTTATCTTTGTCTCCCTATGTTTTCTCTCCCCTTTTGCTATAAATTGTCATAGTTTTGCAATGAGAGGGTACACACGAATTCACTGAAAAATTCTTCTTTCTCTTACTGTTTCTTACTATTTCTCCTTCTTATTAAATTGTTAAATTAGTTTATTTAATAACAAAAACGCAATATATGCAAACACACGAGAAGAGATTTTAATGTCTTTTTTTATTTGATTCTTTCGAAACAAAACGGATGGACCCTCATCCTCTTTTCACTGTTACTTACGATCTCCATGTCTTTTTTTAATAAAAAAAATTTTAAACCATGACTTAATCAAATTATAGCTCGTCACTAGCCTTTTGTGTATTCAAGGTAAGTTCTTTATTTGTAGTTGTAATTTGTCAAAACAATGAACAGAGGAAGATGAAAGGTTTTAGAGAGGCTGAGGGTCCGATTGTTTTGAGTTTAAAATTAAGAATCACTTAATTTAAATTATGTTTATTTTTGAAAAAATTATCTAATTATACAAACATTCTTATCATATTTATTAATTGTTCATATAGTTTGATATAATTACATATTGCCTCACTAATTAAAAATTTCATACTAGATTTCAAATAAGATACACTCGGATACTGTTGGAATTAATTACATCTCCGATGTATCGGAGAAGACGAAGGAAACAAAGTCACCATTAAAAGACTTTATTGCAGAGAAAAGGAAATGTAATAAAGTACTATGAAGACATTTGATTTCCTCCAAAGACACATGGCCACAAATAAAGCAAAATGATCACATGCTATGCATTAAGTGTAAATATAGTTTGTTATGGCAAAAACCAATAGTATAGGGACAGGTGTATAGTTAGTGTCTCTCAATTATTCCCTTTCATTGCTATATAAACATGTATTGTGCAGATGAAAAGGACACAGAAAATCCACTTCAATTTGTTTCTTTGTCATTTTTTATTTCTATCATGGTATCAGAGCTTTCGATCTAAATCTGCTCTCATTTCATTCCTTTTGTTTTTTTTTGTTTGTTTTTTTTTCTTGACTTTTACAAATCTGTTACAATGGCAGATAATAGTAGTGTTGCTTCTGGGACCCAAGTTCCCATTACAGTGACCAATACTAATCATAATGAATTTAACAATACCTCTCATCCTTACTTCATCTCACCATCAGACTCTCCTGGCACACTGCTAACCAATGTAGTGTTTGATGGGAGAAGTTTTGGTGGATGGAAGAGAGGTATGTGGATAGCCTTGACAGCAAAAAATAAATCTGGTTTTATTGATGGTTCATCCCCAGAACCAAGTGCAGGAACTGATAAACACAGAGCTTGGTCTAGGGCCAACAACATTGTTATTTCTTAGCTTTTAAATTCTCTATCTAGAGAAATTTCAGAAAGTGTTCTCTATTACTCTACTGCTAAAGATATATGGACAGAGCTGGAAGCCAGATTTGGCCAAAGCTCAGGTGCTAGGCTCTTTCAACTCCAAAAGGAGCTTAGTGACTTAACCCAAGGTGCTTTTGATATTGCTTCCTATTTCACCAAGATGAAACGACTCTGGGATGAGTTGGATACCTTGGACTCTTTTTCACCATGCCTTTGTGTTTGTTCCTGTGGAGCAAAACAAAAAAATATCAAGTTCAAACAAGATGAAAGATTGCTTAAGTTTTTGATGGGTTTGAATGATACTTATTATGGTGCAAGAGGAAATATTCTCATGATTTCACCTCTGCACACTGTATCAAATGCCTATGCACTACTAATTCAAGAGGAAAAACAAAGAGAGGTCCAAAACACACCTAAATTTCCAGGGGAATCATCCTCTTTTGTTGGTGCAAATGCAAATAATGGAAACGAGACCTTTACCACTGATTTTAGGACACAAAGGCAAACTTATGAGAATAAGAAATCTGGGATGGTTTGTAAATATTGCAAGAAAACAGGATATCTGATTGATAAGTGCTATAAACTACATGGTTTTCCCACTAACTTCAAGTTTACTAAGCAAAGTAATTTTCAGAATAATGTACAAGGAAATGTTGTCTCATCAAATGATTATTCTAGGGAAATTTTTGCTAACAACACAGATGAAGGAGTTCAGGGAAAACCCTTATCTACTAAACAACTTGCTCAGGTTATGCAGATGCTGCAACACATGAACAAAGATGATCAAGGTCCTACCTCTGAAGTCAATGCATCTGCTAACTGCACTGGTATAAAATTCACTCCTAGTCCATTTTCCTAAAATTTCAAAATGTATTCCAAGGTCAATCATAGATTATTCACAAAACATAGTTGGATCATAGACTCGGGTGCAACAGAACACATGAGCTATAACGAAGAATTTTTCTTTAATCTTATGCCTCTGCCCAGGTCCATTACTGTTAGTTTACCCAATTCTCAAAAGGTTAAGGTTTCTTCCTCAGGATCCATCAAGCTTTTCTCTAATTTTATCATACACAATGTTCTATTTGTCCCTAGTTTTCATTTTAATCTTCTATCTGTCCATAAGCTGTGCAAACAGTTTTTCAGATTTTTATTATTCACCACTTCTCATTGTTTTATGCAGGGCCCTTCAATGAAGAGCCCAATAATGCAGCTTGGTGAAGAACAGAATGGCCTCTATGTCCTCAAAGATACAATTCTAACTGTTCCATCTTCTAGCAGTCTTATTTCTAGTCTTTCCAGTTCTAAATTTTATTCAAAGAAGGATATATCATCCACTTTATCTTGTAGTTCAATTTCTGATGTTCAAAGCCAATTATGACATGTAAGGTTGGGTCATATGCCCCTTTTAAATATGAAAAATATCAGTAATGTTCCTTTTAATGTGTGTTCAAAATTTTCTGTTCCTTGTCCTGTTTGTCCATTAGCAAAACAACACAAGCTTCCTTTTTCCTAACAGCAATATTTCCACTAAACAACCTTTTGATCTAATACATATTGATACATGGGGACCTTATCAAACTCCCACCTATGATGGTTATAAATATTTTTTTACTATAGTTGATGATTTTACTAGGGGAACCTGGACTACCTTATTGACAACTAAAAGTAATGCTTTCCCAATCCTCAAAAGTTTCTTAGCCATGACACAAAGACAATTTAACAAAAAGGTTAAGGTTATCAGATCTGATAATGCTTGGGAGTTAGGATCAAGTTCAGAAAATTCCAGTTTCTTGTCTTCTCAAGGCATTTTACACCAAACATCTTGTGTGGCAACACCACAATAAAATGATGTTGTTGAAAGAAAGCATAAACACATTTTGGAAATTTGTAGGGCCCTACTTTTTCAATCTAACCTTCCACATAAGTTTTGGGGGGATGCACTCATGACTGCAACCTACATCATTAATAGATCTCCTACAAAATTGTTATCTTTTAAAACACCTTATGAAAAGTTATATGGGACTAATCCCTCATATTCTCATTTAAGGAGTTTTGGATGTTTTGCTTTCACCTCTACACTGTCACAAGGTAGATCAAAATTGGACCCTAGAGCTGAGCCATGTGTTTTTCTTGGATACCCATTTGGAAAAAAAGGATATAAGTTGTTTAGTCTCAAAACCAACAAGGTTATTGTTTCTAGAAATGTTATCTTTTATGAAAATGTTTTTCCATTTGCTTCCGCTACTTCTACTATGCCTCTGTTTCCTTTGGTTCCTCATATTCCTCCTATAGATTATGCAAATGATACTCCTCTCACTATTCAAGAAAATGTCAATGTCCTACCTTCTGCTAGTCATCCTTCTATAACTACTTCTCCCTCAGTTTCTCCTAGTTGTTCATCTTCTCCTATCTCTACTCTCCCCACTGATGTTTTAGAATCTGATAACCCTGCTATTTCTATCATTCCCAATGCTCTCAGAAGATCCATTAGGTCAGTCCATACTCCTGCATACTTGGAAGATTATGTTTGCAACAGTATCCAACTTTCTAATGTATCAAATTTCTGTTTTACTCCATCTGAAAAATCTACTATTGTTTTTGCTGCCCTATCTAATCCTAACCAATGTTACATAAATTCTTTATCACACATTCAAGAACCCACAACCTTTTCCCAAGCAATTTTATATCCAGGATAGAAAGATGCTATGACTAAAGAGTTAGAAGCTTTAATCACTAATGACACTTGGGAAGTGGTCATTTTACCTCCTGGCAAGAAAGCATTGCCTACAAAATGGGTCTACAAGGTGAAATTAAACTCCAATGGCAGTGTGGAGAGACTCAAGGCTCGTTTAGTTGTTAGGGGAGATATACAGATAGAGGGTATTGATTTTACAGAGACTTTTAGCCCTGTTGTTAAAATAACCACTACCAGATGTGTTTTAGCATTGACAATAAAGAAAGGTTGGGGTTTATATCAATTAGACGTAAACAATGCATTTTTACATGGAGAGTTAGAAGAAGAAGTTTATATGCAGTTTCCTGCTGGTTTACAAGTTACTGATCCAACTCAGGTATGTCAACTTAAGAAATCATTATACGGTTTAAAGCAAGCATCGCGACAGTGGTATTCGAGATTAACGACTGCTTTAAAGTTCAAAGGGTTTACTCATTCGTTGAATGATTATTCATTATTTTACAAGACTCATGATTCTTCTATTTCTATTTTAGCCGTTTATGTCGACGACATACTTCTTACAGGGAACAACAAGGAGGAATTGGATGCCTTGAAATCATTTTTAGACTCAGAATTCAAAATCAAGGACCTGGGGGACTTACATTATTTTTTGGGAATTGAGATTATTCGTGAGCCTCAGGGATTGATTCTAAGTCAGCGCAAGTTTCTTCTTGAGCTGTTTTCTGAGTATGATTCACTTAATTTGAAACCAGCTTCTTCACCTTTAGACCCTTATCACAAACTCCAGGCCGACATGGGTGATCAGCTCTCTGATGCTACTGCTTACCGGAGGCTCATCGGTCAACTAAACTTTCTTACCCACACACGCCCCGACATCTCTTTCTCTGTTCAACACTTAAGCCAATATATGCAATCACCCCACAAAGCACATCTTGCAGCAGCACATCATGTACTCCGTTATCTTCTCAATGATCCCGGTCTTGATATTTTCCTTAATTCCTCTCCTTTTCTTTCTTTACTTGCTTTTTGTGACTCCGACTGGGCCACTTGCTCGGATTCCCGAGGATCCATCAGCGGTTTCTACATAACCCTTGGCGGCAGTCCTATTTCTTGGAAATCTAAAAAACAAGCATCTCTCTCCCTTTCCTCCGCCGAGGCCGAGTACTGCTCCATGAGACGTGTTGTCGCAGAGCTTACTTGGCTTGTTCGCCTCTTTTCCGATCTAGATTTACCCATTTCCCTTCCTATTCCACTGTTTTCCGACAGTCAGGCGGCGATTCACATTGCTAAAAATCCAGTCTTTTATGAACGGACGAAGCATGTTGACTTGGATTGTCACTTCGTCCGTCAACAGTACTTAGATGGCCTTATTTCCCTCTCTTTTCTTCCTTCCTCTTCACAACCAGCCGATCTCTTTACTAAACCTCTTCCAGCATCTTCTCATCGGTTTTTGTTAAGCAAATTGGGTGTCCGTTCCTCCCCCTCCAATTTGAGGGGGGGTGTTGGAATTAATTACATCTCCGATGTATCGGAGAAGACGAAGGAAACAAAGCCACCATTAAAAGACTTTACTGCAGAGAAAAGGAAATGTAATAAAGTACTATGAAGACATTTGATTTCCTTCAAAGACACATGGCCACAAATAAAGCAAAATGATCACATGCTATGCATTAAGTGTAAATATAGTTTGTTATGGCAAAAACCAATAGTATAGGGACAGGTGTATAGTTAGTGGCTCTCAATTATTCCCTTTCATTGCTATATAAACATGTATTGTGCAGATGAAAAGGACACAGAAAATCCACTTCAATTTTTTTCTTTGTCATTTTTTATTTCTATCAGATACATGTTTTTTGCTACCGCATACACTAAAATAAGGAGAGAGGTGAGCGAGAATGGAGAGAGACGCGTGTGATGTGTCTATGTATTCCAAATACATAGGAATTACACTAGATACATGTATCTGACACTAGAGACATGTATCTGACACTAGAGACATATATCTGGGATACCAAATATATGAGCGAGATAGGAGAGTGTCGAGCGAGATAGAAGGAAGGCGAGCGAAATTTATCTAGATATCTTAAATACAGGCGAATTCACTTGGATATGGTGTATCTAGAACAAATTACACATAATTTTAACTCCATATATCGGAAATTCATGTATTTAGATCGATATATCTGAACGCGACAAATACATGTATCCGAAATACAAAATCTGATAAGATTCAAAATATTGTTAACTAATGTATATCTAAAAACTTAATTTCTAAACTAGTAAAATTTATGCAAGTTACCCTTCATTTTTACTTTTATTTATAACTCTTAAAATTATCTTAGGGTGAGCACGTAATGAGAACAAGTATTGTAGCACTTCCAACTTTAAACGGTGAATAAGAAATCATTAATATATTGGAAGACTTTATTATTTTTCCATTTGCTCATATTAATTAGCATCTTGAAAAAGAAAATTTTGGATCTTCAAAATTTATTTAAACTTTCAAAGCATATTAATCGTAGGGGTAAAATGAAAAAAATTTAATTAATTCTATTTTGATTTAGTAAGTAATGAAATAATATAGGACAAATATTTTTAGTAAGATGCCCATCTAATATGGGACAGGGGAGTAACACATATGCTCATTAAATTAGTCGCATTGTAGAACTCTTCTATTTTCTAAAAGTTAATTATCTTAAGCTCTACTTTCATGATATTACTCGCTCAATCTCAAATTATCTATCATGATTTTGAAAAAATAATTATCTCAAATTCTATGTCATTTCAAAAGTTAAGAATAATTTATGTTTTTCATTTTATCTTTATTAGTAATTGTTTTTGAAATTACAAACATCTAATTAATAGAGTAAATATTTAATAAAGAGTGATAATATATATCTTAGGATATAAATAAGGGTAAAGTTGTTTTAAAAATCCTCCTAATTAATATTTATTTAAAAAGTGCATAAAAAAGAAACATAATAAATAATTTGAGACGAAAAAATTAGACTCACGAAGAATTTCACTAAACATTTATATTTAATGTATCGTACAATTGTTACTTCCTTTTTGTTGTTTTTATTGTCTTTGTTTCTTGTGATTTGAATTGGGAGGACATCGTCCCTTCAACTTGACCCTATATAAATCGTACACTGTAATGTTTTGTCAAAAAGATGTGCTTAATTATGTACTAGTAATTATATTCAAAAGTTTAAAATTAACTACTTGTCTTAACCGCAAAAGACAAGAATAGTTGATCTTTCTGATTAACGAAGGCAGCTGATTAGTGTACCAGCAACATGGATTATACTATTTGAGTAAGTAACTAGTCCCTCTCCATCACAAAATAATTAACAAAGGCTTGATTAGGGCCTAATTATTAGGGATAAGATTTTGACTTGAAGTGCCTATATACTTATATTATATTTCCTTATTTCTGCATATTAAAAATGATGCTGTTGTTTCTAATCATTATTCTTATAAAAATCAAAAAATTACTCATGAAACGACTTTCTATAATAGTAGTAAATTATTGATTTCAAAGGATTTGCAATACCTTGAAGCAGGTTCGAGGGTAGTATATTTTTCATGTAATTAATCTTTCTCAGATATGAATTACCTTTTGTTTTGAATCTATATTTAAAATTTCCTAATTTTCTTGGTGTGAAATTATCATGCTATTTTCCTTTTCTAAAAAAAAGTTAAAATAAGAAACAAAAAAAATGCATGGAAAATGAAGAAAGGGCTAGACAAATTTGGAGTGCTTGGGCTGGCCCATATCTTTTGAAGCATGCACCTCTATGAAATGTTACTATTTTGTTGATTCATTTTTTTAAGGGGAAAGTTACACATTTGATCGTTCGTCACCCAAGTGTTAAAATTTGCTCAAGACCTTGTCACGGTTTGAGTTTCTTGAAAAACATCATAAGCCACACATCAAAGTGCTTTTCTCACGAAAATTACGTCATAGGCATGTCCGACGATCGCCCAATTTTTACATAAATCATGTGTGTAATTTTCAGATTAACATTATTGATCCTCATAATTTTTTATAACTAACCTCTAACTCGTTAAAGTCCTCCTCATCTAATTCAAATATGAAGTTTCTGGGCTTCATTTGAACAATTCTACCAGAGACATTAGATAGTCCAATTTCACCCCTTCACTTACTATCAATCTTCATGTTTTAGTTCTTAATTTCAAAAAATTCATATTAGTTCTCATCAGTTTCCCTTTGAACGAAGTATTGCCCAGAGGTGGTAAAAATTAGCTCATGAATACATATTTCGTCCAATTAGTCTAAGTTTGAACGGATTATTAACTCGTTTATTTATTAACTTGGTCCATTTTAATTCATCCAATTTAAATTCAAGTCCAACCTGCTCATTTTGACACCGTGATGTTTCCCTTTTTGTGTTCACTGATGAATGGACTATATTGAATAGCTATTAAGTGTAACGAGTAATTGGTCTCTAAATAATTACATGGTGGGGTAGTGTTTCAACTGCCTTTCTTTACTGCTTCAGCAGTTTTGGAAAGATGAGTAACTTTCAAAAATAGCAAAGACTTGAAATATAATTAGGCTTTTTAATTATAGTTTGCCTAATCATGTTCTATAGCTAGTTCTAGTTGTTGTGTCAATTTTCGTTTATCTCGCTGTATTATAAAAATTGGGTTTTCCCATTATATATTTCGCTGCATTTTACAGATTGGGCTTTCAAAGAGATTGTATATACAAATACAAAATTGCTTCAGAGATTTGTATATGAGCCCAATTCGCTTTGTATACAAATTTGTACCTTTAGAGATTTGTATATGAGTCTCGACATACTTGTATATATACAAGCTCGAAATATACAAATACAAAAGAAAATATAAATTTGTTTTAGAGATTTGTATATGAACTCCTAAATTGGCTTACAGATTTGTATATGAGCCACCAAATCTGTATAATAGCATATTCCATTAAACAATAGCCGCGATTCATAATTATGGGAAACTATAGTTATATTAAATAAAAGAAAACTTACATAAATATACTTTATTAAGAAAATATTTACCATGTATAGCAATAATATATATTTTTCACGGGACACATATAATACATTTATAATACAGTTTTAATACATATTAGCGAGAACAATTTTTAAAACTCATATAATACAAGTTTATTCATGGATTATATATTTATCACGCACTTTAATACACTTATAATACATTGTGTCAATTTCTTACCAAACAAGTATAATATATTTTAAAACATTTATAATACATTTTTATTGCATGCATAATTCACTTTTAATACATGACAGATATATCATAATATTACAATGTATTGTTATAGATGGTAATAAATAAAAATTATCTCTAAAATCAATAATTAATTATTAAAAAGTGTTCTCCCCAATAATTTTTCCTTAAATAATATACTAATAATCCACGGGTCCATTGCCCACTATAGGCCCAACTTAAACATTAGCAGATCAGGAGATTTAGCCCAATGTGTAAATAGCTCAGTTTAGTTAGTCCAAGTCTTTACTTTGATCAGTTGGATCAATGTCAACATGGTTGTATATTATAGCCTATTTTACATGATGAAGTTAATTATTTTAGCCGCAATTTGGTAATTATAGCACTAAAATAATGTATGTTATGACATTTTTAATTTTAATTGTGCACAAACTTTAAAAGAAGTGTGCGCTTCACCTCTCACTTCTCGCTCCTAACGCAATAACCTTATAATTTTTTTCTCTATTTTTTTGCTCTTAAAACAACTGATACACCACCTTTCCCATGTTTTAAGCTATATATTAATGAATTAGAGCGCGGGCTAATTTTAATCCAGTAATATCTAGGGAATGAAGGTAATAGAATTAACTAAAACAATAATGCTAGTACCACTTGAAAAGGTAACAAATAAAGTTCACAAAATCATATATAGGTGTTATGCATGACGTGATGTGTCAGGATATTCGCGAATATTTTAAAAATTCAATATTTAATTGGTAGATTCACGAAGAAGCTTTAAGAAAAATCAATATAATGTATTTTTACCTAGCTACATAGTGTTGTAATATGTTTAGTATTTTTCAGGAATCTTCGTTTTCCTTTTGGTCATAATTCCTGTCCAAGTTGCAAATGTATTCTTCCATTTATCTTCTTTATCATTTATAGAAGCATTTGATTCACAAGTATTTCTGCTTCTGGAATTTTGCAGGATCATGTATAAGACAAAATAATACTATAATGACGCCCACATTCTGTACCACAAATTTTCGAAAGCCAAGGTCATTTACATACAAACATTCAATACTAGGACAAAATGACAATTTCCTTTTACTTCATGTGACGTTATAAACATGGGAAAATGATGAAATATGCCATCGAATTTTGAGAAAAGACATCTTTTAAGAGTTTAGCTCATCTATGTCATTGTCGTTTGAGAAAAGACTCATTAATGTCACTATTTTTAACGCCAATTTTGCAAAATCACTCAAACAACTTTAACACTTTTTAATTGGAGTTTTAACTCAAATGTATTCTTTTTGCTCTTTCTTCTTCAAGAATATCAAAAACACATGAAGAACACCAACAACTTCAATTTTTCACGAAATCACCTCAAATTTTAATAGTAGCATCCTTCGAGCTAGATATCAAAATCCAATATCTTTAAAGCTCAAATTCAACCTAAGCCAACAAGACACACTTGAAATTTTTTCAAAGTTTCAAAACTTTAATCTCATTTAATGATAGAATTTTCTCCACAACTCCAAATTACTTAAAATTTTGAACATAAACTCAAAAAAAGACTATATTAAAGTTCACTTTGTCTATATTCAAATTTCAAGTAATTTGAAGTCATGAAGAAATTTTGTGTTTAACATAGTATTTTTTGAGTCTAGAAAAATTTCAAAATTACTCATCAACTACTATTGTTGTCATACTCATCCATGGACCATTTAACTTTGTTGACACTATTTTAAGATTGGTGGGGCTTTATGTGGATTTGGACCTTTTCAAAATCCTGTTCGCTGGGTAATTTACAAAAAATAAATAAAAATGGAGTGAGAGTAATTTTGAACTTTTAATCTTGCTTAATCTATTAGCAAAATTTCAAAATCAACAAATTTTGTCTTTTGATAATGATGATATATTTTCAAGATTGAATGTAATTTTGCTTTCACGCATAGTTGACCCAATTATTCCTCACTCTCTTCACCTTCACTTCTCTTAATTGTTCTTCTCTTTTTCTTTCCAATTTATTGCTACTCTAACTCCATCAATATCTAACGGAACTTAATTTTTTTCTCTTTTCGATATTGTATTAAAATTCGATCAATTTAGATTTATATCGTACAAAACTTGTTCGGAAGAAACATCTCCTATCAAATAAGAGAAACTTTCTTATATGTTAATTTCTTGCAAATTTCTTAAGCTTCCATCTACTTAACTATCACCTTATAAAAGAAAGAATCACACGGAATGAAGTTCATTATTTATATTTATTTTAAATTTCATTTTTACATGAAATAAGGAGGGAACATATCAATCGTAAAGAAGAAAAACAATAACATCATAAAATTTTTCTTAAAATCTCAAGAAATTATAACGGTAACAAATACAAATCAAAACTGCATATTCAAATAAAATTTCAATTTCGTCTTTATCTCATATAATTTCATCGGCATGTCCAAAAGTGTAGGTAAAATTTTAAACCCCATTAGACAAAGTTTTGATTTGAAAATATTTTTCACACTAAAAAAAGATTAAGAGCTCGTTTGGATGGGCTTAAAAAAAATAACTTTTATGTATAAAGTGCTTTTAGAACTTTAAAGTGCTGAAAGTTATTTTTATAAATAAGCAGTTGAGTGTTTGGATAAAAGTGTTTAAATGAGAAAAAAATTATGTGAATTTTAGGGTTAAAAAAATAAAAAGGGTAGTTTGTGAATTTAGTTAAAATATAAGGGATATAAAAGTAATTTCCATGGTCAAAGAAAATGACTTTAAACACTTAGAAAAAAAAGAGTTAGGAATCCTAACTTTTCATTTTTGACTGACTTTAAGAACTTTCTGGCTTAAAGTTAGCATTAGGCAAACACGTCCAAAAGCTGAAAAGGGGCTTTAAGTTGGTTTTGACCAACTTAAAGCCAATCCAAACGGGCTCTAAGAACTTGTTTGGATAGACTTAGAGCCCGTTTGGATGGGATTAAAAAAAGTAACTTTTATGTATGAAGTGCTTTTAGAACTTTGAAGTGCTAAAAACTATTTTTATAAATAAGCAGTTGAGTGTTTGGATAAAAGTGTTTATGATGTGAATTTTAGGGTTAAAAGAATAAAAAAAGGTAGTTTGGAAATTTAGTTAAAATATAAAGGATATAAAAGTAATTTCTATAGTTAAAGAAAATGACTTTAAGCACTTTGGGAAAAAAAAGTTAGGAATCCTAACTTTTCATTTTTGACTGACTTTAAGAACTTTATGGCTTAAAGTCAGTATTAGGCAAACACGTCCAAAAGCTAAAAAGGAGCTTTAAGTTGGTTTTGACCAACTTAAAGCCAATCCAAACGGGCTCTTATATTAAGTAACTTATAAGTTAAAAACTGCTTATAAGTTAAAAAAAACTTATTTTTTTGACTTATAAGATGTTTTCAACTTATAAGTTACTTAAAATAATTTCATACAAACAAACTCAATTATTTATTGGGGCATATTTTAAACACAAAATAACTTTAAATTGACCAACTAAATTCTCAAAAAAACTGAAAAATTACTTATAAACCAATCCAAATGGCTCTAAACCTTGATGATATAACTTTGAGCAAGTTGAGCCACAAAATTCAAAATTCAAAATTTCCAAACGTTGCAAAAAGATAAAAAGAGGAAAGGTACAGCTCCTATTAGCCATACATAGATCAAAGGGACAATAACGCGCATATATCGCAATATAATCCAAGCCCCTGTATTTTCTTTCTTTGAATAAAATTGAAAACCAAGTCCAATTTCAAAGACCCTTTTCTCTCTCTTTTTCCCTTTTTCTATCTCTGTAAACAACACAGTTCCACTTTCAACTCCAAATCTTGATTGCTTAATTGCCAATCTTTTTTCTCTTGTAAAAAATATAGATCTGGGGTTTAAGACTTTTTTATTCTGTATTTTTAATTTGAGAGAAGAGAAAAAGGGAACGGAAGATTTCTACTATGGAGAGTTTAATTGGTTTGGTGAATCGGATTCAGAGAGCCTGTACAGCTCTTGGTGATTATGGTGGTGCTGGTGATAATGCATTTTCTTCTTTATGGGATGCTCTTCCTTCAGTTGCCGTTGTCGGTGGTCAGGTAGCTGATCCATTTCCTTATTCGGTTTCTTTATTTCCCCCGGTGGGTTATACTGGAACTGGGATTTAACTTGTGGAGTTGGGTAATTAGTAGATCCATGTTAGTGTTGGTCAAAATGAGACTTTTGCATATGGGTTTGTGTTGGATTTTGATTTTAACTTGTAAAAAATGAGGAATCTTGATTTTCTTTTCTCTCCACTGCTATTGATTGTTCTTAGAGTAGAAGTTTTCTGAATATGGGTTTGTGCTGATTTAGATTTTCAAGTACTGTAAAGATGGAATTTTGGTTATTGTTTCCTCTGCTATTGATTGGTGTTAGAGTAATTTTTGTAGCTAATTTCGTTGCGTATTCAGAGGAAATGAGATTGTTGAATATGGTTTTCTGCTGATTTGATTTCAGTAGGGAAAAGATGGAATTTTGAATTTTACCTCTGTCATTCATGGTTATAGGCTAATACAGTTTTTGCTGCTTGCTTGCATTAATTTAGAGTTCTGGAAAGTCATCTGTGTTGGAAAGCATAGTAAGCCGAGATTTTCTTCCTCGTGGATCAGGTGAACTCCTTTGATTAATTTATCTTTATTGTGTTATTCATTAGATCATTCTGACCTAGTAAACTTCTACTACATTTTACATAACTAGTTTCTCCTTATGTGCACGTGTATGTTGAGTCATGCAATATATGGTTATGTAAAATAATATCATATTATTAAAATTGAGTTAATAATTATACGTAAAAGAATAAAGTGCAAGCTTTTGTGAATAATCAAGGCAAATCGTTGTATAATGACTTGTTTGTTGAGGTCAAAATATTTGTATATCTTCTGAATCTAGTAAGATGATCGATCAAAATTTAATTAGATCCATGTGATTCTTTTTACTTATTTTGATTTTGTGGCCATCTTCTTTATCAACTCTGTGGTTATAAAATTAACTTGATTTATTGAGATAAAACATATCTCACAAAAAACCTCATGATTAAATGATCTTTTCCGTACGAAATTGACTAAAATTAGCAAGATTAGACACTTCAAACTTGAAAATAATGTAGTTTGTGAAATCAAGAATCAATATCTAATAAATAAGATATACTAAGCAATGTCACACACACAAAAAGGCTTAATTATCAAAGTTTTGGCAGTACCCAGGCATCTTTTGAAAGGTGCACAGGATAAATAGAGTTTGATCATTCATTCTAAGGTATGCGAAAAATGACCTGGCTTCATATAGAGGCAAATAGGTTAATACCCTTTATTTCTATATAGTTGTCGAGCAATGAACAAACAATCTGCTATGGATATTCTTTTCAAAATATCGAATGATATGCACTAAGACGAAAAAATAAATAAATTAGGACGAATAGCGATAATAGTAATACTCAGACATATATCAACATGGTGCAGCCCCAAAAATTAATGCTGATGAAGATAAAAACTAAGTTGCTCAGACTCTTCACTTTTGGTGCCGCACCCGTGTCGACATGACATAGGTGTGGGTGTGGGATCCGTGTCCGATTTGGTCAACTGGTTTTTGGTACTTTGACCAAAATCGATGGGGAAAGTTTGGACAGTTTTAATGATTTATGTAATCAATACAAAAGCTAAGGTGAAATTGATGAAAATGGAATACCTTTTATATAGAAATTTCTACATCACTCCTTTTCCTTCAATCTCCTTCCAGAATTCTCCTCAAGTTCTCCACATAATAGCTTATAATTTATATTTTATAACTCTATTTTTAGATATTTTATTATTTTTAGGCAAATCCCACATCCGTATCCATACATGGATCCATGTCCTGAATCTTAAAAATTAGATCATGAAGGATCCGACCTCTAGATCCACACGCGTATCGGACACCTAGATCCGCACGCGTATCGAACACCTGCACCCGAGTCCGAGCAACTTAGGATAAAAAGGAAGATACCATACCTGGAAAACAACGGAACAAAGAAAGGTTGTGCGAAATATGAATCTTGTACCTATAGGCTGTAATCAATATGTCACAATCGAGTGCTCACGATGGTATTAGATTGTCAATGTATTAGCTTCTAGGCTAGCATGTGTATGTTACCATTACTTAATAATAACTCAAAAATTTAAGCTTATCAAATACACCTCAAGAAGCAAGCAATAACTAAATGGGATCACCATATATCTACGGGCAAATCAAGTTCCGATTCAACGAATAAATAACAATTCCTTCTCCCTTCAACTTTCTACGACATATATGCTATCTGTAGGCGTATGTAAATTCTAATTTAATCGATAAGCCGAATAATTAAAATAGTATTGGATTATTGATATCGGTTTAACGGTTTGTAAATGTTTTTGTATTTTATCCTATTGGCCTATCGGTTCCGATTAATGGTTTTATTGAGTTTTCTTAATGGTGTTAGTTATAACCCATTGAGATCTATCTAATTCAACTGATAATTGAAAAAGTCTTTCGATTCTTTTTGTGAAGACCGTTTCTCCTTCTCAACTCATCTACTCACAACATATTTTTTTCTTGATCAATGCATCTAGTCAACATTTCCAAGAAAAAATTAACATAATAAATTTATAAAGAAAAGTCACTGCCTCGCTTCGAATAAGCAAGACGTAATGACCACTAACCGATTAACCAAAAATTGATAATTGATTTTTTAGTGGTTTGATTATCGGTTTAGCATGTTTTCAAACCAATAACCGATAACATTCAAAACCTAGCTGAACCAACTGATAAACAGTCCTAGCTTTTATTGTAAAGTCAGTCAAAACAACTATACAGCAATTATGCTAGACATGATTCAAATCAGACTGATGTAAACAGTACTTGATTTTACACTAACCAAGGAAATATAGATGTTTTATAGATAACCTCTCATTCAAGATTCTGGAGACTTGTTGTTTCGTAGTATAAAAAGCAGTCAACCAAGAAAACGAAGAAACAAAGTATTTGTCAGAAGTAGCTAAGTGCATAATAATCCCCTTTGCACTAAGATAAACCAAATGACCATAAGTTGTGGCAACTCTTGCAGGAGTAACATTAGAAACAGTGGCAACTCTTCATAACATTAAATTTTTATAATTTTTTTAATTACATAGGGGATAGGTGAAGGAGAAATGGGGGAGGGATCACAAGGTGGGGAATTGAACCCTCACCAACAAGGTGAAAGTTCAGATAGCCAACCAACTGACCTACTAAGATCCCCGTAATTAAACTTTTAAGGGTCTCCTACTTTTAATATAATATAGATTGTGTGAATTACATTAGATGAGTGAAATTGGTTGTGGCATCTATTCAGGAATTGTCACAAGGAGACCATTGGTGCTGCAGCTTCATAAGACTGATGATGGACAGCAGGAATATGCAGAGTTTGGTCATATACCGAGAAGACGATTCACAGATTTTGGTATATCAAATTACCTCCATTCTTTCTTCTTCTGTTGGGGCATTGCTTTACCCCTTTCTGAATTTATATGAACTCTTTACTATTTCGTGACAATTAATGAATATTGAAGTAGCTACAAAACTTTTTTCTTTATAAGTGAGGTAAATGAGAAACATGATTACTTGTGCAAAGAAGAGTAGCCATATGCAGTAACTTAATAGATCGGTGGTTTTTGGGACAGACTATTAAATTTTAGTTGTATTAGTTTTTTCTTTCACTTTTCGTTCTCTTTCTCTTAATATGTGTGTGCTTGTATGTGTGCCCTCAAGCCCATGTTATCAACAGTTTTACCTATAAGTACTAGATAGTAGATTCTGATTCGACAAAATATGTGATTTCTTTATTTTTTTTTAACAGGCATGGTCCGCAAGGAGATTGCGGATGAAACTGATCGAATCACAGGGAAAACTAAGCAGATTTCTCCTGTTCCAATCCACCTGAGCATATATTCTCCAAATGGTATGATGTCCATGATTTCTTTATATGTGCTTAAGGATTCAATTATGGTCCCAAATAGTAATCTTACTCTACTTTGCATCAGTAGGGTTTTTAAATAGTTTCTGACGACAATTACTTATCATGTCTGCTTTTCTAAATTTCAACGAAGATGGGCTTGATGTTTTAGTATTTCATCTTTAACGTTCTGATTTATTGTCGAGAACGGATGGTCTTTTCTCTTGTTCCTTTTGGTGGTGACTGTTCTAAAGAGCGTATCATTCTCTTTATCATGCTAACTCCATACCATGTGTTTTGTCTTGGCAGTGGTCAACTTAACACTGATTGATTTACCTGGTTTAACAAAGGTGGCTGTTGGTATGCTCCATACATCTTTTCATTAGTTGCTTTCTTTTTAAGTCTTATCAAAGCTGTTTTCAATGCAACAATACTCATTACTGCAGAGGGGCAGTCTGAGACTATAGTCGAAGACATTGAAAACATGGTTCGAACGTATGTTGGGAAGGTAACGAGAAACTAATTACTTTCTGATCATGCTCTATTTTCTTTCTGTGGTGAAAAGAGTGGAGATATTTATTAGTATTGAGATGTTACTCATAGAGAGAGACTACTTAACCACAAATGGTGCATAAAGCTTTCCATCTATATGTGATGTAGGAAATGATTGGAGATTTAACCAGTTAGGATTTAGGAGTTCCAAAATTTCCTATATAGCTACATTTTACAAAATGACTACAGCCCTCACAAAATTTAACTTGGAAGTTTACCTTGTTCTTGTAGACAAAACCCACAAAATTATGTGGGACAAATACTTTTGTTTTGATAATATACTAAACATTCCTCCTTAACATTTGGTGATTCAGTTTGAATAGTGCATTTGAAAAAGAAAAAAAAACAGAACTACATGTCACAGATTGTGAGAAACTAAATACTGAGTAACTGAAAACTTTTTATATACTTCTTGCAGTCAGATTAATTGTTCTGAATAAATCACCTAAAGTCTGCCGTACCCTTGACTGGATCTCCGAACAATATTCAGTTTTTGTGGAATATAATGCCAAAGAAGAACTATTCTAATATTGGTTGAGTAAATTGTGACTATGAGCCAGTGAACACATTATTCGCTTGCTTGGTTTTCTGTTGCTGTCAGTTCTACGAAGGTTTTCTGTTGCTGTCAGTTCTACAAATTTGTCAAATTATGTCATCAAGAAAGCCCATCTGAATGAAACTAGTCCAAGTCTTTGCTTTCACATTATTTGCTAGTTTTTCCATTTATCTCCATGCATGGTTGGCTTGCAACTAACATTCATCCATGTGAAAATTAGGTTGCCTTTACTTTCACATTGTTTTCTAGTTATCGCGTTTATTTCCATACATGAGTTGTGTTTGGTTTGTATCTTCTCTTTATCTGATCTCTTTCCTCTCATGTAGCCCAACTGCATCATTCTAGCAGTTTCTCCTGCCAATCAGGATATTGCCACCTCTGACGCAATAAAACTTGCAAGAGAAGTGGACCCGACAGGTATAATCTTTTGATATTAACAGTTCGGGGACTCTGAGTTCAGTACTTGGGTACTTGTCAAAGAGTATCCATATTTTGGGAGGATGTCCTAGGGTTATCATTATCATTTATGAAGTGTCACATTGCAACCCGTGTAGGTGAAAGGACATTCGGAGTTTTGACCAAGCTAGATTTGATGGACAAAGGCACTAATGCTCTAGATGTGAGTTTTTTTTTTAATATTTGTTATATTACCTGGTAACTTCTTATTTTGGTTGATATCTATATTAATTTATTCATAAATCAGATAACATATCCGAAGCTCACTCTCTGAGTCTTTGTTTCCCTTTGTATACTATAATTTGGTAGCACAACTTGTTGTACGAGTGGTTGATTCTTTTTCCTTGAATTTAAGGTTCTTGAAGGAAGAGCTTATCGTTTGCAACATCCCTGGGTTGGTATTGTGAATCGTTCACAAGCTGACATAAATAAAAATGTAGACATGATCTATGCAAGAAGAAAGGAGCGTGAATATTTTGCTACTAGTCCGGAGTATGGGCATCTAGCTAGTAAAATGGGTTCAGAGTACCTTGCAAAACTACTGTCGAAGGTATACTTTTAGTTCTTTTCGTGTAAGGAGTTCCTAAATAAGTTGAGCAGAGTTCATATTCAGATTGATTCTATTTCAGCACTTGGAACAATTTATCAAGGCAAGAATACCAAGTATCACCTCACTTATCAATAAAAGCATAGATGAACTTGAATCGGAACTGGACCACCTTGGAAGGCCTATTGCTGTTGATGCAGGCGTAAGCTTTGACTTCTATATCTGTTGTTGTTACTGTTGATTGAGAGATATTCCTTTATCTCAGTAACTGAACTGGTCTATTTCAGGCTCAACTCTATACTATTTTGGAACTTTGCCGTGCCTTTGATAAGATATTTAAGGAGCATCTAGATGGTGGGTAAGTGGATCTTTTTTCCCCTTAATTTTCCAAAAATTAGGGAAACTAGCCTTCAAGACTGTGCTAGTCTTTCGTACTGTGTCAAGCTTAATGCTCATCATGTATGATGGTAAAATTACCTATTATTTTTTGTACTGAGATCACATCTCTATTTATTCATCACAGTTACATTATTTTATATTATATCTTCGTGCCTTGTGGCTAAGCTTGAAATAGTACAATATATGTTGGATCACATCATAGTTGTCTTCATTTACATCTTTTTACAAAATAAAATGTGTTAGATAATACACTTGTCCTACATTGATGTGTAAGAGTTTCTAAAGGGGTTTTAAATATATTAGCTTACTCATCTCATATCCTTTAAGGTTTGTGGGTTGGATTTTTTAGATTTATTAGCAAGGCATTAGTACCGAAAGTTGGGAACCTCAATTTCTCCTTACAAATTCTTCTGCAATGGCCTTCTCTCTTTCAACTCAACTTCTGCTATTATTATAAGAACTTAAAAAAATCTAAAGTGGAACCATAGTGGAGAACTATAAAGCACATGGGAATAAAATTTACGCGTTCACTTCTTAAGTGTGGTTTTCAGTAGGCATTTGAACTTATTCATGACTTTATCTATGGGACTTTTTTGGTTTTTTGGGGTGGGTGGGGGATGTGTAGAGTGGCAAGAGGACATTTGGAAAAGGGTGAAAAGAGACCACCAAATGTAACACGAAATCTAACTTCCAGTGTCGTAAGTACTTCAAAAATCAAAAGGAACCATAGTGGAGAACCATAGCACATGGGAGTTTGAAACACAAGGAGAGTTTTGGCAAATGTGAAAAAAGACCACCAAATGTGACAGAGTACCCATAAAACACAAGGATTTTGAAGAAACTTCACTCGTGAGAACTTGTAAAATGAAAAATGATCTATAGTATAGTCTATCTTGTACCCATAAAACTCAAGTAATTTAAATAAAATGGCAACATATTCCAGTAGACACGCCACACTAGTCTATCTTGTCTGTAAGGGATAACCTTCCAGTTTATTACTCTGCACACCCAGACTATATTCACCACGTATTAATCTGTTTTTGTCAATCAGGCGACCTGGTGGTGATCGGATTTATGGAGTTTTTGACAACCAACTACCTGCTGCTTTGAGAAAACTCCCGTTTGACCGATATCTCTCTGTGCAAAATGTGAGGAAAGTTGTTTCAGAGGCAGATGGTTACCAGCCTCACTTGATAGCACCTGAGCAAGGTTATAGGCGTCTAATTGAAGGGGCCTTAAATTATTTTAGGGGCCCAGCTGAAGCCTCTGTTGATGCTGTAAGTAATTATTCAAACTATATCAGGGTCAAATAGTTAATGTGGAAATCAATCCTAAGTTTATGTGAAACTACATATCAGGTTCACTTTGTGTTGAAGGAACTAGTGAGGAAATCTATTGGAGAATGTCAGGTAATGGTGTCCCGGGGCTGTGTTAATTTTTATTTTCCCTATATAACCCCTTTTCTCTTTTCCTTATTATTTCTAAACATATTGGTGGTACAGGAATTGAAGCGTTTTCCCAGTTTGCAATCTACAATAGCTGCAGCTTCTAATGAAGCCTTGGAAAAATTCCGTGATGAAGGTAGAAAGACTGTAGTAAGACTAGTGGACATGGAATCTTCTTACTTGACAGTGGATTTCTTCAGAAAATTACCTCAGGAGATGGAAAACCAGAAGGGGGGAAAGCCAGAAGCTGCTGCTGCTGTAGACCGGTATGGAGAGGCTCACTTTCGTCGGATAGGTTCAAATGTATCATCATATGTGAATATGGTGTCTGATACATTGAGGAACACACTCCCGAAAGCAGTGGTTTATTGTCAAGTTAAGGAGGCCAAACAATCTTTGTTGAACTACTTCTACACTCAGATTGGGAAGAAAGAGGTACCATCTCAATGATCATCCCAAATTAGCAGTTTCTTGATAGTACGAGTGCTGACAGTTTTTCTTAATGAAAATATGTTTCTCAGGGCAAGGCACTTGCAGAATTGTTAGATGAAGACCCTGCATTGATGGAGAGAAGAATGCAATGTGCCAAGAGGCTTGAACTCTACAAGAAGGCAAGAGATGAGATTGATTCTGTAGCGTGGGTACGATGAGATAAGAGACCTTTCTTCTATGCTACCACAAATTCACGACTTGGGTGAATCGATGTTGCTGCTTGTTCGAACATTTTGACAGCCTAAATTCTTTGATTGTTGTAGAATTTTATTGTTACATTATTTGGCTTGGATGAATTTTTGCTTTAATATGTATTTGTGAACTGAGTTAATACCACATTCAGTTGCCCTTCTGCTCAGGCTGCTGCTCCATTTTTGTACTTGATTTGATATCCTTCTCTTATGATGGACTTGGACTAAAAATGTTACTAAATTTATCCTTTTTACATCTGATGGGCTTGGATTAAAAATGTTACTACATTATGTAAAAGTAAGGCGTTGGCTAAAAAACCAACGAGCAAAGTAAAATACTCAAACACCAGAACCAAAGTAGGAGAATTGATCTCCACTGATAGTTGGCTCTTCCGTTAGGCAACGAGACACTTTAAGAAACTCTGTAAAAGCTTTCGCTTATACCACAATCAATGACAACAGCATACCCAGTGGGATTTTGGAGAAAGCAGAGTTTACTGTATACAAATGTTACCGTTAAAATGTGTGGTAGAGGTTGTTTTTGATAAACTCGCGGTTCAAAAAAGGAAACTAAATACCACACTCTGATACTAAAATAAGGATTTTACTCGTATACGCTGACAATGTAAAGAAGAGCATTTTAATATGAACGCTTCAGTGTATACAAGTTAAACCACTTAACATTAAAGTAACAAGTTGATAATCACAGGTATGGCTTTACACAGTTTACAAATTTTGGCTTTGGACAAACACAAGAATGCTAATGCAAAGATACTCACGTATGGTCTTCCTAGAATTTAAGATTTTAACTGTTTAGTGTCCAGAAACCTACAAATGAGAGCTCAACAAATCAAAAAGAGAATCAAAATGAACGCACAACACACCATACGAAGTAGAGACTCTACTTTCTTTTTTTCCATATTTGGACAAAACTGTACCATGGATACAGGAAAATTGATGCAGGGGGGTGGGAGGGGGCTAGTCAATTTATGTTTTTCCCAAACAGTAATCTACCCTTGCTTACCAGCATATTTGTTTTTCGTTATTACACAGAGGAAAGCAAATGTAGGGTTGTGAAAGAAGCAGCCACATCTAAATTACATTTAATGTTCAAGTACCAAAATTGGGTGAATCAAAGGGATACACTGATAATGAAGGAAATGAAACTGATACAATCTACCCAAGCAAAATAACTGCACAGTAAAATTGTTTCTCATCTTGGATTGAACATAAGGTCATTAATTTGATCAATTCGAATATCAGATATAGGCTCTATAGGTTGCTCATCATTGTCTGTTGAAGGCCCGTAGTGCAAAGGTTCTCTCGTGAATTCATCTGCAGAATAGATTGAAAGAAAACATTAAATGCTTGATCCCACAATTACGTAAAAACAACTACACATACATGTTCTCAATAAACAATGCTAAATTTGGGTTTTGCATGCATCAAGACAGAAATGCAAGGAAAATCCTTTCAACGGTCATTACCAGAAAGTCAGGTAACAATTACCATATATCATGCTGAAAGAAGTTGGAGGAGGGGTAGCCAAGAAGTTGAGACCAATGTAAAATCCTACAGCTAGTACTATAGTCATCATCGCATAAGCTGGCGCAGCTAATGCCCAGTACCTGATAAAACGAAGAACAATTTAACAGGATGATAAATATATCTTGTGACAAATAGTAAGTGACCAGCTAAGTTCTGCCAAGAAAATTCTTTTCATCTCGAGCATTCTACAAATGCTTTAAGTCGCTTTCATGCACTTGTAATTTCTGAAATGCAACCAGAGAGCTTATCAATCAAAATTTTGTGCATCCTCTTTCCAAGATGTTTGTTCAAAATAACCAAATGCCATTAGAGATCCAGGAATTGGAATAAACTAAGCTCAACCTAGTTAGTTGGAATACACCAGCCAGCTTCTGGCTCTGGTGTCAGACAAACCAGACAAACCAGCTAAGTAAAATTTGGAACTATGATACCATGAAATTCATAATAGCTCCTAATTTAAAAGGGGGCAGCCCGGTGCACTAAGCTCCCGCTATGCGCAGGGTCCGGAGAAGAGCCCGACCACAAGGGTCTATTACACGCAGCCTTATCTTGCATTTCTGCCAGAGACTGT
Organism: Solanum dulcamara; assembly: GCF_947179165.1. Lineage (NCBI taxonomy): Eukaryota > Viridiplantae > Streptophyta > Magnoliopsida > Solanales > Solanaceae > Solanum > Solanum dulcamara. The sequence continues at coordinate 19,468,507 of NC_077240.1, forward strand.
TTTCAAGGCTCGAACCCGTGACCTCCTAGTCACGTGACAGCAACTTTACCAGTTACTCCAAAGCTCCCCTAATTTAAAAAGGAATTTTTTTAGAGACAAGATGTAAAGATGACACAAGCCTGCAAGTGAATCTTGTTTACCTGCTTGGATAGTAAACAATTCCCAAAGAGTGCAACCAATGTTCGGGAAGATATGCCCACACCAGAAAAAGAACTGCTCATGGAAAACAATAGAAACCAATCAGACTTCCGTATGCATGAAATCAAATGAATGTTGTGACCACTGGATTACCAGTGGAATCAGGTTAAAGCAAAGCAGATACACATACAAAATATGAGAGCTCAAAATTTTACAACAGACAACATCTTGCGGAAAAACCAAAACTAGTATTTGCATCTGTTTTCAATATTTGCAGAGTCATATATCCAGAGATTTCAACAGCCTTGTATTTCAACACCCAAGAAAAATCAATTAGCATAATCTTCTGCCCTTTATCCAGATGCTGGTGATGCCTGCGCACAAGCATTTCCAGGAAGGCAAAGGTTTCAAACCAAAAGACAAGAACAAGTGATTTTATGCCATGATGAGCATTGCCAAGGAAGATAATCGCAGCACATTATAATACTAAAAATTCAACTGTAAAAACACTGAGGGGCCGTTTGGTTTGGATACAAGTTACGATGGGATAAGTTATGCTGGGATTAGTTATACTGAGAGTAATTTTTGTTGCTTGTTTGGTTTGTCATATTTAAAATTATATTCATTTCATAAATCTAAGAATAAGTTGTTTGTTTACCAAAATACCCTCCACTTTATTTAATTTTTCTTTTACATTTACTTAGCAAGCTTTAGTTATTCATTTACATTTACTTAGCAAGCTTTAGTTATTCATTCTTAAAAATAAAATTTTCATCTTATTTAACTAAAATATTTTTGTGTTTGCTCCATGATTGTACCGTGTGTTTTTAAAATTAAACTTTCATCTTATTTAACTTGAAAATAAAACTTCCATTTTATTTATCTTTAAATAAAATTTCCATCTTATTTAACTTAAAAATAAAACTTTCATCTTATTTAACTTAAAAATAAAACTTTCATCCTATTTAGCTTAAAAATAAAACTTCCATCTTATTTAGCTTAAAAATAAAACTTTCATTTTAAGTTTATTAAAGTAAAACAAATTTTATTATTAAAATTATCTACATTTTAAAGTTATTTCCATTTTAATTGATATATAAAATATAATTTAAGTGAGTAATAAACTATTTAATTAAAATATGTAATTTAGTAGTGAAGTGGACATTTTAAGAGAAATCAAAATATAAATAAACATAAGAATTAGACAAATAAATTCAACTTATAATATATTCATAAATAGAAATTGTATTTATAAAATTTAATTTTTTAATAGAAAAATATATTATCATAAAAACAACGATTAATTAAGGTTGTGGATGTTATTATAAATGTTGTTAAAAAATAATGTTAATATACATGAATGTAAAAAGTAGTGTATAAAAGAGAGTTTAAGAGGGTATTTTTGTTATTTAACATAGTTTATCCCAAGATAAGTTATCCTGAAATTACTATTCCATCCTCAGGAAGGGATAACTTATCCTAGTATCCCATCCTTTGCAACCAAACAAAGGATCAAAGGGTACTTAAAAATTATCCTGAGATTAATCCCTTTTATCCATCACACCAAACGACCCCTGAATATTCAAACACAGGGATATGATCTAACTAACAGACTAAGCTTCTTAAAGATGAGGATGGGTAGACCTGTAGCAACAACAGTCGTAATTGAGCCAACAAATCCATAAACTTCAGAAGTCTTGGGTCCCTGATCTCCAGAAACACCAAATCCTGAATCTCTGTCGTCTGGGTCTGGAAAGAACACAGTGGCCTTCCTATTCTTGGAAAAACTCAAGATCCTCCTAGGGCTATTAACGGAACGAGGATCTTCCCAACCTTTATCTTCCAGCATCACGATATCTCAGAAGGGCCAAAGCGTCACTCTGAATAAGATTTATACCTGTCCCAACAATTGCCAAAACGCCCAATGCAGAGATGTTAGAGCGCGGAAACTGCCTCTAGAGATGTTAAGCCATTTCCAAAAAAGACCCATCAAGCAACTCACAGAATAATAACAATGGCGATCATTAGTTCCCTTGAAATTATGTGATGGACAGAGCTAGCAACCAGGAACTCATCCTTATTTAGGAATATGTTTCAGGTACTATTAATTACGGAAGAAATTAATTAAGAAAAGGAAGAGAACTTAATAGTCAATTACGTAACAAGATGTGCTGCTAAACTTCCAATGGAGATAAGCTAGAAAGGATAAAAGATATCGCAACAGAGAAGAGAAGAAGAGAACGAGGAAAAAAAGAAGTTGCAGCAGTAGGTATATCGCAGAAGAGAAGGAGGAGAAGGAAAAACAGAAAGCAGTAGCGAACCCACAGGTCTGAAAATATTTGAGAAAGTAGCGAACTTTTTCTTCTTTAAAAGTAAACTTTAAAATAAAAAAAGCGAACACTTCTGTTGCTTCACCTTGCTCCACGCTTCCTCCTGGCATTGCCTCAACCATCTTAAGGCGCAAGACCCACCCCTCGCTTTGCTTCAAAGCTTAAAGCGAGCTCTTTTTACAACACTGAGTTTAACAGAACCAGACTTGGCAATTATACCAATACAACGCTGCCACATTACACATGGTGATATTTTGAATGCTTCGATTAGATCAACAATCCTCTAAAACAAAACTGCTACATATTGGTTCATTTTTGAACTTAAAGAGTCTTAGGTCAATTTTTTCTGTCTCTCACTTCAGAACATTCAGAAAACAAAGAGATGAATAAATGGACAAAATACTAAAGATATAATGCAGAACATAAGGAGGGCATATGGACAACGAAAAGCAAATTGGATTGTTTTTTCTTTCTTCCGAAAGGTTTATTGAGACTCCCTGTGACCCTATTTAATCAAACACTTGTTCTTTCTTTTAGGGGGCATTGCAATTGCTATATTGCTTGCCCTAAAATCAGAGTTTCCCTCTACTGAAGATCAAACTGAGCTACAATATTACTACTACTTAATCATTTAATACAATTGAACTATTGTAAAATCAAAACTCTATTACGTAATAATCCATTTGGTGTTTCCTTTTTCAATCTCCAAACTGCAGCATGTCATTCAATGTGGCAGTGAGATATAACCTAAGCTAAGTAGGTGAGCCAAACGGAGATGGACCCATGATTCAAAAGTTCCCGTTGCACCATTGCATATTCAGAAGGAATCCATCAATTTTTTCTATATTTCAGCTCGGTCTCACGTAATCCCAGAATGAAACAAATACAACATAAAACCAATTCATATTATAACTCCCAAATGCAATTAGATAGACATGTATGGATTAAATCCACAGAGAAAAACTGCTTATCGAGTTCCTTGAGCTGCTACCCAATTTGTATACATCTCAGCTACTGAAATTGAAAAGGATAAGGTGGTTGTCAATTTTCCAGCTTTGTCATTAAATCAATGCACAACGGAACTCAAAGCTTTATAAGATCTCCATTGCTAGAATTCACCAAAATTCCTTCGCCGTAGATCCCTTTCTTTGTTTGGGAAATTTTGTTTGCCACAAAAGAAAATCTCACGTGATTTTGAAGTCAAATGTTTCAGGTCAAAATACATACTGAAAAAAATAAAACAAAAATAAATTTAAATAAAAGCATCTGTAATCATTTAAAAATTTATTAAATTTAAATTTATAAATGATTTATATTATAGTAAATTCAAAATATATTAGTCGAAATAAATTGTATGAATTAATATAATTGGGTTAATTATTTAAATTCAACAAATATGGATTTAATTAAGGAAAAATTATCAAATTACACACCTTATATTCCTATATTTTCAATTATTCCCTATCATTTGTAAAAATTTCAAAAATCCATCTTCTGATACATACGAATGATATTGATACATCACGATTTGATACATAAGTCATTTTCATGATACATCACTAGTTGATACAAACCAAACACACGATGTATCAGTAAAACATATTTTTATTATGTTCATGATATATTAGATGTTATAAGCTGATTCATAAATTTTATTGATATTACAATCCAGCCAATCAGATTTAAGTGACATGGCATAGTGGGCTTTAGCGAATGGGTTTGTCATATCCCTGTGTTTGAATATTCAGGGGTCGTTTGGTGTGATGGATAAAAGGAATTAATCTTAGGATAATTTTTAAGTACCCTTTGATCCTTTGTTTGGTTGCAAAGGATGGGATACCATGATAAGTTATCCCTTCCTGAGGATGGAATAGTAATTCCAGGATAACTTATCCTGAGATAAATTATGTTAAATAACAAAAATACCCTCTTAAACTCTCTTTTATACGCCACTTTTTACATTCATGTATATTAACATTATTTTTTAACAACATTTATAATAACATTCACAACCTTCAATTTTATGATAATATATTTTTCTATTAAAAAATAAAATTTTATAAATACAATCTCTATTTATGAATATATTATAAGTTGATGGCAAAGGTTCCACTCACTACATCACACTCAATTTAGATCAAATTATTCACTTTTTATGCCAATGTATGACTATCTGTATGGTACAATGAATAAGTCCTCAGATACATTGTATAAAAAGTCACTTGAGAGGAAAGCAGAATTGCCTGATGTGGTGCACCTAACACATCTAACAACCCCAAAATCCATCTACCATCTACGTTTAGGGCTTGCATCCTTAGCCTCAAAGCCTCAAGCTTCCAAGTGGTATTTTTGGTTAATATGGCCTGTCACGCTATGGTCGTTTTTGATTACTTATCTTTATAGTCACACATTTGTTGTTGAGAGAAATTTATTCAGAAATCTCAAAATACAAACTTGGGCAATCCCAAAACTTGGGAATTTCTATATCCAACAATAATGTTTTTTATGATAATAGAATAAATGACTAGCGAGAAGTATTCATAGAACTATATGAGAACTTTTTTATAAATTTAGAACTTCAGGGAGGAAAATAGTTGGACCCTTATTTCCACTGTTTCTTGGTGTTGCTGTTGGTACATGCACGCTGCAAATCTAGAAAATCGGTATCTAAATTCACAGTGCAATTGTTGTAGCCCCATCTGTTGTAAGACACCAGAACTGGACACCGCAACTCCACTATTTAAAGTCTTGAAATCTCATGACTTTTTTTGCAGGCTTTTTTAATTATAATAGAACTTCTTTTAATTCATTTTGACAATGGAGAATTTAGTGATAGCTTAAAGGTCCAGCATCCCTCCAATAATGCTGTCTGGTGTAGAAAGCATTTCACTTTTGTTTAGATTCCAGATGCTTAGACCATATGAAAATGAGAACACATTAACAATAGGAGTGGACACCAATAATCAAGGTAAGAAGAATATTCTTTAGATATATTAAGCACATTTAGTTGTAAAGAAAGCTACCTGGTTAACAGAATCGACAACAGTCCCCATGGATGTCTGGTAACTTGGTCTTATGAAATTGTCTGCAGAAAGACCGACTCAATCAATTACTCAGGAACGTTACATGCACATTCTTCTATGTTTAAAGTAAGTGAATAGGAACTCAAAAAAGGGTAAGGCAGCAAAGAAAGCCACACTGACACTAAAAAAAAAAAGGAGGGGGTGAACATCTTGAAGGAAAAGACTTGCACTTTCATTTATCTATCACAAGAAGATATAGAGATCAGATGCTAGAATCTTCACTTATTATATTCCAGATTCAGATCACATAAGAAAATTGAACATGTTCACATTAATAGGCTTCCGATTTCACAGCTTTTGTAAAAAAAAATCCAACTGACAGAGAAAAACAGAATCTTTTGCAGCAACAATATCTCCAGAAAATGTACATTACTAAGATTGAAGAAGCACTTATAATCTAGAACTATAAAACATCAATCTTCATAATAGATGACAATAAAGCAAAAAAAAAAAAAGGCAGAACCCACGTCTTTAAATATGTTTGGGTACATGCACCCGCCGCTTTATCATGAATTTATTCCTGCTCACATACATTCCTAAGTACCAGACTAAACTATTCCCAAGCGTATTCACTCGTCACTCTGAGAGGACGCAAAACATTACAAGCACAACAAACTACAGGACTAAATGATGTACAGCAATGTATAAGTTTTTGGTCACACCATAGAGACTCATCACTCTGAGAGGACGCAAAGCGTCACAGATATAACAAGCTAACAGATTGCATCAACTCAAGTTAAACGGAAACCCACAAGTATCAAAAAAATAAAATCTTTAACGGAGAAACAATAAATTTGTCGGTGCAAAATTGAGCACACGCAAACCAGATGAAATTACAAGAGATCTGTTCAAACATAATTAGACAAAAAAACAAACAAACAAATTCCTAACCAGATCAAAGCAAAACTAGCGGCAAAATACAAAATCAAATCTCAAAATTCGGAAAGAAAGAACAGCGAGCTATGATAAATCAACCGGTCCGGAAATGTTGCAGATCGGAGCAAGGAAAATGCAGTAAATTAAAGAATGCAAGGTTTGATATTGAGGAGATGAATCAAAAAGCATAGATCGGGAAAAGAGAAATCAAGATCTGAAGCTTACCAAAGAGAGAAAAATGGAGGCACAAAAAGGGAGGGAATATGTGAGATTGTGAACAACTCCCGAGTCTGTTTGAGATATATTTATAGCCCAAAAACCAAATTTGGTGAACAGGTAAACTCTGCCCTTTTTCTTTTCGCACTCCACACGTTTGCCTTTGAATGGTTACTCTTTTTTTTTTCTTTTCTTTTCTTCTTTTCACTTTTTTGTGAATTGACTAGCCTAACATAATTTCATTTAAATTTATAATTTTAGAACCATCTGTTTAGATATATAATTTGGGACCATGCTTTCAAATTCTAAAAAAATAAACAAATTTAGAGATTTTAAAACTTTTTAAAATGTAAACTTAATTCATAAGTTTATATTTTCTAAAAAAAAAATCTCATTATTGACGTAAAGAAATTGTTCATATAATGTAAAAGAATTACATCAAAGGTTAGTTACTACTATTAGATTAGTGAATTTATATAAAATTACGTGTATTTAAAAGTTTGTGATTGTAATTTTTTTATTTACAAAATAAATATATAAATATATGATTTATTAATGCGGTACCTTAAGATATTTCAATAGCTTATTCATGAATTATAATTTGCTCATTTAGTAAGATTATATAAGAATTAAGTAAATTTTAATAGTTTTAACAACTTGCAAAGTTTTCACGTTTATAAGAAAAAAAATATAACTAATTTTTTTAAAAAAAATACATGTCCAAATAATACTTCTATCTTCAAATTATATCTTAGGCATCCGCTTTTGATCATTAAGTGCACTAATTTTTTTTAATCTTTTCTTTTAACCGTGTACATCATTTTTAGCATAAACTAAGAAAGAAGGGACATATTCAATTTTAGATAGGATTGTTTATTTGTTTACAATTCGGAAGTGGTTGTTGTTTGTACGAGAATCAGTTCTAGAAATAAGAATATAAATGTGTGACTTGTTTATGCTCATGGCTCTTTGATAGGTACTTTAAACTTGTTTTTTTTCCCCTTTGTTTTCTTCTTTTTTGGCAAACTAAACAATGACAACTCCCTATTTTTAATGGTATGTGGAGAAAGAGCTGGTTTGGTTTTTAGCTACACTCCATTTTAGACTAAAAGATTATTTATATGGTGATTTGTAAGAGATTTTGTTTGCACTTAATAAAGAGTTAAATTTTAGTAATTATTTATATTTATATATTCAAATTCACTGAGTGATTTTGAAAAGATATGCATATACATTTAATGGTTGAAGATATCAAATATTTTTATTTTTATTTTACTTAAAATATATGAAGTTAAAGTTGAAGATATATTGTATTTGATTATACTCGTCGTAAAAAGATATTTGCAAATATGTACTTGAAGTTTGTAGTTGAAGTTCATAAAAGTCCAAACACAATTTTTATATAAGTCTGTATCTCATCGTAAAAGTGTGTATAAATGTAACACTCCAAATTTTTTTCGCCAAGACTCGAACCGTTCTTCATACGTGTGTAGATTCGAACTGAGTGACTTCTAATTGTATTTATGAGTTAGGATCAATTCCTAAGTATTTGAAGAGTATTAGATGTGGTCTAGGTTAATGAGGGATCTCTAACACCAACCCGAGTCTAAAGAATTTCTATCGGCTAAGATTTCGGATGAGTTCGAATAAGGGTCAACTTCAAACGAGCATAACTTTCATAATATTAAGAGTTAGGTATCCCATAACCTATCAAATTAAAGGTCTTTTGAGTCTTCTTTTCAACGCCCCAAGATTGCATTTTTTGGAGTTTGGAATCAAAAGTTATGACCATTTTACTATAGACTATCACTGCAGCAATTTCAGGCCTGGCGCTGGAGTGGCGCCCGGCGCCACTATAGCGCCCGAAATAGCCTCAGTAGTTTGTGTGATGGCGCGGCGCGCCACTATAGCGCCTGCAGGGTTTTGAACGCGTTTTTCAGTTTTTTCTTGAGAAAATGGAATTATGGACCTTTTTCACCCATCCTATATCAAACCTACTACATTAGGGATCACCATTAAAAACTTTAGAAGAGACAATATACATAGTAGTTATTCTGAATTCCTATAGATGTTGTGACTCGTTAAAACTTTATTAGAAAAACCTAGTGAAAAAAGCCTAATGAAGGAAAAAGAGTACACACATCTGATAATACGCCTGGAGTGCTGCCTCATTAAAAACCTTACCAGAAAAACCCAATAGTATAAAACTTTGGCTAAGGAAAAAAGAGTACAGTGTGTATTTTGCTCCTCCTCTAAAAAAAAGAGTGCAGCGCGTATTTTTCTCCCCCTGATGAAAACATCACTTAATATCTCAAAGACGACGCATTCCAATTTTGTATCTTATTTTCTCAAAGGTTGAAGTTGGCAAGGCTTTGGTGAACATATTTGCTAAATTGTCACTTGAACGAACTTGTTGGACATCTATTTCACCCTTCTTTTGAAGATCATGAGTGAAAAAGAATTTTGGTGAAATATGTTTTGTTCTATCTCCTTTGATGTATCCTCCCTTCAGTTCAGTTATACATGCAGCATTGTCTTCATACAATATTATTGGAACATCTCTTTTCAAAGAAAGGCCACATATTTCTTCAATGTGTTGAGTTATTGATCTTAACCAAACACATTCTCGACTTGCTTCATGAATGACTATTATCTCTGCATGATTGGAAGAAGTGGCAACCATAGTTTACTTTGTTGAACGCCATGATATAGTTATACCACCACACGTAAATAAATAGCATATCTGCGATCGTCCTTTATGAGGATCAGACAAATATCCCGCATCTGCATAACCAATTAATTGTGACGTGGATTCATTTGAATAAAACAATTACATATCAATGGTCCCTCTGAGGTATCTGAATATATGTTTAATTTTATTTCAGTGTCTGCACGTTGAGGAAGAACTAAATCTTGCTAACAAGTTTACTGAGAAAGTTATATATGGTCTAGAATTATTGGCAAGATACATTAATGCATCAATTGCACTAAGTTATGGTATTTCAACACCAATAAGCTCTCCATCATTTTTATGAGGTCGAAACGGATCTATATTTATATCAAGAGATTTCACAATCATTGGGGTACTCAATGAATGTGCTTTATGTCACGACCCAACCCCGTGGGCCATGACTAGTGTCCGAATTGGACACTTGTATACACGCCTATTATCTATAATCAATCGACAACTGGACATGATATGGGCTTTATATGGGCAACACTTCATCTCAAAATTGTCACTTTTATATATACCGATATTACATGTCTCCTAGGGAGTTAAAATTTTCAAAGATAGGATAGAATAATATGCAAGCCGACAAGGATGCACAACATAACACATCCCAAAATAAACATTTACATACGCAAGCCGACGAGGCTATCACTCCGAATGAAAATATCCCAAAACATAAGCCATACTAGTGTAGCCGAATGACATTTATATACAACCCACGCATGTGTCTACAGACCTCTAAAAGAATTAACAAAAACAGATAACGGGATAGGGGCCCGTCGTACCACTAAATACACAAATATATACATTATAAGGATTGGTACCAAAAGCTTAGGCTCCGAGATAATGGAGCACTTCAAACCCGCTGAGTAGAATTTTAAGATGTCGGCTCTCCAAAATGAGTATATGTACCTACAGGCATGAAACGCAGCCCCTCCAAAGAAAGAAGGGGTCAGTACGATATATGTACTGAGTATATAAGCATAAAATACAATAAGAAAAATCATCGATAAAGTAGAGGTTTCAAAAGACAAGTATGATACTCAAGAAGTCACTGTACATGTGCCTTATGAAATAAAGTCATGCATACTTATATCATATATCATAACCGGCCCTTTAGGGACTCGGTGAATCCATCATATACATATATATCATATTCATCCCATTATGGGCTCGGCGCCATTATCATGTCCTCAGATCATATCATCATATATATATATATATACCGTATCCGGCCCTCTAGTAAGGGACTCGGTGAACAATGCAGTAAAACTGTGCACGAATACATACCCATCTCGGGACTCAGTGAAAGATACATTAAGACATGCACGAGCAGAGTAGTGAGTAACCATATGCATTTAAATCATCATTTAAGACTTAATGGAATAATCAAAATGAACCATTGTTTGAAAATTAAGACGGTAGTCATTTCAAGTAACCTTCGGTTGCCATTATAAATTATGCCAAATATGAATTATACCAAATTATGACTTGTACTAAAATATGACTTATACCAACAAAGGTGACTGGAATCATACATATGAGTCAAGGCATAACGATATAAATTCTAAAAATTAAGAACATTCGCCATCCTAATATCTCTAAGAATAAGAGCTTCGTTGGAATTCTATACATTTGTCGTCCGTTTGTTACATAAGATCATACCAAAAGAAAGAAAAGTTAGCTTTACATACCTGGATGTCTAACTAATATCCAGTGGCTATGACTACTCTTTATGTTTGTAAGTCTACAAATAAGAGAGTAGCACTATAATTAGGAATTCTAACGAAAATTGGACAGCATTTTCCCTACAATTCGTACCTCCAAATTAACTCCAAAACAGCCCAAACAGTGCATAAATTCAGCACCATTTACTTAAAAACAACAACCACCTTATTCACAAGTTATATACCAATAAATTTCTGCACAACTACTTCAAAAATGACCTTAAAACAGCCCACAACCAACACATGTCGACAACAATATTAGCGGATAGATTTCTGTCTCCAATTAGTTATTATAATTACTTCAATTTAACCCATACAAATATGTTATTCTACTTCAATCAAATTTTACACATTCTTTGTAGTTTACACCTTAAACATACCTTAACCATATCATGCATAAAAACAACATCTAACAGCCCCAACATAACTTCACAACACAATAGAATATTTGAACTCAAAAGTCCTTACACCAAAAAGATATAAAACCTCTTCTTAATTCCGTCTTTAAAAACACCAAAAATGAGCAATAAACCTTCTTTTAACATCTTTAATTCCCTTATTTAGACTTATACAATAATATCCTAAATTATTCTTCTCAAAACAAACCAAAGATCAAAGTAACTCTCGAAAGTTAGAAATCAAAATTTTTGGACAGCTTTTCAAAAATTTCAGATTTATGTTTTCAACATCTATAGCATGATTCCAATGAATTCCATGGAAGAATCAAGTTAAAACAATAAATAATTAACTTACCTTAACCTTGGAGAGATTTTTGAAGTTCAAAGAGTGTTGGGACGTTATTGGATAGGTTTTGAGATAAGGGAGAAGTGGGAGAGAATTCTGGAAATTTTTGTGAAGTGTAAATGTTGAAAATTGCCTGATCTTTGCCCCTTTTAATTGGGCTCTTTTGGATCGGTTTTTGGGCTAATTTTTGGATCAAAAATAGTTTATTATGTGGACAACATATTAGGCTTTTGTCCAAAAAAAAATTATTTGAATTTGGCAGCTCAAAATCCTCATCCATTCCACCAACAATAGGCTGCCAGAAAAATTTCAGAATTGGGTTTTCCCACAATTCACTTATATTGGCCCAACAATAAGTCGTTACTTAGTTTAATAGTACCATATAACCAACCCATTAAATTTACACCATGTCCAAATCTTAATACCTCTTCAACTTACTACTCCTCTTAGAATTAAAAAAAAATTACATGCCACCTTTTAAAATTTCAAACCATTGCCACACTTTCATTCCATTTCCAACCAATACATTCACCTACAAGTCATGGTTTCTCATATATGTATGAATATTCCACGCTGAGTACAATATACTAAAACGTTAGCGAATGAAAAATATGGGGTATTACACTTTATTCATATAAAACCTCTTTAAAATATTTTCATTATATGTTGACTGATGGACAAATATGTCATTTGTAAAATATTCAATTTTTAGACCAAGACAAAATTTTGTCTTTCCGAGATCTTTCATTTCAAACTCCTATTTTAGATATTTTACTGCCTTTGAAAGTTCTTCCGGAGTTTCAATAATATTCAAATCATCAACATATACTGCTATTATGAAAAATTCAGATCCAGACCTTCTCATAAAGACACAAGAGCAAATTGGATCATTTTTATATCCTTTTTTAGCAAATTTTTGCTAAGACAATTATACCCGTATAAGAATTTCTGAAGCTTTATTGAGCAATTTTTTCGAGAATCTTTGTATACTTTGGGAACTTTGAATCCTTCGGGAATTTTTATAAAAATATCGTGGTCCAATGAGCCATGTAAATAGGCAGTGACCACGTCCATTAGGTGCGTTTCAAGCTTTTCATGAACTGTCAAATTCATTAGATACCTGAAGGTAACTGCATCCACCACAGGGGAATATGTTTTCATATAGTCAATGTCAGGTCTTTGCGAAAAACCTTGGGCTACAAGTCGTGCTTTATATTTTACGACTTCACCCTTTTTATTTCGTTTATGCACAAAAACTCATTTGTACCCTATTGGCTTGACACCTTCAGGTGTTCGGATTATTGATCTGAAAACTTCACGTTTTTTAATTGAAGTTAACTCTACTTGAATTGCGTCCTTCTATTTTGGCCAATCATTTCTCTGTCTACATTCATCGACAGATTTTGATTCAAGATCCTTATCTTGTTACATTATTTCAATGGCAACATTATAAAAAAAAATATTATCGACTACAATATCATTTCGGTTCCACCATTTTCCTGTCGAGACATAACTTATTGAGATTTTTTCATTCTCATTATTTTCAAGTACTTAGACCTCCTTAGTGGTATCACCATTTGTTGTGTCTCTGTGCTCTTCTTAAGCATTTGCCTTCAAATTATGATCATCTTGATCATTTATTCCTTTCATTTTTTGAGGATTTTTATCTTTGAAACCAATTGGTCTTCCACGTTTTAAGCGTGGCCTAGACTCATTTGCCTGAACAAGTTGTCCTACCTAGACATCAACTCGAACTTAAGCATTAGCAGCTGAGATATGCGATTTAGTAACCCGTGGAAGGTTAGAAAATACATCCGACAGTTGATTTGCAATATTCTGCAAATAAATCATCTTTTGAACTTGTTGATCACATTGATTTGTTTGAGGATCTAAATGAGATAGTGACAATGAATTCCAATCTATCTCATTTTTCAACTGCTTATGTTCTCCCCTTAATATTGGGTATACTGATTAATCAAAATAACAATCAGCAAATCTTGCCGTAAATAAATCTCTAGTCATAGGTTCCAAATATTTTATAAAAAAAAGAAATTCATCCCCAATATATATTCCTAATTTTCTTTAGGGACCCATTTTGTGCGGTGCGGTAGAGCAATTGTGGCATATACCGCATACCCAAATATTTTAAGATGAGATATATTTGGTTCCCTGCCAAACTCAACCTGTAATGGGGAAAATTCATAAAAATTTATTGGTCTTATGGGCACAAGTGTTGCTGCATGCAAAATAACATGCCCCCATACTGAAATAGGAAGTTTTGTCCTCATTAGCAATGGTCTAGTTATCAATTGAAAGCGTTTAATCAATGATTCTGCTAGACCATTTTGAGTATGAACATGAGCAACTGGATGCTCAACTTTATTCCAACCGACATACAATAATTATTTAAGGATTGAGATGTAAATTCACCAGCATTATCATGATGAATTGTCTTTATTACATAATCTGGAAATTGTGTTCTTAACCTTATAATTTAAGCTAACAATCTCGCAAAAGCCATGTTGCGAGTTGATAATAAGCACACATATGACCATCTTGTAGATGCATCTATCAAGACCATATAATATTTAAATGGTCCACATGAAGGGTGAATTGATCCACATATATCACCCTATATACGTTCCAGAAACCCAAGGGATTCAATCCTAATCTTAGTTACTGATGGTTTAATAATCAGTTTTCCTTGAGAACAAGCAACACAAGATAATTCCTTAGATTGAAGAACTTTCTGATTCTTCAAAGTATGACCATGCGAATTCTCAATAATTCTGTGCATCATATTATAACTGGGATAGCCCAACCGATCATGTCATGAGTGTTACTGTATATAAATAGAAGGAGAATGAAAATGGAAAAGGCTTGTTGTTGTTTTTTCCACAGATCTAGAGAGTGAAAAGAGGAAGGATACAGATCCAAAAATCTATTTAAGCCAAAAGTAGAACGAATATCCAAAAATCTAAACATATATTCAACTACAGCTTATAAGAAATTCAAAATTCTCAGTCTCTGATATGGTAAAAGTTCTCATGAGGTTTATGATTCATTAACCACATGATTAGGATATAATTTTCCAATATTTTCAAGCTCTACTCATGTTTTCAAGATATTGGTCATCCGTCCCATGTTCATATTGTTTATGTCTTATTATAATTATTCATGCATGATTCTCACATACTTAGTGCATTTTATGTATTAATGCACAGTTTTTGCCTATATTGTATCATAGTGTAGAGTCCGACGATCATCACGCATCTCTTACTTGTGGCTAGATTTGAGCGTTATTCTTCACTATTGATGAGTCCTCATATTTCGAGGACGTGACAATTTATATCTTCTTTATATTCCTATGACTTGTTTCTTGTTATGGGTGAGATAGGAACTTGTCTTATGCTTCCATCTAGACTAGTAGAGGCATGTTACATATTCATGTAGTCTATGTTGTCTTTCTATTGAGTGGACACTTTATTTTTGCATCTATGTTTTAACCTTATTGATTTTAACTTTTACTATTAGCAAATAAAAACAAGGCAGAATCCATCAGTGACTTCCTAAAGTTGGCACCAACTTTCACTTAGACACCTCAACTAGCTAGACTTTATTCATTTTAGACACCTCAAGTAAGGTTTTAATGTGTTATTTTGACACTTTTTTGCCAATCACCCAAATATATAGAGTGCATGTAATGCACTCGCCATGACGTGTCAAAGTGGTAAATTAAACGAAGACACGTGACAAATAAACTAAATAGAGCTGGAAGAAGCTGCTGAATTAGTTGTTGGTGACCTCCTGCCAGCAATAATCTTATCAAGAGATCTGAAGATCTGAAAAGAAAAAAGTTCATTCTGTTGAGCAGATCTAAAGGACAAAAATCCAAAGGCAAAGTTTTTATGTTAAGTTTTGTTTGTCAGAGTGCTGCTCGATGATCGAAATCCCAGATGGTTGATGTTATGCCCTATTTTTAATTGAGGTTAGATAAAACACAACATACAGACTCTAAAAGGATTAATTATTGTATAGAGTCGCCACCTAATTTATTAAGGAAAATAATGAAAACCTATTTGATGCATGACCTGTATGACTCACGTTTTAATCTGCGAAAAACCAGTTTAGATTCTAGATAAGGGTTTACATTATTCCAAAGGAAAGGTGTTAGGCATCCTTCGAAATCCACAAAATGTGGTACCCAGCTAGACTTAATTCATCAAAAAGGGAGGAGATAAAATTATTATTTGCAAGTATAATAAACATATATATAAAAATATATACACTAAAATTGTATAACAATATATGTATAAAAAAATATGTACTAAGTAAGTAAAGTATATTATCACCAATTATGTGTAGAAAAATATGAGAAATGTATATGTATATAAAAAAGTAGTTTTTATGCAATATTAAAAGAATAGACCTTTATTCATATGAACAAAGAACTCTTTTATCATATGAAAAGAAAAATAATTTTGAATATCATTTGCAGAAAATATCTCCGAATACATGTACAGACACTTAGTAAAATATTAATAATGAATAAATTATTATCAAAATAATTTTAAAATATGTGTGTATATATACTATAAAAAATAGAATTCTATTTTATAGTAAGCTCAGAGGCGTAACTGTAATAAGTGTTACATTCCTATTAGAACGTCATGGTGATTCATAAAAAAAATTAATTCAATTGTTCAAAAGAGATTTTAAAAGAAAATAGTTTAATTTAAGGAGTCACCATAATTTTAGGATAATTAGAAACCAATCAATTAATTAAAAATGTCTACAAATTCAATGGATCCTAAGTAAGGGGTTCAAGTTATTTCAGAGAGAAGGTATCATCATCCTTCGAAATCCACAACTGCAGGTCCCAGCTAAACTCAGCTTTTAAATTGAGGAGATGAAAATATTGCGCAAATATGTAATGAAATATACATAAAGAATAAATTAAAACAATAATATAAGGAACGGCCTAATGTTTGCCTAACGTTAATAATATACACAATAATAAATTAAATATATTATTCGAACTTAATTCAAATAGCTTTTTCAGGAAGCAATTCTGAGTACTTGTAAAAGACTTAATAGAAGTGTTAGTAAGGAATAAATATGATGATGATGATGATAATAATAATAATAATAATAATAATAACTAAAAATAAAATCCATCTTATAAACATGGAAGGCCTTGGAAATCGACGGTAATTTCTTCATCGACCTATTAGGTGTAATCTCTATTTAATATGATGAATTACAATAATAATTAAAAATAATAAAATTATTTCAATAAAATGGCGTGAAAGCCATGACAACCAATAATTGATGAAACAATCGACATAATAGAGACAACATATAAGATATTTGAGAAGTGAAACAATAATAGCGTAATTAATAACATAATAAGAAATACACTAGATAAAAGATGTAAAATTCAAACCAACAACAATAATTTAACAAAAATAGTAACATAAACAAAATAACAAAAGAAAAAAAAACTAGTGAATATTTACATCATCAAGCACCAACACCCACAAAAATAAAGGTACAATATGACCCAAAAAAATAAGTGAGAAGATTTTATCAATTAACTTAAATACATGATAATATAAAAAATAAAATAGTAATACTAAAGTTAATGACAAGTGAATCAACCTAGCTTTAGTATATCTTACATAGTCAAAAAAAATAAAAACAATAATATCAACATCCATTAAATAAGAAATCATGTATTAAAGAAAATAAATTATTACTAATCATCAATTATAATCCTTTGATGAATAAATATAGTCAAAACAAATGAAGTTAAACTATTAGCAAAAGTAGTCAAACAAAGTTAAAAATAGATACAAGATAACTATAAATAAATAAAGTATACACTAATCATCAATTATAATCCACCAACAAACAAAAGTGATGAATAAATATAGCCAAAACAAATGAAGTTAAACTATTAACAAAAGTAGTCAAACAAAAACAAAATAATAATTTTCACTCAACAAACAATAGATATCACTAATAGAGAGATATAACGGAGACAACAACAATAAAGTAAAAAAATAATAGAAAAAAATCACAATAATTATATCTATCATAAAACAAAGTAGATCAAAACTATCATATCTTTTAAACAATCAATTAAAAAATAATCAAAAGCAAACATATATGACAATAGATATCACTAATAAAGAGATATAATGGAGACAACAATAATAAAGTAAAAAAATAATAGAAACACATCACAATAATTATATCTATCATAAAACAAAGTAGATCTATAAACAAAAAAAAGTAAAATAACAATGAAAAAAAAAGGACAGATAGAGTTGTGTTACTTGTTAGTTTCTTACCGAATTTACCATCGCGATAACTATTTGTTGTTTCCCGAAGATGGAGCCACCCCGAAGGTTATTGATTTAACACTATTGGACTTTGTTTTAACTTGCAAAATATAATGTCTAATATAAACTTAAACTAAAATTTCCGTCTTTTTAAAATGGGGAGGCTTCGAAAATCGACGGAAAGATTTTTTTATTGGCCAATTACAATTTGAACTATATATAAATTTGAAGTAATATTTCATATTATCACTTAAGGCTATACAACAACAACAACAACAACAAACAACAACACTTAAGGCTATCAAAACAGTAAATCAGACCAAAAATGTACCTCATGTTGTACCTACAATTTGAAACTCCAAACGGTTAAACTGGACTTTATGTCCTTCATGAAAGTTGTAGATATATGTCTTAATCTTGCAAAACGAAAAGAATCATCACAAAATATATTTTGTACAAAAAGATATGATCAAAATACTAGCGGTTGTACATGCTGGAATTTTAAATAAAAAATCTGGACAAAACTTGTCCTATGTTGCGTCCTATTTTTCGACGCAATAACAGCAGATCTAGGCTCCAACATAAACATAAAAGTTGTAGGTACGTGTTTCATCTTTCCAAAACATATTTATTTACTAAAAACAAAGATCTATACAATGAGATACGTCAAAATTACTAACAGCTATGCAGTTTCAAAAAATCGAATTTGATTTACTTACCACAAGGGAGGAGTTGCTTTGTTCTAGATGAAAGGACAAACTTTTTTTGAGACTTTTTGAGAGAGAAAAAGAGAATATAATGGCGAAAGTGGTGTATTTTTTAGGAAGAAAAAGAGAAGAGAATGGAGAGAGTGGTGTGTTTGTGAGGGAGGAAAAGAGAAGATAATAGAGAGAGTAGTATGTGTTAGTCTTCTTTTGAAAGAAGAAAAAAAAACAAGATTGTCTTCCTTTTTCTTTATGTAGGATTAGTCAAAAGGAGATGGATGATTGAAATCAATATTCTAAATTAATAACCAATGAAGTAAATAATAATATTATTTATATAATAATAACAATAATAAAATTTTAAATATTATACCAAATGTAAGCTCAAACATACAATAAATAAAAATTTAAAGAATATACATTTAATCAAATAGCAATCGAAAAATGGGTTATAAGTCGGTCAAAATTGGATGTCAACACTAATTTACGAAATAATTAATTAAAATAAAATATGTTTGAGATTATTTTTGAATAATGATAAAAAGTAATAAATTATTATATATATAACTATATATATCATTCAAAAATTATAAAATGACAAAGTTATTTTAAAGTATTTAAAATATTTTTTTTTGGATTTTTAAAAGATTAATTATTTCAAATTGTTTAAAATTGGAGAAGCTCGATGATTAATTTGCATTGTGGAGGATCGATGTCAACATGGATAAGAATCCTATTATTTACGAAACTAAGAATGCTTATTCATAAATTATAAAAAAATGAGAAAACAAATTCATGAAAATGTTAAAAATAAGGATAATTATAAATTAAAAAAAACTAAAAAAAAATGTGTAAAAACAAATATTATATTTTGTGTTCTTTAACGATCAAGTAGTCTGAAGACGTTAATTTTGAGTACAGAGAGCCAAAATTGGGTGTCAACAATTGAGCATCTTGGCAAGCCGACGTGAACAGTAACTCTGATGTGAACAGTACCCCGCCGTGAACAGTGTTTTTTGGCGGCAACCAGGTTTATTTCAACTGGAGTTGGTACCTCCGGTTTCTATATCTTTCCATATTTATTCTTTGTTCATACACTTGTAGTTACATTTAGCTGACTTTAGAACTTTGAATAATTTATTAGTTCATACGCATTTTCATGGCTTTGAGTAGTGATGGTAGACTAGGGTCATGTTATCGCTCAGGGACAGGGACGAGGATAAAGAGGGGTAAGTGGGTTAAAGGAGCGTCTAGACTGCGTGTAGGATTTTGGAATATTGGGACGTTAACGGGAAAGTTCATAGAGCTAGTTAAGATTCTAAAGAAGAGGAAGATTAATATAGCTTGTGTCTAAGAAACTAAATAGATAGGTCCTAAAGCTAAGGAGGTAGACGGGTATAAGCTCTGGTTCTCTGATAGATCGAAGTATAGGAATGGGGTAGGCATTTTAGCAGACAGTGATTTAAGGGATCAGGTGGTGGAGGTTAGAAAAGTCACTAATAGGATGATATCGATCAAGGTGGTCGTTGAAGGGATTATGTTGAACATTATTAGTGTTTATGCGCCGTAAGAGGGCTTGGGCGAGGAGGATAAGAGGGGTTTTGGGGAGGATTTGGATGACTTAGTGGGAGGCATACCACCTACTGAGAAGCTTTTCGTAGAAGGGGATTTTAATGGGCACATCGAGTCTACTTCGGGAGGGTATGATGATGTGCATAGAGGCTTTGACTTTGGGTCAGAAATGGAGGAGGAGTTTCACTTTTGGATTTCGCAAGAGCTTTTGGGTTAGTGATAGCCAATTCGAGTTTTCCTAAGAAGGAGAACCACTTGGTAACCTTCCGTAGTTCGGTGGCTAAAACTCAGATAGATTTTTTACTCCTTAGGAAGGATGATAAAGGTCTGTGCATAGACTGTAAGGTTATTCTGAGAGACAACCTTACAACCCAATATAAGCTCTTGGTGATGGATGTAGGGATCAAGATGACGAAGAAGAAGAGGATCGGGGATGACCGATCTAGGATCAGATGGGGGAGTTTGACCGCCGCTAGTGTCCTGAAGATGGGAGAGAAATTGAAGGATATGAGGGGATGGGATAGTAATGGGGATGCGACTAGTATGTAGGATAGGACGGCTAGTTTTATTAGGATTGTAGCAAGTGAAGTGTTGGGAGTCTCGACAGGTAGTCGTAGTCAGCATCAAGAGGACTGGTGGTGGAATGGAGAAGTGCAAGGGAAGGTGGAAGCAAAAAAGATGACATATGCAAAGTTCATAGAAAGCAATGATGAGGTGAAAAAGTGGACAAATAGGAAACTTTATAAGATAGCGAGGAAGGAGTCGAAGTCGGCAGTTTCGAAAGTAAAAATATCAGCTTTTGAACGCCTTTATGCTGAACTAGAAGAGAAAGACGGGGATAGAAAATTGTTCAGGCTAGCCACGGCATGGGAGAGAAGGGCATGCGATGTGGATTAAGTAAAGTGCATTAAGGACGACCATGGAAAAAATACTGGTAGAGGAGACCTTTATTAAACAGAGAAGACAGTCATACTTCTATAAACTCTTGAATGAAGAAGGGGACAGAGACATTGTGTTGGGAGATTTGGAATATACAGAGAGGCATCACGATGTTGGGAATTGTAGGAGTATTAAGGTCGAGGAGATTAAGGGTTTTGTTCATAAGATGCGCTGGAGAAGAGCGACAAGACCTGACGAGATTCCTAGGAAATTTTGGAAGAGCGCGGGCTCGGTAGGTTTGGAGTGGCTGACTAGGTTACTTAATGTCATCTTTAAGACGACAATGATGCTCGAAAAATGGAGGTCGAGCGTACTGATCCCTCTATACAAAAACAAAGGGGATATCCAGAGTTATAACAACTATAGAGGTATCAAGCTTCTAAGCCATACTATGAAAGTGTGGGAAATAGTGGTGTAGATGAGGGTGAGGAGAGGTGTGACTATTTCGGAGAACTAGTTCGGATTTATGTCGGGATGCTCAACTACAAAAGCCATCCCATCTTATGAGAAGACTGGTGAAGCAGTATAGGGAGAGGAAAAGGGACTTGCATATGGTATTCATCGACCTAGAAAAGGCTTATGATAGAATTCTAGGAGAGACACTATGGAGATGTTTGGAGGCTAAAGATGTACCTGTGGAGTATATTTGGGTGATCAAGGACATGTATGAGGGTGCCAAAACTAAGGTAAGGACAGTAGGAGGGTACTCAGAGCACTTTCCAGTTGTGATGGGGTTGCATCAAGGATTAGATCTTAGTCCGTTTTTATTTGCCTTGGTGATGGATGGATTGACGCGACAAATTCAAGGTGAGGCCCCATGGTGTATGTTTTTCACGGATGACATAGTCCTAATCGATGAGACTCACAACAGAGTTAATGCTAAGTTGAAGGATTGGAGAAATACCTTGTAGTCTAAAGGGTTTAAGTTGAGTAGGACCAAGACAGAGTACTTAGAGTGCAAGTTCAGTGAGACTCCTAAGGAGGTTGGCACGGAAGTTAGGCTTGGTGACCAGGAAATCCAAAAGAAAAGTAGTTTCAAGTACCTTAGGTCTATCATGCAAGGCAATGGGAAGATTGACGATAATGTCACACATCGTATTGGGGCAGGGTGGATGAAATAAAGGCTCGCTTTCGGAGTGCTATGTGACAAGAAAGTGCCACTACAACTTAAGGGCAAGTTCTACAAAGTGGTGGTTAGACCGGCTATGTTATATGGGGTAGAGTATTGGCTAGTTAAGATCTCTCATATTTAAAAGATGAAAGTTGCCGAGATAAAAATATTGAGATGGATATGTGGGCTACTAGGAGTGAAAGGATTATAAATGAGGCTAGGGGTGGGCATAAAATACCGAAAACCGAATTACCGAACCGAACCGGCTATTTTGGTATTTCGGGTTCGATTTCGATATTTATAATTTTCCCATTCGGTATTCGATAAATATCGAATACCGAAATTATTTCTGTTGGGCCACCTAAAACTAAAAGTCTTTTTAAACATAAAGGGTTATAGGCCCATTTCTATAATAAAAGTCCAGCCCAATTGTTTTAACTTATCCAACCCTAAGAGCACCTCATCACATATTCACCTCAATACTACTTCAGTTCTGAGTAGTGAGTTCTAACCTCAATACTTCACGCCGCCTTCATCCCTTCACCTTCACCTCTTCACTTGAAGATAAGTTCTCTTTGCTTCTTCTCTTCATCTTTCTCTTCTAGTCTTCCTTCACTTGTAACAGTTGTACTGGACCTACTCCAAGGAACCCGTGACTATGGCAGTTGTAGGTGTACTGGACTTCTTTATTTTCTTTCTCTGTTATTACCTCTTTTCTCTCTCCATTAATTCTCCCTGCTGAATACTATTAATATTAGTACATCATTTCTCATTAGTATACTTATGTTCTTGCTTACTTTTCTAAGTTTTTGTCTTTATATCTTTATCTTCTCTAGTCTCTAGCTAAACAACCAAGAGTCAAGAAAAAAATTCTTGATTTGCATAATTTCATCTAGTATCCTTGTGATAATTTGCTTTGCTTCAATTTAGTAAAACAGATTCATGGATATTTTGCATTTGAATAAATTTAGCTTTTTGGAGCTAAAAGTTATAATTTCAATCTAAAAATGTGGTAGGGTCCCAATTGGTTGGACTTGCCTTACAGCTAAGTTTTTTTTTTTTTTTTAAGAAAAAAACCCAAAAAAACTTGAATTATTTGACAAAACATACATTTACTTAATTCACTTTTTGACAACAACGACTATTTCAATTGTAATTGTATATTTATCCAGTAATGCACCCATCTAGTCGTGTTATATGTAGCAGTATTCGACGAAATATAAAATATCAAGATGTTAAACTAATTTCAAGTGAAACACTATCAAATACAATATTGATAAGTTAGTTAATAAAGAGAATATTACAAGTTATGAATCTATGATGTATTGATGTATTCTCAGTTCAAACTGTCAGTTCAAAATTTTTCTCTGCTGCTACTGTTTCCTTTGTTGTTCTTTGTTTCCTCTGCTGCAAAAATTCCAAGGTTTGTTGCTGTTGTTCTCTGTTTCCTCTGCTGCAAAAATTCCAAGACATGGCCTTTCTTCTATTGTCTGAAATATTGGTATTCACATTTTAAAAAAAAGTGCTTGCATTTTGGTGTTCCACTTTTAAGTGATTAACTCTTGTTCTGTAGGCCCCCAATGCCAAGTTTGGATGCACTTGTTAGAACCTGTACCTAAAGCCTAAAGGAACAGCAAAGGCAAAGATGAGATCACTAATTCACTATGAGCATTTCTAAGAAGGCATTGTTTAGTTTGTTATTAAAAATCTTCACATCTTTTATTGTTGCTATTATGAATATGATGTACACATATTTCGCGTAGACTTGACTTCAATATGGTATTTCCGAATATCGTACCGAACCGAATTTTGATTTACCGATTACCGAATTACCGAACCAAAGTTTGAAAGTTTGGTATTTGATATATACTTTGAATTACCGATTACCGAATTACCAAACTCGAATTTTAAAAATACTGAACTAAATACCGAATGCCCAGCCCTAAATGAGGCTATTCAGGACAAGGTAAGAGTGGCCCCGGTGGAAGATAAGATGCGAGAAATGCGACTGAGATGGTTTGGACATGTGAAGAGGAGAGACACAAATGCCCTAGTACGGAGGTGTGAGAGGTTGGCCATGGATGGTTTCAGAAGAGGCAAGGGTAGGCCAAAGAAATATTGGGGAGAGGTGATTAGACAAGACATGACGAAATTACAGCTTACCGAGGACATGACCTTAGATAGGAAGGTGTGGAGGACCAACATTAGGGTAGAAGGCTAGTATATAGTTTCGTTATTCTTTCTTATTAGGAGGCGCATTATCGCACTATAATTTTTTTTGTGCTCTGATTTTTGTTATTATCTATTACTTTCTGTATTTTGATTACTCTATTTTATCTGTGTTGTTTCATTATTTGCTTTCCCATATCTCTTTGAACTTCTTAGTCTTATCTAACCTTTTTTATGCCTTTATTGAACCGAGGTTTTTTTGAAAACAGTCGTACCCTCCCTAGACCCCACGTTGTGGAATTTCACTAAATTATTGTTGTTGTATATACCTTTATATGGGATAAGACCTTAACCGACATATAAGACCATGCGAGCTATAACATGAAATCTGATGTGAAACCTATATTGATAAGAGAGAGGCTACTTTGCCAAGGCAGACTCCGTGAGAATCTTCTTTAACATTGAGCTATTTGTGAATCCACTAGTTAGGCCATATTGGTAAAAACCTAAGCGGGCAACGTAGTTAGGAACTAAGGGTTGCTACTAGGATTCCCTTGGGTCGCTACTTAAGCTTTCGAACCAAATCCCACCTTAGAGTCCTCTCGTGCTTAGTCATTATCCCAACTGAAATTCACAATTCATAGTCATGACATCATTAGGAAAGACAATAATAGACATCAATCCTCATCATAAAATAAATATAAGAGTAACTCATTAACATGATTGGTTCATATTAATCCATAAGTCGGATAGAAAATCCTTTCACACTTTAATATGAGTGTGTGAGAATTACCTTTCACAACCATATATACTTTGCTTGAAACATCACTCATTACTTTTCATGAGTCATTCATAAGTATTCATAATTAATCATAAATCATTCATAAAAAATCCTTTATAAATCATGATCACCATCCTTGAAAATAGTATATGACTTGGGTCCATAAAAATCAACTTGAACTATGCATAATTAGATCAATAATAATGAAATCGACCATAATTGAGACAATCCAATGCAATTTCATGAAAATTAGGGCTTAAAAGAAGAATTTACAAAGAAAGTTGAAGAAAAATCTTGGGACTCAATGGATGAATTTCCACATACCTTAGACTATAAAAGCCCTAAATTCACTTGATTTTGGAGACTTGAGTTTGAATTCGTTGAAACTTCGCTTGAGAAGGAAGATGAACTTTGGGAGAACCTTTAGAGAGAAGATTTTGTGATTTGGGTGTTAGGGTATGAGTGAGGGGGTTATGAGGGTTTAGGGTAGTTAATAGAATAGAATTTGTACTCAAAAATCATCAAGTACATTAATGGATTAATAGGAAAAAGACCAAAACACCCCTTAAACTTAACTGAACGGGACCCCTAGATGGGAGGGCACCACGACCCGTGAAGCTCACCACGGTCCATGGTGATGGTCGTCATTAGGAGGGTGAGCTGGGTTTGAAAAGGGTTGATTCCATGGAGAGCACCACGGGCCGTGGTGCTCTCCATGGGTCGTGGACCGAGTCGTGGTCTTCACTCCATTTAAGGGTCTTGGAGAGTCAAGTTCACGGATTGGGTCTACGGTCCGTGGAGTCCACCACACCACATAAACCCTATCGTGGACCCTTTCCCTATTCCTCAGATCTCTAGGCTCCACTATGGTAGCCTTCTAGGGCCTGTGGTCCCTTCCACGACCCCTGGTCCCTTTCACGGCTCGTGAAAGGCTCCATGAAGGACCCCAAAAAGCTGTAACTCTGAGAAATCTTCTTTTAAACTCCATTTTTTGACTTTCCAACTTCTGGGGTCTTACACATAAGCTTACAAAAAATTCTAGAATTCATAAAGCTAGAACTAACCAAACAAAATTTAGCCAGGATTGAATATGAAGTTGCCCTTCTTCACTCGAATTCTAATGCTTGACTTGTCAACTACATCATTTTTCAAGGTGGATGTAATCTTAGAAGGAAGATTTATAGCCTCAGTGAAGAAGGTTGTTTTCGAACACGTGCGTTGCCCGTGTATTGTGTGTTAATTAGTATAAATAATATAAAAATATTATCACAAGTAGGTGAAGTGTTTCATCAAATTTGAAGAGGAAAAAAGATACAAGCCCATCTGGATGAATGATAATTATGTTCAATTGATATTATTGTCATTGTAGGCACATCATACAAAAATATTATTACCGAGTATGTAATATTATTACCGAGTATGTGTAAAAGTATTTCCAATCGATAAATAAAAAGGAAACAAAATATCATCCACTTTACATAAGTTCAACTTTCACCATCCATACAATTAGACATCGAATCAATAAATCTAAAATTTTATGAAACAAAAGCATTTTCAATTTTCAACAAAATAAAATAAAGGAAAACAATAGTATTATTCCACCCTGCCTAAGTTTAACTTTTACTACCCATAAAATTAGACACGTGGTGAATATAGGATTGAAATATATAGGTGAAAAGACTTGTAACTAATTTGAAATATACTATTTAATGTAAAATCACGTCTTTTTGGATTTTTCAAAATAGCATTCCAGACTCAAAAATGGAGAAATGCCAAGAGAAGTGAAGAGGTTTGTAACTGCTTTGTCCTTGTACTATTGTGTAATGAGGAATCATTTGTCTTGTGGGTTATTTACGTAGTTGAAGAGAATAGGAGCAAATATTGATGAGAAGTGCAATTACTAGATTTTTTTTGGCTTTAAATATAGGAGAAATTGTCTTCTTAGACATATATATTCATAACCATATTTATTAATTCTGTCTATATTTTTAAATAGTTATGTATATTACCATTAATTAAGAGTTTTCTACAATATATTGAAAAAGTTTCACTTAGATCAAATATATTTTTGGTACCACATACAATAAAAATAGAGACAGAGGCGAGCGAGATAGTCATATATCCAGCTACATATGAATCACACAAAATACACACTAAATACACGTATCTGCATATATATCTTCTATGATTCGCTTGTATCTGGATACCCGACATATAAGAGATTGGCGAGCGAGATGGAGGAAGGCATGTGAGATTTGTCTATATGTATTCCAAATACATGCAAATCCACTTGGATATAGCTAGTGTATCTAAAACAGATTACACCTAATTATGACCTATGTATCCAGAGATACATATATCTAAATGAATTGGAACACATCAAAATTTAATAAGATTCATAATATTACAAATTACACCTAATTCTTTTTAAGTGTTGTTTGGATCACTCCATCTATCATTTAATTTTTGGACTCTTCTCCTGGCTAGATTTTAGATCTCACTTACATAGAAAGTGAAGTCACTTTTTATGTCACTTGTGTCACGGACTTAGACTTCAACTAAGACCTCCGTGCGGCACTTGACAACTTACTCACGAATCTTTTACGATCTTGTAAGCTCAAGTAAGCCTTTAAGACTAGATCGCTAAGGGAATGCTAAATAGTAAGAAAGACAAGAGAGCTTTTATGAAGAAGGCTTTTGTATTGCTTTTGGAAGAATGCTTGATTGCTTGATGGTTTACAAATGAATGACCCCTTCTATTTATACTACTCCTAAGGGGCTTAAGTGTAAATAAAAATTACTATACAAGTCCTCCCATATTTACAAAGAAGTCCCTACTCTAGAACTCTCCACACACTCTAGAGAATTCCAAGTCTTTCTAGACTTCTCTACAAGCTTCTATAAGAATCTAGAGTCTTCCACTAACCTCTCCAAGACTCTAGGTTCTTCTACCTTCTTCAAGATTTCTCTTGAACATTATAGAGCCTTCTATTAACCTCTCCAAGACTCTAGATTCTTCTACCTTCTTCTAGAATTATCTTGGACATTCTAGAGTCTTCTATTAACCTCTCCAAGACTCTAGATCTTTCCCCCATCTTCATGATCAAGTGGCGGGTCATGACACTTGGTTTTTTAGGAGAACTTTATATAGGAAATAACTGTATATATATAGTTCACGCAAGTGATACTAACATCACGTTATTTAAGTATGAAAGTTGCAAAATACGAATAGTTTATGATGTTTTTATTTATATAGTAACCCTTTTCTCTTCTATCTCCGTCTTTCCGAATGTCTTGAAGAATATGAGATGCTATAAACATGAAAATATTCAAGACACAAAACTGAAAATTCCTTAAGGTTCTGAATATCTAACATCTTTTTTGACTTTTTTCAAAGTGTAATAACTAGTTTAGAAAAATAAAATACAGAAAGAGAAGAAAAATAAACAAACTTAATAGAAGATTCATCATCTCAATAGGATGGTGAAAGAAATGGCCACAAGAGCTAAAATGTATAGTAAATGTAGTCGTGGAAATGAGGATGTTCTATAACTATCCGCAAAGTTTATTTCTCTGCCCCCAGCTGCAAAATTCAACATAAACACACTGTTAATGTCTGAGGACCGAAGAATTCTGAATCATGGTTAGCCAGTGACAAATCCAGTTATGGATTCGGCAAAACCATTAATTTGAAGTCGAATTTATATGTGTGTGTCAAAAATAAGAATAAAGAAAATTCCATATATATACATTTAAAATTTATTTTTTTCCACACAGAATTTATAGTACATTAAATTTTTGTCTACCCTATACTCCATTTTACCAACATTTGAAGGAAACATTTTGGGAACATTGTGAATGCGATTAGACATTTTAGATCACATGAAGTATTTGAGTGAACCAGATCACATACCACAATCTCTTGTAGAATTACTAGCGCTTGAGCAAATGCACTGCGGCATCTCAGTCTCTACATCAAATCCACAAGTCCCGCCAGATTTAGCGCACCGGACACATCCAGTATCCGGCACGCTAAATGACAATTTCATCCCATAAAGCCAATCCAACGGCCCAACACCTTCCAATCTATCCGTATTATAAACACTCGTATAGTGCGTGCAATCCAATATATCCATACTCATATATTTCACCGTTTCGTAACCCGTGAAACAACACGCCGGCGTACTGTTAGACAGCAAATGGAACAACTTAAACGAAGTGCACGACCCGTAGAGTTCGTCACACGAATGACCGGAGAAATTAAAACAGAGCGACTTGTAATGGTTAAGTACCGGCGAATCGATGGAGCAATTGACGAGGATGAAGATCGTGTCGGGCGTAGGCGGGATTATAGCTGATTGAATTTCTGACATTTTGAAGTCGTGGTGAGGTTGTAGGATTGAACAAGTGGACATTGAAGGATCGAAAATTGTCATGGTTTGTTTTTCGTAGTCCATTGATTGGACTTTATAATTTCCTGATGGGGTTAGGAAGAATAAATCAGTGGCGGAGCAATTTAGCATGTGGCGATACTGCGGTGCGCCGCAGCCATCGTCGATGCTGAACGGGTAGTTAATGGGAATGTTGTTACAGAAATTGCGGCATGTTGAATGAATTTGGGGGGATTGTGATAGTAGCGACAGAATGAGGCATATTGTTAGAAAATGTGATTTTTGGTTAGCCATTATTGATAAGGTGAAAGAAGGGACTTTGTGAAAGGTTTTAGAAATTGAAGAATTAATGTGCTACAAAGCGCAACTTCTTTTTCACACGCAGATTTCAAAGATTTTGCAGAAAGCAAATGGTGAGCAGCTGTCCGCAATTTTCGCCTATTAACAGTTGCTTTTCTGACCGTTGGCCCGCCGTTTCACTGTCTTTTTATGGGCTCCACACTGGAAAAATTCAGTATTCGATGATCAAGGAGTGAAGAATTCTTTTTTCTTATTTAAGGGAAGGAATAAAGGATAAACCACTTTCAATTTCTTTAGCACATTTATCAATCAATGTCTTTTTAATCAAGTTCGTTCCACCGGCTTATTTAGTACAATTTACATTTTATTTGGGAGTTACTATATTGGATTGCGGATTTTATGCAGTACTCGAGCGGTCACGGATTTTCCTTCAAATTCGAAAAAGCACGAAGGTAAATGTATTTTTTTAAAAAGGTAACGCATATGACAAGCTAGCAAAAGGACCAAGCAATTAGATACAGGAGTAGAAAGAAAATGAAGCAATCAAAAGTATTTGTAGTTTATGATAATGTCTCATAAAAAGACATCATGCAGGAGTTCAAAGTCAAAGAAGGAGTCAGATAATACACAAATCTATTTACTGTTACAGATCTCATACTATATTCAAAAATAAAATTATTTTATGAGGCTCACAACTGATATGAGACTCTTTTTTTGTCTAACCAAAAAAAGGGACTCAAGTTTATAGATCCAAAAGTAATAATGCTGTGTTTTTTTTTATCTACCAAAGAAATTTTTTGGTAGTATATTAAAATTGTAATATAAAAAAAGTACATAAGTTAAAAGAAAGGAAAGGCAAGAACAACTATCCTAATTTGAAAGTTAAACAAGTTGATGAATTACATCTAATGTCGAATGGAGCGTACTCTGCTGCGGATCCTCTGGCCTTGGCTTTTTGCCATTTCAGACACCTACAATCTCTCACCAGGTGCTATGGTTCAAAGTCAAAAAGAATATTTATTCAGGCTTCCAGGATTGAGTAGAAATCCTTCGTATTCGTTGAGATGTAACTGCGAACATATTGCATTGAATATTTTCCTTGTCTCAGCTTACAGATATATCTACTAGCCAGAGCATTTGGTTGCTGCTGCTGTTCTTCAACTTGTTGCTAATCACCAGGTATGTGATGATCTTTGGCTGGTCTAATCCTCATGTATGGTATGTGTAATTTTTTTGTATTTAAAATTTTCTTTGCTTTTACAGGAAGTGAAGTAAAGTTGTCAAATTGATGATCACCTACAAAATCAAAAGCATAGTTAGTTAAAAAATCAGCCAGTCCATTTCCTTCTCTCAAAACATGCTCCACCGTCACTTCCTTATCCCTCCTATGCCTTGAGATGTCATTTATGATCATTGATATACTCCATGGAGCCTCCCACTGCCCAGTTAAGATCATTTTCATAGTCAATGAATCTGTTTTCAACACCACTGGCAGCATTGTGTGTGTAACACAGTATAGAAGACCTTCATGTATTGCCCTTGCTTCTGCTATCAAGCTCGAACCATCTGGTATCCTTCTTGCTGCTGCATACTGGAGATCACCTGCTGCATTCCTAATACAAAATGCCAGAGAACTTGGTCCAGGATTTCCCTTTGAAGCTCCATCAGTGTTACATTTATACCATCCTTGTTTAGGAAAGTCCCATTTCACTATCTTGCTTACAATTCTGGCCTGTATGCTTCAAATGTTTGAAGAATTTGAGGTAGGCATCTTGGTAAGTTTTGCTGCCATGGGAACCTCATTCTGGTCATATGATATATGATCATGTTTATCTCATATATCACCTTGTTGATGGACATCTTCCCTCCATGTAGAATTGTGTTCCTCCACTTCCATATCTGCCACATGGTAACCACTGGAATAGCTTTAAAAATGGTGCTGAACTTTGAGGGATGCTCTGTGTTCCACCAGATTTGAAGTAGTTGCTTCAGTTGTTGAAAATGTGTTGTGATCCCTGCAGCATTTTTAACATAGTTCCAAACTTTTGTTGCAAAACTTCCTGTAACAAAAAGGTGGTCCACAGTTTCATATTGTTTGTTATCACAGCAATAACATGTTGCCTCTGTAGTGATCCCCATCCTTCTTACAACCTCTCCAACTGGTATTTTGTATTTCCACAACCTCCATACAAAGAAAGAGATCTTAAATGGTACCCCTGGTATCCATATATTTTTATAGATATCTGATTTGGTTGCTTTGCTCCTCAGTAACTCCCAAGCAGTACCCAAACTGAATTTACCTGATGCTGTCATCATCCATCTTGGCTTATCCCACTCCTCATTTGGTTCATGAAAGTGCAAGTCTTCTAGTATATGATCCACAATATCAATAGGAAACAATTGATGCAATTTTTCCATATTCCAACCACCCTGCAACATTATTTGTTTTACATCTTGAATACCCTCATCTATTTCAAAGTCTTCTGGGATGATGTAGTATAGAGCCCCCAGTTTTGTCCAGTTTCCACTCCTTGGTTCCCACCATATTTCATGCTCTATGTTATCTCTAGCCTCTATCATAGCCTTCCATACTTGAGAGCCCCCCTTCCACTGCACAGTTTGAGGGTTGTGTCTTTTGCAATATTTGATCCACAAGTAATTTGCCCATAGTGTATTTGTTGTCCTGAATTTCCACCACAATTTTGCACATAGTGCTTTAGAGACATCAAACAAAGATCTAAATCCTATTCCTCCTTCTTCTTTTGGCTTACACAGATGCATCCAGGATGACCAGTGCCTTTTTTTGCCTTCCTCACTATTATTCCAGAAGAATCTTGCAAAGATTTTATGCATATCAGTGATTACATATTTTGGAGGTTTGATGGCTGATAGTAGATGTATTGGTATACTCATTAATACATTATTGATCAGGATAACTTTTCCTCCAAATGATAATAATCTTCCTTTCCAATTCTGCAGCCTATTCTTGATTTTCTTGATCAGATCATTGTAGTCAGCTTTCCTTTTTCTTAAATGTGTGATAGGGCATCCCAAGTATTTAAAAGGAAAAGTACCTCTTTTGAAGCCAGTAATATTCTCCACCTGTTGTATCAGTCCATTAGACACCTTACTGTGTACATAGAAGGAGCTCTTGTCTTTATTTATAAGTTGGCCTGAAAAATGCTCATATTCTTGTAGCACCTGCATAATTAATTTTAAAGAGGTATCATTAGCAGCAGAAAAAATAATTGTGTCATCTGCATATGCCAGATGATTCAGATTTTCCCTCAATTTGGGCATTCCATAACTTCTAAATTCATTATTCTCAAATAAAGAGTTTAATGATCTAGAAAGAAGTTCATTAGATAAGATGAATAAAGTAGGAGAGAGAGGGTCTCCCTGTTTCACCCCCCTGGTTGAATGGAAGAAACCATGTGCTTGACTATTAAGGAGAACTGAGTACCAATTATTTGCTATCAATCTCCAAATCATGTCTATGAATATTTTTGCAAATCCCATCTTCCTTAAGACTCTGATTAAATAACTCCATGACACTCTGTCATATGCTTTGGCCATGTCAAGCTTGAGTATCACATTTGCTGGTTTTCCTCTTAGTCTAATGTCAGCCACTACTTCTTGAGTTAGGAGGACATTTTCAATGATACTTCTGCCTTTAACAAATCCAGACTGGTTAGGAGATATTATAGAAGGTAGAATGTATTCCAGCTTATCCTGAACCACTCTAGAAATGACCTTATTGATGAAATTGCTGAGACTGATTGGTCTCATATCAGCAAAAGTTTCAATATTGTTCTTCTTTGATATCAGTACAAGATTGGTATGGGTGACTGATTTAGGCAGAGTTTGGCTAACAAAAAAGGCTTTCACCATTTTGTGTACATCAATACCAATAATGTCCCAACATACCTGATAAAAGGTACCACTCATCCCATCTGGACCAGCAGTACTATCTGCAGATAATACAAACACAGCCCTCTTCACCTCCTCTAAAGTTGGTATGCTCACCAGTTGTTCATTAGTATCCTGATCCACCATACTAGGAACATGTTATAGCAAATGAGAATCAAAAGTGGTAGCCTTTTGTGAAAATTGTTGTTGATAAAATATGCAAGCTTCTTCTGCTAAAAGTGACTCCCCTTCTACCCAATCTCCTTGTTGATTTTGAATTCTTCTGATCTGCAATCTTTTCCTCCTACCATTCACAATACTATGAAAGTATCTTGTGTTTCTGTCACCCTCTGCAAAACTAGTCATGTGTGACTTTTGCCTCCAGAATTCTTCCTCATAATGAAGGTATTTTTTTAATGCTGCTTGTGCTTGTTGCAGTACCATCCTATTCTCAGGGGTAGGATCCTCTTCAAAACATTGCTCCTTAATTCTAACCACCTCTTCTCTTACTGTTATCTGTTTAAAGATATCACCAAAAGTGGCCCTACTCCAAAGAGTTAAGGCAGATTTCACATTTTTCAATTTCAGCTTGAAACTGATAAAATCATTTCCTTCAAAATCTGTGATCCATGCTTGTTTAACTGCATCCAAAAAGGTGTCATGTTCTGTCCAGAATTTTAGAAATCTGAAAGGCTTCCTTATGTGTTGTGAAAGTCCACCACAAGTAAGTATTAAAGGAGCATGGTTTGAGCCAGTTCTGGATAAATGTTCCACCTCCATATGTGCAAACCAATCTTGTAATTTTGAGTTTGCAATCATCCTATCCAGCCTTTTGAAGATACAGTCACTCCTTGTCCTCCCATTCCACCAAGTAAACAAGCTTCCCTTATAATTTATCTCAAGCAGCTCACATGAATTGATACAAAATGCAAAATCCTCATATTCATTTGGGAAAACAGGTAATCCATCAATATTCTCATCTTCATTCATAATGACATTAAAATCTCCACCTACCAACCAAGGTAGTTCCATGTGATCAGCCAAACTGTACAGACTATCCCATAAACTGATTCTATCAAGGTGATCACACTTTGCATAGACCATGGTTACCATTAGTGATTTATCCATTTGTTGGAAAAACAGCTTTATAGTAAGCTGTTGTTCCTGATCCTGTAGTATCTCCACATCTATATTTTCACTTATAAAAAACCATATTTTACCATTGTTGTTGTAGTGGGCATATGTCATGCCTAATCTTCTCCTGAATGCTTGAATATGTCTATAATGTTGGAAAGGCTCCATTAAAGCTATAATGACAAATTTGTGATGTCTGTGTAACATTTGAACTCTGTGAAAAGCTTTTTATGTATTCACTGATCTGATATTAAAAAAAAGTGTCTTCATCATCATTTAAAAATAGGCTTACAACCCCTCCTTGGTACCACTCTTATAGGAATAGTTTCTGTGTTTACTTGTTTCTTTCCTTTCTTATAGCTTTGTTGCTTGGATCTTGGTGAAAGATCAGCTTCTTTGACCACATTGCTTAAAACCTGCTCCACAGAAACCTCTTCTTCACTTTTAGAGAATTTGTTCTTGCCCTCTACAATTTGCACCTCAGTTCTCACAGGGATGTTATGAGATATTACATCATGAAGTTCCTTCAAATGAGATTGTTTTCTTTGATGGATTGCTGACTGAGAGTTGTTCATTTCCACTTGTGCCACTGCTAACTCTATAATCACTTCCCTTTGAGGAGGAAATGAACCTATCCCACTGTCATTAATTAAAATGTTCAATTCTCCCTCCTTCATTGTATCATTAGGATAGCATTCCTGGATGTGATCCAAAGGTGCAAGATTTGGAGTCTGGTCTATGTGATCGACCTCCAACTCCTTCTTGGCTGTTGTCAACATGTTAGCTTCAATCTGCATTTCATACCCACTTGATTCTGTACCCTGCATACCATTATCATTTTCCATCTGCTCATATGAATTATCACCATCTAGGACCATTTCTGTCTGCTCCATATTAGATCTTGAGTCATGGCCGTACTCAGAAAGTATGTCCTCCTGAGTAGCACTGACACTCTCTTCATTTACTTATTGTAAAGTTGCACTTGTGTATGCAAAATTCTTAGGCAGATAAGTTGCTACAATTTCCTTCTTGTTAGGATCTTTTTCATTAATAGCACAGAGACCTTCATCAGTCACCTCACTCTCACTTTCATTCACTTGTATCTGCACTGTTTCCTCCTTGGCCTTGTCATCTGCTCCCTTGACATCTACATTGTTATCAGTTTCTTCATCCAAGATTTTTCCTAACTCATCAAAATTATTACGGATTGAAACCGCAATCCCAATCTCACCAGGTCTCTTATTGTTGTTTTTGCGTTTTTCATTTTTTCCAAGATAAGTAACAACCTTCCCACTGGATAGAACTTTAGGAACATATATTTGGTAGGGATATGTCCTTCCCTGGTGTCTTCTGCTTTTTGATACATATCCCTTTTCATGCTCCTTCACCTCTTTCTTTGCATCTTCATTTATGTTTGCCACCAGGTCAGGATGCAGTACTCGACAGTCATCAATTGTATATCCTTGTAACATGCATTGTGTGCAATATTTTGGCAAGTGATCATATTATATTCTCACCTTTTCCACCCTGATCTGCTTTGTCTTCTCATCTTCAATTTCCATTAGCACACTCTTCGGTAGATCAGATAGCAAATCAACTTGAACCTTTACCCTTGCGCAGTTAGGTCTAGTTTTATTTATGGTAGCCATATCCAAACAAAGAGGTTTCCCAACTGCAGATGCCAAAGTAAATAAAGATTCTTTAACAAAATATGTGGGGAGTAGATTCGGGAAAGAGATCCAGGCCATGGCTACTGATGTTTCTTCCTCAACCTTAAAGGTAGAAGTATAAATTAATGGCCTCATTTGATATGTAGAACCATTCTTAGATTTCAACCAATAGGCACCCTTCGAGGACATATTGATGAAATCCTCCATTAGAGAAAATCTTATCAGTAAGTGTCTATCTCTCAATAGGCCGATATCACACTTTCCCTTCACTCCACACTGTTGAGGGATGATTGTTCTCAACTCTTGCAATTCCGGCCATCCATAAGAAAACTTACCCACTATAGCATTTTGTAGATTTTCCATCTGCTCTATTCTTGATACTTCTGAAGTTGTCCAGCGCACCACCGGAGTACCCTCAAGGTACGATACCTCCTTCATTGGTATGGGATGACTTTTGGCTTTAGGAGAGGTTCCATGCATAAGTGTCTGAGCATAGTTTGGAGAAGAAACAGTGGATGAAAGAGCTGGTTGAGTATTGTGGGGTGTTTGAGTGAGGAGAGGGAAGTGTAGTAGGTTCGTAATCGGTGGAGTAGCCGCCGGTGTTGGTTGGCCGGCGGCCAAATCGGCCATGGTCTAGTTAGGTTTCAGAGAAGGGGCATGGTTAGGGCTTTTTGGAGAGAGGATTTCCCTAAGGATACGATCTTTTTATAATGCTGTGGTTGTGTGTGAGATAGAACCACAATTTTAGTCAAATAAACACACTCTTAGTTGATTAAATATACTTCGTTAATTACGTACCACGAGAATCAACATTTCAATAGATTTGGCCTCAATCTAATACCAAAATGCTACTATTGCTCCCCTCCTCTAACTGAAATAGAAACTGCTGAACATCTCTTCTGCTCAAGCAACTTTACTCAAGCTATATGGTCAAAATTTGCTAGTCTATTTGTATACCAACTAGCCAATGCCTTAAAAATAACTTATGGTGGAATCACAAAACTTTGAACGTTGTCTCCAGCCTCTTTCATGGTCAAATTAAAGTCCTCCCTGTTGTGATTATCGAAAAACTATGAAGTTCGAGGTCTGTATCGAGATATCGAGTTGAAGTTCCATAATTTCGTAGGCCAAAGACCCTGATATTTTTTTGCCTTAGCTGAGATAATTAGCTAAAAGGTTCGAAAAAATTAAAATTGCAATCTACTTTGGAACATCTGTAGTACTGTATCTCATTTATCAGCCCATGAACAGTAGATCTTTCAAACTAGTTAAATGGACTAATCCATTACCATTTTTCTGTAAAATCAATACTGATGGAAGCTGTCGAGAAAGAAATTATGGTACTAGAGAAACTATAAGATATTGCAATGAAAAACTCTTATGTTTTTCCTGGTTCTGGCACGAGAACAACTTGCTTGAAAACCAAGCAATATTATTTGAACTTCAACAACGTGTGACCAAAGGCTTCAACGACATTATTACACAGGCTGATTCAAAACTGTACATGTCACGAAGTAAGTTGCCAGACTACGGAGAAGTTATTTTTAAAAGCTTTGGGAGACTGTCGAGGCAAGTTATAAAACTCGTTCAATTAGATAAATGGGAAATGACATCGTTCAAAATCAGACAATTGAAGGCAATAAGTACATAGCTTGATCCACCCTAATACTTCGAATTCGTGCATTATAATGCTCATTTCTCTCCTTTTTTTGATTTTTTATTTGATGTTTGATACTCATATTAAAGTCTGACTAAATTCGAATATGCGCATAGCTAGCCCTATTTCTGTGGGCGACGCTTCTAACAAAATTTTATTCATTCATTAGAATTGAACTCGAAATCTCTAATTAAAGATGGAGATATCTCAAACTATCTTATCAAAACTCATGATGGCGTTTTATGATTCGAGCAACAGTTAAATAGGAATGGGGGACTTATGTAAGACCAAACTCTCTAATTATGAACAACATTATACCTCTACTTGCTATTAGTATTAA
Organism: Solanum dulcamara; assembly: GCF_947179165.1. NCBI lineage: Eukaryota > Viridiplantae > Streptophyta > Magnoliopsida > Solanales > Solanaceae > Solanum > Solanum dulcamara. Next base: position 19,507,376 of record NC_077240.1, read on the forward strand.
TTCCAACAATTAAAATTATTTGTTAGCACCATTTAAATTGGAAGGGAAGGCAACATGATTTGCATCATAAAAGTTCTCCTTAAAATGAATGTTTAACTTATCTTACGGGATTCTCAGTTGGTTCACCTTATATTGGTTATTGCAATAATTACATATCTCAATATCATGCCTTTCAATTTACGGGATTCTCAGTTGGTTCACCTTATAAACGAATATGCAAATATACGTTTCATGCCTGTTTAAGTAATAGCAATAAGATTTCTCAATATCATGCTAAGAATAGCTAGAATTTTCAGAACAAGATGGCTTTACTTTGTAATTCGCTCCCACATTTTCCCCTTCTCCTACCCCAATTTTGTTTTTTATTTTTTCTTAAAAAAACCATAATTTTTCCAATTGAAGAATTGTTACGTTAGAATATTTTCATTATAAAATTACAAAAAAAAGGTATATGATGTTGTTGACAATAAAATTTCGCGTCCAGAAAGTAATAATCAAAAACGAAAAATATCGCAACAATCTTAATATTTGATTTTTTGAATATGAGTGTTACAATCTCTATGTATCCTCTGATTCGTCTTTTCGAATATAAATTCAAGGGCTCTTGAGCTTGATCTTGAATTTGGTTGAACTTGATGGATTTGATGTTGACTTATTCCTTTAATTCAAGGGCTTTGGGGCTTGATCTTGAATCTTATGGTCTTGATCTTGATTTGTTGATTTGATGATCTTGAACTTCACTTGTTCTTGAACTTGACGATCTTGATTTTCACTTGCTCTTGAACTTGATCTTGACTTGTACTTGAATTCAAGGGATTTAGAGCTTGTTCTTGAATCTGGTGGTCTTGATCTTGAGTTGTTCTTGAACTTGATGATCTTGATCTTCACTTGTTCTTGAACTTGATGATCTTGATCTTCAATTCTTAAACTTGTAGCTTGTAGAGAAATCTGCGGTGTTTGATCCACAAGCTCTCTGGCTTCTTGTTAGAATTCTGGTATCTTTTTTGAATTATGAGGACCCCTATTTATAGTTGTGGAATAGAGGAATTGTGATGAAAATAGATTTTCCTCTAGCCAATCAGATTTAAGTGACATTGCATAGTGGGCTTTAGTGAATGAGTTTGTCATTTTGACATATGACATGCTACTATTGGCTTATTTATTTGCCTTGGCATGACACGTCGCTTGACACGTGGCACCAAAAATGGGCCTCTAGGATGATATGATTTTGGGCTTAGCAAAATGGGCCCATCATTTGTAGCCCAATCAATGGAGTAGCCCAATAAAATTGGACTTTAATTAAATTCATACTTGTTGAATTTAAATAATTAACTCAATTATATTAATTCATACAATTTATTCCAACTAATATATTTTGAATTTAGTATAATTTAAATTATTTATAAATTTATATTTAATAAATTTTTAAATGATTACAGATGCCCCTGCTTCAAATCTTGTCGAGATATTTTATCTTTTGAAGGCTAGACTTGAAGTATTAACCAATGATTAAATCAATTTTGGATTAAATTAAATATGAAAATCATCCATGTAATTTATTTATTCATTCAAACTAATGCCAATGGCTTTAGAACACTTCAATTATACGTAGTGCCAGCACTTTCAAATTCCAATACATATAAATATTTTAAATGATTTTGAAAGAATCATATAAATGCTGGTGGGAAATTTTTAATTCACACAAATTTATGGATCCCAATGTCACGGACTTAGACTTCAACTAAGACCTTCGTGCGACACTTGAAAAATTACTCACGAATCTTTCACGATCTTGCAAGCTCAAGTAAGCCTTTAAGACTAGATCGCTAAGGGAACGCTAGATTGTAAGAAAGACAAGAGAGTTTTATGAAGAAGGCTTTGTATTGCTTAGAAGAATGCTTGATTTTTGGATGGTTTTCTACAAATGAATGTCTCCTCTATTTATACTACTCCTAAGGGGCTTGAGTGTAATTAAAAATTATTATACAAGTCCTTCCATATTTACATAGAAGTCTTTCTCTACAATTTTCTACACACTTTAGAGAATTCTAAGTCTTTCAAGACTTCTCTACGAGCTTCTACAAGAATATAAAGTCTTTTATTAACCTCTCCAAGACTCTAAGTTCTTCTCCCTTCTTTGTGATCAAGTGGCGGGTCGTAACATTCTCCCCCACCTGATGTGGCGACGACCGCAGTGCACTACTGCTGCAAGAACTCTCAGATTTTATCTTTAAGCTACCATAGGTCTTCATATATCCCTCAGGTGGCCTCCTCTGGTGATTGTCCCTTCCAATGGACTAGAAACATAGCAGTGGCCTGTTGTCCCTGTTTTTACTTAGCTTGGTAGTCCATAATGGCCTCGATATCTCAATTATGGAGGGCGGTAATTGTGAGTGGCGCCCGATTTGATTCTCCTCGATTAGGATCATCCTTGTCCTTATGGTACGGCTTGAAAACACTAGCATGGAAAAAAGGATGAACCTTGATATGTGGTGGTAGCTCCAACCTATATGAGATCTTGCCAACCTTGGCAACAATCTTGAACGGGCCCTCATACTTTCACACTAAGTTTTGATGCATACCTCGCAATGCTTTAAATTGCCTTGGGTTGAACTTGACCAAGACTATGTCTCCAACTTTGTAATCTATGAGACGACGCTTGCGGTCGGCAAACTTCTTACTCTTTTTTATTGCCTTGTCTAAAGAAGACTTGGCAGTGTCGAGTTGCTCCTCAAATCCCTTGGCCAAGTGATAAACCCCCAAAATCTTGGCCTCAAACGCGGACGGTAGTGAATGTGGAGTTTGTGGTTGTTGGCCTATGGCTAGCTCAAATGGTGTCCGCCCTATTGCCTCACTCCACTACAGGTTATATGAGAATTGGGCTACGTCCAATAGCCTCGCCCAATCCTTCTGATGGGAGCTCACAAAGTGCCTCAAGTAGCATTTGTAGCAAAGCATTGACTCGCTCCATCTGGCCATCCGCCTGCGCATGGAAACTAATAGAGAAATGCAATTCCATGCCAAGAATCTCGAATAATTCTCTCTAAAAGTTCCCGGTGAAGCGTGGGTCTCTGTCTCTAATGATATGCCTTGGTAATCCCCAATACTTCACCACATTTTTGAAAAACAGCTTGGCAGCCTCCTTAGCAGTGCAACCTGCCGTGGAGAGGGCATGAAGCTAACATACTTGGAGAACCTGTCCACCACAACCATAATCATCCCATACCCATCAAATTTCGATAGATAAGTGATGAAGTCCATGGTCACACTCTCATATGGATGCTCTCCTACGGGTAGGGGCTTCAAGAGTCCTCCTGGTTGACACTGCTCTACTTTGTCTTGCTGGCACATAAGACAAGTCTACACATAGCATTTGATATCGTCTCGCATACGTGGCCAGTAGTAAATTGCCTCAATCAATGCTCTCGTGCGATGCTACCCTGGATGCCCGGCCCACAACGTGTCATAACTCTCCTTTATGAGCTGCCGCCTGATGGTTCCGAATTTTGGCATGTAGATCCTTCATCCAGCGGTAAGCAAAAGTCGGTCTTCTATCCAGAAACACCTTGTCTTACCCTGAGCGGCTAACTCCATAAGCTTCCTTGCCTCTGGATAGTGCTGCAGGCCATCCTTGATTGCATCTTGGATGTCACAATGTGTTGTAGTGATGGCAGCCAGCTCGAACTTCCTGCTTAGGGCATCGTCCACAATATTGCCTTTGCTTGGTTTGTACTCCAACTATAGTCGAATTCATCCAAGAAGTCATGCCACCTAGCTTATTTCGGTGTGAGCTTCTTTGTGATTGGAAGTAGCTAGTGACCACATTGTCGGTCTTGACTAAAAACTTGGAGCCAAGTAAGTGGTGTCTCCACGTGAGTAGGAAATGAACGATGACCGTCATCTCCTTCTCTTGTACGGTGTACCGCCATTCTGTCTCGTTCAGCTTGTGGCTCTCAAAGGCAATGAGGTGTCTTTCTTGCATTAATACTCCTCCAATGGCATAGTCAGAGGCATCTGTGTGCACTTCGAATGCCTTGGAGAAGTCAGGCAATACTAGGACCGGTTTCTCTATCACGACAGTCTTGAGGTCTTCAAAGGCCTTCTTGCACTTTTCTCTCCAAACCCACAGCTTATTCTTCTTCACTAGCTCGGTAATTGGAGCAGCTTTGGCGGAGTAGGCACTTTATAAACCTGCGGTAATAGTTAGCAAGTCCAAGAAAATATCTAAGTTTGGTTACCTTTGTGGGCACCTCCCACTCTTTGATGGCCCAAACTTTTACCTCGTCCATCCATAGTTCTCCCTGGCGGATAATATATCCCAAGAAGTGCACTTCATGTTGGGCAAACTCTCACTTCTCCCACTTGATGAATAGCTCATTCTCGCGCAAGACTTGGAACATTTTTGTCAAATGCTCCATGTGCTTCTCCAAGGTGTTGCTATAGATGACTATGTCATCCAAGTAGACTACCACGAACTTATCCAAGTTGGGGTGAAAGATCTTGTTCATTAGTGTGATAAATGTGGAGGGTGCATTGGTTAAGCCGAAGGGCATCACCAACCACTCGTAAGCTCCGTACCTCATCACGTATGTCGTCTTCGGTTCATCTCCCTTCGCTATGCATACCTTTGAGTAGCCCTTCTTTAAATCCACTTTGGTAAAGTAGTTGGCTTATCCAAGTCTATAAAATAAGTCGGCAATGAGAGGGATGAGATACTTGTTCTTTATGGTCACCTTATTGAGCGCCCGGTAGTCTATGCATAGGCGCAATGAGCCATTCTTCTTCTTTTGAAATAAAACTAGCGCGTCATAAGGTGCCTTGGATGGACGGATATGACCGGCCTCGAGGAGCTTCTTCAACTGCTTCCTCAGCTCCTCTAACTAGGGTAGAGCCATGCGGTATAGCGGGTATGCAGGTGGCTTTGTTCCTGGCTCTAGTTCAATCCGTTGATCTACCTCGTACCTTGAAGGTAGGTGTCTTGGCAACTCTTCGGGCATCACGCCCGTATTTTCTTCAATTACCTTTTTTATGCAAGGTGACAATGCCTCTTTAGCACCATTATCTTCATCCAGGCTCGCAATGGTGGCTACGAACGTCGGCTCCCTCTTTTTTAGGCCCTTCACAAGCTGTATGGCCGATAGGTGGGCTTGTCCTTCCTTCTTCGACATCTTGACTAGAGATACCATGCAGGGTCCCTCTCGCTCCATCACCAAGAGTTGTTAGAGATAGGGATCGATTATCGTGTGGTACCATCATAAGAATTTCTGCCCAAGTATTATATCAAAGATATCTAAGGGGGCGACAGTAAAGCTGGTCTTACCTTGCCACTTGCCCAACGTGATGTCCACTCTATGAGCGACTCCGTGTATGGGAGTTAATGGGGTATTGACCGTCTTCAAGCGAGTGTTTCTTGACCCATAACTTAGCCCCAACCTTGTTGCCGCTGTCTTGGTCATGATGTTGGCTTCCACTCCAGAGTCCACCATAGCACAAGCTGGCCGTCCGTTGATGGAGATGTCAATATACTGTGCAGAGTAGTCTCCTACCTTTTCAGATTGCTTCATGATGGCTCTGCATATCCCGATCATACCTAGCTGGGTTATGCCTGAACTTTGCCTTTGGTACACTTCCTTGTCCTTTCGCTCCTGCAGTATGACACCAAGGTTCTTATCTCTAGGCACCTAGCATAACCGTGAGGACCTCCACATATATAACAGTCATTGCCCTTCGTGGTCTGCTCCTTCTTCTCGGTATAGCCTTATTACCCGAACCTCCTGTCATTAGACCTGTTGGCATCATGGCTTTTGGTGAGAGGGTGTTTCTCCTTTCCTTTGCCACAGTCTCTCCTATCTTTGGCATGACTACTCCTTGTTTCTTTGCCCTTGCTCCGGTCATGCCTAAAATCCGTTAGGGCTTCAGCTTGGATGATGGCCTCATCGATGGTGCTGACTTGGCGACGCCCCAACTCCGTCTTGGCCTAACTCTACAGCCCATCCGTGAAGTGGAAGAACATGTCTTCATCTATGAGGTTATGGATTTGAAGGGTAAGGGTAGTGAACTCCTTCATATAGGCATGTATGCTGCCCGTTTGCTTCAATTCCTGAAACTTGTGTTTGGCCTCATAGATGATATTATTGGGGAAGAAGGCCTTCTTAAACTCATCCCAAAACTGCTCCTAGGTGTTGATTGTGCATAGGCCCTTCCCGATCTCGAACTCCTTGCGCTTCCACCACAACATGGCCATCTCCAAAAGGTAGAGCACGACCATGTTAATCCTCATCTCATCACTCTTCACTTTGTTACACTTGAAGTAATTCTCCACGTGCCAAAGAAAGTTCTCCACCTCTTGTGCATCACGGACACCTTTGAACATCGGTGGCTTGGAGCCTCAATCTTGGCCTCCCTGTCTGCACTAGACGTCACGCACCTCCCAGCTTCTATGTCTTCTTTGAGTGCTGCTATCTCGGTCTTCATGGTCTCTATCGTACTTAGCGCGTCCATGAGCCGACACTCCAAGAAAGTGATCGTCTCTTTTATCTCATACTTGGCCATCTTGCACGCATCCAACTCCTTCCAAATGTTGTCATTCTTCTCAAAGGTGAATTCCTTTAGAGCCTTGAACTTTCCATCGAACTTGTTCATGCGCTTGCCCAATATCTCTACGGCCTGCCTGGCAGCATCCATCCTTGTAATCCATTCTATGTCGAACGTGACATCCACGGGTTCCTTAGCTCGTTCATCGTCACTCACCTCAGTGGCCGAGAGTGAGTAGGATGTTAGGGCCTTACTTGGTGTAGGCTTGAGCGGTACCTCCTCATTCCTCTTAGAGTTCTTCTTTCCTTTACGATGTTTCTTTCTAATATTTTGCTTGACATTGGTGGCGGTACTGGTGTTGATGTTTTCCTCACTTGTCATTTCCCTTAATAGAACCTCGCTCTGATACCACATTGTCACATACTTAAACTTTAACTAAGACCTCCGTGTGGCACTTGAAAAATTACTCACGAATCTTTTACAATCTTGCAAGCTCAAGTAAACCTTTAAGACTAGATCACTAAGGGAATGCTAGATTGTAAGAAAGACAAGGGAGTTTTATGAAGAAGGCTTTGTATTGCTTGAAAGAATGTTTGATTTCTGGATGGTTTTCTACAAATGAATGTCTACTCTATTTATACTACTCCTAAGGGGCTTGAGTGTAAATAAAAATTATTATATAAGTCCGTCCATATTTATAAAGAAGTCCCTCTCTAGAATTTTCTACACACTCTAGAGAATTTCAAGTCTTTCAAGACTTCTCTACGAGTTTCTACAAGAAGCTAGAGTTTTCTTTTAACCTCTCCAAGACTCTAGATTCTTCTCTCTTCTTCATGATCAAGTGGCGGGTCGTAACACCAAGCTTTACTTTTCCTTATTTGACTCCAACAATGATACCTTTTTCTCGTTAATCTTAACACGCCGCCATTGTATTTTTTTTCTCATTAATTATTGGACCTGTTTAGATCTGGCCTAGATCTATTGGTTTTTGGTGACGTCTAGTGGTTTTCCGATTTCTAGCGTGAACAGTGTTTTTCGGCGTGAATCAGGTTCTTTTCAACTGGAGTTGGTACCTTCGGTTTCCATATATTCTCTGTTCATACACTTGTCGCTATATTTTGCTAACTTTAGACTATTGAATACTTTATTAGATTATACGTATTTTCGTGGCTTTGGATAGTGATGGTAGACTAGGGTCATATTCTCATTCAGGGTCGGGGATGAAGTTAAGGAGGGGTAAGTGGGTTAAAAAGCGTCTAGACTGAGAGTAGGTTCTTGGAACATTGGGACGTTAACGGGAAAGTCCATAGAGCTAGTTGAGATTCTTAAGAAAAGAAAGATTAATATAGCTTGTGTCCAAGAGACCAAATGAGTAGGTACTAAAGCTAAAGAGGTAGATAGGTATAAGCTTTGGTTCTCTAGTAGATCGAAGTATAGGAATGGGGTAGGCATTTTAGTAGATAGTAATTTAAGGGATCAGGTGGTGGAGGTTAGAAGAATCACTGATAGGATGATGTCGATTAAGGTAGTCGTTCAAGGGACAATTTTGAACATTATTAGTGCTTATGCACCGTAAGAGGGCTTAGCCGAAGAGGAGAAGAAGTGCTTTTGGGAGGATTTAGATGAGTTAGTTGGAAACATACCGCTTACTAAGAAGCTTTTCGTGGGAGGGGATTTCAATGGGCACATCGGGTCTATTTCGGGAGGGTATGATGATGTGCATGGAGGCTTTGACTTCGGGGACAGAAATAGAGGAGGAGTTTTACTTTTGGAGTTCGCAAGAGTTTTTGGGTTGGTGATAGCCAATTCGAGTTTTCCAAAAAAGGAGGACCACTTGGTAACTTTTCGTAGTTCGGTGGCTAAGACTCAGATAGAATTTTTACTCCTTAGGATGATAAAGGTCTGTGTAAAGACTGTAAGGTCATTCCGATAGACAACCTTACAACCCGACATAAGCTCTTGGTGATAGATTTAGGGATCAAAATGATGAGGAAGAAGAGGGTTGGGGATGATCGACCTAGGATCAGATGGGGGAGTTTGACCATGGCTAGTGCCCTGGAGATGGGAGAGAAATTGAAGGACATGGGGGCCTGGGATAGTAGTGGGGATGCGACCAGTATATGGGATAGGACGGCTAGTTATATTAGGTTTGTAGCAAGGGAAGTGTTGGAAGTCTCGACAGGTAGTCGTAGTTGACATCGAGGGGACTGGTGGTGGAATGGAGAAGTGCAAGAAAAGGTGGAAGCAAAGAAGATCACGTATGCAAAGTTGATAGAAAGCACGGATGAGGTGGAGAAGTGGATGAATAAGGAACTTTATAAGATAGCGAGGAAGAAGGCGAAGTCGGCTATTTCGACGACAAAAATGACAGCTTTTGAACATCTTTATGCTGAACTAGAAGAGAAATGTGGGGATAGGAAATTATTCAAGCTAGCTAGGGCACGGGAGAGAAAGGCACGCAATGTGGATCAAGTGAAGTACATTAAGAACGAGCATGGAAAAGTATTGACAGAGGAAACTCTCATTAAACATAGATGGTAGTCATACTTCCATAAACTCTTGAATGACGTAGGAGACAGAGACTTTGTGTTGGGAGATTTGGAATATACAGGGAGGCGTCACAATTTTGGGTATTGCAGGAGTATTAAGGTCGAAGAGGTTAAGGGTGTTGTTCGTAGGATGCACTAGGAAAGAGAAACTTTGTGTTGACGAGATTTTTGGGGAATTTTGGAAGAGTGCGAGCTCGGTAGGTTTGGAGTGTCTGACTAGGTTATTTAATGTCATCTTTAAAATGACAATGATGTCTGAAGAATGTGGGTTGAGTGTAATGATCCCTCTATACAAAAACAAAGGGGATATCTAGAGTTGTAACAACTATAGAGGTATCAAGCTACTAAACCATACTATGAAAGTATGGAAAAGAATGGTGGAGATGAGGGTGAGGAGAGGCGTGTCTATTTCAAAGAACCAATTCAAATTTATGCTGGGACGCTCAACTACAGAAGCCATCCATCTTATAAAGAGACTGGTGGAGCAGTATAGGGAGAGGAAGAGGGACTTGCATATGGTATTCATCGATCTAGAAAAGGCTTACGATAAAGTTCTAGGAGAGACACTATGGAGATGTTTGGAGGCTACAGGTGTACCTGTGGCATATATTAGGGTGATCAAGGACATGTATGAGGGTGCCAAAAATCCAGGGTAAGGACAATAGGAGGGGACTCAGAGCACTTTCCAGTTGTGATGGGGTTGGATCAAGGATTAGATCTTAGTCCATTTTTAATTGCCTTGGTGATGGATTGATTGATGCGACAAATTCAAGGTGAGGTGCTATGGTGTATGCTTTTTCTGGATGACATAGTCCTGATCGATGAGACTCGTAGTGGACTTAACGCTAAGCTGGAGGATTGGAGACATACCTTGTAGTCTAAAGGGTTTAAGCTGAGTAGGACCAAGACAGAGTGCTTAGAGTGAAAGTTCAGTGAGACACCTCAGGAGGTTGGCGTGGAAGTTAGGCTTGGTGCCCAAGCCATCCAAAACAGAAGTAGTTTCAAGTACCTTGGGTCTATCATACAAGGTAGCGAGGAGATTGATGATAATGTCACACATCGTATTGGGGCAGGGTGGATGAAATAGAGACTCGCTTACAGAGTGCTATATGACAAGAATGTGCCACAATAACTTAAGGGCAAGTTCTATAAAGTGGTGGTTAGACCGACTATGTTGTATGGGGCAGAGTGTTGTCTAGTTAAGATCTTTCACATTCAAAAGATGAAAGTTATCGAGATGAGAGTGTTGAGATGGATGTGTGGGAAAACCAGGACCGATAGGATTAGAAATGAGGCTATTCGGGACAAGGTAGGAGTGGCCTCGGGGGAAGACAAGATGCAGAAAATACGACTGAGATGGTTTGGGCATGTGAAGAGGAGAGACATTGATGCCCTAGTGAGGAGGTGTGAGAGGTTGGCCATGGATAGTTACAAAAGAGGTAGGGGTAGTCCGAAGAAGTATTAGGGAGAGGTGATTAGACAGGACATGACGCAGTTATAGCTTACCGAGGACATAAACTTAGATAGGAGGGTGTGGAGGACCCACATTAGGGTAGAAGGCTAGTACATAGTCTCATTATTCTTTCCTATTCGTAGGCGCATTAACGTATTACAATTTCTTGTGCTCTCATTGCTGTTATTTCTGTTATTATTTATTACTTTCTGTACTTTGATTACTCTATTTTATCTATGACGCTTTCGTTATTTATTTTTCTATATCGCTTTGAATTTCTTAACCTTATCTGACCCTTTTTATGCTTTTATTGAGCTGAGTGTCTCTCGGAAATAGCCGTCCTACCTTTGTAAGAATAAAGTCTGCGTACACTCTACCCTCCCCAGACTCCATGTTGTGGGATTTCACTGGGGGGTTGTTGTTGTTGTTGTTGTTGGACCTATGCAATAATATTCTGTCCATTTTGAATTATGATACAAAATCCATTGTCAATTAGGAGCGAACAACCATTATTATTTATCTATAAATAGGGTCATGCTCCTCATAATCTAAACACCATAAACTCTTGCCTGAAATCGATTTGTAAGCGCCACAACAGGTAATTCTCCCTTCTTTCGTATTTTTTTTATGATCTCTTTCGTTCTCGATTTTTTTTTCAAATCAGTGGAAAAATATTTATGCTTTGTAGAGGTTACATAATGGAGAGTTTTATCATAACACAAGAATTTGATCTTGAGGTGTGAAGGAATGGATACTCTTCCCCACTTTGGGGAAGGTAATTTTATGGTATTCTTACGGTACAAAGGGATGGATATGCATCCCTGCCCTAAGAAAGGTAATTTGAAGGTATTCTTACGGTGCAAAGGAATGAATATAAATTCCCGCCTTAAGAAAGGTAATTTCATAGTATTCTGAAGGTGCAAAGGGATGGATACACATCTCCACCCTAAGAAAGGTAATTTTATGGTATTTTAAAAGCGCAAAGGGATGGATACACATCCCCACCCTAAGAAAGGTAATTTGAAGGTATTCTTACAACACAAAGGAGTGGACACACATTCTCGCCTTAAGAAAGGTATCTCATGGTATTCTAAAGGCGCAAAGGGATGGATACGCATCTCCACCCTAAGAAAGGTAATTTTATGGTATTTCTACGGTGTAAAGGGATGGATACGCATCTCCTCCCTAAGAAAGGTAATTTTAGGGTATTCTTAAGGTATTCTTGTGGTGAAAAGGAATGGATACGCATTCCCGCCATACGAAAGGTCATGACTTAAAAACTTCAACTTTCAAACTTGACGATTTGTGGGCATAATGGATCTAAAACTTCTATTTGAAGATTTTGACCTTGCAGACTTAAAAGATCTTCTGAAGTTTGTATGCTTAGTGGCTTTGAAGAATTCAACTTTGCAACCATGGTGGATTCCAAACTTCAACTAGAAGACTTGGAGGATTTGAAGACTTCAACTTATGGACCTGGTCAATTTGAGATTTCAACTCGCAAGCTTAGAGAATTTTGAAGACTTCAATGTACTTTTTGATTTATGACCTCAAATTGCAGACTTGAAGATTTTGAAGACTTCAGCATGCGAACTTGGTTGATTTGAGTCTCCAACTTGTAGACTTGAAGAATTTAAAGAATTCAGCTTGCAAACTTGGCTGATCGAAGACTCTAACTTGCAGACTTGAAGAATTTGAAGACTCAAGTTTCCAAACTTGATGGATTTGAGGCTCTAACTTGCAGACTTGAAGAACTTGAAGACTTCAGCTTGCAAACCTGGTTGATTAGAGACTCTAACTTGCAGACTTGAAGAATTTGAAGAATTAAACTCTTGTTAGAGAAACTCATATTTCAAAGGAGTTTTCCCCCATCGAGTCATCACTTTTTGGTGCAAGTCTGAAGTTCGATGAGAGAGAGTACTCATAACCTTACCTTTCATGTGATAGATCAAGTGAGAACATATGGGATTTTGATACTCATGCAACTGAACTCAGAATATAATTCTAAGCGCCTACGTACCTTGGTGAAGAGGATCAAGTCACAATGTAGCTCTGGGGGAATGATATTTTTTTAGTATTATTATTTTTTTGTGTCCTAACTTTTACCTAGGCCGCCTCTTTCGATATTTTCAACCTAGCTGATTTTTTTTTGGTTCTATCTTTTGCCTAGGCCGCCTCTTTCGAGATTTTCAACTTAGCGAACACTTTTTTTTTGGGTGACGTACATAATTTATACTCTTAGGGTCCAGGAGTAACATGCATTTTATACTCTTACCTTAATGAGTGTCATCTCACTTCAAGGGTAGTACTTTTTCAAGAATTTTGCATTAATAGGGTCGATCCTCATCCATCATCATCTTCAAGTTTATGAGCACCATTTGTGTATGCTTCTTGTACGGCATATGGTCCATCCCATTTCGAGGTGAATTTTCCCTCAGACTCATGTGAAGTGATAGGTCTTTCTTACTGCAAGGACTTGATCTCTAACTTGGAAGCACCTCAAACGAACCTTCTTGTTGAATGCACGAGAAAGACGGGCTTGATAACATTCAAGATTTTGTTGATCTTCTAGCCTCTTTTCATCAAGTGCTTCTAACTCGGCAAGACGTAATCGAGCATTTTCTTCCTCAGTGAGCCTTTCTTGGATAGAAAGTCTTAAGGAAGGTATTTGACGCTCAAGTGGTAGGACAACTTCAACTCTAAAAGAAAGTGAATATGGGGTTGATTGAGTCGGTGTGCGGTATGTCATCCTATATGTCCATAAAGCTTCTTCCATTTTTTCATGCCAATCTCTCTTGGACTTGGAGATGACTTTCTTCAATGGATTGCATAGGGTTTTATTGAAAGCTTCAGCTAGACTATTGGCAGCAGCATGATACATAGAAGATTTGCATTGCTTGAAACCGAAGAGATCACAAATTTTGTTTATCAACTTGTTATCAAATGGCTTGCCATTGTTTGTTATTGTATAGCGAGGAATGCCAAATCAGTAGATGGTATTCACTCGAATGAAATTTACAACATTCTCCTTCTTCACTTATTTAAGAGCAACTACTTCATTCTCGATCAATGAAACCAAGTCTGGCCTAAACCGTCTTTGAACTTGCTTAATAGGGTGAGCACTATTCTTGACTGTCAATTGATAGACTGCTACTTTAGGATTCAAGCCAGGCATTTCTTTATAAGTCCAAGGGAAGACATCCCTATATTCTCTGCGTATATCCATTCAAAGCAACGTGTGGAGTGCGAAAGGAAAAAGGGAAGAGTTCTTCACAATCTCACATATTCCCTCCCTTTTTGTGCCTCCATTTTTCTCTCTTTGGTAAGCTTCAGATCTTGATTTCTCTTTTTCCGATCTATGCCTTTTGATTCAACTCCTCAATTTCAAACCTTGCATTCTTTAATTTACTGCATTTTCTTTGCTCCGATCTGCAATATTTTCGGACCGGTTGATTTATCATAGCTCGGTGTTCTTCCTTTTCGAATTTTGAGATTTGATTTTGTATTTTGCCGCTAGTTTTGCTTTGATCTGGTTAGAAATTTCTTTGGTTCTCTTTCAATTTCAATGACGGAGGTTTTGAGATTGTTCCATTCTTAATTAAAGGTTTTGAATTTGAGTCTCGGAGAAAATTCAATTGGGAGCGTCACTGATTTAGTAGCTAATTTCTTCTAATCTTATGTGACGAATTTTGCAATTCGATACTGAAATTTCTTCTACTTTCCATTTTATAAAGTTGTTAACGTTTAATCTTTTTCTCATCAGTTTTTTCATTTATATCCTTAAAAACAATTAAAGAAGTACCTTATTATATATATAAAATAAAGTAAACAAAACCTAATTGAAGTATGTAACTAAAAATTGATGACAATTTTAAGGACCATCTATGTTCCGCCTACAAACAAACTTGTATGGAAGATAATAACTCTTACCTAGAAAATAGGAACCATTCATCCATGTTTAACGCACGAGTCGTATATAAAACTGCTATAACAGTAAAAGGGCAGCCCGATGCACTTAAGCTTTCGCTATGCGCAGGGTCCGGGGAAGGGCCCGACCACAAGGGTCTGTTGTACGCAGCCTTACCTTGCATTTCTGCCAGAGGCTATTTCCAAGGCTTGAACCCGTGACCTCCTGGTCACATGGCAGCAACTTTACCAGTTACTCCAAGGCCCCCCTTCAAAACTGCTATAACAGTATATATTTTATATGTTGTAATTGATTTTGAGTAATTAATATTGCCATGTATGTGTAATAATTTTTATAAAATTGTCTATTTGTGTTTTTTTCACACTTCACTCAAATTCGGGCAAAAAGGAAATATGTAATGTGAGTTTTTATTTTTTTTTATTTTTAAATGAGGCAGAATGCCCTCGTAATGTGAGTTGAAACCCTAAAATGAGATACGGCTAATAGGAATGGCGAAGTGGAGAAACAACACTTGCTAAAAGAACATCAAAGTGATCCTCCTCTTGGAGCTTTCTTAGCAAGAGTTGTTTTCCCTCTTCTCATCTCCGTCTATGTGCCACTGTCGATCCATCGGTCTTCCATCTGCTGAGGTTTGCTTCTTCTGTTTGCTTAGTTAACTGTTATTTGTATGTTTGGAGGTTACTATTTGTACATCAAACTTCATTTTTTTTGTCCTTTTTGGCGATCTGCTCAGATATTTTTCTTATTTTGTTTTGGGATCTAAATGAGTTTTAGTTTTGGCTATTCGAGCTTTTGTAACTGTAATTCAGTTTATGTTGTCACTTTTGATATTTGCTTTGTCCCTTTACTCTTCATTTTTTTAATGAGGTTCAGGGAGCCATCTGCTATTTTAATACCAATAAGGTAACGAGAGTTTAGAAATTTATTTAATTGACAAAACTCTATGAAATGATTTCACATTGTACTCGAAGAAAATAAAGCTCTTGTTTAAATGAGATGTAAAAGGGAGTTCAAGACAGGCCATTATGGTGAAATTGATAGACACACTGCTCTTAGGAAGCAGTGCTATTGTATCATCTTCTAAAAAAGGATAAACAGATATTATAATGAAATCAACTCCCTATTTCCATTTTAGAATCATGTATTTAAGGGACTTCTTTTTAAAGATTTTTTAATGATATTTTCAACCTTAGCATATATTAACTCACATTTCCTTTTCGATCGTTTCATTTGTAATTACAATTCATTTGATAACCTATTTATTAGTCGGTGAAATTGTAAAACTATACTTTTAGCTAGAAAAGGGCATAATAGTTACTCACTTTTTTTCTGTATAACAGGTTTATCAGTTACTTGTTGGATTTCTTTTGGACATTTCCCACTTAGCAATATATAGGAACCATTCATTTTCCTTTCAGGGTTAATCTGCCTCACTGATCAGGATGATTTTTATCACCTCTAGATTGAGCTTTGACGGAGGAAAATTATATAAAGGCCATGTAATAAAGCATGTGTGTGAAAACGTTGATGCAGTAAGTGCTATTCCGCATCCCAGATTTATTCTTATTTATCACCTTGAGAATGCTTCTATTTTATTCACACTATGAGATTACTCTCCGCTTGCTGTCGACCTTACTTATTTATGTCAGCCATATGACTAGTAGTAAAAGAAGACTTGTAGAAACTTGCATAATGAGCATTTAAATAGAACAAAGCTGATTGATGGCTTCATTGTTCTGTTTTGATCTTTGTACCTTCTATCTGCTTTGCTATTTGCATGTTTTCTTGAAGGATTTTATTTGATTTTTAATAAGTAGGAAAAAAGCAGTAAAAACAGCCAGTAAACTGATAGCAGTTGACACCTTTCCTTTGTTGTAAGAATCTGTTACTTCCTGTGCATTCTCAATCATCCCAACCATAAAGTGAAAGGAAGCCCAAATTGACAAAGTTCCGCCTATCCCAAGAACCAAAATTAAACAATTGCATTGAAACTAAATATCCAATTCATATTGTTTTACAAGAGGATGCAACATATGGACTCACACATAAACTGAGGATGATTGTCATTTGATATATTTGAATGAACATGGTGAAATAGAGTGAAGTTCTCAACCAAATGATCTCCATTAAACATGCTCTTAGAAGTATAATAATTACTCTTACTTGTAAGAAAAAGTATATAATAATGACTGCCCTTGCAGTTAGACATAGGGGTGGCAAAATTAGGTAGCTAGATTGATCCATGGGAAATTTTGCCACAATACTGCTAATTACAATAATTAGGGAAAACACTATTGATTCAACACTATTTGTAAAATTACAATAATGTGTTCGCTATTCTTATTGACTGTATTTAGCATCTATGCTTCAGATAGGATGACAAACGCGTAATCACTACTGATTCAAGACAGGGGCGGCTCAAGCATCTCAGGGGTCTAAAGCCAAAAATGAATCGGAGGCGTTAGATTTTTATTTTTTAAAATAAATTTATTGAAAGTCTATTCTTCTAGCTTTTTAAGAGGTAGAATTGTTAATATATTGGAAATTATTTTCGAGATAACATATTTCTTTTCTTTCTTTTTAATGAAAATATTTACTTTTTTCTTCAAATTGAACTCCATCTGTTTTAATCATTTGACGGATTTTGACTTGATACAAAATTTTAAAAAAAGTAAAGAAGATTTTCAAAACTTATGATCCTAAATTAAAAATATGTTTTATTCACCAAATATCATTTAATCTTGTGGTCTTAAATATGTAATATGGAAAGTTAAAATTTAAAAAAATTGACAAAAAAGAAAGAAGAGCTATTTTTGAAACAACTAAAAAAAAGTAAGACAAATAAAAATCAGCATAATAATTTTATTATTATTAAGAATGAGGCCCCTCAAATTTTGGGACCTAAGGCGGATGCGTTATTGTTAAAGGCATCAAGCCGGCCCTAATTCAAGATATGATCATGATGAAGACTATTTGTATTTTTAAGCCTTCGATTCAGTAGCAAAAGGCATGGTCAATGGTCCAAAACCATGTTGAAGGCTGGCTTTCCACACTTTCTCGATATCAAACATCTTGTTACCACACTCATTCTCATTCCAACCTTCCAATGCATGCAAAATCCCGGCTATTCTCCATGCACTCATCACCCTTCTTGGTAGCCAGTTCTGGAATTATAACAAAATTAATCATGAATGTCCTAATTTTTTCTGGAAATTAAATGGCTTTTCTAACCTCACAAGAGACTACATTTTCATGATGTTTTGGGATAGTCATAGCTGGTATGTTGAAATAGAAGCAATCCTTGCGAGCTTTCCTTGGTGGAAATTGTGAGAAAGGAATGAACAATGTTCCTTCTGGGGCTTTCAATTGCTCATCTTCACTAAATCCCTCCCCTACTAGCCATATCTGCAATATAATACTTTAATCAAGAAGTATTCTTTTGGGTTGTTCTTGTGGGTATAGATGCGGGGGAGGGGAAGAAAGTGTTCTCTTTTTCTCTTTGAACTTTTTAACAAAATGGTTCAGAGATCAGCTGAATTATGGTTTATACCTGTGATGCATAAGATTTTGAGGGGACCAAATTAGTAACAACCTCAGGATTAAGCGTTGCTTTAAGTCTTTTGTACTCTTCTCCGTCTAGTATAACCTGTATATTAAAATTTCAATGAAAAAGAGACTGGGATACCAAAATCATTGTGGAGATTAATAATTTAATATATAGTCAAATATACCTGAGTTCCTCTGTGGCACATGGCTAGGGTAATGGAGTATGCAAATTTGGATAAACGACACCTAAGGACCACTTGGGAAGTTTCTCTAGGAATGGAGTTTAGGACTATGGCGACAGCTAAACTACTTCCATCCATCACTTCACTTTCAGCTTAGGAGGCCTCCTTATGTAAAGTTCATCATTGTTATTCAGCTGCTCTTCCTGCTAGAACATTACACTTGTGTATAATTGTTAGTATCAACTGAAACCTTCTATTGTCCGTCCAACAATATAGGGTGACGGGAGAATTCTTTTTAATTCATGTTATCCCTAATAGTCAATATCAGCCTTAGCTAACGGAATGCCATTCTCAAGAAAATTGTATTTTACTTGGGGTGGCAAAATAAAACCAAACCCGCCCAACCCAACCCAACCTGTTTAAGTTTGGGTTGGTTATTGACCCGTCCATTCATTAGCTCAACCTATTAAAAATTGGGTTGATATGTAACTCGCATTGACTCATAAATCTTGTTAAAATATTTTTTTTTTCAATTTGATATGTTATATATAATAATAATAATAAAGAAAAAAATAATTTTATTAAGTACTAAAATAGTTCAAAAGAACAAATAAAACAATTAAGCTTAGTAAAAATTGGGCTAGGTTGGGTCTTGACCCGTTATATAACCCATTTTGACCCAACCTAATTTGGGTTGGGTTGGGTTGGGTTGGATCTTGACCCAATAGTTGTCTTAACCCATTATGACTCGCCCAAACTTGACCCAACCCGCCTAATTGCCACCCCTATATTTTACGTAGAGATCATGCATTTCTGTTATAGATAAAGAAAGGATGAGACATTATTTGATTTTCGATAGTTTTACTTGCTTGATTTAGGAGTCCGAGGCTCAAAACTTTTACGCCTTTTTGATCGGCTTCCATAATAGCTTCCTCAATCAAGTTGTTAATAGTATCTCTTTGCCATTGCATAAAGTACTGAACAAGATAAAAAATTAGGCCAATTAATCTCTTTAATAATCTATAACCCAGAACAATAAGTTCTTACTTGTATACTATATTTTGGGATTGCCCAAGTTTGTATTTTGAGATTTCTGAATAAATTTCTCTCAACAACAAATGTGTGACTATAAAGATAAGTAATCAAAAACGACCATAGCGTGACAGGCCATATTAACCAAAAATACCACTTTGGAAGCTTGAGGCTTTGACGCCAAGGATGCAAGCCCTAAACGGAGATGGTAGATGAATTTTGGGGTTGTTAAATGTGTTGGGTGCACCACATCAGACAATTCTACTTTCCTCTCAAGTGACTTTTTATACAATGTATCTGAGGACTTATCCATTGTACCATACAGATAGTCATACATTGGCATAAAAAGTGAATAATTTGATCTAAATTGAGTGTGATGTAGTAAGTGGAACCTGTGCTATCACAGTATTAATATTAGTGGTAAAGAAAAAAAAACAGATTGTTCACAAATAAAAATTCTTCAGGGATTACTAGTCAGCTAGTCAGTAGGACAACAACAACATACCCAATGAAATCCAATAAAGTGGGGTCTGAGAAGCCTAGAGTGTACGTAGATCTTACCCCTACCTCGTGGAGGTAGAGTGACTGTTTTCGAAAGACCCTCGGCTCAAGTGAAGCAGGGAAATCGTTTTTTTTTTTTGAAAGAAGACTTGTGTTTCCTTTGAAGTTAGAAGCAAATATACATTTTCTGTTCACTGAGCCCTCTTAACTTTTGCAGTACACAAGTTGCATATCTCTTGTCACTTTTAATTAAACAGCTGTGCTAACATTTCTATTTCTGTTTTCCTCCATTGATATAATATGGTGTGGTCACTGAACTTTATCTTCTATTATTTATGTGCAGCTCGACTAATTTTATATACACTTGAGAGTAAGAAGAACCGGGATAGGGTGATGGCAGTTGCAAAGCTACAGGTCTCTGTTCGTCCTTTTAGCCGTTCTTTTGTCTCTTCAGCAAGAATGCTTGAAGAATCCATTAGAGCTGTGGTGGAAGCTAAAAGATATGAACAAATTCCTGATATTCTAACCTCTTCTGAAGGATCTCACCACAATCCGAATCCCTTTTCATTTTTATCCACTTTCCCTGAGAACACAAGTGTCAAAATTGTTGACGAAATTTTACAGTCTTTTACTCCAATCAGGCCTCGTTCTCGCCCTCAAATTGCATATTCCTCTCTCCTTTCTTACAGTCTCCAAAGCTCAAATCCTCTTCCACTTGCTCTTGCCATTCTCCAGCGTACCCTTCGCTCTGGCTGCATTCCGGTACCTCAAACTCACCTCCTACTCTCCACTGCATGGATTGAACGTCGGAGTAAATCCCATTCTGTTTCAAGCATATTGTTGGAAATGCAGGATATTGGATATGCACCTGATGGTGGCACTTGCAATTACCTGATCTCATCGCTTTGTAAGGTTGATAAGATAGATGAAGCAGTTAATGTATTGAAGGGCATAGGTCGTGCTGGTTGTAGTCCAGATTTGGATTGTTACGGTTCTTTAATTGACAGTTTGTCCGAGCTAAGAATAACGTCTTCTATCATAGATACATTGAATGAAATGGTTGCGATAGTTGGCTTGAGCCCCAGAAAAGAAACTTTGGTGAAAGCTTTGACAGCATTACGGGCTAACAAAGAGATATGGAGAGCAATTGAAGTAATTGAGCTTTTAACAAATGAGGGTGTGCATGTTGGGTTCGAGTGCTACGAGTTGGTCCTTGAAGGGTGCTTAGAGAACCGCCAGTTTATTTTGGCTGGAAAATTTGTGATAGAAATGACCAAGAGAGGCTTTATACCATACATAAGGTCAAGGCAAAAGGTTGTTGAAGGCCTGACAAGTATTGGTGAATGGGAACTTGCCAATGCCGTGAGGCAGAGATTTGCAGAACTAAGGTCGTAGTTTCATGCATACATGTGAATTAAGCTTTATAGAAAGGGATCAAGATCATCATCCATGTTGAAGGTATGACTGTAATTTCAGCACCTCCGTTGGGAGTCCTCTCAGAACCTAGGTACTGTATATCACTTTTATAGTTTGTTGATTAGTTTATCAAACTCAAAGCTCTTTATGCATTTTCATATGTGTTTAGACGGAAAATTATACACTTTTTGCTTCTGTGAGAGTATCATTCAGTGACATGACCTTATACTTCACATGAGTAAACTTGGTTTAATCGTTAATGGAAAAACAGAAATGTCAGTTGAATTATGTTACAAACGTCTAACCTCCTTTATATAGCTTCGGAAAAATTGTACTAAATTATATATTATGAATGTGAATTATGTTACAAGCGTCTAACCTCCTTTATACAACTTTGGAAAAATTGTACTTAATTATATATTATGAATGTTTGGACGTAGACTTTGGTCTTCAAAGTGGAAAGGAGAATTTGCTGTATTTTGTTTTCTAACTGAATTCTTAAAAATTAGAAGTCAATTGCTCATTTGGATTTCTGGAACCCAACTCTACTGGTATGTGAATCGAATGGCTTCTCATGGTTCAACGTTTATTTTGTTCATCGTTAAAGCATCCAATGATCTGTCACCTAATATATATATATATATATATATATATATATATATATATATATATAATCATGAAGTTGTTTAATGAGCATGGCTTTGTGATAAATTGATGATAAAAGAAACAATCTAATTATATAATCAATCCTCTGAATGTTTGGATACAGAAGTTGTATAGATTCTCCAGTAATTTGAGATTGAAATGTAGTTTGTTGAGTGTAAATCATGACTTCTCATTTCCGTTCAATAGTTTAAATTTTTCCTGCGCTGAGATATAATAAAAACATGTGATGAACTGTTAAAATCAAGAATTTTTGTTACTGTCCAATGTCATCCTTTGAAGTCTTTATAAAGAAAACCATGATAAACTTATAATAAAGGCGAAACCCATCGGTGACCTCCTAAAGTTGGCACCAACTTTCACTTAGACACCTTAACTAGGCTTTGTTCATTTTAGACACCTCAAGTAAGGCTCCGATTTGTCATTTTGACACTTTGTGCTGATTCGACACATTGCGTGTGTTGCACCCATTTTAAACGCGTGAAAAACATTTTTTTTTTTAAAATATATTTTTGTTGTTGTTGTTCTTCATTTCTGCCATCATTTCTTCTTCTTTTTCTTCTTCATTTCTTCTTCTTCTTCATTGCGTGTTCTTCTTTTACAAAACACAATCTTTCTCCATTTTCTTCAACACCCATTTGTCCAAAATCCATAAATTCCCCTCCCCCAATCTCTCCAGACGATTCAAGAATCGTTGATAGACTTGTTCACATATTCACTAAGCCTCTTGATTCATCAAAAAGCCAAGAACTTGATGAGTTGGGTCAAAGATTACTACTTATATTATTGAAGTTGTTCTTAGAAATCTGAGAAATTGGAGAATAGCCCATTTGTTTTTTAATTGGACTTCGAATTTTGTTGTGGGTTCTTTAAGGTTTGAATTCTTTAACAATTTCAAAGAAAATAATTTTAGATTTGTATTAATCTTGCCGAAAAAAATGGTGGTTCGTTGGATTTTTTGATCCAATTTGATTTATATTTTTGTTTGCCATTATAGCTCCATTTTTTCCTCTTTAAATGATATGGATAGCGTTGGGTGGGTGTTGGAGGAGAAGAAAATTTGGTGGGGTGGGGGAGGGGTTGGGGTGGGTGGGGTTGGAGAAGATAACGACGGGGTGGGTGGGGTTAATAGTTGTTAATTTTTATTTTTTTAAAACATTATTATTTGAATAAAAACAACGATCCAGTGAAATCCACAACGTGGGGTCTGGGGAGGGTAAAGTGTACGCAAACCTGACTCCTACCGAGGTAGGACGGTTGTTTTTGAAAGACCCTCAAAATCAAAATATATATATATATATATATATATATGCCACGTGTATTTATTTAATTTGTTGTTTTTGACACGTCAGGCGAGTGCATTACACACACTTAATATATTTTGGTGATTGTCAAAAAAGTGTCAAAATGACACATCGGAGCTTTACTTGAGGTGTCTAAAATGAACAAAGCCTAGTTAAGGTGTCTAATTGAAAGTTTGTGCCAACTTTAGGGGGTCACCGATGGGTTTCGCCTATAATAAACTGAGTTAAAGTTTCATGAGAGATTAAAGTTGAATTGAAAAGTTCTATTTGGCAATCTGGTATTTAATCATATTCTAATGTCTGCAAGTCATTTTTCATTTTTCAAGCATTTCCCAATAGAGAAACAGTTAGGTAAAAGTAGAGTGGTGGTATATTGTGAATCAACAAGAATAGGGATGGCAATGTGGCGGGGCGGGTTGCGAAACCTTAAATCTGCCCCGCCCCATTGCCATCCCTAAACAAGATTCTTGTTACAAGAAAAGTGATCTAGAAGGAGTTGAAAATTAGTTACATTTTGATGTATATAACCAATAAACCAATATGTGTTGGCATTGAAAAAAATTAAAATTTAAAATGATGGACAAGATTCAAGAAGAAGAAAAAATGTAAGAGAGAGGAAGTGAAAGGGGTGAGGGGGAGGGCTAAACTATTTTTATTATTTTTGATTTACTATTGGAACCCAAATTATATTAAGTATTATTTTAACGGAGAAGGGTCTAAAATGTCCTTAAACTATGGGATTTGGTACAATATTGCCCACCATCCACTTTATGAGTGTGACCCGTTAGAAATAAGAGTATTTTTGAGCCAAAAGGCTGATGTCAGGAATATTTGAGGGTTGAAAAGGTGAATGAATGATAGTTTTATACCAATTCAAATACTTAAAGAGCATTTTAAGCCCTTCTCTAAAAATAAAATGACAAAATACACTTGCACGTTATCTTTTCAATAGAGTTGAAGTCTAATACACAAAACTGTCCACCAAATGCACGCAGGGACTGTGTATCACCTTCTTGTTCTTCCTATTTCCTTCCCAAATCTGTAGTAATATCTCAAAAGGTTGATGGGTGTCCCAGGCATGGCCAATTTGATGCCAGCAAAATTCACTCGAGCATTAATTGTTGAGAGAGAATTATCAAATGTTTTGTTTTACAGCAGGGAGATTTGGCTGAAAAGAGGCTTTCAGCAGACCACTGGCCTGAATATTATGATACAAGGCATGGAAGATTCATTGGCAAGCAAGCTCGATTGTGTCAGACATGGAAAATTGCTGGATACTTGACCTCAAAGATGCTGTTGGAAAATCCAGACATGGCATCCAAGTTATTCTGGAACGAGGATTATGAGCTCCTTGAGAATTGTGTTTGCACACTAAGAGTGAATGGTCGCAGGAAATGTTTGAGCTTTGCTGCTAGATCTCAAGTAGGTCTCTAAATGTGTCCCCGTTTGTGCAAATGTTACCTTCAAATTAAAGGCATTTTCTTGTTCGAAATTTAACCTTTACTGGCTTAACAGACAGTTTGTGTTCTCTGCAAAATAAATTGTTAAAGGTTGTGTTGTAGTATATCATCGTAACTTTTGATTAAACCAGAAACGTGACACTGGTAGGTGTCATTCATCAATAGATTTTCTTATTTTGAATCTAATTATTCTTTATGTGTCAATGTTGGATGAATTGTTTCATTTAATTCTCATGCTTGCTAGTGCCTTCAACCCCAGCAATCCGTCCCCACCATTCCTATATTTTTAAACAAGTCAACTCCAACCTCAAAATGGTTAGAACTGATTTTGAACTCTTACTATTTGACTTGAAGTCTCGGCCTATCAGTGAAAAGTGAGGGTGATTCGTTGAACTGAAACACTCGTCATTTTATTACTTGGGGATTGTTCAGTAGCTGGATAAGAAACAAGTTATTCATGTGTTAAATTCCGTTTAACTTATACGACGTTTGGTAGGTAGATAAGAAATAAGTTATTCATATATAAAATTAATACGACGAAGGTGGACTGAATTCTTAATTCCAACAATATTCTAGCAATCATGGGTGTGATCTAGTAGTCCATGAAGTGAAGCGAACTATGGTGTCTCAAATTCAAATTCTAGTGGAGGTAAGAAACGCTAGATGATATCTTATCATCTGCCTAAGCTTTGATGAGTTGATTAACCTAATATATATGTTGGTAGAAGATAAAAATATACCTAATAAAATAGTTAAGGTGCGGCAAGCTGGCCAATACACTATTATCATTATTAAAAAAAAAAGAATATTTTTTGATTGGTAAAAAAGGAAGAATATTCTATTTGCTATTGTAATATTCATATTCTTTTTAACGTAAGTTTCATATTCTACAACGACTTAGAATGCTAATAGCCAAAGAAATTAGGCAATCAATAAGGGTGCGTGTTATTTCAGGAATTTGTGATAAAGACCCTTTCTAATTTTTATTACTCCAATATAGAAAATAATTTATTTTAGACAAAAAAGTATGAAAATAAGCTTTTATCACATAAAAGCATGTTAGCTAGCATAAAAATATCAACTTTGATGGTTCTTTAAGCGTTCCATTGTGCTTTCAAATTTGCTTTGACCAGAAAGTTAGCATTGAACTTTTAAATTGTTGTCTTGACAAGTACTCCTTTTGACCTTCTCTTCCATCGCAAAGTAAAGTTTTATAATTTGCTTTTGTAGTAAATATTTCTTTTATTTGGAAAAAAAAATGTCTATAAAGTATTTAGTTTTAAAGTCACACCTTTTTTTAATAGTAGATCCTAGAGAGCAAAAAATTAATGTAAACACTTTGGTATGTTTGGTACGTAGGAAAATGTTTTCGTGTAAAAACAAATGGATTTTTACTTATTCTTAGGTATTTTAGTAGTAAGGAGAAATTTTTTTTATTCCAGAAGCACTTAGGTATAATATGGACAAATACTATGACATTGGATCAGGACGCTGTCTCTAAATACGAACCCAAACCCTTGCTTCAATCCTGACTCAAAATCCAACCCGACCCTGACCTAAGCCTAACCCACGACCCGATAATCGACCCCATCCATGACTAGGAACCTGATGTCGACTCGAGACCTAATCCTGGCATAAGTTCAAAGACCCGATTTTGACCCTAACCTGCGATCCAACCTAGACTCAGTGGCAAGTTTTGTGTCAAGTCGCAGTTGCAGTCGGGATCGAGAGTTTAGTTTTGTGTTGGGAGTCAAATTGGGTTTGAGGTCGAGTCGAGGTTGAGAGTTAGATTGGGTGTTTGTTACAAATTACGATATGTGACGGGCATGGAATAACTTTAGGTTGAATATATTTTATAGCTTATTGTTGGTCTCATCTCCTTAACTAAACTGATTTAGAATCAAACCGTTTTTTTCGTGAGTGTTTTGTTCAAAAGACAACTAATAAATTGAAAATATGTAGTCTTACACATACCTATACAATTGTTTATTTTCCTATAGATTCTAAGATGTAGAACATGGCAGCTAGGCATGTGACAGTAAGAATTAGGTAAGAAAAATAATTGGGAGAGACGTAAGAATGTGATGGGCTGATAGAAAATTTGTAATTATGGTGAAAACAAGTCTTAGGGGTGAAGAACCAGAATCATAATCATTTATTATACCAACCTTCTAATTAAATTTTCCCTATTCACATTTCTTCCTTTTGAGTGTATTTGAAGTTTAATTAGGAATTTTTACACAAATATACAGTCTAATTATAAAATATAATATTTATGTAGTCTATATTTTCACATTACATATGCCATCGCAATTCAAATTAAATTGATTTAAAAAATCGATATTTGATTTGCTTTGATTTCAAATTTTGAAATTCGATATGATTTTGGTTTGGTTTTGGTTTTACTAAAAACAAACAGCAAAAATAACCCAACTGAATTGAGAAATTATATAAATTTTAAATTTTAATTAACTTAATTCTTTAACTTAACCATTTTCTCAAGTCCAACACTTAAATTTTGGTATCCCTCCCTTGGGTAGTTCCTCAATTGTTGAGCTTGGTTATTTTTTTGCTATAAAGATTTGATCTTTTGATCTTTGATATATAATGACTTTAGTTTTGTTTAACTAAATCACTTTACTCGTATAATAATAATTCTAGTATTGTTTAATTGAATCTACAGTAACTTTCCTATGGATTAATTGTTCATGTACTAGGTATGGATGTCTATCGAGATGCGTATGCCTTAACAAACTTATTATTTTCTAACCGAAAAAATCAAATCAAACCAAACCAAATTGACAATAACCAAACCGACTGTTATTCTTTGGTTTGATTTGGTTTGGTTTTAGAAATTTAAAAACTGACTAAGTTGGTTTGGTTTTTGTTTTAACCAATAATCGATCCAAATCGAACCATAAATACCCCTACTTATACACATGATATACAACATTTCACATTTACGATACATGTCGTATAAAAATGTATAAGAGGTGCTTATTGTCACGCCCCGGAAGGGTACCCTAGACATGACCGGCACTCAGAAACCATTACTGGCTCCCAAGCGAACCACTTGACCGATCACACATCCATTCATTCAATCAATCAGCGGAAGACTTAAAATAAAGAGATAATTAGGTGGGCAATCCCAATCAATAATCTAACTCAAGAAAGAAAGCCATGGGCCAATAAATCAAACTCCAATCTATGTCATTAAAATAGTCTGACAAGAATAATTCAAAAAAATAAAATACTTAATCGACCCATCGCTATCTAGTCTATGAAACATCTATCACTACAATCTAATTTTGCCAATGACAGGTTCATGGCTACCTCAAATCAGAATGAAAAGACTAAATTCAACACAAGAATAACATAAGTGGTATCCTCCGAATGTAGGGGAGGACTCACTAATAAGCTGAGTGTGAACAGATTCTCAACGGTGCGCCTATTGATGATCTCTTAAACCTGTCTCTGCATCATGAAATGATGCAGGTCCAAATGGACGTCAGTACATGGAATGTATTAGTATGTAATATGGCAGAATGAAACATATATCAAGGTAGAAAAATATCAGTTCAGATATCTCAAATCAGAAAGATAAGAGAGACTCAATCAAGGTGTCATAAGTCTAAAGTAAGAATACAGTTTAGACAGAGACCAATCATATACAATCCAATTCAATTTAATCACATATCATCCAATCCAATCATATGCAATCCGATCCAATCCAATCATATACAATCCGATCCAATCTGATAGAATCGTATACAATCCAATCACATACCATCCAATTCAATCCAATCCAATCCAATCATATACAATCCAATCCAATCATGTACAATCCAATTCAATTCAATCTAATCATTTACAATCCGATTCAATCCAATCCAATCGTATACAATCCAATCAACAATAAAGTCAAAGGGCTCAACTCAATAGATAAGCAAATTAGAATTTAGCAATGTTTTACAATTCGACTCAATCATCTACAATCTCAATCAAACCAATCATATCATGCACAATACACTCAATTTGGGAGTTTCTCTAACCGACAAACATCACCTATGAGCCAGTGATGTACAACAAGTCGATGTTGTTTCCACGTCCGTCCATACTTTGCCAGGGTATGAATGAATCAACCAAATCATGGATTCAATAATCAATCAAGTCTTATCATTTCAAGAAAATATAATAGGTAAACATCTGATACGGTACAATCCCTTCCTACGTTGGCTATGTAGTTCATGGGATTCAAGTATGGACTATACTCATACCCAATTCGGTGCTCAATACTCCTCCCAAGACTCAATATGCTCATATCTATCAGGTGAGCAAAATACTCAAAATACTCATTCAGTCTGTTTGGACTTGATTTCAAATCAACTCATTTAATCTCATTGGACTCTTTTCAAAACCCAATCAATCTAGTCTCATTGGACCTTCTTTCAAAATCAACTCATTTCAATCATCAAACTTTTTTTTAAAATTTGATACAATCTCAACTCAATGAATACAGTAAATATTAGATGCATTAAAAACATAATTTTAAGCTCCTCAACTCAATCTCAAAATAGACGTTTTAATGTAAAAATGCTCAACTCATTTATACTCAAAATACTCATGTTTGAAATGAAAATTAAGAGACTTCTCAAACTCAACTC
Source organism: Solanum dulcamara (assembly GCF_947179165.1). Classification (NCBI taxonomy): domain Eukaryota; kingdom Viridiplantae; phylum Streptophyta; class Magnoliopsida; order Solanales; family Solanaceae; genus Solanum; species Solanum dulcamara. Next base: position 19,536,608 of record NC_077240.1, read on the forward strand.
ACGCTTAAACTCTTTCTAAATCAAAGATGGAAATAATCATTCTTTAAACTCAAAATAGTGCATAAATAATTTATTCAAAAACGTTCACAAATCGTTTTTAAAACTCCTTATCAAACAATAATTTATACTCAAAATCCTCATAAGACTCCAATCAAATTGAATTATGCAAATTATATCATGTAGTCACATTAGACTCCAATCCACTCCATCTCAAAATATCACATCAACATTACCTATTCATCAATCATTTTACTTTAAAAAATAAACATCATTTACATCATCATCAAACATCTTGCTCCAAAATTTCTCATTTAACTCTATGTTCAATTTTATCAAACTCATTAAAAAAATACATCATTTCACTTTGAAAGCAATATAGTTTTTATTGTACATAAAAACCATCTATCTCAACCTCAAGACAAATTATGATAAAAATAAAATCTCATCTTGGTTTCATGTGAATGAATACATGAATCCTTACTCTCAACAAAACTCAACTCAAGAACATCTTTAATACGTATAAACTTATATACAAAACTAGATGGAAATTATAAATAACTCAAGAACTCAACTCATGGAACCTCAAACTCAACTCAACTCGAATCAATTAAGATGTAGGGCACGTGGATGAAATCAATCCAACGTTGTGAGTAGTCTTACATACCTAGAATGAAGATTATCTCACATGAAATCAAAGGCATGGCTTGAAGATCTTGAATCCTAACTCTTCTTCTATCCTCCAATTCTTACTCTCAATGCTCTTGGATATTTTTGGAGAGAAAAATCCTTAGAAAATTGATATGGGGCGGAAATGGTGATCCCTAATGTAGTAGGTTTGATATAGGATGGGTGAAAAAGGTCCATAATTCCCTTTTCTCAAGAAAAATTGAAAATGCTTTCAAAACCCTGCAGGCGCTATAGTGGCGCGCCGCCATCACACAAACTACTGAGGCTATTTCGGGCGCTATAGTGGCGCCGGGCGCCACTCTAGCGCCAGGCCTGAAATTGCTGCAGTGATAGTCTATAGTAAAATGGTCATAACTTTTGACTCCAAACTCCAAAAAATGCAATTTTGGGGCGTTGGAAAGAAGACTCAAAGACCTTTAATTTAATAGTTCATGGGATACCTAACTCTTAATATTATGAAAGTTATGCTCATTTGAAGTTGACCCTTATTCGAACTCAACCGAAATCTTAGCCGATAGAAATTCTTTAGACTCGGCTTGGTGTTAGAGATCCCTCATTAACCTAAACCACATCTAATACTCTTCAAATACTTAGGAATTGATCCTAACTCATAAATACAATTAGAAGTCACTCAGTTCGAATCTACACACGTATGAAGAACGGTTCGAGTCTTGGCGAAAAAAATTTGGAGTGTTACATTTATACACACTTTTACGATGAGATACAGACTTATATAAAAATTGTGTTTGGACTTTTATGAACTTCAACTACAAACTTCAAGTACATATTTGCAAATATCTTTTTACGACGAGTATAATCAAATACAATATATCTTCAACTTTAACTTCATATATTTTCAATAAAATAAAAATAAAAATATTTGATATCTTCAACCATTAAATGTATATGCATATCTTTTCAAAATCACTCAGTGAATTTGAATATATAAATATAAATAATTACTAAAATTTAACTCTTTATTAAGTGCAAACAAAATCTCTTACAAATCACCATATAAATAATCTTTTAGTCTAAAATGGAGTGTAGCTAAAAACCAAACCAGCTCTTTCTCCACATACCATTAAAAATAGGGAATTGTCATTGTTTAGTTTGCCAAAAAAGAAGAAAACAAAGGGGAAAAAAAACAAGTTTAAAGTACCTATCAAAGAGCCATGAGCATAAACAAGTCACACATTTATATTCTTATTTCTAGAACTGATTCTCGTACAAACAACAACCACTTCCGAATTGTAAACAAATAAACAATCCTATCTAAAATTGAATATGTCCCTTCTTTCTTAGTTTATGCTAAAAATGATGTACTTAATGATCAAAAGCGGATGCCTAAGATATAATTTGAAGATAGAAGTATTATTTGGACATGTATTTTTTTTAAAAAAATTAGTTATATTTTTTTCCTTATAAACGTGAAAACTTTGCAAGTTGTTAAAACTATTAAAATTTACTTAATTCTTATATAATCTTACTAAATGAGCAAATTATAATTCATGAATAAGCTATTGAAATATCTTAAGGTACCGCATTAATAAATCATATATTTATATATTTATTTTGTAAATAAAAAAATTACAATCACAAACTTTTAAATACACGTAATTTTATATAAATTCACTAATCTAATAGTAGCAACTAACCTTTGATGTAATTCTTTTACATTATATGAACAATTTCTTTACGTCAATAATGAGATTTTTTTTTTTAGAAAATATAAACTTATGAATTAAGTTTACATTTTAAAAAGTTTTGAAATCTCTAAATTTGTTTATTTTTTTTTAGAATTTGAAAGCATGGTCCCAAATTATATATCTAAACAGATGATTCTAAAATTATAAATTTAAATGAAATTATGTTAGGCTAGTCAATTCACTAAAAAGTGAAAAGAAGAAAAGAAAAGAAAAAAAAAGAGTAACCATTCAAAGGCAAACGTGTGGAGTGCGAAAGGAAAAAGGGCAGAGTTTACCTGTTCACCAAATTTGGTTTTTGGGCTATAAATATATCTCAAACAGACTCGGGAGTTGTTCACAATCTCACATATTCCCTCCCTTTTTGTGCCTCCATTTTTCTCTCTTTGGTAAGCTTCAGATCTTGATTTCTCTTTTCCCGATCTATGCTTTTTGATTCATCTCCTCAATATCAAACCTTGCATTCTTTAATTTACTGCATTTTCCTTGCTCCGATCTGCAACATTTCCGGACCGGTTGATTTATCATAGCTCGCTGTTCTTCCTTTCCGAATTTTGAGATTTGATTTTGTATTTTGCCGCTAGTTTTGCTTTGATCTGGTTAGGAATTTGTTTGTTTGTTTTTTTGTCTAATTATGTTTGAACAGATCTCTTGTAATTTCATCTGGTTTGCGTGTGCTCGATTTTGCACCGACAAATTTATTGTTTCTCCGTTAAAGATTTTAATTTTTTGATACTTGTGGGTTTCCGTTTAACTTGAGTTGATGCAGTCTGTTAGCTTGTTATATCTGTAACGCTTTGCGTCCTCTCAGAGTGATGAGTCTCTATGGTGTGACCAAAAACTTATACATTGCTGTACATCATTTAGTCCTGTAGTTTGTTGTGCTTGTAATGTTTTGCGTCCTCTCAGAGTGACGGGTGATCTCTTTCAATTTCAATGGTGGAATGTTGCTGGCTAATACGCTTGAGAATAGTTTAGGCTGGTACTTAGGAATGTATGTGAGCAGGAATAAATTCATGATATAGCAGCGGGTGCATGTAACCAAACATATTTAAAGACGTGGGTTCTGGCTTCTTTTCTTTTTTTGCTTTATTGTCATCTATTATGAAGATTGATGTTTTATAGTTCTACATTATAAGTGCTTCTTCAATCTTAGTAATGTACATTTTCTGGAGATATTGTTGCTGCAAAAGATTCTGTTTTTCTCTGTCAGTTGGATTTTTTTTTACAAAAGCTGTGAAATAGGAAGCCTATTAATGTGAACATGTTCAATTTTCTTATGTGATCTGAATCTGGAATATAATAAGTGAAGATTCTAGCATCTGATCTCTATATCTTCTTGTGATAGATAAATGAAAGTGCAAGTCTTTTCCTTCAAGATGTTCACCCCCTCCTTTTTTTTTTAGTGTCACTGTGGCTTTCTTTGCTGCCTTACCCTTTTTTGAGTTCCTATTCACTTACTTTAAACATAGAAGAATGTGCATGTAACGTTCCTGAGTAATTGATTGAGTCGGTCTTACTGCAGACAATTTCATAAGACCAAGTTACCAGACATTCATGGGGACTGTTGTCGATTCTGTTAACCAGGTAGCTTTCTTTACAACTAAATGTGCTAAATATATCTAAAGAATATTCTTCTTACCTTGATTATTGGTGTCCACTCCTATTGTTAATGTGTTCTCATTTTCATATGGTCTAAGCATCTGGAATCTAAACAAAAGTGAAATGCTTTCTACACCAGACAGCATTATTGGAGGGATGCTGGACCTTTAAGCTATCACTAAGTTCTCCATAGTCAAAATGAATTGAAAGAAGTTCTATTATAATTAAAAAAGCTTGCAAAAAAAATTATGAGATTTCAAGACTTTAAATAGTGGAGTTGCGGTGTCCAGTTCTGGTGTCTTGCAACAGATGGGGCTACAACAATTGCACTGTGAATTTAGATACCGATTTTCTAGATTTGCAGCATGCATGTACCAACGGCAACACCAAGAAACAGTGGAAATAAGGGTCCAACTATTTTCCCCCCTGAAGTTCTAAATTTATAAAAAAGTTCTCATATAGTTCTATGAATACTTCTCGCTAGGCATTTATTCTATTATCATAAAAAACATTATTGTTGGATATTGAAATTCCCCCCTACATAAATTACCACCTCCACTCTTGATAAATAGTATAATTATCCATGATTTCTGCTCCCGCAAAGTATCACCCAGATGCCACATTGCTCCTTAGTTTGATATTTTCTTAATGATGAATTGCAGGAAGCAGGAAGCCTGCCAACCAACAAGAAGGTCACTGTTATTTTTGTTCTCGGTGAGTTTATCAACATCAACCTCACATGATCTTGTGGTATTCTCGATACAGCACCTCATAGTGTGGCAAAGTATTTTGGCCCTATATGTAGTAGTGAGGATTAGAGGTGAAACTCACTGGACAATCATATGTTTTCTATTGTAGCCGTTATCCGATCTACATGGTCAGTTAGTGCTGCCACTAATTCCAATTATAATGCAGCTCTTAGCAGTTATAACTATCTAACTTTTAGGCTTTGACACCATACTCTAGCTCCTTTGGTTCAAACTGCCACAACCCATTTATTATGATAATACACGATTGGCTGTATGACCATTAGGATCCTTTGGGCATTTACATCCAGTTTTGATCAAAATGAAACAGGAAGCTATATTGAAGGATGGTTGTAAAAGCCAGATCAGATAAGTTTGGGACAATTCTGACTCTAGCATAGATTGTGATGGTAGAATTGATTTTCTGAAGTCACGGGGCTTCATCTTTGTGATTATTTACATACAAGTTGACAGAAGGAAGATTTTGTTGTAATTGACTTGTGAGGTTACTTAAGAAAATTTGAAGGAGGTATATCAATTTCACCCTCAAACTTAATATCCTCTTAAGCTAGTTGCTCTGCTTCTTCTTTATCTAACTCGCTCAAGAAAGAGTGTTTGGGCATTGTGAACAAAAGATTTATTAGGAAATATCCCAGGGTGATGCAACCTGTACTGATTTGTGGATCAAATATGCATCCTCATTGGACATGGCATATTTGTTGATGCAATCTGTACCATTGATATTGGATTTTATCCTGTGCTAAGATTTGTTTTCTCTATTTACTTGGACAGGTGGCCCAGGCAGTGGTAAGGGCACCCAGTGTACTAATATTGTTGAAAACTTTGGGTACACCCATCTAAGTGCTGGTGATCTTCTCCGAGCAGAAAGAAATTCTGGTTCCGAGAATGGGTAGGATATCTGTTTTTTGATTGTGTTGCTTTATCTTTCTCTGTACTTTTTACCCTTTGTCATTTCAACCAACATTCTGTGATAGCTGTTTGTTAAGTTGCATCATCTCTTTGAGTTTTGTTCAATAGCTTCAAGCAATGTTTATTGTATACAAAGGATTAATCCTCAGTACTGTGCTTTTGAATGTGGTGCATAGAGTTTGAATTGTCATAGTTTTGTTTGTATTTCATTATATTACTAGAGTATTGCTTATTGTGTGTCAGCATTGTAAACTGTTCATTTCTTCTATGTACAGGACGATGATTTCGAACATGATTAAAGAAGGGAAAATTGTACCATCAGAGGTAACAATTAAGCTTCTCCAACGAGCAATTGAGGAAAATGACAATGATAAATTCCTTATTGATGGTTTTCCCCGGAATGAGGAGAACCGTGCTGCTTTTGAGTTAGTTGTGAGTTCCTCAGTACCCCACCCTCTTTTAGCTGCATCTTGAGGATTCTCCTATTTAGTTAAGAGTGTTAAAATCTGACTATCACTCTTTAATGTCTCCCAGACTGGAATTGAGCCTGAGTTTGTGCTCTTCTTTGATTGTCCTGAACAAGAGATGGAGAAACGCCTTTTAGGTCGTAACCAGGTTAGACATTAATATCTTGGTAGAAGACTTCTCGTCATGTTTACAGTACTTTAAATCTTTATGGTATTCTTGTTTCTTCTTTGTTAATCTTCTTTCCTAGTATCATTTTTGGTTTTCTTCTCATAAACTTTGAAATTTTTGTTCTTTAGGGAAGAGAAGATGATAATATTGAAACAATAAGGAAGCGATTCAAGGTTTACATGGAATCTAGTCTACCTGTTATTGAATATTACCAGTCCAAGGGGAAGGTTCGAAAGGTACAGTTTTATCTTTCAGCCTCTTTACTATCTTCCTCCCCTCCACCACAGAGGGGAGAGAGAGAGAGAGAGACTCTGCATATGAAACAGAAATTGACATCTTTTTTGCCTTCAGATTGATGCTGCAAAGCCTGTTGGAGAAGTATTTGAAGCAGTTAAAGCTGTTTTTTCCCCAGCTAATGAGAAGGTAAAGTACTAATGATGGTTTAGTGAATGTTATAAGGATATGAAGACCTAGTAACTTGCATGAAAAATGATATCTGGCGTATGTAATGTAATTGGGAGGTAAATGTCCTGTGTTGCAAATGTTAGGGCTTGTGCAGAGCTAGATCTCTTCTACATTATGAGATTAGTAAACTAACACTTTGTTGGGAATCCTATGAACTTGTTTGAAGTGATACTGGGATAACTGTCTTTTTTTTTTTTTATGATTCTTGCCTTACAAAGTTCAAACAATTTCTCAGTTTCAAAAAAAGAGTTCAAACAACTTCTGCCATCTATTTTGAGTTATCATGATTGGTATGGTTAGATTTGCTCCTAAATTTTGCCTTATCCAGGAGAACGGTCTCCATAATAATGGAGTATATTAGATGATTCACTGTGGTTGGCTGTTGATTGAGCTCATAATATGAACAGATCTTCAATATATTTGTATAAACAACAATTAGGCTTCAGTCTCTAATAAGTTGGGGTTGGCTATATGAATCCTCATTAACCATATTTTTATCCAATTAAAATTCATCTTAGACCAGCATTTTATACAAAATAAAACTGAAGAGTACTATTAGTTCTCTTAACTTTTGTCTGTTATAAAAGTCTCTACCAGAGCTAAGAGACTCCTGGAAAGCATTGGACCTAAGTAAACGTACTTACATGGCTAAAATATATTCCCAATTGATTTGTATGGACAGATATTCTGTCTTTCCATTATGCCCCGTCTTTATTTGATTGTCAAAATAATCAATTTTTGGTTCTGCACATCTTTTATTTCCTTTTTCTTGGAATTTTATACAGATTTTTCTTGTATGTTACAGGTTGCTGCCTGAAAATTCATTAGTAGAGAGGCATCACGATTAAGTATTATGGTAATTGAGAACTCTAAACTTGGGCGTGCGTTAATGTGTGATCTGTTTCTGCTGCTCTGAAATGATTTTAATGTTAACTAACCTTTTCTTTTGTCATTCCATTCTCTCCAGGTATATCAGTATTGTTTGCATATTGGTGCTTGCTGTGCGTCTTCAGCCAAACGATGTATCTTTATAGATATCACTTTTATAGAAGTTTATGCAAAATTTTCTCTATTTTATCCCTCTCCATTTTTTGTTCTTTTGAAGGAAACACAATGTTGTATTATTGGCTTATTGTCTCTGTATTGTTATCATTGTCGATTCTGAATTCTGATAAATAAAATTATAAGAGTTTCTCTCCCTCTCTCTCTTTGCTTTCTATAACGAACAAATACTTAAAACTCAGTAATATTTATTATTTGGCTAGTTAAATTTAACAATGTCCTATCTTGCCTTGGATTTTCTCCACAGAACAATCTTTTGGCAAATAACGTTATCATATGCTACAAAGATGAGCTTGGAAGAATACAGAAGAAGATGTATATGTTCTAATAGTTGGGAATAACTGATCCTGAAAATATGTAATATAGCTAATTGCAAGTAAGAAGTACACAAGGTGAAATTTTAAACAAATATGATGCCATTTTGTTGAATAGTATCAAGAATAATCCCAAGTCTGCCTTCTATTCGCTCATCCTTCCCAGGCTCGTATGCAATGGCATACACATCAGCTTCTTTTGATCGCTCTGCAATCAATTTGCCTATAACCCTAGCAGCATCGTTATCAGTAAGGGATGGCAATGTGTTCCTCAAGTCTCTCGAGTTTGTGGTAGCAACAGAGATCACCTTGCTGGTTCCTCGATGCATGACTTTGGCATGGATAAATCGTTTTGAAAAGAAAACATTTAGTAAAAAAGGTCTCAAATACATATCTGTCCTTTGTTTCCATGATTTCCTGTTGGGCCTTTTTGCAGCTTCACTCCGAGATCTTCTAGTCCATGCAGCCTCAATGACAAATTTCTACAAAACATGAACATGTATATTCTCAAATCCACATGAAACAGCTATCAATGCTGCAGTTTCTAAGTTCTTTTGTTTCTATCTGTTATCCATTCTAAGCTAGGACATTAACATGTCAGAATACGCTATACTTTTGGAAATTGTAAGTTGTATGAATACCTCATATTTTTATCCGAAATCTTATCTCTTCTTAGAGAAAGTACCTTATTCGACCAAAATGATGACTTCTTTCATAGATAAAAGTTCCCCAACTTGAAAGAATCTCGTCTTGTGACCTCTTTATAATATATCAAACAAAATAGTTGTCTTCTAAGTCAAAAAGATATGTACTTGCAGAAAAAAAAGTTAGCTGAGGCAGCTATGCTATTAGGTAAGTAATGAAGAAACACAATGGATATGATTTTGAAGTCAATTACTCTACAATTTTTTTTTGAAAAGCAAGATAAAGATATTCAAATTACTCACATGACTGATTACTATACATCACATATGCTCAATTCTAGAAGATACTTTCCATAAAGCAGCACATCTGTTTAATAATTAAATAATAAAAACAACATATAAACAAGCAAAGCAATACTCGTAAAAGAAACCTCCACATGTGAATATTGCTTTCCTGAGTATAATTGCAGGTAAAGATGACAGAAACATGATGCATCAATACAAGGTAAAGGTGAGACAGTGATGAAACTATAACAAGGTTTCTCTGCAAATAGTTCTCGGTGTGAAAACACACCCAGGGGGGCAATCTTTGAATAGGAAAAAGAGTGGATGCATGGTCCCAAAGGAATTGGCTTATTCAAGGAATTGGAAGATCTATCCCGTGCCTGGTATGTACTAACTCTATCCCACATTAACAGTTAAAATGCAAATGCAATACTAGTGGATCGAAGCTAACCTTATGTCATGATACACTAAAGCAGCAATGAACATTAAGTTAACGATTAAAAGAGGTGTTAATCGATTAGGCAGATACATTCCAATTCGGATCTAATAATCTTTACACGGGTCAGGAACTTCATTGAGCACTCTCTACTTAACTATGATCATTCGAAGATATTCAGACTCTTGAGAGTGCAAATAGCAAAGTTGAAAATACGGAACATATTTAGCAACTGTTTGGATAATCCCTTTTCCCATCTTTACGTCCTCATTTCGACCACCTTCTTTTTCCCCTTCCCCAAGAGAGGTAGCAGTTCAATCAAAAACTTAGAAACCACAAGAGTCAATCTCTTTATGCATGAGAATAAACATGTGACCTATGGGCTTTGCTTAAGAATTTCTTAAATTGACCCTTAAATCTCATAAAAATCCAATCTTTCAAAAGGAACATTGTCCTTTCAGCTGAATTTCCTTTCTAATATCAAAGTATCCTATGTTTTTCACAATCAGATAAGGTGGAAACATATAGCTGCAGTTAAGCAGAAATATCACAAACTATTATGCCCTCTTTCACATTTTGTTTGACCTAGTTACTAACTAGAGTCAACAATACTTGTCCCATTTTCCTTGAAACGTATGGAGTTCAAAAAAATTTCTCTCATGTAGTTTGCCCCATTCACTCTTCAAAAAAATAAGAAGATGAAATTTGTATGCAGATTGATTCAAATTAGAGCAAGAAATTGACAGAATTAACTAGAAATTACAGTAGAAAAAAATTCTCTAAAGAGATGTAGAAAGAGAGAAGATACCTTGGGGAGTGAGGGATTTGAAGGGCATGGAATGTAAGAAGCAGAAATTTTGAGTTGGGGAAAGGAAGATGACCATGAAAGGGAATTGGGTTTGTGTGTAGACCCAAATGGAAGTAATTCGGAGGAAAGGGAGAAAGATAGAGGTGCCATTGAAGAAGAAGAAGCCATTGTTGGTGAACTCTTCTTCAGTAAGGTAAAGGAAGATTTATTTTGCCAATTCCTGTCAAAAGAAAACAACCAAAGAACACAGGGGATAGGCCTACTCCACCCCCCACCCCCCGCCACCCCCCCAAAAAAAAAAATTAAAAAAAATAATCACTTGATAATACGAAAATAAAATTTGAATAAGATTTTGGAGTTTAAAAAATTGCTGGAATTTCAAATACGAAATAATAATAGTATACAATACTTGAATTTGAAGCATTGGCAAAAAGTATTGGAGTTTAAGATTTTGCTAGAGTTTTAAACTCGAGGATTAATTAATATAGTTTAAACTTTTTTACGATTTGAGTTTGAATTCTATTCAGAATTCAAGAATAAATCATGGATTTCAAATTATTCATATTTTGTAGAATTTTTTCGTGTTACATACATAAATATTCTTATCAAAATGTTGAATAGCTTTAAAATGTTGACTAAAATTTATTTAATGATCCCAAATCAAATGGCTATTTGCCAAATTCTCCTTTTTAGGATGAGGAAGAACACAAGGAAACTACTGTCGGCCTTGGGTGTTGGGTTATGTTGGATGTGCTAAAAAAAGAAGAGTCTAAGCCAACTCATAAGTTTTGGGCAAATTGAAAGTGTCATTAATTTTTGGAAAACTCGCTTAAATTTCACTAGTTTACGAGCTAATTACTTAGATGCACTCTATTTTATATTATTACGTATCTTACCAGATTTTGATGCGTCCAGATACTTTTGGATACATCCAGATACGTGCATCTCAGGATATATGAGATTAAAATTAGAAGTAATATGTTCTAGATACATTGTATACAAGTGAATTCTCATGTATCTGTGATACATAACAAACCTCGCTCACCTGGGATATATGAGAAACCTCGCTCGCCTCCATCGTCTCTCTCCCATCTCGCTCGCCACTCTCCTATGTATCTGGTATCTCAAATACATGTGAATCACGTCATATACATACAAATACATATATCTAGTGGCTTGCATGTATCCGAGATAAATAATGAATCTCACTTGCATCCTTCCATCGCGCTCACCTTTCTTCCTATTTTAGTGTATCTGATAGCAAAAATACACGTATCTAAGCGTATCCTCCTCAATATATGGTTGGAAACTTTTAATTAATGGTAAGATACGTGATATTTTGAAAGTATAGATTATAATAGTATATATGGGAGTGAAGTACACTAAAACCTCACTAAATTAATACTTGGTAAATTAATAATCTCCCTAAGATAATATTTTTCTCCTGTCCTAACTTGGGCCAACGGAAAAATTAACACATTTCGATAAAATGATAAGATAATAAAATAATATATTTTCAGAAGAACCCTATATAAATATATGGTCTCATTAATATTATAAATTAATAATTTTTTAAAAGTACAAATATATCTAAGATAATTTAGTGAAATATGATTTTATTATTTCGTTTTTTGTTAAATTTATATTTAGTTAAAGCTCATCTCTAACTTTTCTTATTAAATCCAAAAGTTGTGGTGTTGTCATGACTGCAAATCTTTTTGGGTGCATGTGTAATGATCTCTTTTGTACTCACATAATGCTTTAAGTAATTGATCTATCATTGTTGATTTTTTGAGACCTTTTAAATGAGAAGCCATTTTTGGATATGATTTCTATAAAATTTCCTATGTTGCTTATATAGTTTATTCTCTAACCATCATACATTGAATGTTTTTAATAAAGATACAATGAATAATAGTTGATTATTAAAAAAAATTATATTAAGTATAATGAATTTACTTTTACAACGAATTCTTGAATTTATTTTACAATGAATCATTTCACAAAAAAAATATATTACAATGAATCATACGCATACATTGTACTTTATGTACAATGAGTTTATTTTTTATATGAATTCAATAAATATGATACATAATTTAGTAAGATACAATGATTTTGATGTATTCATTGTACTTTATGTATAATAATTTTTTTCATGTGAAATCAATAAATATGATATATAAATTTGTAAAATACAATAATTTTAATGTAATCAAATTAACCTTCATTAAATCTCAAAACACTCTTTAAATTAATAAATATCAATTTATCGATTAAATAATACCTGTACAAAATAATAATATTTCATAATTCCATTTATATTAATTTGGTGAGATTTTACTCTAGAAAAGCTGCATCTACTTTAATTGACGATTCCTCACCTTCAGCCTCAATACGTCAAATTATGTAGTGAATTTCCTTAATTTTTGGATCATATTTGACTCCCATGCAGTAACTTTTTTTTCCTTTAAGTACTTAACTCGGCATACCATGTTAAATGGGCCTTTATGTATTCCAAGTACTGGCCTACTAAGCCTAAATGAACTTATAGAGGCCCATTTAAGAGGGGCTGCTCCTAATGTCTACTGGGCTCTTGCCTGTTGGACCTTGGTCCTACGTTGGTGCTTTGTACAAGTCCACAAGCAGAGGACAAAATCTATCTGTCTATTTTTTTTATTTTTTTTTTGTCGACTTTGACTTACATATATTCGTATAATAAAGAATTATAATTTTATTTTTAATAAATATCTCAATTATATCATAAGAACACTTTATATATGTAGAAATATGAAAAAAAATAAAAATACAAGCAATTCTCGTTGTTAGACACAGAGGACATTCCAATCAAATAGAGTAGTCAAAGCTTTGATACTTGGAAAGAATGTGTCAAGCAGGCAATTAATCACACAGTTGGCTCACCTGTGGTGTAGGATGAAAGGATTAGACAAATTTATTTGCAACTTCTTGAACAAACAGATCTGTCTGCTAGGTACTTTTCTTATGAGACAGCAGGTTGTGTTTAACCTAGCTATGATCCTGTAAAGCTTCACTTTGGTGATTAATAAAAAAGTTTATTTAATTACCAAAAATATATATATTTCTTTCGTTTTAATTTGTTTATGGTATTTTTATTTTTTTAGTCGATTTTAAAAAAATATAACTTTTCTTTTTTGTTAACTCTTTTTGAATTCCTATGAATATGACAGTTGAATATCATTACAAGAACTAGCGTGAGATGCTTTTCTTCTTTCCTTTTATGACAGATTTCGAGTTTGAGTTTTAAAATTTATTTTTTTCAATTCAAAGCATTTTACTTTAAATGTGAAATTTTTCAGTATGAATTAAATACAAATTGAATATTCGAACGCGGAGTACTGATGACCCAAAAAGAATATGTCACACACACATATATGCGTTCATATTTCATTTTCTTTATAAACAAACAGAGAAACCAATTCATTAGTCCTCTCCATGTTCTTTCACATGGTTTTTAGTCCCTTCTCTTCCTTAATTTCAATTTAAAACTATCTGTTAAAGTAGAACAAGGGGATATGTGCATCGAATGTTCATGTAAATTGCAATTATTAAAGTTAGAGAATATTAGTACTGCGATTACCTTAAAGTAATCGCGGACTACGTTTGGTTTGTCCCAAGTGAGACAATCACAACACTTGATTAATTAATTCATATATTTATATTCTTTATAAGAAGCAGAGGCAGTGGAAAATAATTCTATATATTGGAGATGTCAAAATGGGGGGACAAATCTAAAACAATTAATTAAGTGCTCTAATCACTATTGCCTACACATTATTAGAGAAAAGTTGAATGAATAGTCCGTATAATTAATTAAGTGCTCAAGTCATTATTGGCTACACATGATTAGAGACAAATCCAACTTTGTTTGGAGACAGAAAAATATGCTACATTGCTAGTTTGCTATATATACACACATTTAGAAAGAACACTATAAAAACACTGCATTACTTACAAACTTCGTCGCTAAATTGATCGCATAAGTGAGCATACGGCATAACTAACAACTTTGTTTGATAAATTATCACTAAATAAAACAGTTAGTGACGAATTTGATTTTAGCTATCGAATATATACGCGGATAATTAATTTTTTTCAGTAGGAAAGATAGTTCTTAGGTTGGTTTCTATTGTTAACATAAATATGATCTCCACAAATATGCAATAATTAGATATGTTTCTTATCTAATGTTTGAAATTACGCAATGGAACTTCAATTTTTCTTAGCTTCAATTCGGGCAAATTTACGCAGTATATTACTAATATATTTCTAACAACGAAGCAAATAGTTATCAATCGATACAACCCTATGACATCTAATTAGTGACAGAGTTAATAAAAATTTCAATATAAAAGTGTAAATAATTTTTTTAAAAGAAATTAATATTTAAATAATATAATTTTTCTCCTTTCACCCTACCGATCGGGCCCTTGCACTTGATATTTCATCTCTGTGTATCATTATATTTTTATTTAAATACCCCATCATTGGAAAGAAACAAAAGTAGGGATAAACCTTCTTTGTCTCACTTTTGTCTGTTTCTAATACTTGAAGAAGAAAAGAATTTTTTATCTCATCACAAAAAGAATACTTTAACTAAATTGTATAAGTATTTTTATTAAGTTTTGGCAATTTACATGTCACAAGTTTGATAGATTCCTTACATCCGTTTAATGCCACCACGACTCTTTCCTTACCTGAAATGTCCTACCAATGATCAACATCAATTGATAAATAATTTGTATCTAATTTTATATAATTCACTACAATAACCCACTGCAATCACGATCTAAAGATAAAATTGCTTACACATTACTCATCTTAAATTCAACATATAAAATTATATTAAATATGTTCTCATTATAATACAATGACTATAATTGTAAATCCAAAACATGGTGAAATCACTATATGACATCTTGTTAGTGTCTTTATTTTATTTTACTTGACTTGTGTAAATTTGGTACAATTCTTAAGAAAACTTTTATTAGAAATATATTTTCTAAATTAATTTTATTAATTAAGGTTTGAAATTCTAAATTTGTCTATTAAAAAAAGAGAGAAAATATAATAAAAGTCTTTTTTAATTTTATAAATTGGACAAATAAATTGAAATAATTATTTTTAGTATAAAGTCAAATAATATGTAAGGAGGAAGTAATAATGACAAATTATTATTTAATTAATATCAATCATGAAGCTTCTTATATATGGAATAGATCATATTTCAAAATTCATTAATTTTGAAACTGGGGGAGTTATATCTGTTGAGAAGGTCACATGTGTTCAATTTTTCATGAGTTCATTGGCCACGAGGTATGCAACCAATGACCAATAACTTTTTTTTTTTTTTTGTAGAAGATGATCGAAAGAAGAATGAGGATATTTGTGATCTATTTGTCCTAGAATGTGGTATTTTAAACTTTTTTTTCCGTTAAACAAATTATAAGAAAAATAAAGCGCAGAAGAAAAACTTGATAAGAGTTAAAGAAGTTAGAATATACTCAATTATATAATCCATCTGATCAATTTAACTCAGCTCCATTTAAATAATGTTTTAGTGGGTTAATAACATATTTATTTATTCAAAGGTTGTGTTTAATTACTTCGCGCAAGTTCAATAAAAAAGAATCCGCATAATTGACGCCTCTAATTGCATTGATACGGAAAAGAACAGGTTAGGCCATGATTTGTGGACAGATAACTCCATACAATTCTGTTCCATTCAGTCCATTGAGAGAGATGGAGGATAGCGAATAAGCCTTTAAATAATAATAATAATAATAATAATAATAATAATAATAATAATAATAATAATAATAATAATAATAATAATAATAATAATAATAATAATAATAATAATAATAATAAGAGTTAAAAGGCTCATAAGTTTACATCTAAATGTAATTACGAAAACTGTATACATGCGAATCACGCTTAGTTACATCTACATATTATATTCTGAAATATAAATACATAGGGAGAGAGACAAGTGAGAGGGGAGTTAGAAGAGCGAGAAAGTCAGTGTATCTTAGATACATGCGAATCACGCTTAGTTATAGTGTTTCTGCAATAAATTATACTTGATTTGACTCGTATGTATCTGAGATGCATATATTTGTTTCATGAGATACATGTATAACGGATAATATTTTTCTTGCAGAAAATGTAACTAGGAAAATTATTGTTTCTTCATATAATTAACATCAATAATAATGTATTTTGTGTGGTTTCCTCTTTAATTTATGTGAAAGACTTTGACTTGATATAAAAAATAAATTTTTTTGAAAAAAAATTATGGTCTAAAATAAATATTAAAAGTTTGTATTGCTATAAATAATTTCATTAATGATAAAAGAAAAAAAATTAAATCAAATTATTTCAACAAGGAAAAAGTGACAATTGTTATAAAAAAAAGGTCAAATATATTTTTGTACTATTAAAATTAATTAAAATATTTCTTTACTATACTTTCAATTCAAATATACTTTTTTTATTAAATTTTTAATCCAAATATATTCCTCCTATTATATTCTAACATAAATACATTTTTAATTTAAATAAAAAAAATATGACAAACTCAGAATCAAACAACTCATTGTAAATAAAATTATCAACGACGTGCACATTGCATCCGCCGCCTGTTTTAATTATGACCGACCGGCGACCTGTGATAAGGTCAAAAACAACCTAAATTAATGGACAAGTAATGAGTTCCAACTATATTTATTACTATACACAAGCAATTTGCCCGAGCTGTTCTTATCCCATCATTGTCAATTAATATCTCTTTATCAAAATAATTATGTTAGGACTGCATCCAAATCCCAATTATATGATATTTTTTTTATCTTTTTAAAATTTAAATTATATAAAATTTTAATTAATATTTTAAAATATATTTTTCATTGTTTTATAATATTTTTAATATAATTATTGACTTAATTTAATTTAATTTAATTTTAAAATTTATTAAATTAACTTTTAAAAAATAAAAATATCATATAAATTGAGATGAAAATTTTAATTATTTTGTCCACTGAACAAGTCCTCAAATTTCAATAAATGGAGATTCGAGTTTTCGATGCATCCAACTTTGTTTTGGAGGACAGAGAACATGTTGACCAAATTAACACGGCAACATAATTAGTTCACATAGAACATTAACCAAATTAAGACGGCAACCTAATGAGTGGCCATGGGAATCTTGAAATTTCAACTAGAGAATTCAAGTATCCTTTTCCATATTGATAAAATTAGTTTATGAAATTACAGATCGATAAGTTTGGACTAATTTATTGACCTATTAATTTATTAGGTTAACATATTTTAATTCATAAAAAATTAAGTGATATCTAATCAAAATAATTCATGAGAAATTTTATCAAAATATATTTTAAAAAGATATTTTTTTAAGTTTGATAAGTTATATATAATCATAGTAACATAGAAAGAAATATTAAAGATACATTTGAAAGATTAATAAAATGATTAAAATTAAATGAATTAAACTATGATCCTTATTTTAATTCATTTCAAAATATTTTAATTTTTAGATGAATTATTCCGTTTATTAACTCAATCTATTTTGATTCGCTCGATTTTTAGGTTGGACCTAATCTCCTTTGGTATAGCTATGAAGCATGTGCCCTGCCGCCCCCTTTTAAATACGATACGGATTTGGATTAAATGTCAAGCTTAGACATTCTACACTCAAGCCACTTGCCAGTTGCCACACCAAAACAATTTATTTATCATTATTTCTATTAACTAAAGTTGCTTTGTTTGTTTGTTTGCTTGCAGATCTAGAAACTATACCCGACAAAAAGATAAAAGGAGAAACACATCTAACCTTGGAGGCTTGAACATTAATATTCTCTATGTTAGTTAAACTACTACCCCCATTCTCAATTCAGGTGATATTTTTTTATTGTTCGACGCTCAATTTTGATAAATTAAATTAATTAAAATTTAAATATTTTAAAATTATATGAAAAATATTATAATTATAATTTTTATATGTCAATATATCAACAAATATTAATCAAAATTTATATAGTTTAAAATCTCAAAAAACGTAAAGTGTTGCATAAATTAGAACAGAAAAAATAGATTAGATTTGAATCGCACATTGCAAAACTCATTTTAAAAATAGTGCAATATTATTTTCTTCATACTCAGAGTTCGAATTCAGAACCTCTGTTTAACGGGCAGAACATTCCCCTACTGCAGTAGCACCTTCTTATGTATATATATGTTGTTGTTCTAAAGTCTTTATAAATGTTATAAATTGTACTCCTTTCTTTTTTTAGTTACTTGATTCTCATGTTAAAAATAAATAAATTCTTTTACTTGTCCATTTTAAGATATTAAAAGAGTTTTATAACCTTTTTTCCATACATAAAGCAGAAGTAGTTAAATTTAAAATTTTAAAATATCATCAATAAAATTAGTTTAATTAGTAAAATATATCCTTACTGACCCTTTCTTCAAGGGTTCTGCAAAATTAATATAAGCCAAATAAAATGAAACAGAGATTGTTTACACGGATTCCTAATCTATATAGACATCTCATATAACATACTATTACTATAACTATTATGCAATCTTTGTAAATATTACAAAATGTATCTAGACACCTATATTATTGTCCATATGCACCTTCTATGTTACATATATAGTTGTTAGCAGCCAGTTATGCTTAAATTGGTAAAACCAGAATATAGTGTCCATACTCCATCGCATGTAATGTTTGTTTTGTTGTTGCATGCGTTGTGAAAATGGTAGTGTTAAATTTAATCTTGCAGTTCTATTACAGTTTGATTGCCTTAATCCAATTACTATGAGACTTGATTATAATTAGAACTTAGTGTAAGCATAATTCTAAACTCATGGATGGGTGGGGTGGCTTCGAATCATTTATGAAAACATTTATACGTACAATTGACAAGGACAAGTATACCTCAATTATATTCTCTTCTCTTCTTTTTTTTACCAACTTTTATGTTGGTGCCTTTTGTTTTTTGGGACTAGACAAAGACCAACAATAAATTAAGGTGGTCCTAGAGTATCCAGAGAAGAGATCTAAATATCAATGGTAGTGGTAGTGGCTACCAGCCGGAGTTGAAGGGGAGCCTTGGAGTAACTGGTAAAGTTACTGCCATGTGACCAGGAGGTCACGGGTTCAAGCCTTGGAAACAGCCTCTGGCAGAAATGCAAGGTAAGGCTGCGTACAACAGACCCTTGTGGTCGGGCCCTTCCCCGGACCCTGCGCATAGCGGGAGATTAAGTGCACCGGGCTGCCCAGTGGTAGTGGCTACCGGCTACCTTACGGCGTAGCTAGAAGTCCAAGTATGGATTCAGCCGGATCCTAAAATTTTTATTTAAATAGTGTATTTGTATTAAGAAGTTTATTAAATATATAGGAATATTGAGTTTAAAATTCAGTTATTTACACTTGAAATTGTCTTTATAAAATTCAAAACTCATAAAATTTAAATTTCGACTTCGCCTCTAACTACCTGATTAGATGAGTTGTTTTTCTTTTTTCTACTTCATTTTTTTTGTGTGTTAGAGCTGGGACCAAAACAAATTCCTCAGGGATACCGCGTAAAAGAATTTGAACATTCATAGTGCACAGATAAACACTTTAACTATCTATTTCTCGGACAAAAAATACGCGAATCCAACCTGACAAAACCCATGATCGAGATGCAATTCATGTGCGTCAAATGTAATTTTCAAGGCCTACAACGGTAAATCCCTATCTATTTATCTATCTATCTATCTATCTATCTATCTATATATATATATATATATATATATATATATATATATATATATATATATATATATATATATATTTCAAATCAAAATCCCATTTTCTTTAATTTCTTCTTTTAATTATAAAATACGTGTAAATTTTTTAATTACCTAACAATCACTGAATGGCTCAAAAATTCACGTAGGAGCATTTGTATATCACACATTTTAACTGTTGGATTCACGCAATTTTTTTTCTAAAAAATGAATAGTTAAAATGCATATTTATGCATTATAAAAATTGAAGATCATACTTAAAATTTGAAGCTAAATTTAGAAGTCAATTTATGTATTATGCCAATTCTTAAAATGGTTAATCGTGGCAAATAAAACGTGTAATTAATGATATATGAACCATCCCCATTTTATGTCAACCGACTTGAATACGATTTGAATATAAATGACGAATACACTTCAGTTCGTTCCAAATTATTTATCGTTCTGGATTGGTATATATGAGTTAATTAGGTGACCAGAATACCAATAAAAATGGTTTCCAATTAATATAGAAGGACCATAAAAATGGTTTCCAATTACTATAGAAGGACCACTACACGTAAGTCATTCATCTTTGAGAATCTTTAATTTCATGTACAACCAAACCTATAAAGAGAAGTACCTGTAAACGCAATCCCCATCACCAGCTGTAGTTCATCTAATACACATTTACATTTATTCACTTCGTCCCAAAATACTTATCATATTTCTTTTTAAAAATTATTATTTGATCAACTTTTTAATGTAAATTGTATTATGCTAATTTAGTATTTTTTTTAAAACTAAAATTTACATATTTTAAAACAAGAACAATTTTCATTTCAATTTATTTATCCTACCTTTTGTTTTAGCATTTTAAAAATGATCATGTCTTTTATTTTTTTCAGTAACTCTTTAATTTTAATTTTCATATTGCATGTTTAAAATTACAAGACTAAAAAATATTTTGAAAGTTTTGACATATTTTTAATTTAAGATCACATGATTTAAAAATCTCCTTTAATTTTTTTAAATTTATGTCAAATCAACATAGGATAAATAAATTAAAAGGGAAAAATTATAGTTTTGAGAACAATTTTTTTAATTTCATATGCTAATATAATGAAATAATATAACTTAAAATTTATAAAAATAAACTCTCGAATACTAAAATATGCAAATATTTTGAGAGGGACGAGGAGTATAGGATACATTTATGATCATTATGACTTTTTGTATAAGGAATTGGTGAACACAAATCAGAGAGACCAAGTGGAGATGAATGATGTGACCAGTGTCTAATGTGTCGTGTGTGTTTTCCAGGTGATTTTTTTTTTTTAAAAAACACTATAATAGATAAATTCATCAAACTAGGTGATCATTTTAAAAATTCTCTTTCTATACCATTAGTGTCAACACAGAAAGAGATAAAAAGAATATGCTTTAACGAATTAAAAATGATTAAAAAGTATTTATTTATTAAATTGCCCTTTGTTTTTATTTATCGGATCAAAATAGTCATTAGCGTATGAAAAATGACTCAAAAATACCTTCATTCACCTATTGATTAAAATTTACCCAAATGCTGTTTCGAAACTTAAAACTATCACCCAATTAATGACACAATTACATGACATTTAATTAAATATGCAGCCTTTGTATATTGATCCACGTAATTTTTCATACACATAGTGAATTTTAACATAGTGTTTTTTGAGTTCATGTTTAAAATTTCAAGTAATTTGGAGTTATACGGAAAATTCTATCATTAAAAGAGGTTAAAGTTTTGAAAGTTTGAAGAAATTTTAAGTGTGTCTTGTTGGGTTATGTTGAATTCGAGCTCAAAAGATATTGGATTTTGTATCTAGCTCGGAGAATGCTACTATTGAAATTCGAGGTGATTTTGTAAAAAAATGAAAAAGTTGGAACTTTGGAGTTTTTGGTGTTCTTCGTGTGTTCTTGGTGTTTTCGAAGCAGAAGAAGCAAAAAGAGTACATTTGATTCAAAATTCCAATAGAAAAGTGTTAAAAGTTGTTTGGATGATTTTGCTAAATCGATTTAAAACATAATGGCATAGATGGGCCTTTTCTCAATCGACAATGATATAGATGAGCCAAACTTTTAGCTGATAGAATAAATGAACCCTTTCTCAAAATTTAATGACATATTTAAGCCTTTTTCTATTGTAACATGGGACGGATGGAGTAATTAGTTAGGCCACAACACCGAGAACTACGAAACATGGTCGACACGTCCTGGAAATACTCAAATTATACTTCAATTCATTTCCAGGACAAAAACAAATCTTTAACGTAACACTTTATTTAAGCAAATAGCAAGATGCTCACTTCGGAGAGACGCAAATTATTGAAATTAATTAACTGAAATGGGGTGATGAAAAAATAATTTTATTATTTAATTGAATTAATTTAGAATAGATTTATTGGATTGATACGTGGATGGGTCGGATCTTTTTGGGTTAGATTAGAAATTTATGTGAATTAATCCAAAAAAAAGAAAGGGTCAAGTTATAGCAAAAATATTTCTTCAAATGATGTTAGAAGTACGTTGATCCAATACGTGAAATGAGGATATTTTGAGCTATTTTAAACCTAATAGATAAAAGGAGAGATAAATTTAATTCTCTTTTAAAAATATTTTTAATACGTTAAGTATATTTATGATCTTTTCTCGATGTCAATATTGTTGTTGTACTAAATCCGAAGAAATAATACCATCTCTTATGTTTATGAATGAAGATTTGTTATAAAAGATGATAAAATTATACGTTATAAATGATCTATAAAATCAATTCATCGGATAAGTCTTATTCTTTTTTTTTTCTTATTTGGTGTCCAGAATCCGTAGAGTCCCTGGGCGAACTGGTAAGTCTTATCCATTTGGCTTTGATCAATTTATTATAATAAATATAAAAAAGAAAGAAAGATAAAAGGAATCTACAATCGAACCTGGTCAAGTTGATTGTGTTACATTTTTTCAAAAAGCAACTTCCATAGCCAATTCGACAGATCATTCATCTGTATTTATCCACTATACCTTCTTTTTTCTTTTTCTCCTAACAACACACCAATTGGGGAAATTCCTGATCAGAAGCCCAATGGATTTTACTTTTCAGCTATTTATAACGACAATAGCAACCGCCGCCGCCACCGCTTTCATAATTTGCGGTATCAAATTACGGTGGTTCTGGCCCGACAACCGCCTACCGCCGCCGTTCACCGTCGATGAAAACTACAGCGATGACAATTGCTGCGTTGTTTGCCTGAACAACGTGGTCGGCGGCGAGGATTGCCGGAAACTGCCGAAATGCGGTCATGTTTTTCACGTCGAGTGTGTGGACACGTGGCTAGAGCGCAATTGGACGTGCCCAATTTGCAGAAGGCAAGTTACTGATGATCTTCCGAAGAAGCAAGATGAAAATACAATTTTGTCCTATCTAATTTCCCGGAGTGAAGATTTTATGGTGAAGATTTTTAGTCCTTTTACGGAAGAACTCATGATGACTTTGATCGAGAGCGTAATTTTACCTCGACCTTGAATTTTTAGTCATTTTGATTATTTTTTTCTTGCCTACAATTTAGAGGCTAAAGAGATTTATTATTTTGTTTAATCTATGTATCAAATTTAGCATTATAATTATACTTTATTCGTAGGAGGAAATGATTTAATTTTCCTGTAATTATTGTTAAGCATATGCATATGTTTTACCTATTAAATTTGATATAATCCCTTCTTTTTTTCCTCGTACTATCCGAAATTGCACTGGGGAATAAAACGTAGATAGTTTTGGGTTCTTTTCTTCTTTGTAACCCCACCACCACCACCGCAATGTTTGATTGGCAGAAGAAAAAAAGGAAAACGGATGTGAACTCAGAAGAAAATTCAAACATATCAAATTAGCTTAAAAGTTCGCATATATTTTGCTTCTTACTGAATTTTCCCTTCATTTCTTCTCAAAAATCTGAGATTATACTTAGGGAGTGTTTGAATTACCTTACTTTTAAGCTTCTTTTTCTTTTTAATTTTGAAAGTGTTTGAAAAAAAAAAATATTTTTAAGCATTCACCTATAGACCAAAAAAGTTTTAAAATAAATCAAAGCAAAAGTAGGATATCTCTTATTTATTACTTTTAGCTTTTGATTTATAAATTACTTTTTATAAATTTATCCAAAGATATCTATATATATTCTTATAAATATTTTTTTTATTGTTGTTCATTAATAAAAAAAAAATCGCTAAATATCTTATTTTTTGATATAAATTGGCTTAGAAGGAAAAAAAACAAGGAGGAATTTGACTAGTGGTATAAAAGTTGGGGATTTTAATTAAAAGAGACTTTTGAGTTATCTATTTGAGGATATAGGACACAAGTTTTAAAAATTGGGTAAAAGGGACTCTAGTATAATTAGGTATTAATGGGTTATGCTAATTTAAAAAAGAATATTTTTATACACCCCAAAGTTTTGCTATTTACAAATAGGTCCAACATATAAGAGGGTTGTAAAAAACACCTAAACAACTTAGGGTTGTTTAAATATCTTCTGGTTGTTTGAACTAAACAACTTTTGGTTGTTTAAACAACTTCTGATTGTTTGAACTAAACAACTTAAGGTTGTTTAAATATCTTCTGATTGTTTGAACTAAACAACTTTTGGTTGTTTAAATAATTTTTGGTTGTTTAAACAACTTCTGTTGTTTGAACTAAACAATTTAGGGTTGTTTAAATATCTTCTGGTTGTTTGAACTAAACAACTTTTGGTTGTTTAAATATCTTCTTGGTTGCTTGAACAACTCATGTTTATATAAACATTTACAACATATCCTCTCTTCTGTTCTCTTCTCTTTTCATCAATTTTTTTAATATAATTTTCACAATCAAATCGGAATGAAGAAAAAAATGAGAATGACAACATCCGAAGAAGAAGAAGATGAAAACACAAAAAGTTTAAAAAGAAAGGAAAAAACGGAGAAGAAAAAAAGTAAAGAAGTTAAGGAAGAAGAAGATGAAAGAAAAAGAAACAAGAGCGTTTAAAAAAATGAAGAAAAGAGAAGAGAAGAGAGGAGGGAAATGAAGAACAGAAGTTTTAAAAAATGGAGTAAAGAAAAGAGAAGACAAGAGGGAAATAGAGAACATAAGTTTAAAAAAGTGGAGTAAATGAATGAAAATTAGAGTTTTATTAAAAGTTTTTGATCTTTTAATTTTTATTCTAAACTTTTAAATATTCTAATTCAACCCCATCTCTTCATAATTAACATCTAATTAAATATTTATAATAAAAAAAATAAAAAAAAATACAAATCCCCTATCTTTCATTTCACTCTCAAAAGTCCCTTTTACCTTATTTTCCCGGGGATAAAAGTTAGGTTTTGAACATGTCCCATAGAAGTGCCGGTCTGGTGATGAGGGCATTTCTGATATTTTGTGATTTTGTGTATTTTTTTCCTTTTGAACTATACAATAGATAAGTTTTCATCAATCCAAGTAATATTTATCAGAATTTAATTTAATTTTTATTGACATTCACAAATAAAATTCAATTCACATGTGATAGGAGGGAATTGTGTCAGATAAAAAAGTGGGTCTTATTAAACATTTTTCATTGTAATTCTCATTTGGCACCTGCCCCTCTTGGAATGCGGGCCCCACTACAAATTG
The DNA here is from genome assembly GCF_947179165.1 of Solanum dulcamara. NCBI lineage: Eukaryota > Viridiplantae > Streptophyta > Magnoliopsida > Solanales > Solanaceae > Solanum > Solanum dulcamara. The sequence continues at coordinate 19,562,440 of NC_077240.1, forward strand.
CATAATTTTAAATTTACACACATATAATGTAAACTTTAACTAAATTTAACATTATCAAAATTGAAGGCTCCATGCATACCTTTTTATACAACAACAACAACTCAATGAAATTTCACATCGTGGGTTTGGGAGGATAAAGTGTACGCAGATCTGACTCCTACCAATGTAGGACGGCTGTTTCCGAAAGACCCTCGGCTCAATAGAAGCATAGAAAAAGGTCAGACAAGAATATTAGAGTAGATAAGTAGATAACAAAAACGGTCCAAACAATAGTATAATCAAAGCACAAAAAATAGTAGATATTATTAGATAATAACATAAATACCATAAATAACATAAATCAGTAGGGATGGGCATAAAATACTGAAAACCGAATTACCGAATCAAACCGGCTATTTCGGTATTTCGGTATTCGGTAATTCGGTAATTCGATTCGGTATTTGGTACCAAAAATCATATTTTCGATATTCGAGTTCGGTATTCGATATTTATGTTTATACCGTTCGGTATTCGGGAAATACCGAATACCGAAATTATTTCTGTTGGATGGGTCTCCTAAAACTAAAAGACTCATTTTAAACATAAAGGGATATAGGCCCACTGTAAGTCCAGCCCAATTTTTATGCGTTAACAACCCAAAATTCAGTACCCAGACCCATTTGCCTGCCTACCATTCACAGCACTCTAAAAAGCCCTAAAGTATTTTCCCCATATAAATACATCCGCATAAAACCCTAGCTTTCCTCTGCACTTTCATCTCCTCTAGTCTTCGGCCTCTCCGTTCTCTGCCACCAAAGGTGATTTCACGAACAGCCGCCCCCTATCTGAAAAAATGTCGCAAGAATCACTAGTCCTCCGCGGCACCATGAGAGCCCACACTGATTGGGTCACCGCCATTGCAACTCCAATTGACAACTCCGACATGATTGTCACCTCCTCCATGGATAAGTCCATCATCGTCTGGTCTTTGACCAAATACGGCGCACAATATGGTGTCCCTCGCCGCCGCCTCACAGGACACGGCCATTTCGTTGAAGATGTCGTCTTGTCATTGGAAGGTATGTTTGCACTCTCCGATTCATTGGACGGTGAGCTCCGTTTATGGGATCTTCAAGCTGGTACCACTGCTCGTCGTTTCGTCGGACACACAAAGGATGTTCATGCCTCCTTCTATTCTCTTACTTACTATTTTATTGTTTCCTTTTCAATTTCTTTGTTTACTCATCTGCAGATTTTAGAAAAATTCCTAGGACAACCATAACAAAAACATCATGAAACTTAATGTATTCCTTCCCATACATCAACTACAGTGGACATCGTGTGATTGAGTTTTTGTAAAAGTAAGTTGTATGTTTCCAGTAGCTAAAAGTTGGTGCATTTGACAAGCCAATCTTTGGAACTTCCACTCTGGAGTTATGTTGAAGCAGAGATCACTGTATCAGCTCTTAGGCTCTACTCTATTTAGCTTTCACTTAGGATATAGAAGCATTAGTTGAAGAAATAAATATGGTGCTTGGCAATTCTATTCAAAGAAATGGTCCAGACGATACTAACTCTGAAGCATTTCATCTTTCACTTCTCTGATTTGCTTGTCAATGAATTAGCAGAGGTGTTAGATGTCCTTCATTAGCATTATCCATGTTCACATGCAGATGTCCTATGACTTTTCATCTTTCCTACAGTTTTCTCATGCTTTTAATTGGTATACCTGATCATGTTGTCTTTGACACTTTATCTTCTTTCGCCTTCCCATATGCTTTCTGACTTGTGGAGTATGTCAAACTTGGATGCAATAGATTTCTAATTTTATATCTTGATAATGATGGTTTAAAGTAAGACATTTTGAGTTTGATTTTTGCTTAAATTCATCCGATGCTTCTATTTGGCAGGGATGAAAGTCTATGTTACTGAAGAAAAAGAATTGAGTGGTGCTGCACTACTGCAGGTCTGAACTCTGAAGTGTGAACTCTAAGATGTTGTATGTTGTTGAGTGCTCTTGTAGTGTTGTTTGCTGCTGTTGTTGTGTGTTGCTCTTTGCTGCAGTCTGCATGTCTGAACTTTGCTGCAATTGTGACTATGCTTGGATGATGCATCAGCAGCAGCATTGTTTAGTTTGTTATTAAAAATCTTCACATCTTTATTGTTGCTAATGTGAATATGATGTACTAACATATTCCGTGTGGACTTCGACTTCAATATGGTATTACCGAATACCGTACCGAATCGAATTTTAATTTACCGATTACCGAATTACCGAACCGAAGTTTGAAAGTTTGGTATTTGGTATATACTTTGAATTACCGATTACCGAATTATCGAACCCAAATTTTAAAAATACTGAACCGAATACCGAACACCCAGCCCTATAAATCAGAGTACAAGAAATCATAGTGCGTTAATACGCCTACGAATAATGGAGAATAAAGCCACTATGTACTAACCTTCTACCCTAATGTGCATCCTCCACACCCTCCTATCTAAGGTCATGTCCTCGGTAAGTCGTAAATGCGCCATGTCCTGTCTGATCACCTCTCCCCAATATTTCTTCGGCCTACCCCTACCTCTTCTGAAACCATCCATGGCCAACCTCTCACATCTCCGCACTGGTGCATCTGAGACTCTCCTCTTCACATGTCCAAATCATCTTAGTCGCGTTTCCCACATCTTGTATTCCACCGAGGTCACTCCTATCTTGTCTCGAATAGCCTCATTTTTAATCCTGTCGCTTCTGGTATGCCCACACATCCATCTCAACATTCTAATCTCGGCAACCTTCATCTTTTGCACGTGGGAGACCTTAACTGGCCAACACTCCGCCCCATATAACATAGCTGGTCTAACCACCACTTTGTAGAACTTGCCCTTAAGTTGTGGTGGCACCTTCTTGTCACATAACACACTGGAGGCGAGCCTCCATTTCATCCATCCTGCCCAATACGATGTGTGACATACCTTTTTATATATAAAAATATAAGATTTAGTAAATACGTAGAAGGTGCTGCAAAATTTTGCAACTCTAACCAGGAGTTTGGATATGTGATTTTATATTGCGATGTAAAATTATGAGATGAAATCTCAAATTTTCTCGAAAGTATGATTTGAAATTATTTCAATACAAAAATTGACCTACATATTTTTATTTTGTAAAAAAAAAATCCACATTTATCTCTAGTAACCACTTATTTCATATATAATAAAATTTATAAATCATAACATTACTTTTTAAAGCATTTATATCTGATATAACGACTATTCTCACCAATATAAAAATTTATTATTACTTCAAATCAATTCCTACTTTATCATTTTTATTCACCAAAATCATTATTATTACTTCAAATCAACGTTTGATAAAAAAATATTTTAAATCAACGTGAGGAGATTGTCCATACTATGTGGGAGGATTATATTAAAGACTAGTACACTACAACTTATGTTCACTTTTATTTTTTTATCGAATTAAAGTTTGATCAATAAATATTGTACATTTTAAAAATAACTTTGTACTAATGTATTATGCGATTTTATAAACTTTGCTTATTTAGTAAGATTGTCTAAAGAATTGAAATAATTTTAATAATTTTACAACTTATAAAATTTTTATGTTTATAAAAAAATATACAACATATATAAAAATCTAAATTATATATCCAAATAAAATTTTAACTTAATCTCATATTTTATATCATGATCTTATATGGCAGAGTTGCCATAAGAAAATAAAAGTTATTTGCGAAATTTCCATTAAGGTTTGAAAAGAATGATAACATATATATTATCTTTTTTTGAGCATATCAAAGATAATTTTATGAATCAAATGTTGGGTCCCCCGGCAGCATGTGCTTTATCTCAGGTCATTTGCACTTTTGTTTCTGTTATATGCTCTTTATAACGTGTCACATTAGAGAGGGGAACAATCAGAAGTGAGGCCGAAAAGAAAATAAAATAAAATAAGAACGACGGAAAAAAATATATGAAATTTTACAATAATAACACAATAAAAAATAATAATTACGAGGCTTTCTAGATTAATTAGTAGATTTGTGTGAAGAAAGAGATTTTGCAAAATATAAATTTATGAATGTAACATAATACCTCTTAAATTATGGTCAGATAAAATTTTAGTTTGTATAACTATTAATGTCACAACATAAATTCAACTGTCAAAGGGTTAAAAAAAAGAGGAGTGAATCCATCTTACATCCTTATCCATAATTTGTCTTGTTTGTGTTCTAAATTCAAAACAGTCGATGCTTTCTTGGTGATTACATTGATGTTCGACCATATAATTTTTCAAGACTTAAAATATGTTTCGTTTATCTTATTTAAAACAACTTATAAGTTGAAAATAATTTATAAGTTAAAAAAATTAGAATAGTTTAATTTATTTTTTTGATTTATAAACTTCTTTCAGTTTATAAACTATTGTAGATAAACTGATACAAACAGATTCAATTATTTTTTTGAGCTTATTTTAAATACAAAATTACTTTATATTGACAAATTAAACACTCGAAAAAACTAAAAATAATTTATAAATTATTTCAGCAACTTATATGTTTTAAGCCAATCCAAACGGGCTCTTAGCAGACAATTATATAAAAAAAATTATTTTGTACCTTTTTTGTAATATTTTAAAAAACTTTTGAATAAATCAGGAAGCTTGATTAATTCTGGCATCAACTTGATTTCTATTTTAATTTCTCAAATGATCAATTAACTTAATAAAATTATCTAGTAAAAGTCATTTTATTTTTTCCATTTTGATAAAGTTGTTCAAGTTTATATACATATCTTACAAAGTAACTACAATTTGAAAATTAATCTAAAATTACTTGAATTTAAATATAGAATCACGTATCATGGCGTAATTCCACATCAATAAAATTGTAATGTGTGTCATTAATTTAAATAAATACATATGTTTATTGTTAATACAATTTCAGGACAGTAAAATTTGCTAGGATATCACTTGATTTTTTTTTCTAGGAATATTTAAGTTTATGTATAAATAATATAGTTAATAAATTTTTTTAAAAAAATTACATTCTAGCAGGGAAATAAAAATAGAAAGAGAACTATAAGATGAAAAATCGAGCTCTCATCAATAAAATGAAAATTTAAATAATCAACTAACTAAACTACTAAAATTCTCGTGCGTTATAATTAAGCAGCTTGGCTTTAGGATAATTTTTCTGTTAATTTAATTACATTCCTGGCACCCACGAGCCATACGGTGTCTATTGGATATACTCAAGAGTCAAGAGGGGATCATAGGGGACACATACATATTCTGTGAAAACTTATTTACTTGCTATTTATATTAAATTAGAAGGTTCATGAATTTTGTTAGAGGTTGTATTATTTAAACTTAATAAGTCCATCTTAATATCCTTATTTTTGTTATTTTTATTTTTTAAACGTGTAAGTTCTTGATCGATTAATATTTTATCAATATAATATAATTAATTTAAAAATTATTACTTTATAAAATCGTACTTTTAAAGTTAAATTTGTATATTCACATAAGACACTCGATACGAACCTCTACTTTATGCACTCTGCTTCAATATGATGTGTGAAATCTTGGATGATCTCACCATTTTCTTAGATTATGAACTCAAGATACTTAAACGTTCTCTTGATAATGACTACCTGAATATTAATGCTAACTTCCACATCTGACTAGTGAATAATGTCATTAAACTTGCACTTTAAATTTAAATAACTGACTTTGATTCTGCTCAACTTAAACCCTTTAAACTCTATGATCTATTTCTAAACCTCCTTACCCTGACATGTATCAAGCTTAAAAGAACCCCTAACATTTAAGTGGTTAAATATTTTGTAAGATTTTCAATAATACCTCCCCTAATATCTTTCTATTAATAAATAAAAACCCTCTTTATTTTTTTGTACATTTTAGTACACCATCCATCCGTTTTTAAGCATGAAAAATTCAAGTTTTAAAACCATGATATTTGTTTTTTGGTAGTAGCAAGATTTTTGCCTAAATTGAACTTGTAAATAAGGAAATAATAAATCAAATAATTAGAGAGATTAATCATTATTTAAGGGGTCGTTGTTCTAGTCAAACCATTAATGTTGGATTTAGGGTCACCACTGCTGAAGCATGTCTATGGCCAGGGGCGGAGCTAATAAGGCTCCAAGGTTTAGATGAATCCCTTCGACGGAATTAAATTATATTGTTTATATATGATAAATATTTTATATATATATATATATTATGTGTTGAACCATCTTCGACTTGCTCGTATGTTCACTTCTTCATATTTTGAACTCCTTAATAAAAATTTTTGTCACTATCCATGGCAGAACTTTCAATCACCTTTTAAATTTTTATTTTAAGTTTTGTAACACAGTTACGTTTAGGGATTAAAAAATAGTAACTACTTATTTGGATCAAATTAATGCACTCAATTAATTAGCTGAATAATACAAGAATCAAAATATAAATAATACAATAACTCAAGAATTAAAATTGCGCGTTTCCCTTTACATTTTGTTTCTAAAAGATTCATAAGAAGTGAAAAAGGGAAAGAAAAGGACAAATGAAGAAATCCAAAACCAAATGATCTGCCATCTATTTGAGGCATTTGTTGTTTAAACCTGCCAGCTTTTTATCTTACACAATGTTATAACTAAGGGGAAAATACATAAGTTGTATTTCGTAGTTGTACTCCGAAAAAAAAGTTATTTACATACTAAAATTATACTGCCGACCTCAATTATTTTTACGGAATAATTGTTATTTCGATCAACAACAAGTATAATTACAACATTATACATAAATTATATAATGCGGCATACGTATGTTATACACATAATGAGTAAAAATAGGAACCCAAAAACAATTAAAAATTATACATGTAAACAAGGTGTGAAAGTGTACTTAAGAAGAACCATCAAAGAATGTGGTGTAATAAATGAACTGTTTCTCTATTCACTAGGATTTGAATAGTAGTGAGCGCTTTCCCAAATAGGCACTATGCGATGCAAATTCATATTAATTAATCAGAGTTCAATACATATTCAAATATTAGATATGAAAATAAAAAATAAGTGTTAAAAATATAAATTACTGATAAACGTCTATTGTGATTGAAAACACGAGAAGATAAATTTGTTGCTATAAATGTTGGTTAGCACAGTAGATTAGCTTAGAATTGCTCATTAATTAAAAAGATTTTTTGTTGAAAAATATTTTACTCAAAAGAGTTTTGGAGTAATTGGTTAAGTTTCATAGTGACTTTGATCGAGAGCGTAATTTTGCTCTTCCCTGGAAATTTTACTGATTTATTGGTTTTATTTTCTTCTCTATTTTTCCTTGCCTAGAATTTAGAGGTTAAAGAGATTTATTATTTGTTTAATCTATGTATCAAAATTAGCACTATATTCATAGGAGAAAATGATTTTCCTGCAATTCGTGAAAAGATTATTGTGAAGTATATGTTATATTAACTTTGACATTATCCTTATTGTTTTATCACTTCAACCTATCAATCAATAATAGGATTTTTTTCATTTAGCTTTGGACGTGACTCGATATTGTCGTTGGATAAGGAAGAAACGTAAGCAATTTTGGATTCTTTTTCCCTCTAATGTTTGATTGGCATTTGGCAGAAGAAAAGAAGGAAACGGATGTAAAGTTGAAGAAAATTCAAATTAGCTTTCCTTTAAATTAGAAAGTTCAAACACTAACAGCGATTTGGATGAATTTTTTAAAGTAATTTATAAATAAAAAATAACTTATAAATTAAAAAAATAAATTGAGCTCAATTTATTATCCTATAATGCTGAATTTTAAGTTGATTTGAACTTTCTAATTTAAAGGAAAGCTAATTTGAATTTTCTTCAACTTTACGTCCGTTTCCTTCTTTCTTCTGCCAAATGCCAATCAAACATTAGAGGGAAAAAGAATCCAAAATTGTTTATGTTTTTTTTTATCCAAACAAATCTAATTATTTATTGGAACTTATTTTAAGTACACTTTAAATTAATCAGTTAAACATTCAAAAAAATTAAAAACAGCTTATAACTTATAAGCCAATTCAAATGGACTCTACAATTTCTCTTTTCACGCATACATATTCTTGTTGAGATTTTCTCTTATTATTTCTAAAATAATTGCTGGGTATATTATTATATTTTTGATAAAATTGGCTAAAACCCCCCTCCCCAAATATATCCCTCTCATTATACTTTGATACAAATTCACCCCTTAATTTTCATGAAATAACACTTGAAAAATTCAAAATTAAATAATTTATTTTCAATTTTAAATATCTAATTTTTTAAAAATAGATAAAATTTTCAAGTACTATTTTTTTTCTTAAATATTATGTCAAGTCAAATTAGGTTATTATTTAAAATTGCGTCCACAACCAATTACTGTATTAATAAAGTATTAAATATCATATTGATATAAACAAAAAGGATAGGATTAGAGCTGTAACAAATCCTAAACTAAGAGTTGTATTTATTGTTTGTATTGTCGGCTATAACTTATTTTCGTCAAAACATAGATAGAGAGAAAAAGAGAGATGTATTTTCATTTTGAGCCATTAGCCACCTTTACAGCTACCGCAACCGCTATTTTCTTAATTTCCACTATTAAAATCCGTTGGTTCCGTCCCGACAATTATTTGCCGCCACCGTTCAATCTCATCGTCGAGGAAATCAGTTATTGTTACTGTGCCGTGTGCCTCGACGAGGTGAGCGGCGGCGACAAGTGTCGGAAACTGCCCAAATGCGGCCATACTTTCCACGCGATGTGCGTGGACGCGTGGCTAGAGTACAATTGGACGTGCCCAATTTGTAGAAGGCAAGTTACTGATGATCTTCCCAAGAGACAAGGTGAAAACACCTTATTTTTTTTCGTAATTTCACGTTGTGAAGAGTTCTTGTCTAAGATTAATACTCGTGCTGAAGAATTCATGAAGCTTTTGTTCGACACCGGTGTTTTCGGACATCCTTGAATATAATTAATTGTTAAAACTTTTTTTTTTTTTTGTAATTAAGCGTGTATTCATTGATTCAACTAATTGAGATTTACTTTAATTTTCTACCCTTTTGCATATGTTAAAGAGAATGTTTTGTTTCTCCTTTAATTAATTTAAGGTATATTTGTCCCTTATTCCTTTTTTTAAAAGAACATTGTGATCGAAGCATATGTTTAAATTTTAATTATTAATTTGAGCTGTCACTGAAGTATAGGTAAAGAAATGAAGAATTATATGTATTGCTCAAAGAGAAAAAAACAAGAGAGAAATTCACGAAGATACTTGTGTTCTGTTTTTTTTTTCCTTCTTCCTAATAGTTTAATTTTATCAGCTATAAAGCAAATCCAAAATTTATCTCCTTCATAGGTACTTTTTTTCTTCATAGACGAAGAAAATTTGTTATTTTCTTTATTAATTAATTGTCAAGTTTGAATAGGAGAAAAGGAACTGGATAGCAGTGGTATGGAAGTTTGTTTTGAGCACGTAGAAGTAGTAGTTTTTGACCATCAATACGTTCCTGTAGTGTGACGATTAGCCGTTTCAATTTGTTTGTACGTGGTTTTAATTTGTCATAAAATATTAAATAAGTAATAATTTTTTTAAAATTTTATGATCTTAAATAAAAAATATTTAAAATATATTTATTTTTATAATCTTAAACATATCACGTAAAATTAAAAATAAAAAGTTATATTAAAAAAAGACATTTAAAAAAATAAAATTAAATAAAAAGTCAAATAAATTGTATGGAAGGAGACATTAATTACAACTTACTAGGAAGTTCGGTTCATTTAATGGATGGAAATTAAGGAATCGATTGAGGTTGTCACATAATTTGGATAATCCTAAATTAAAAATAAACTTTGGGACCTGTTGCTTTTGGTGATTCAGATCTAAGCTGTTTTCTCCTGTTCATCGTAAGTTGTAACTAGGTTGTAGGGCCAGGAGAAGACCTGGGTATTCCAAATCACAACTACTACTTTTTAACTTTATTTTTGGTTTTTATCCTGTCTCTCTATCTAAAATTGGGATTCGATTAATTTTGAAAAGTTTCATTTCCTACTAAACAATTTAAAATGAAAAAAAATCTATTCGGTAAATATCTTTTTGTTATAGAATAATGTTTATGCGGGTCGATTGAAGACTCTGTGGGCTGAATCAGATTTGCCCCACAACCGTCCTATCCTGTTTGTCATCCCCACTTCGTAATTAAAACTTTTTGGGGTTGGACTGAAATTTAAATATACTACGCAAATTCAACAGACCTAATGAATAATTCAAAGACTAGTCAGGAAACGAAGATAATTATAGTACGGTTTAGGTGGACAATAGCAACCACCTATACATGCATGCTCATAAATTTAGTAGTACTATTTAGAAAAATACATGGATTTTTTTGAAAGAAAAACAAAGATGCAGTACTGCAGATTTAATGCAAGTTTTAGTTTTTCTTAAATAAATCCACCCATTTCAGAGTCTTATCTTCTTTCAAATGGATATGTAGAAATAACAACGTAACAGGCTCCAAAACCATAATGAAAGAACCAAAGTCAGAGTAACTTAATAGGGATGGTCTGGCTCATGCTTGATGGACTGTACTCTTTCGTTGATAAATTACTCTTTTAACATACATTAAGAAAAATAAAATATAAGATATAGTTTACTAAGTCACCTCTATTTATTAGGTGCTTTTGAGAATTGAACAATATTAAAAGTGTATAGTTGGATAATTGTCATCTTTAGATTTGAATTTCTAAAGTATTGACAATTATTTTGGAATAACTTTTTTCAAATAAAGCGGCATACAATTAAAATGAGACGGGCGAGTATATATTAAACGGAGAACATATGAGTTACGTTAATGCCTTGATGAAGAACCTATTGCAGTCCTCCTAAAACAACGTTGGATAATCGCAAATCACCAACATCAATTTGAGGAGCTTATATTGGAGATAGATTTTCGATTGGTGAACCGAATGTATCTCATCTAACGACTTCAGACTTGAGTCCAAAATCACAGTCAATCAATAGGATTTGAATATACTTCTTGCTGGGCACACAAATTTTAAATAAAAACCCTGAGTTCTGGATTTAATTAGGACATATCTATTAAAAGTAAAATGAGAATATTGTAATGAATTACTTACTACATATATAAAGAAATATTTAAATATATTAAAAATTAAAACAAGATGCATTAACCCTATTGCAATGACATCGAATGAGACGACCGTAACCGTTGCAATAAAGCTATTCTAACGATTTTTCTATCTATTTTAACAGTTTTACAATAGTATGCATAGATCTTCTTCTTTTTTTTTTTTTTGGTATTCCATAAAATTTGAAACTCTTCTTGGAACATGTACTATTTTAGGATAAGCAAATGATACCAGCCAGTTGATTTTAATTTGTGCCATTTTATTGACATATGGTGTTATGACATAATCAGTTAATAGTTAGTAGTGTATTGTGTAGTTGGTTGTATGAGTGTATAATTAGTTGTTAGTGTGAGCCCTACTGATTTTAGTGGTTGTCAGAAAAGAGTGTATATGTATTAACAGTGTGAGTTGGTGAAAGGAAGGACTTCACTTTACACTTTTCTTCCTCTCAGATGAAATAAAAATCCCCAAATTTCTCTCTCAATCTCTTGAGTCATCGTCCCAAATCGCCCACCTCTTTTAGCCTCCATTTCAACATGGTATCAGAATGGGTCACCGATTGAGGAATTGAAGCTCGCCGTTGAAGCTGAGGCTCTGCCGTTGCCGTCGAAGCTGAAGCCCGGAGCTGAAAACCATGGGTGACCGTTCACAGTCACAAACATCGAGTGAGAAGATAGTCATAGAACATGTCCATCCTTTGTATGTCCACCCATCGAACACATCAAGATGTGTTTTGGCACTGGTGAAACTCACTGTATCTGAAAATTATGGTGTGTGGAGTCGAGCCATGAGGATCTCCCTTCTAGCTAAGAAGAAGCTAGGGTTCGTGATTGGTACATGCACGAAGGAATCATTCGACGAATCATTTCATGAACAGTGGGAGACGGTGAATGCGATTGTGCTTTCGTGGATTATGAACACGGTATCAAAGAGCTTATTGAGCGGAATTGTGTATGCGTCAAATGCACATTTAGTTTGAGAGGATCTGAAGGAAAGCTTTGATAAGGTAAATCGAGTACGAATCTTTCAAGTACACACAGCCATTACAAACCTCAAACAGGGAACAAGTCCAGTGTTAGTGTATTTCTCTAAATTGAAGGAGTTGTGGAGTGAATCTGATTTGATAGCTCATTCTCCGAACTGTGGTTGTCCAAAGTCTAGGGACTATATTGAGTATCTACAAGAGCAGAGGTTAATGCAATTCTTGAGCGGTTTGAATGAAGCATACGACCAAGCTAAGTGGCAGATTTTGATGAAGTCAAATGCACCATCTATGAATCAAGCCAATGCTCTAATTGTGTAGGATGAAAGTTAACAAGTAAATGTTGAAAGGTCCAATTCCATAGCAATGCAAGCCAAAAGAAATGATAACTATAAGGGGAATAATTCAATGTATTGTGAGAATTGTCATATGCGAAACCATACAAAGAAGGAGTGTTACAAGCTTGTTGGCTATCCTTCAGAAAGGGATGGCAGAGCCAACAGAAAGGGGAAAGGTACCTATGATAGCTACAGGAAGGATAACAACCATCGTGATGGATGGAGAAAGGATAGATACAGAGAAAGATACAAGAGGGATAACAGTGAAGGATGGAGAAAAGAAACACATGCTGCAATGGCTAGTAATGCAGATTGCTTTCAAGGGAAATATGCAGGTAAGGATGATCAGTATGCTGATGACAACAACAGAAGAGGCGATGGGAGGCCCAATCATCATGATTCAGAGAATCAATACAAGCATCATGATAGTAACTCTGAGGAGTATCAAGCCCATATGACAGGTATTGTGACTTGTTTGATGTCCCAACTAGAAGGATGTGACTGGATAGTTGATTCCGGAGCCTCTCACCATGTTACTGCAAATGACAAAATCCTCAAGAATATTCATAGCCTGCATAATAGTAAAGGAGTAAGGATGCACCTGCCAAATGGAAGCACAGTGCCAATTACACACACAGGAAGTGTAGAACTATTTGGCCAGGAGAGAATCACAAATGTGTTGTTTGTGCCTGATTTTAAATACAATCTATTATCAGTATCACAATTAACCAAAGAGCTATGTTGCTCAGTCAATTTTTTCCCTGATCACTACATCTTTCAAGATCTATACAGTGGCAGGGTGAAGGGGATTGGTAGATTGCAAGGAGGACTGTACATTTTCCAAGGGACAGCTGAAGACTCTAATGAACAAAGCATAGAAGATATGAGGCAAGTCTATTTAGCAGATGCTGATGAAAGGTGCAGCTTATGGCATAGAAGACTGGGCCACCCCTCTATATCCACTATGAAGACTATGGCAGAATTCCAAAATAAGATTAGAAGAAATGTACATAACAATTGTAGAATATGTCCATTAGCAAAGCAGACCAGACTACAATTTCCTATAAGCATTTCTAGAGCAAATCAGCCTTTTGAACTATTGCACCTAGATTTGTGGGGTCCTTATAAAACTCCCACTTTTGATAAGAAGAATTATTTTCTCACTATTATTGATGATCATACCATATATACTTGGATTCATTTGTTGCAGCTGAAGGCTGAAGTAATTATAGTTTTGAAGCAATTTCTTGTCCTTGTGAATACTCAATTTAATTGCAAAGTCAAGACCATTAGGTCTGACAATGGCACTGAGTTCTTTAACTCTCAAAGTTGTGAGTTATTGCCGAGCCTAGGGATAATTCATCAAAGCAGCTGTCCTTATACACCTCAACAAAATGGGGTGGTTGAGAGGAAACACAGGCAGATCTTGGAGATGGCAAGAGCTATTAAGTTTCAAGCTGCATTTCCAACAAAGTACTGGGGTTTTTGTGTTAAAACTGCAGTATACCTTATGAACAGGTTGCCATCCAGTGTTCTGAAGGGATGTACTCCTTATGAATTATTGTATCACAACAAGGCATCCCTTGATCATCTAAGGGTACCTGGCTGCTTATGTTTTGTTACTACACTGCCCAGGTCTGACAAATTTGCTCATAGAGACAAGAAGACTGTATTCATGGGGTTTTCAAAAACCCAAAAGGGCTATATTGTGCTTGACTTATCTACTAACAAATTTTTTATTTGCAGGGATGTGGTGTTCCATGAAACTGACTTTCCTTTTAGCAAACTTACAGACTCAGAGGAGAGCACATTCCTTCAATTGAGCCATATGGATACTCTATATGATTCCCCTGCTCCTGCTCACATTTGTTAGACTCCACCAGTAGCAGCAAATGAGGCACACTCAGCTGACAATTATGATGGTAATACTACTGCAGATACAGACATCATGGATGCTGAGGCTGCTGAAGCTGAACCATTGCAAGCAGCTGAACATCCATTGCAGCATGGTAATGCTACTCCTGCTGTCACTGGCAACAGACCAATCAGATCAACCAAGCAACCTGGATGGCTGAATGATTATATTGTCAACACCAGTCAGGATCACATCTACTCTATCAGCAAGTATCTGGCATATGCAGGAACATGAGAAAACTATAGAAGCTATTTAGCAAAATTCTCTACCTTAACTGAACCAAAAAATTTCAAAGAGGCTTCAAGGGATGCAAGATGGTTAGAAGCTATGCAGTAGGAGATCAAAGCCCTTGAGGATAATCATACTTGGAAGGTTGTTGATCTTCCAAATGGTAAGAATGCAATTGGCTCTAAATGGGTATACAAGATCAAATATAAGGCAAATGGAGAAGTAGAAAGATTCAAGGCAAGGTTGGTGGCAAAAGGATACAGTCAAAAGGAAGGTCTTGATTATCATGAGACCTTCTCCCCAGTGGCAAAAATGGTCACTATGAGATCAGTGATTGCACTGGCAGCCTCAAAAGGATGGAAACTTCATCAAATGAATGTATACAATGCATTTTTGCAAGGAGATCTTTATGAAGAAGTGTATATGGAGCTACTAGAAGGGTTCAAGAGACAGGGGGAGACCAAAGTATGCAGGTTGTTAAAGTCCGTGTATGGCCTCATACAGGCATCAAGACAATGGAACATCAAGTTGACTGATGCACTGATATCTGCAGGGTTCACACAAAGCCTTCATGACTACTCATTCTTCACAAGGAAGTCAGGTAACAACATTGTTATAATACTTGTATATGTAGACGATCTTCTCATCACTGGAGATAGCAATAGCCTCATAGAAGCAGCAAAACAGATTCTACAACATGACTTCAGAGTGAAAGACTTGGGGGAACTCAAATATTTTCTTGGCATAGAAGTTCTGAGATCACAATATGGCATCATCCTTAATCAAAGGAAATACACACTGGAGTTAATATCAGAAATGGGCTTAGGAGGTGCAAAGCCAGCTGCTACACCACTAGAAGCTGGAAGCAAGTTGACCACTGTGGAATATGACAACGCTGTTGGAGCTGAAGGACATAAAGCTTTGGAAGAAGTCTCAAAATATCAAAGGCTGATAGAAAGATTGTTGTATGTCACCATCACCAGGCCAGATATCAGCTTTGCAGTCCAAACACTAAGTCAATTCATGCAAGAGCCTAAGACATCACACTGGGAAGTAGCTGTTAGAGTAGTCAGATACCTGAAAAATGTACCAGGACAGGGCCTTATTTTCAGAGCAAAACCTACACAAGAGATAACTTGTTGGTGTGATTCAGATTAGGCAACATGCCCCAACACAAGAAGATCCATCACATGCTATGCTGTGAAGTTTGGAGAGTCACTTATCTCTTGGAAATCGAAGAAGCAGCAAACAGTAACCAAGAGCTCAGCTGACACTGAATATAAAAGCTTGACAGTTGTTGTTGCAGAAATTACTTGGCTGCTGGGCCTGTTCAGTGAGCTTGGAGTGGAAGCTCATCAGCCAGTAGTTGTTTAGAGTGATAGCAAGGTAGCGATTCAACTAGCAGCTAATCCAGTTTACCATGAGAGAACAAAGCATATTGAAATTGATTGTCACTTCATAAGAGACAAGATAAAGGAAGGAATCATCAAAGCGGCATTTATGAAGACAAATGATCAACAAGCAGACCTGATGACAAAGGGACTGAGCAGACAACAACATGTATATTTGATGGACAAATTGAGAGTATTGGATATCATGTACCCTCCAACTTGAGGGGGAGTATTGACATATGGTGTTATGACATAATCAGTTAGTAGTTAGTAGTGTATTGTGTAGTTGGTTGTATGAGTGTATAATTAGTTGTTAGTGTGGGCCCTACTGATTTTAGTGGTTGTTAGAAAAGAGTGTATATGTATTAACAGTGTGAGTAGGTGAAAGGAAGGACTTCACTTTACTCTTTTCTTCCTCTCAGATGAAATAAAAATCCCCAAATTTCTCTCTCAATCTCTTGAGTGATCGTCCCAAATCGCCCACCTTTTTTAGCCTCCATTTCAACATATTTAGAGTTAAAACATCATGTATTATTCATAGAAATGTATAGGTTAATTAACTCCGTGAAATGAGATCGAACGCAAAATCATTCCAAAAGAGAAAATGATAACTTTTTGAAAAAAGTTAGCCGTAGGAGAAGGAAAAATGAGGGAGAGGATTACAAAATATGCTGTTAGAGGCATATGTTCAGTTTATAACCTAAAAATTGTGCTTATCTAGCCATAACTTATTTCCTACAAAATTTATGCCTCAATTTCTGAATTCACAAAGTTGTACCTCGAAGTATAACTTATTTTTATAAAACTTTTGGAGGACAAGGCAAAAGTTCTCTAAAGTTATGCTTTGTGAATTGGTCCCGTAGAATCCTAGTCGTCTTAATTTTTGGGCTTGGTTCGTTTGATAAAAGCAAAGAAAATGTGGAAAATTTCACGAATAACTATTATAAATATCTTAATTATGCTCCTTAGCTACAGTTTGCATATTTATGGGTTGTAGCTATAGTTTAAGTTGCCTTGTTTGTATAATTTGCAGGTTTATATAATTCGCGTGTTAGTATAATTCACGGGTGAGTTTGTATAGTTGAACTATTTTTGTATAAATTCGAAATAACGAATTTATACAAACACAAACATCTGAACTTTAAACAATTATACAAATTATATTATTCAAAATTACATTATACAAAAGTTATACAAATTACATTATACAAATTTCGAATTATCCAAACATGTGAATTATAAAACTCGAACCGTAATTAACGTTAAATGTTAGTGGAGAATTGTAAATTAGCTAAACTATGGCTATGTTAACTAATTAGCTCGTATATATTTGTTTATTCGCGTAATTTTTCCTAACGTTTTCCTTTGAAAAGGTTAAATTTTGGGACTTTTATATGATTTTCCCAGTTTAGTTAAAAAAAAATTACCTACTTGTACTCATTTATAATTTGTTTATTAGAAAATCGAACAACATAGTTTTGTAAGTTGTCGTGATATATAATTCACATAATTGCGCACCCAAAAGTTGAGTTATACGGCAATAAGAATAATTGAGTCACGTATTTTCTTAAGATATACAAGTTGTATACAACATGTGAATTCTATATCCCAAAAGTATACAACGTACATATTTATTAGAGATCTTATAATTATTTTTTCAATAGATATATACAATGCAATATTTTTAAAAGGAGTACAAAGTCTCATTCTTCATGCTTAGGTTACTCAAAGGTAAATTAGTCACTGAGGAAGTACTTTGAAGATTTAAGGCTCATGGACCCTCAAAATGCTATTATTGTACAGAGGGTGCCAATGAAACTATAAATCATCTGTTTGGAATTGGAGACATTCCAGGTTTTCTGTCACTTCTTAAGAGGGTACCCTAAACGTAATTGGCACTAAGAGACTATTGCTAGTCCCCATGCGAACCACTTGGTTCGGTCACACATCTAATCACTCAGTGGAAGACTCAATTTGAATTTAACATACATTCAAGTGGGCTAACCAAATCAACATTTCGAGAAGAAAATATATTTAAAACAAATCTTAGATCAACTACATATCATAAGAATAGTTTTGAAAACCAAAGCATCTACTTAACACTATCATCTATCCGTCTATGAAGCCTCTATTTCTATCCAGAAGGTGCCGAGACAAGCCCACGGCTACCTCAAAAAGAACTACTCAAAGCGATGAATGAAATAAATATGATTCCTCCGAAAGCAAGGAGGTCTCACAACTATCAGGAAGGAAATAGATCTTCAATGGAGCATCTGTTGATAATCTCTAATACCTTGCCAAGGTAAGGACGCTCAAACTCATTGGATCCACAATCAATCAAAGTCCATTGTTTTGGGACTTGAGAGGCATGACCTCTATCCAACGCTGGCTACGTAGTTTATGGGCTCACCTCATATCGGTGCTCAATACTACTTCCAAATACTTTATTATGCTCATATACATCAACTGAGTAAAATACTCAAAATACTCATTTAGCTCAAAGCTCAACTCTTGCTCAAAATAATAATTAAGAGACTTCTCAAACTCATGCTCAAAATAATAGTTAAGAGATTTCTCAAAATACTCATGCTCAAAATAATAATTAAGAGACTTCTCAAAATACTCATGCTCAATATAATAATTAAGAAACTTCTCAAATTCATTCATACCTTTCCAAAACTCCATCTCAAACAATCATTTATACTCAAAATACTCACGTTCAAAATAATAAAATTTAATAACTTCTCAAAGTCAACTCATTCTCAAATATATGTTTTAGAGGAACATATATAAATTTTCAACTCTTTCATACTCAAATGGTAGTTATGGGACTCCTCAAACTCAACTCATTCTCATTCAAAAACCTTCACAAATTATGTTTTAAAAACTTCATCACTGCATATTATAACAAAATGAAATTTCAATTTGGGTTCATGTGAATGAAGACATGAATGTATACCTTAAATACTCAAACTCAAGGACATCATCAATACATATGGATTTATATACAAAAAAATCAATAGAAATTATAGATAACTAAAGAACTCAACTCATTGAACTTCAAAATTCAATCAACTCGAATCATTGAAGATGTATGGCACGTGGGCAAACTCAGTCTAACGTTGTGATTAGCCTTACATACATGAATCTTAGAAATTATTGAAGAAAAGCATTGGGTTTGGAACCTTGTAGCTTGAAGTTGAGAAACCCTTCTAAGGATTTGTAAAGAAGATCTTAAACTTATAGTCTTTAGATCTCCCAATATTGTAGAAATTCCTTTCTTGAAGTTCTTGATATTTGGGAGAAGAAGAGTTGGGGATTTTGAGAGTATAAGAATGTTTTTAGGCAGTAAGATTGAGTAAAATGACCTTTTAATGAGTTTCGTCGGTAATTTCTGCGAGGTGGAGGTCTCCTCGCCGATCTATTCGGCGAGTCGCCGAAAGGGTGCTTTAGCTCTCCTAAAATACAGTTTCTGAAGGATTTGGGGTCCATTCGGCGATCTAAGTCGGGTTTTCACCGAACTATTCGGTAAGTCACCAAATTGGCTGGTGAGCTCATTGAATTGTCCTGTCCGGACATGCTTCAGTAAAACGATCATAACTTTCTATTTCGAACTCCAAATGAGGCAAACTTGACGGTTTTGGAAAGATGACTCAAATGCCTTTAATTTTATAGTTCATGAGATACCTACCTTTAATTTATAGTTCATGATACACCTACTTCCTTATATTCTAGTAGATATTATTGTTCGAAGTTGACCTTTATACAGACTCCTCCAAAAACTTACCCGATAGAAATTCTTTGGACTTGGCTTGGTGTTAGAGATATCTTATGACCCTAAACCACATATAATACACTTTAAATACTTAAGAATTGATCCTAACTCATATATACAATTAGAAGTCATCGAGTTCAAGCCTATATGCATATGAAGAATGGTATGGGTCTTGGCGTAGAAATTTTTGGGGTGTTACATTTTCTTAGGAAATATTTCTCTAATGCTTGTGGAATCCTTCATAACTCAAATGAGAATCTCAGGGTTAAGATTATTAAATGGTGGTTGATCAAACCTGTCAATAAAGTTCACGAACTCCTTCTCTAGAGTCTTCCATCTATTATTTGGTGGGAAATTTGAAAATATATGTGCAATTTCAAATCTAAGGGTGTTAGAACTCCTATTCCTAGAATCATTGATCACGTCTTCAACCTCCTCTATTTGATTATTAATTCTCAATTTCTAGAGCTTCCATTTTCACACCAAAGCTAGAAATTAAATTGATGAAATGGATAAGACCAAACTACAATGAGCTTAAACTAAATGTGGATTGTTGTAGTAAAGAATATACTAAAAGTGCTAGAGGTGGAGGAGCGCTTAGGGACCATGCTGGACAAATGATTATAGCTTTTCAGTGCCTATTTTGGTCTTTGCTCAAATAATTCCATTGAGGCTCTAGGTCTAAAAACTGGCATGAGATGGTGTCTAAATCATGGTTTTCACAAAGTTACCGTTGATTCCGACTTCCTCTTGATTATTCAGATGGTTAAAGGTAAGCTCAACCCCTTATCAAAGATGATATTAAACATATTCAATACATGAGTTCACTTGATCAGTTCTCTTTCATTCACATCTTCATGGAAAGTAACACTACCATCTTCACCGAGGCTATAAATCTTACGTCTATGATTACATCCACTTTGAAGAATGATGTAGTTGGCAAGCCCAACATTGGAATTCGAGTGAAGAAGGGCAACTTCATATTTGACCCTAACTAAATTTTGTTTGGTTGCTTCTAGTCCTATGGATTTTAGAATTTTTTGTAAGCTTATGTGATGAGTAGCAACCCTTCTCCTTTTTCCTTTCTTTTATTTTGATAAGTTAGAGAGTAAGGATATACCCTTAAACCTAGTTTATTAATGCGGAGGTCAGATCGTTTCACCCCTTCCATGCTCCTTTAGCTTATCTATTGAATCCCTTTGAGGGCAAAAAAAAAGAAAAAAGAAAGAGTATAATTAAGCAGCTGAATGATCCTTCAGTCATAATTTCCTTTCCAAAATGGCCCAACTGTCAATTTATTACTCTAATTAGACATTCGGCTCTTTCACCTTCAACGAACAGCCACTGGATGCATTGATCAAGTTGCCCTCTATTTCACCATTTTCCTAGTGAATTTTGCGTTGTTTCTCAATTCTCTCATTCTTTAAAATTCATATGGACAAAACTAAATCATCATGAACTATAAAAGAAAAGTAAAGCTGCAATTGAAAATTCGTCAAGTTTTGAAGTTCAAATTTTAAAATTTGATCTGTTGCAATGTAAATTATTTTGAGTGAATTATATTCGTTGCTTTATATCTTTCTTTTTATTTTTTTTGATTTTTCTAAATAATTAGAACTTATTGTTGAAGAAGACTCAGAACATCGAAAGCAATTCATATCGAAATTTAAAGACTTTTTAGAGGAGATTTGAGTTGATTGAAATTAAAAAAAAATTTAACTCGTTGAGAAAGATGAATTACTGCAATGTATAAATATTGTATAAGTGTAACAATGTATATGAATGTGTGTGTATATATATATAAAATTATTAATACAGAAAAAGGTCAAATATACCCCTGTACTATCGTAAATAATTTAAATATACCCCTCGTTATACTTTCGGGCTAAATATAATCACATGTTATACTTTCAGTTCAAATATACCTCTCTCATTATACTTTTGTATAAATTCGCCCTTAATTTTAACGGAAGACACTTGAAAAACTCAAAATTAAATAACTCATTCTCAATTTAAATATAACCCTAAATCTTCATTTATTTTTTTCTCAAAAGTTATTTATATTTTAAAAATAAAAAAAGTGAGATGTGTCACTTCAGTAAAAAAAATTAAGTTCAACGAGAATTTACATTTTCGATTATCATGATTGTTTGACTACTAGGATGATTATATTATAATTTTTATAATTTAAGTATGTTGTTTAATCAATATTTTGAATAATATTTGCTAAATTTTGACACACTAACAGTGTATTCCTTTGCTAAAGAAATTCTGCATCTATATTTTATATCTTATTAATATTGCTTAGCTATATTAATAAGAGATGTGAGTAATTTTTTTTAAAACGTTACAGCATTTTCTATCTTATCATTTTGTAAGAAAAAAAAAGATTCAAATTAGTACTTTGAAATTTCATGTATTAGTACTTAAAATTATGTAACGCATTCTAATGTCATTTCTAATAAAAAAAACTCAAATTATTACTTGGAAATTTTATTTATTCATAAAAAAATCAGATATTTAAAATTTGAAATGAGTTATTTAATTTTGAGTTTTTCAAGTGTTCTTCCGTTAAAATTAAGGACAAATTTGTACCAAAGTATAATAAGAGGAATATATTTGAATCAAAAGTATAAAATGAGGGGTACATTTAGCACAAAAGTATAACGAGGGGTATATTTAAACTTTTTTCAATAGTACAAGAATATATTTGACCCTTTTCCATTATTAATATTGATACATTACATTTATATGCTATCATTTTATCTAAAATGAATTTTGGTCGATGGTACATTTACGTAAGAATTTTTGGGCCTCACGGGCACCCAGCGTAAATAACACTTTAGTCAAATTTGGCCCAAAAAGAAAAAGGAAAAGGGGAGCAATTAACGTCAAATCTCAATATAAATCTGTATTGTGAAGTGAAACCCTAGAATGAGATACGGCTAATAGGAAATTGCGAAGTGGAGAAACAACACTTGCTAAAACAACTTCATAGTGATCCTCCTCTTTTGGAGTTTTTTTAGCAAGAGTTGTTTTCCCTCTTCTCAACTCCGTCTATGTGCCACTGTCGATCTATCGGTCTCCAATCTGCAGAGGTTTGCTGCTTCTGTTTGGTTATTTAACAGTTATTTGTATTCTTGGGGGTTACTATTTGTACATCAAACTTCATTCTTTTTCTGTCATTTTTGGCGATCTGTTCAGATATTTTTCTTATTTCGTTTTTGGATCTAAATGAGTTTTGGTTTTGGCTATTTGACCTTGTGTAACTGTAATTCAGTTTAGGTTGTGGCTTTTGATATTTTCTTTGGCGCTTTACTCTTCTTTTTTTTTTAATGAGGTTCAGGGAGCCATCTGGTATTTTAATATCAATAAGGTAATGAGAATTTGGAAATTTATTTAATTGAGAACACTCTTTGAAATGATTTCACATAGTACTCGAAGAAAATAAAGCTCTTGTTTAAATGAGATGTAAAAGGGAGTTCAAGACAGGCCATTATGGTGAAATTGATAGACAAGCTGCTCTTAGGAAGCAGTGCTATTGTATCTCGGATTGAGTACCATCTTCTAAAAAGGATAAATAGATATTACAATGAAATCAATTCCCTATTTCCATTTTAGAAGTATGTAATTAAGGGACTCTTCTTTTTGAAGATTTTTTAATGATATAATTTCAACCTTAGAGCAAATGTTAACTCACATTTCCTTTTCCATTTGTAATTACAATTCATTTGATAACCTATTTATTAGTCTATGAAATTGTAAAGCTATACTTTTAGCCAGAAAAGGGCATATATAGTTACTCACTTTGTTTTCTGTATAACAAGATTATTAGTTACTCCTTGAATTTCTTCAGGACATTTCCCACCTAGCGATTTATATGAACCATTAATTCTCCTTTCATGGTTAATCTGCGTCACTGATCAGGATGATTTTTATCGCCTCTAGGCTTTGACAGAGGAAAATTATAAAAAAGCCACGTAATAAAGCTAGTGCGTGAATGCTTCTATTTTTATTCACACTATGAAATTACTCCGCTGGGTGTCGACCTTACTTATTCTTGGTCAGCCATACGACCAGTAGTAAAAAACAGACTTATAGAAACTTGCATTGTGAGCATTTAAATAGAACAAAACTGATTGATGTCTTCATTCTTCTGTTTTGATCTTTATACCTTCTATCTGTTTAGCTGTATGTGTGCATGTTTTCTCAAATCTGGCCTTCTGACTTACTTTGCTTTTGGATTTCCTTTTTGAGGATGACTATCATTTGATATAAATGCATGAACATGGTGAAATAGAGTGAAGTTCTGAACCAAATGATCTCCATTAAACATGCTCTTAGAAGTAATAATAACTACTTTTACTTGTAAGAAAAAATATATAATAATAACTACCCTTGCACTTAGACATAGGGGTGGCAAAACTAGCCCATGAAAACATGACCTGCCTTTTCTGCACATTGATTAACTCAACCTATTTTAACATGTCCATTTCAACCCATTTAAAACTTGGGCTGATTTGTAGATAGGTAGCCTAGATTGACTCGTGAGACATTTTTTTAAATTTTGTTTGTGTGATATGTTATATATAATCCAGATTCAAGTATTTTGGGTCTATAATTTAGGGGAGTGGAGATATCGACGGTATAACACATATCATATTGGTGCGGCGTGGATGAAGTGGAGGTTTGTCTTTGGATTTTTGTGTGAGATAAAAAGGTACCAACGAAACTCAAAAGTAATATCTATAGAGTGGGGGTTGGATTCGCCTAACTCATAAATGCTGATATTTGCCACATCATCACCCAAGGTTGAACCATATGGAACAACCCAACCTAGTGTCAGAGCTAGAATTTTCACCAAGGGGATCAAATTATACACAAGTAAGCACACGAAGAAGTTAAGGGGGTTTAACGTCTACATATATACATAAAAGATGATTTTAACTATGTATATACAACGTGTTTTTGGTGAAGGAGGTTCTGATGAACTCTCTTGTGCCGCCTAGCCCAACCTATAG
Source organism: Solanum dulcamara (assembly GCF_947179165.1). Taxonomy (NCBI): domain Eukaryota; kingdom Viridiplantae; phylum Streptophyta; class Magnoliopsida; order Solanales; family Solanaceae; genus Solanum; species Solanum dulcamara. The sequence goes on from NC_077240.1 coordinate 19,587,272, forward strand.
TAATATTGTCTGCTTTGAGCGTAGGCCGGTGTTGCTTTAAAGTACATTTTAAGGATCTAGGGGTTGCTCCAAAACCCAACCTTCCTTATTAAGAAGTAGGGTAGAATGTGGAAGTCATTGTAAGAAGAAACTCTCATGTTTATACTTTCCTTTTGGAAAAGGGGTGTTGGGAGCAGGGATAGGGATGAAGAATGAAGGCGCGAGGGTGGTAAGTGTACGTACCAGTTTCTTTCTCTGTCAACTTGATCAAATTCAATGCTTCTATCAAAAATCTGATTATCACCCTTAGCAGTCCTGTAGCGGGATACGAATATCCACATTTGGTGATGAACCATTCTCATGACTATATAGAGGAGTATGAATATGTATGAAAGCCCCTCTGGTTTTCATATGAATAAGTATGAAAAGTCCCTCTGGTTTTCTTCTTTGCCCATGAAGAATGAGTATATGCTATGACCCACCAATTGAGCATAAAGAAAAAAATAAATCAAAACAATAGTTAAAAAGAAGAAGAAGGACTTAGATAAATAACTAGCTAATATTTTTTGTACAAATAAATCTCTTCAAAAAAAATTAAAATGAAAAGGATAAATTAAGAAAAAGACAAATAATAACTTACCAAAAGCAACACCAAATCCCTCCCACGTCCCTCTAAATTTTTCATTCTCCATTTTTTTCACACAATCGCACTATGATCAGATACGGTTACAACTTACATTTGCATACAACAACAACAAATCCAGTATAATCCCACCATGTGGGTCTAGGAAGGGTAGAGTGTACGCAGACCTAACCCCCACCTTGAAAGGTAGGGCGACTGTTTCCGAAAGACCCTCAGCTCAAGAGAGGAAAACAAGATAAAAGGTCAGATAGGGACAAACATATCGAAAACAAGATGAAAACAAGGAATAGCAAAAGTGAGAAAGTCATGGTAGAATAGTACGGAAAGAAAGAGACATTAACTACTATAAATAAATAAGGTAATCAAAGTACAACGGCCTCACACCTATAAACAGCAATACAATGCAGAAATCAAATGGCAATAAACAATGAGCAGAACTACAATTACTATGGTGTAAGGATAAGTCACCTAGCCTTTTATCCTAATCTGAGTTCTCCACAAAAGAAATTATAGTGCGCTAATGCGCTTACTAATAGGGAAGAATAACGAGACTATGTACTAGCCTTCTATCCTAATGTAGGTCCTCCACACCCTCCTATCTAAGGTCATGTCCTTGGTAAGCTGTAACTGCGCCATGTCCTGTCTAATCACCTCTCCCTAATATTTCTTCGGCCTGCCCCTACCTCTTCTGAAACCATCCATGGCCAACCTCTCACACCTCTTCACTGGGGGCATTTGTGTCTCTCCTCTTCACATGCCCAAACCATCTCAGTCGCATTTTCCACATCTTGTCTTCCACAAGGGCCACTCCTACCTTGTCCCGAATGACCTCATTTCTAATACTGTCACTCCTGGTATGCCCACACATCCATCTCAACATTCTCATCTCGGCTACTTTCATCTTTTGAACGTGAGAGACCTTAATTGGCCAACACTCCGCCCCATATAACATAGTCGGTTTAACCACCACTTTGTAGAACTTGCCCTTAAGTTGTGGTGGCACCTTTTTGTCACATAGCACACCGGAAGCGAGCCTCCATTTCATCCACCCTGCCCCTATACGATGTGTGACACCGTCGTCAATCTCCCCGCTGCCTTGCTTGATAGACCCAATGTACTTGAAACTACTTTTCTTTTGGATGACCTGGTCACCAAGCCTAACTTCCGTGCCAACCTCCTGAGGTGTCTCACTCAACTTGCACTCTAAGTAATCTGTCTTGGTCTTACTCAGCTTAAACCCTTTAGACTCCAAGGTATGTCTCTAATCCTCCAACTTAGCGTTAACTCCGCTATGAGTCTCATCGATCAGGACTATGTCGTCCGCAAAAAAACATACACCATGGCACCTCACCTTGAATTTGTCGCGTCAATCCATCCATCACCAAGGCAAATAAAAACGGACTAAGGGCTGATCCTTGATGCAACCCATCACAACTGGGAAGTGCTCTGAGTCCCCTCCTACTGTCCTTACCCTGATTTTGTCACCCTCGTACATTTGCATACACACAGATATAAATTACACTTACACACAGAATATATGGGCAAGCACTGAAAGAGGTAATAAAAAACACAAATAAAAAAAATTAGAGTAAAGATTTTGTTTTTGGTGTGTGTTTGCTTAAGTTGCATTAGAATAATTGAGTATATTTTGGTTAGGTTAAAAAATTACATTAGAAGCCATGGATAGTCGTGTTTATCAAATCTGGTTCTGATTTTTTATTGCTTATATACTTTTAGCACTTTTCATTAATTGCTTTGTGACAGTGACACGCAAATTTTAAGGCCTGAAATTGAAGGTGTTGCTCAAATTTTCTTGCTAATCTAATGAAGAGATGTTGGGACACCAATCCTAGCAAAGGCTTGAAATGGACGAGTAGTGTTTTTTAACTATGATAGAGACTAATGATACCAATATGATCAGCAAAAGGGTTGAAGTATTTGAACAATTTTATTTAGAAAGCCATGTTTCATGCATTTTTCTCTTGATTTTATTTAAAACTTACGCATTTATGCTTACTTTTTCCATTCTACTTCTTCTTCTCTTATTATCCTATGAATATTCCTAACCTTTGTTTTTTCTCTTATTATTACTTTCAATTTGTTTCATTCCATATCATGTTAATTTATAAGGAATTCTTGAATATTAAGTTTTATGCAAGTTTATCTGCATATGATTTAGTCCATCAATTATTTCATTGGTGAAAATAGTGATGTAGTTTGATTTTCGGATTTTTCTGTTATTTTATTTTATTTTATCGATTTATTTTTATACAATTTTCAAGAATTTCATAATCATCAATAGATTGTTTTTCACTAACTAGGTTTTATGCAAATGTATCTACAAGTTATATTAAGAACAACAATGGAGTTTAAAAAATATCATGATTATTAGCCAGATTCAACCTATTATTTTTTTCTTAATTTAGATTTTTCACAACTTTTTTATCGTTGGTTATATTGCATAGAGAAGCACAATAATATCAGTCAAGATTCTTTGGTAAAAGAGAAACGAAATGCAAATTTAAAATTAAATTTAGTTTCAAATCAATACCTTATGATTAGTAATTGACAAACGTCTCTTATTTGAATGTATATGTTGTTCCTTTCTATTTTTTGGTTATCTTTCGTAAAGATATCTTATGGATAATTTGTTGAGCAATAATTAAACAAATTTTACAGAAGTTTTTTTTTGTAAAATTTCGCTCACAAAGATATAGCTATTACATTTTTTTACTATTTTTATTTTAAAAAATACGATAAATAATTGAAAAGTTGACCAAAAAATACCTACATAGAGAAATCTAAGGTACATTTATTATTGATTTAAAATTTCAAAGAATATTGTTGTGACATTTGCTTAGCTAATTTAAAGCAACTGTAAAAGGTCTAAATTTAAAGACACGTGAATAATTTTAGTCGACAATTAGCAAACGTCAAGAAGAAAAAAAATATTTTATAAATGTCGTTATATATTTTAACTTTTTTTTTCAATAATAAATATTAATTTTTTTGAGTGACTAGATAAAAAAAGTGACATAAAATAAAGAATCTATATCTATATTTTTAAGAGAGGAGTGAGCAGAGATATCGAATTAAATAGCAAGCAAAAATAAATTGCATGTCAATCTTTTGATGATATTAATGGGCAATGTAACAAGGTTTAATAACGAAATTCACTTTATATAAATAAAGAAAAAATAAGAAATCAAAATTCAAATCTAAATTTCAACGTACAAATGATAGATAAATAAGTGCAATTTAAATTGAGATGAGAAGATATGTATAAATTTTATATGCTTTAATTTTAAAAGTAGCTTAATGTCAATTTAGTACTCACTTTATTTATATGAACAAAAATAAAAATAAAAATAAAAATAATATTAAAATATTTTAAATTATCAACATAAAAATATAGGTAGATAAGTCCTACTTAAATATAAGATGATAAGATATATAATAATTTCATATGGAAAAAAGTAAAAGAGATTGCGCAACTTATTTTTTAATATAAAGTTAGAATCTCAAAAATTGCTCCACCATTTGTAATAATTTATAATTGAATTAATGACATAAGTTTTGCACCATGATAAATAAGAGTATAATCAAAGGTTAATCATGACTCAACTTATATATGTATATTTTTATTTTATAATAATATATTATTTAATTTTTGTGCATTAATTAAAAAGTAAATGTTTGCACTATAAAATCTCAATAGATTATTTTATAAAACCAATGTTGTACAAAGAATATTTTGATATTAGGAAAAAGAAAGAAAATAATTTTCCTTAATATCAATCGCTTATTGCGCGGGTACTTATACTAGTTCTATTTCTATAACAGCGAATAATTCAAATGTGCGGCGGTTCCCAAAACTTGTGTTTCCTCTTGCATTTGTGTATACAAATGGCTATAACTCTTGAATTTCATTCTAATTTCTTTCTAATTTCCTGATTTTGATTGGAATGTGTGATTTTTCTCTTCATTCGTAATGACTCTTTGAATTCTCATAACTTTGTTAGTTTATGTGTAGTAAGAACATAATCATATTATTCTACTAGCTTATACTAAACCAATTGTCACAATGCTTGTATGGGAAGGAGAGAGTTGGCAAGAGACAACTTGGAATAGGTGATGTTAAGCCAAATCTTAATAAGGGACCTTAAAATGCAAATCTTATTGCTACCTTCAACATGTTGTAGTAGGTTAGCATAGTACATACTACTTTTTATTTAGCCAATGAAAGGGTAAATTTTGTTGAAAGAACTTCTACAAGGGTAACACCTTGAGCAACAAAATAAATCTGTTACACAAAGCTTTGTAGGAAATGTTTTACAAGCTTTTAAGTCACCACCTATCCAAGAGCAGTCTATATATAATTTTAATTTAACCCTTTGATTAAGCAACGACAAACTTAGTTATTGGACAAAAACCATGCCGGAGACTAGCTTTCCACACTTTTTCAGTATCAAGTACCATGCCACCACATTCATGCTCATTCCAACCTTCCAATGCATGCAAAATTCCAGCTATTCTCCAGGCACTCATCACTCTTCTTGGCAGCCAATTCTTGAATCAAAAAATAACATCCATCACTTTAATTATCAAAACATGATCAAATTGGTATAGAGAAATTTAAAAAATTCAATGAATTTTCTAACCTCACAAGAGTCTATATTTTCAAGATGTTTTGGAGCAATCATGGCTGGTGTGTTGAAGTAGAAGCAATCCTTGCGAACTTTCCTTAGTGGGAATTGTGAATAAGGAATGAATAATGTTCCTTTTGGTGATTTCAATTGTTCCTCTTCACTCAATCTATCCCCTACTAGCCATGTCTGCAATGTAATACTTCAATCAAGAGTCTCTTTTTAAATCTACGGAAAAGAGACATGTCATGTTGAGGAAGATTCTTTTCTATCGTTGGACTTTCTAAAATCAAAAATTGCTCAAAACTCAACATAAGGATAAAAGTTTGGGTTAGGAGAGGAGGGAGGGGTAGGTGCAAGGAAATGTTAGAAATTGTCAAGATTTAGATCAGTATGTTTCTGGTTTATACCTTTGAAACATTATACGATTTCGAGAGGACCAAATTAGTTGCAGCCTCGGGGGTAAGCTTTGGTTTAAGTCTCTTGTACTCTTCTTCGTCTAACGTGACAACCTATATATATAAGAAATTACGATGAATGAGATAACAGAAAACCAAAAATGATGGAGGAGATTAATAGTCAAATGTACCTGAATTCCTTCTTGACATAAGGCAAGGGCAATGGAGTTAGCAACTTTGGACAAGCGACCTTGAAGGACAACTTGGGAAATTCCTTTAGGAATGGAGTTGAGGACCACAACAACAGCTAGGCTACTTCCATCTACTACTTTCACTTTCAGGTGAGGATACCTCTTTATGTAAAATTCACCATTACTATTCCGTTGCTCTTCCTGCAAAGTTACATTTGAAATAAAGCATAAGTATGAGTTGACCCTCTTTAATTGGTTTAACGTACAAACACTGATATAGGGGGAGGGGTGGTTTCTTTCTTAAATCTTTTTCTCCATAATAACAATATGTTGAGATTGCTTACAAAACATTTTGCGATAAGCTTGCAAGATAATAACCAGTTAAGAATAGATCACGCATTTTTCTCATACATAAAGTAAGGATGGGTATTATTAGACTTTTTAGACATATATTTTGACTTGCCTGATTTAGGAGTCCAAGGCTCAACACTTTTATGCCTTTCTGATCTGCTTCGATGATGGCTTCCTCGATCAAATTGTTAATACTCTCTCTTTGCCGTTGCATAAAATACTGCAACAAAATCAAGAATCAAGACAAATTACTAATCACTTTAACCACGGACCTGTAAAATATAACAACAATTTTTAATAATGATAACTTGATTACTTGTATGCGATACTTTGGAATCACCCAAGTTTGTAATTTGAGATTCTTGAACAAATTTCTCTCAACAACAAATGTGTGACCATAAATCCATGTAAGCATTATTGACCATAGTGTGACGGGCCACATTAACCAGAAATACCACTTAGAGGCGTGAGGCTTCGAGGCCAGCGATGCAAATCCTAGTCGAAGATGGTAGATGGATTCTAGAGTTGTTAGATGTGTAAGGTGCACCACATCAGGCACTTCAGCTTCTCTCTCAAGTGACTTTTCATACAATGTGTCTGATGACTTGTCCACTGTATCATAGATATAGTCATACAGTGGCATGAAAAGGGAATAGTTTGTTCTGAATTGTGTGTGATGTAGTGAGTGGTACCTGTGCCATCAAAATGTTGATATAATTGCCTAATTAGAGACATTGTTGTATAAAATATTATGTTACACCGTCCGAGAAAAAAAATTTGACTCATAAATATACAGGGCAAGAAGTTTTAACTCACGAGGGTGTATACATCAAGTACTTGAGAGGGGGAAGGATAGAGAACATCCACTTAGGAATTAGCTCAAAGTTACAATGGCCCATGAGGTTCATGAAATCAACGTAGATGATATAAGCACCGAGTGAAGCCATTGAAACAGTCCCAGTGACTACAGTTGTGAACACAGGTATGGCAAAGAGCGTATAATATGCTAGTATCTCAGCAAATGGATGAATTACAGCTGCCAAAATAAAAATTACTTTGTAAACCATACAAGTTGGTAATTGATTGGTAAAATTGAACTATCCCCGGTAAGTTATGTTGGCTTACTCTCTCAATTTTTTTAATGATGACAAGAATTGAAGTGTTATGGCATGTGACTTATGTACCAAAGTGTCTTGGTAAAATGTCTTTCTTGGTACTAAAGCAGAAAATATTATCCCAAATGCTCATTCTCATAACTTTTATTTCACTTGACATTTTTTTTCTTTGTCTAAGATTGTGTTTGCTACGAAAGAAAATGTTTTAATGGAAAGTAAGTGGTTTTCTTAATCATTCTTTGGTGTTTGCAAGTAAGCAGAAATGTCTTTTAAGAACATTTATACATATAATCTAGACAAACACTATAGGGGTGGGTGTGAGGGTGTGTGTGCGCAGTGTTGAGGGATGGAAGGGAGACAATCAATGCGGGGAATGCCATATATATAACTTATTTTCCTACTCTTACCACTAAAGTCCTACATAATTTTTAAAGAACTTATTTTCTAGAGAAAGCATTTCTTTTTCATGCATTTAACCAACCCAACATATCCTAAAACTGTTACGCATCTTCTCCAGGATTGCTCATTCTCTTTCTTAATAAACAATTTTGAAGACAAATTACCAGTGATGGGCTCAGTAACAATGGAGGAGTGGTGATGGGAATGGTAACGAGAGTAGAGAAAATGATGATGCAGAGCTCTGTGAAGCCAATAATAGAGGAACTCTACAGGACCAATATGAATCAAGGCAGTTATAATGACCCCGTCGGTCCTCCACATAGGCATGTGATGAGCTTGTTCCAGCATTAGGTATCCGATATGATATACCAACCAAAAAAGTATGTTCTGATTGTCCCTACAAAACAATTATTCAACCTTACATCAATCGTTTAATTTATATTGTCCTTTCACTTTGTTAGATCCCTTGTATCTACAGTTCAAGAACCTAACAAGTACAGGTTATTTAGGCACATATGCCAGATTATGTAAGGTAAAGCTTACTTGATGACCAAAAAAACTCCCAAGTAACTTTTAGCTAGAGGAAATCTAGGATTTACGTTATAAACATTGACAGCGTAAAATATCTTTTTTGTACGATCAGTGAATTTTAAGATGTAATAGTATCAAAACGAGGTTTGGTGTGAACACCATGGAGTGGGTGAAGAACGAAAGCACATACCAGTTGCTTTCTCTGTCAACTTGATCAAATTCGATGCTTTTATCAATAATTCGATGATTACCCTTTGCAGTTCTGTAGCGGGATATAGATATCCACAGCTGATAATGAACCATTCTGGATAGAGTAAATGGGAGTATGAGTATGTAGAACGTGTCCGTCTGACTTTCATCTTTGCTCATGAAGAATGTGTATATGCTGTGACACGCAAATGGTGCCAACACCAAGTACTTCATCATCCCAACAAATCAGTTTTAAAAAATGTTAGCAGAATTCAAGCTATAATAAAGTAGTGTATCATATATAGCATACTGACAATGCCAATTCCATATATTACGTAATACAGTCTCCGATGAAAATGTTATAGAGTTGCACGAAGCTAACTAGTCACTTTTACCCAGAGTCATCATATTGTATCCATAATCTGAAGTTTATGGATTATGGTATATTGTTAATGTGTACATATTAAGTGTATTTCTTAATAAATATATAGAGTTTGGATCAAAGTTACTGATACCTATAGCTTCGGCCCTGCAACTTTTACCATAAATGATAGAATTAACAGTATACCTTTAAGTTGCCAAGCCGTGCCCATGGCCATTCAGTGAGAATGCCAGGTTTAGTAGCCATTTCTTTTGTTTAGCTTTGCCCCAACTTGTGTGATCTCTATAAAGCTTCTGCTTCAATGGACTTATATACATATAGAATTCTACTACTTACGTACATTAGGGGCATTCATATATATATTTCCTATTTACCTATTTAATTTATAGTACTGTAAAGTCAATGCATCTACTTGTGCCTGCCTGTTATAGTAAGAAATGTTTGGAAAAGTTATAATAGCTTATAAACCAAAATGTGAGGAAATGAAATTGATATCTTAATCATTATTTCTTATTAGCAAAAGTTAAACTTCCAGAGGAGGTTTATATTTATATAAACTAGAATATAATAAAAGGTGCAAATAAGGGTAGTTTAAAAATACTATAGACACACTATTATTTAAATTAGTTTTGTAACAAAAACATCAAAATAAGGGAGGTTAATGTAATATCTCAAACAATATAGAAGGTTAGTGTTACAAGATCAAACCTGAGGGAAAATCTCTAAAATTATTTCTTTTTTATATTGCATATTATATTGAAGCTAAACGGGTTCATTTCTCATATGATCACTTATGACTTAACTAATAGTTATTATTTTCAAAAGTCGCTTTTTTTTTCGATTTTAATTTTTTTTCAAACATGACTTTATGAAATAATAACTATTAGTTGAGTAATCATTCCATAAATCAACTTCAGTTTTCTTTGATGGGACCTAGAGATAAGCAACTATATGAGTACTCCACCTAGCAATGTATAGATTATGCTACCATTAATTGTGTGTTTGCGCAGAAAGTTGGATATGTGCTTGCCCCTTTTTCTTTTCCCTTTAGGAGCTTTCATCGTTTTGCTTCGTTGCGAACTCAAACTCATAATTTTATGATTGGATTATATGTGCATTAATACAAGGGAGTGGCTATATGTATATACCAAATTTTAATTTAACTCAATAGGTTGAACGAGAATTTGGTACAAAACAAATTTCGTTAGATAATTAGGCACATTATTATCAGTAATGTAAAGTCGATCGGTGCAAGTTCTTGTGCCTGCTTGTCATAGCAAGAAACTCGGGTTGGGACTCCAGATTTAAAGTTTATGGGTTTTTTCATGGATATCAAGTATTAATATATAGTATTAAGTGGGTTTATATATAGTTAAATATTTATAAAATATTTAATGAATTTCTTAATATACATATATAATCTGGACAAACATTTTACCTTATACAAGTAAAAATAAGGTCTGCTATACTCTACCTTCTCTAGATCCCATTTACAAAATCACACTTGGTATGTTGTTATTATTAGTCTTGGCAAAAAGGTAACTGTGTTATATTTTATAATAAACTCATGTTCTAAATTCGGCACCATTAATTAGGAGGAAATGATTCAACATAAGGAGATTTGACATAAAAATAAGTCTATTAGGAAGTATACCTAATAATTAGATTTCGTGTATTAGTAATTCCATAGACTTATTTATTTGACATAACATAGTTACTAGTTACAATGTAATTTTATCACTCGAAATCATAATAGACCACAAAATCAATTGCCAAATATGAAATAATTAGCTAGTATGGATGTCTATTACTCTAAAAATAGAAACATATGTCTAGCTCATTACTCTAGTTACGGCAAAGTGAGCCCATATTTTGGTAATCCGCTCATATTTTAATGGGTTGGATGAGTGATCTTTTAGATGGGTAAAATATGGGTTTAAACTCATATTTAATTCATAGAAATATGGATATTCATAAATAAAATATGGGTAAACTATGGACTACCCAAATGGGTTAAGTTTCCAATTTTTATTCACTCAAAATTCATGATATCACCAAAAATGTTGTAATTTCCCTTCCTTTTTATGTTATTCATTAATACTAATTATTAAAAAAAGACAGCCCGGTGCACTAAAGCTCCCGCTATGCGCAGGGTCCGGGGAAGGGCCCGACCACAAGGGTCTATTGTATGCAGCCTTACCTTACATTTCTGCCAGAGGCTGTTTCCAAGGCTTGAACCCGTGACCTCCTAGTCAATTAATACTAATTATTCTCATCTATAATTTAAAAAAAAATAAAGAATTTTAAAACTAAAAAAAAAATAAAAAATTGAAAAGGTGAAGTCTTTACCCTCGGAGTGGATCTCAATTCGAAAGTCGGATTCTGGATTGGGAGTCGGGATCGAGCCCAAATCAAATATCGAGATCGGGTTTCGAATCCGTCATCGAGGTTGGGTGTCGGGGTCAAATTTCAATTTGAAAGTCGGATCTAGGGTCGGCTTCGGGACCGAGTTTGAATTCAAAAGTTGGGTCTCGATTGAGAGTCGAGAGTTGGGGTCGGATCCCTATTTAGATGTCGGGGATCGGGGTCAGTCCTAGGTCGAAAGTCGGGGGTTGGATTCTGATTTGAAAGTCAGGTCCTGAATCTATTTCAGAGTCGTGTCTCGATTTAGAAGTAGGGTCCCGTATCGGGTGTTAAATTTAATTTTAGACTACAATAAAATTAAATAAAACATTTTCAATATTTTTTATCCAAAAAAATTATAATATTTTCTCCATATTGAATTATAAAGTAAAGTACTATTTACTTATTAAAATATTGATAAATATGGATAAACTATTATGATATTAATTCTCATACACGATACCTCCGTAACCTTGGTATAAGCAACTATGTATGAGCTCACCTAGGAATAGATTGTGCGGACATTAATTTATATGTGATGCTCTTTTTTCTTTTTTTTCCTTTTAGTCAGTTTTTTAAAAAATGACCAGTTTCTGTATTAGAAAAAGGTTAATTTTAGACTTCATATTCTGTCCAGTAAGTTATTCTCTCCAACCCATGTTAGTTATCCACTTTTTTTTTACATGCCTTTTAAGAAATCATAAATAAAAAAAGTTTTACTATTTACTCCTTAAGAATATTTTTTTAAAAACTTTATAAACTTATTTACACTTTTAAAAAAATAATTAATTGTAAAGTAAAACACAAAAAGTTTTAATTAATTTTATCTTAGTTTTATAAATTGATAAATAATTTGGAATAACTATTTATAGTAAGGTCAAAGGTAAATAACTAATATGAGACAGATGAAGTGATTTATAGCTACATAAGTTTTTTATTTTTTTATTTTTTTGCCACATACTAAGCTTTTATATTTTGCTTTACACCATAAATTCTAAAACTCTTCATTTCCTTCTTAAATTTTGTACCCAATTAAACACTTTCACATTAATTGAGACAAAAAAATTATTGCAATGTGTAAACAATTTTTTATTACCTGACACAATTAAGCATACCTGATAAAATGTTTTTTTTTTCCACTTCATAAAAATTGATTGTGTAAATGAGGGGTGGGGATTGGTAATGAAATTATTTCGATGGAGTTCCGATATAAGTGAGAATTAATTTGAGGTTTGAGGATAATTAATTTAACTTTGAGGGATGAAGATCAGGCAAATCTAGAATATTTCACATCGTTTCAAAAGTAATTTGATCATTTTTCCTTATAGAAAGGGCCACGAGTGGACATGTGGCACCTGATGCTAACTAATATATATATCATTTGAGACTAATATTGGAAAATATATTTTAAAAAAAAGTATTGGAAATCTCTCTTATGAGATGTCCAAGTGCTGCATGATTCATTCTTTCAAATTGAACTTGTATTTTCACCAAAAGACTAAAATCTTTGGTCAAAAAGTCCTTTCATATTTTGCATAAAAACCTTTGTTCTTTTAATTGAAAATAGGGGAAGGGAAAATGGAAAAGGTAATTACAAAGTGTGAATCAAATTCTCACTCCGTGTTCTTTAGATTAAAAAAGAAAAGATTACAATAATATTTATGTTGTGCACATTTCTCTTCAACTAATATGGAGCTTTTTGAAGTCCTATGAGATTTCACCTTGTGCTTTGTCAATGATATATATGAGTACATTTGATCATACCAATAAAAGTGTGCCGTGCTTCGCGGTATAGTCACAAAAATGCAAAATGTCAGGGTGTTGTCCACATATAAGGAAGTTAAATTATGCATTAAAGTTCAAGTAAAATAGTCTTGCACATGTCTACCTTGAGTGACTCAACTCTATAGTTACTATATATTTTTTTTATGACTTTTGATTATATTTATTATAAATTAGTTACTTTATTGTATATTTGAAATTAGCTCGTCAAAATTTAACATATTTATATAATAATTATTTTTTGACTTATATACTTTGTTTAATTTAATTTGCTCTATATATAGTATAATTTTTTAATAAAAAATATTTAACTGATCATCTTTTACTATATAAGGCTACGTCACTGCCTACGACGTGGTGTAGTAGATTAGATTTGTACATACTTTTTAATTAGCCAAAAATTGTATAAATTTTGTTGAATAAACTTACTCATGCTCGGCGTGAAAACATTGTTTATACCATGTGAAAGAATTATATTAAAGAATAACTAGTTACTACTATTGTTGACAAAAAAAAACTATTTTAGTTGACTAGTGAATTTTAATAAAATTATGTGTATTTAAAAGTTTGTAATCTCATACACTTATTGCTATACCCCAAAATTATCAAAATACCCCTAGAGGATAGCGCGCTCGCATCATGTATCATCCCTAACTTTTTGGCCAATCCGAGGTCGGAATATCAATCAAGGGGAAAAATCATGTGAAAAAGTGATCTCGATTGAATTTTAGGTCAATCGGGTCAAAAGATAATTTTTCAGGGCAAAATCAGTCTAACCAGAAGAGTGCGCGACAAGTCCTCGTCGCGGACCTGCCCCCACCTAATTCATTTTCTCACTTTGTTCATAAAATACATTTGGCAAGTGCGTTTTATGTGTTGCCCAACTTTTATAAATAAATCACATTTGACAAATGCGATTTATATTTATTTTTTTCGTACGTTTTTCAGTTTCAATGAAGAGCATTCCGGTCTTTTCTCCACCCACCCTATACTTAACCCATGTCATTTTGAGGTCATTTTCGACTCCATATTAGTTCCTAAGCGTGATTTTCCTACCAATTACGCTATTAAACTTTGAGAACTAGGGCTGAGGAGAAAAGATAAGGCTAGGGTTTAGAGAAAACAAATCAAATCTTCAACGTTTGATTGATCAATCTTCATTACAGGTATGTACGGCTAATCATAGTGTTGGATTGAGTTCATCCACGCGTCCTACATCTAAATTCTATCGTTAAACAGTTGAGTTGAGTTTTAGCCCTAGTTTCTTGAGTTCTGAATGAGTAATTTCTTTGCTCATTGAGTTCTATATAACTATGCATCGAGATTATTATTGATTCTACACCTTGAGTTCTTAAGATTTATGTTCATGGTTTCATTCACATGAACCCTAATCGAGAATTAGCTAACGTCAAGAACAAAAACTTATTTTATAAATGTCGTTATATATTATAACTTTTTTTTTCTATAATAAATTTCATAAATATTAATTTTTTTGAGTGACGGAATAAAAAAAGTGACATAAAATAAAGAATCTATATCTATATTTTTAAGAGAGGAGTGTGAAGCGATATCGAATTAAATAGCAAGCAAAAATAAATTGCATGTCAATCTTTTGATGATATTAATGGGCAATGTAACAAGGTTTAATAACGAAATTCACTTTATATAAATAAAGAAAAAAAAGAAATCAAAATTCAAATCTAAATTTCAACATAAAAATGATAGATAAATAAGTCCAATTTAAAGTCAGTTGAGAAGATATATATAAATTTCATATGCTTTAATTTTAAAAGTAGCTTAATGTCAATTTAGTACTCACTTTATTTATATGAACAAAAATAAAAAGAAAAATAATATTAAAATATTTTAAATTATCAACATAAAAATATAGGTAGATAAGTCCTATTTAAATATGAGATGATAAGATATATAATAATTTCATATGAAAAAAAGTAAAAGAGATTGCGCAACTTATTTTTTAATATCAAGACAGAATCTCAAAAATTGCTCCACCGTTTGTAATAATTTATAATTGAATTAATGACATAAGTTTTGCACCATGATAAATAAGAGTATAATCAAAGGTTAATCATGACTCAACTTATATATGTATATTTTTAATTTATAATAATATATTATTTAATTTTTTGCATTAATTAAAAAGTAAATGTTTGCACTATAAAATCTCAATAGATTATTTTATAAAACTAATGTTGTACAAAGAATATTTTGATATTAGGAAAAAGAATATTTTGATATTAGGAAAAAGAAAGAAAATAATTTTCCTTAATATCAATCGCTCATTGCGCGGATACTTATACTAGTTCTATATCTATAACAGCGAATAATTCAAATGTGCGGCGGTTCCCAAAACTTGTGTTTCCTCTTGCATTTGTGTATACAAATGGCTATAACTCTTGAATTTCATTCTGATTTCTTTCTAATTTTCTGTTTTTGATTGGAATATGTGATTTGTCTCTTCATTCGTAATGACTTTTTGAATTCTCATAAGTTTGTTAGTTTATGTGTAGTAAGAACATAAACATATTATTCTACTAGCTTATACTAAACCAATTGTCACAATGCTTGTATGGGAAGGAGAGAGTTGACAAGAGACAACTTGGAATAGGTGATGTTAAGCCGAATCTTAATAAGAGACCTTAAAATGCAAATCTTATTGCTACCTTCAACATGTTGTAGTAGGTTAACATAGTACATAATGCTTTTTATTTAGCCAATGAAAGGGTAAATTTTATTGAAGAACTTCTACAAGGGTAACACCTTGAGCAACAAAATAAATCTGTTGCACAAAGCTTTGTAGGAAATGTTTTACAAGCTTTTAAGTCACCACCTATCCAAGAGCAGTCTATATATAATTTTAATTTAACCCTTTGATTAAGCAACGACAAACTTAGTTATTGGGCAAAAACCATGTCGGAGACTAGCTTTCCACACTTTTTCAGTATCAAGTACCATGCCACCACATTCATGCTCATTCCAACCTTCCAATGCATGCAAAATTCCAGCTATTCTCCAGGCACTCATCACTCTTCTTGGCAGCCAATTCTTGAATCAAAAAATTACATCCATCACTTTAATTATCAAAACATGATCAAATTGGTACAGAGAAATTTAAAAAATTCAATGACTTTTCTAACCTCACAAGAGTCTACATTTTCAAGATGTTTTGGAGCAATCATGGCTGGTGTGTTGAAGTAGAAGCAATCCTTGCGAACTTTCCTTGGTGGGAATTGTGAATAAGGAATGAATAATGTTCCTTTTGGTGCTTTCAATTGTTCCTCTTCACTCAACCCATCCCGTACTAGCCATGTCTGCAATGTAATACTTCAATCAAGAGTCTCTTTTTAAATCTACAGAAAGGAGACATGACATGTTGAAGAAGATTCTTTTCTATCGTTGGACTTTCTAAAATAAAAAATTGCCCAAACCTCAACATAATGATAAAACTTTGGGTTAGGAGAGGAGGGAGGGGTAGGTGCAAGGATATGTTAGAAATTGTCAAGATTTAGATCAGTATGTTTCTGGTTTATACCTTTGAAACATTATACGATTTCGAGAGGACCAAATTAGTTGCAGCCTCGGGGGTAAGTTTTGGTTTAAGTCTCTTGTACTCTTCTTCATCTAACGTGACAACCTATATATATAAGAAATTACGATGAATGAGATAATAGAAAACCAAAAATGATGGAGGAGATTAATAGTCAAATGTACCTGAATTCCTTCTTGACATAAGGCAAGGGCAATGGAGTTAGCAACTTTGGACAAGCGACCTTGAAGGACAACTTGGGAAATTCCTTTAGGAATGGAGTTGAGGACCACAACAACAGCTAGGCTACTTCCATCTACTACTTTCACTTTCAGGTGAGGATACCTCTTTATGTAAAATTCACCATTACTATTCAGTTGCTCTTCCTGCAAAGTTACATTTGAAATAAGCATAAGTATGAGTTGACCCTCTTTAATTGGTTTAACGTACAAACACTGATATAGGGGGAGGGGTGGTTTCTTTTTTAAATCTTTTTCTCCATAATAACAATATGTTGAGATTGCTTACAAAACATTTTGCGATAAGCTTGCAAGATAATAACCAGTTAAGAATAGATCATGCATTTTTCTCATACATAAAGTAAGGATGGGTATTATTAGACTTTTTAGACATATATTTTGACTTGCCTGATTTAGGAGTCCAAGGCTCAACACTTTTATGCCTTTCTGATCTGCTTCGATGATGGCTTCCTCGATCAAATTGTTAATACTCTCTCTTTGCCGTTGCATAAAATACTGCAACAAAATCAAGAATCAAGACAAATTACTAATCACTTTAACCACGGACCTGTAAAATATAACAACAATTTTTAATAATGATAACTTGATTACTTGTATGCGATACTTTGGAATCACCCAAGTTTGTAATTTGAGATTCTTGAACAAATTTCTCTCAACAACAAATGTGTGACCATAAATCCATGTAAGCATTATTGACCATAGTGTGACGGGCCACATTAACCAGAAATACCACTTAGAGGCGTGAGGCTTCGAGGCCAGCGATGCAAATCCTAGTCGAAGATGGTAGATGGATTCTAGAGTTGTTAGATGTGTAAGGTGCACCACATCAGGCACTTCAGCTTCTCTCTCAAGTGACTTTTCATACAATGTGTCTGATGACTTGTCCACTGTATCATAGATATAGTCATACAGTGGCATGAAAAGGGAATAGTTTGTTCTGAATTGTGTGTGATGTAGTGAGTGGTACCTGTGCCATCAAAATGTTGATATAATTGCCTAATTAGAGACATTGTTGTATAAAATATTGTGTTACACCGTCTGAGCAAAAATATTTGACTCATAAATATACAGGGCAAGAAGTTTTAACTCACGAGGGTGTATACATCAAGTACTTGAGAGGGGGAAGGATAGAGAACATCCACTTGGGAATTAGCTCAAAGTTGCAATGGCCCATGAGGTTCATGAAATCAATATAGATGGCATAAACACCGAGTGAAGCCATTGAAACAGTCCCAGTGAATATAGTTGTGAGCATGGGTATGGCAAAGAGCGTAAAATATGCTAGTATCTCAGCAAATGGATGAATTACAGCTGCCAAAATAAAATAAAATAACTTGTAAACCATACAAGTTGGTAATTGATTGGTAAAATTGAACTATCCCCAGTTAGTTATGTAAGGCTAGGTCTTAATTTTTTTTTAATGATGACAAGAATTGAAGTGTTATGGCATGTGACTTACAGTAATACATGACAGTAGTATATTTCTGAGTTTAAGGGTGTGCTTGCTAAAATGTCTTTGTTGGTACATAAGCAGAAAATATTATTCCAAAAGTATTTTTGTATAATCACTTGTATTCAACATTATCCTTCCTAGAAAAAAGTATTTTTCAAAATTACTACTAGTACTTACCGAAGCTCAATTTCGAATTAGTTAGAGAAGAGCTAACATGATCACTTGTATAATCTTTTTGTTTATAGATATTTGTTTTACTCAGTTCTTAAATACCAAGCTATTGCTTATAGTGAAATTGACTCAATGTTTAGATTGCAAAAGTTGAAAAATTCCACACATTATAAATATTCTGAAGAAAAATATAACTGGTAATAAAATACCCAATATACTTCCGAACCAATTCAGCCATTAAACTTAGAGAAAGCCAATCTACAAAGTACTTCATTCTCATATCTTTTATTTCAGTTTACATATTTTTTTGTCTAAGAGTATGTTTTCTACGAAAGAAAACAATTTCTTGGGAAGTAAGTTCTGTTTTTAACTCATTTTCTGGTGTTTGCAAGTAAGAAGCAATATGTTTTAAGAACATTTATACATGTATTCTAGACAAGCACTGTAAGGGTGGGTGAGGGGGTGTGTGTGGGCAGATGTGTTGAGGGATAGAGAGGAGACAATCAATGCGGGGAATTTCATATCTAGAGAATATTTTTTTTCATACATTTTAACCAACCCAACATATCCTAAAACTGTTACGCATCTTCTCCAGGATTGATCATTCTCTAACTTAGTAACTTTGATCAAAGTGATGGAAAGCAATTTTGAAGACAAATTACCAGTGATGGGCTCTGTAAAAATGGAGGAATGGTGATGGGAATGGTAACAAGCGTAGAGAAAATGATGATGCAGAGCTCTGTGAAGCCAATAATAGAGGAACTCTACAGGACCAATATGAATAAGGGCGGTTATTATGATTCCATCAGTCCTCCACACAGGCATATGATGAGCCTGCTCTAGTATCAGGTATCCGATATAATGTAGCAACCCAAGAAGTATGACCTGATCATCCCTACATAACAATCATGCAACCTTACATCAGTCATTTATCTTTACATTATCCTTTCCTTTTGTTAGATCCTTTGTAAATATCTACGGTTCAAGAACCTATCAAGTACACAGATTATTTAGGAATGTATGCCAAATTCTGTAAGGTAAAGCTTACTTGATGACTAAAAATAAAAAAACTCTCAAATAACTTTTAGCTAGAGGAAATCTAGGATTTAAGTTGTAAACATTGACAGTGTAAATATATATTTTTTATCCTACTAGTGAATTTTAAGATATAATAGTATCTAAACTAGTTTGGTGAGAACACCATGTGCGACAGTGTGAGTATGAATTTACCAGTTACTGATATGTAGTGGGTGAAGAATGAAGGTACATACCAGTTGCTTTCTCTGTCAACTTGATCAAATTCGATGCTCTTATCAACAATTCGATGGTTCCCCTTTGCAGTCCTGTAGCGGGATATAGATATCCATAGCTGGTAATGAACTATTCTGGAGAGAGTAAATGGGAGAACGAGTATGTAGAACATGTCCCTCTGACTTTCATCTTCGCTCATGAAGAATGTGTATGTGCTATGACACACAAATGGTGCCAACACCAAGTACTTCATCATCCCAACAAATCAGTTTTAAAGAGTTAGCAGTACTCAAACTATGATAATCTCATGATTCAGCACAAAATAGTGTTTGGAAAAACAAAAAGAAAGTAGTGTATATCATAAATAGCAGATTGGCAATGCCAATTCCATATACTATGTAAAACAGTCTCCGATGAAAACGTTATAGAGTTGCACGAAGCTAATTAGTCACTTTTACTAGAGTCATCACATTGGATCCATGATCTGAAGTTTATGGATTATGGTATTTGTTAATGTGTACATATTCAGTGTATTTCTTAATAAATATCTAGAGTTTGTATCAAACTTACTGGTACCCGTAGGTTACACCGTGCAACTTTTACCATAAATGATAGAAAGAGTATACCTTTAAGTTGCCAAGCCGTGCCCATGGCCACTCAGTGAGAATGCCAGGTTTAGTAGCCATTTCTTTTGTTTAGCTTTGCCCCAACTTGTGTGTTCTCTATAAAGCTTATACTTCAACGGCCTTATATAGAATAATTCTACTACTGGTACTACGTACGTATATATTAGGAGGCATACATATTTCCTATTTACCTTTTAACTTACATTATTATCAGTACTATAAAGATCTGTATCTAATTGTGCCTGCCTGTTAGAGCCTGTTAAGCAAGAAACTCGTGCTAAGTTACTAATTTCACGTGATCTGATATCGTACGAACTCTTTTTTGCACCCGTAGAAGCAGATTTAAGATTTGAAGTTTATAGTCCACCTTATGTTTCTCTTCTTTTTTTTTGGAAACTCCAAGATAATCCGCAGCCGCTACAACCTCTGTCACAGCCTCTGCCCTTCGGGTGAGAGGGGATGTAAACCGCACTAGACAAGCCTTATGCGACAGGCTCGATTCAGAGAGGACATTGAGAAGGGATCGAACACGGATGACCACCTCCAAACCAACTGAATCATCCCGAGCAGTACTCATAATTAATTTACAATTACATATTTATAAGCATTTAATGAATTTCTTAATATATATATATAAGGGAAAAGGGTCAAAATGCCCTTAAACTATTTGAAATAAACAAAAATGTCTTATATTTATAGTTTAGTCCAAAAATGTCTTTGCCGTCAATACATTGGTCCAAAATGCTCTTATTGTAATTTAAAGGGTCAAAAATATCCCTATTGTTACAAAATGGGTCCAAAATGTCGAATAAATATTATTTTTTTAACAAAAAATAAATTTTCTTCCTTATAAAAATATTGCTTTTAAGAAACTCTATTCTTGTTTTCTTTCTTTTTAAACCACTTTAAGTAATAAAAATGCAGGAAATTATTTTATTCTTCGTAATCTCATTTTATCAATTAAAAAAAATACTTTTATGTACTTTATGTTTTAATGGATAATATATGTCATATATATAAGATCATAATAAATCTACTATTAATTTTTATTCAAATAACGATAAAAAATAATTATAATAAAATAGTAGTACTTAATTGCACATAGTAGTACTTAATTGCGCGCAAGATAATCATAATTCAAAGGGGAAAGAAGTAGGGCGAGATAAAATTAATATGATATCTGCTTTGATTTTTTCCATGAAACTTGATTGAACATAACTTTTTAGAATTTGAATATAAATGCACACATCAATACCATACGACACATTGCGTCTTTGAGTAGGAAACTGGTACACTTTTGTATGTTCATCCACTCATGTTAATTGTACAAAAGAGAATCCCCCTTTTTTCGAGGGACCAAAATTATACTCAAATATGAATAATTGAAAAAAAATCATTGGCTATGATTTTTTCAAGTAAAATATTTTTTAAAAAAAAAATAGGAGGCATTTATGGTATATATATATTTCTTTTTATGTTTTCGCTGGATAAGTAAAACATCCGTTCAAAAAATCAAGAATTCAATGTTAGTAATACAAATAATTTAACTCACTTAATCCTAATTTATTGTTCAGTTTGATTTGGAGACAACTTAAAAAGAATTGTTTTAATAATTTTGAAATCTAATATATGGTATTTGCTTCTCACTTCCTCCTTGAGTTTCACGGTGGTCCTGGAGCTTCCGTGGTGGTTGAGAATATGATTATGAAAATGGATTTGATTCAATCTGGGCCATCGAAGGGAATGGATTAAATGGGAAGGCTGAATTAGAGAGGAAAAATTACGCGGTATGATAAATCTTTCTACTATGTTACGCGGTATGGATATAGTTTAAAATAATTACGGCTCGCAGCAATCATATTTACTTGGTATGGCAAATATCGCTGCCAGATATACATATGTGTAACGATCCATAAGGTCGTTTTGAGTACTTGAGTTTTTTAATTCATAAAAGACTCGTCCCGTAAATTTTTAATGGATATTTTGGACTATTCGATAACCATAGTTATTTAGTTAAGGGGTAAATTTAAATAACTAATTTAATTAGTGGGCTAAGTTGATAATTTATTTAACACTCTATACCAATTATTAAAGGAAAAGGATAGGGTTTATTACTTTTGGTACATAATTATTTTATTTAGAAAAGAAAAGAGCAAAGAGGGCAGAAGCGTACTTGGCAGACGAACGAGAGGAGTACAACTACTTCCGATTGGAAACGTGAGGCATTGAAGAAAGAAAAATCACCGGTGAATTAGCTTGCTTTACTTTGGTTCTTCGGTTGAGGTATGTTATGACTTTATTCTATATCATAGATAGACTCTCAATAGCGATTGATAGTCATTGAGTAATGTGTGAAGTTTACTATGCATTTAATTGTTGTGGTTTGGATGATTGATATGTTGTTGTGATTGATCTGAAATTCCGAGACTGTGAAATCCATAATCTTGAACTTCCCTATCAAAAATGGTGCCTTGAATAAAGAAGGCTTGATGAAATATTGTTAATGAAGTGGAATGTAATAATGAAGAATGATAAATCAATTATATTTGGATCAGGTGTCACATTCCGGCACGGTAATATTAAAGAAAAACAAATTAAAATGACTTAATACTACCCAATCTCCAAAACTCATTTTTCAAAAGAGTGTGATGTGGAGGCTTGAGTCCTCATGTGTGATCTTGATGTTGTTGACTGGTTATGTAATTATTCATTGGTTGTCACCTGTTAAGTGTTGTTGTTGATTTCCCGCTATTACTTTATACATATTGATTTCTATTTTGAGTCGGGTGATGATACCTTCTCAATACATATTGTCCTGTACTGACCCATACTTGTATCTTTTCTTGTTTTATTTTGTGGAGTGCAGCGAGTGTTCCACCGACTTCGACTCGACCTCAGCTCTAGTCAGTCTCCAGTTCATCGAATTGCAGGGTGAGCTATTATTCTAGCTGACGATGGAATCTCTTGTCATGGCATAGTGTTCTTAGTTTTTGGACACGTTATATTATTTATTTATTTGGTGTTCGTTAATTTGTGACTTAGTTTTAGAATTTAGATGTCCTTCATGTGATGACTTTCAGGTTTTTGGGAAAACGTATTTATTTGAGCTTCCGCGTTATTGTTATATTTATTAGTTGGGATTTGTATCGTTGGTTCTTCCACCTAGGAGGTTAAGTGTGGGTGCCACTCATCGCCTATTTTGGATCGTGACAAACTTGGTATCAGAGTTTTAGGTTCAGTGATCTCATCACACAAGGACAGGTCTAGTAGAGTCTTGCGGAACGATACGGAGACGCCTTTACTTTTCTTCGAAAGGCTACGGCACTTTAGGAAAACTCCATTCCTTCTTTCTTTTATGCTATTACTTGAATCCAATTGGTATCTAGGTGATACAAATTGGTATCTGACCTTCTTCACTTTATTTTTACAGATGGTTAGAACTAGAGCAACCAGGGCACCTAAGCCAGCCGTTGGGGATGTAGGCAGAGGAGGAGTAGCAACGAGAGGCCGTGGTAGAGGTCGCGGGAGAAAGCCCCCCAGGGGCAGGATCCAGATAGCTGGGCCAGCCAAGGAGAGCGCAGCGACCCCTCCACCGGCTGATGAGGTAGTTAGAGATGATGTTAAGGTGGAGGAGGAGCAGGTTCATGAGAGAGAAGCACCACCCCAGCCTACTCCAGAGATGATCCACCAGGTTCTCACCTATCTTAGTGGGTTATCCGATCAGGAACAAGCTCCCCAAGCACCTCATATTCCAGGAGTTCAACATGCAGCTGTTGTGGCTCCCCGCATGACTGCGTCCTTGGGAACAAACATGTTTTCTCGATTGACTACAGGGCCGGTAATGACTAGTGACCAGCATGATCTCTTTGTTAAGTTCTTGAAGTTGAAACCCCAGTCTTTAGGGGTACTGAATCTGAGGATGCCTATGATTTCCTTGTTGATTGTTATGAGCTGCTTCATAAAATGGATATAGTAGAGTGATTTGGTGTTAAGTTTGTGACATACCAGTTTCAAGGAGACGCTAAAATGTGGTAGCGGTCTCATATTGAGTGCCGACCAGCAAAGGCACCACCTATGACTTGGGCAACCTTTTTTGACTGTTTCATGGAGAAGTAT
The DNA here is from genome assembly GCF_947179165.1 of Solanum dulcamara. NCBI lineage: Eukaryota > Viridiplantae > Streptophyta > Magnoliopsida > Solanales > Solanaceae > Solanum > Solanum dulcamara. Next base: position 19,611,705 of record NC_077240.1, read on the forward strand.
ATTCCTCGGACCTTGAGGGACAAGAGGAGAGACGAGTTCCTAAATATAGAGCAAGGGAGGATGTTTGTTGCCGCTTATGAGGCAAGGTTTCCTGCCTTAGCCAGATATGCTACTCAGCTTTGCTTTAGTCTAGAAGAGCAGATTTGCCGCTTTGTGAAGGGATTGAGGTCAGATTTACGGATTCTAGCTTTACAGGTTACTGCTTCAGCAAAATCTTTTTAGGAAGTGGTTGATTTTGTTATAGAGGTGGTGGGGGTGAAGCCAGATAACTTCGCTAAGGAGACAACGTTCAAGAAGTTTTGTAAGAAAGGTGAGTTTAGTGGTTCTTACTCCAGAGGACAGAGTTCTGGAGATTATTCGACCCGTCCTATTCAGTCTTTCTTCGTCTTCACAAAGACCCACTCTTGACCATAAGACTTATTACGGATATGGTGATCCTGGACATATCAGAAAATATTGTCTAAGGCAGAGTCAGGCTTGGCATGATCAGGGTTATAGAGCCCCAGCAGTTAGAGATGGAGGCGACGGCTATGATAGGGGCCGTCATTCTAGAGGACGTGGTGGCCAAGGTCGTGATGGTCACTAGTCCGGCCAGAGTGGCGGGCAGGTTGGAACTACTAGAGTACAGCCTAGTAAGGGAAATGGTCAGACAGGTGACAGAGCCCATTGTTATGCTTTCCTTGGGAGGTCAGAGGCAGAGGCATACGATGCTGTTATCACATGTATTCTTCTGGTCTGCGATAGCTTGGCTTTCTTATTGTTTGATCCTGGATCCACATTTTCTTATGTAACTTCCGCATTTGCTAATGGACTTGATTTACATTGTGACTTACTTGACATGCCTATTCGTGTTTCTACTCTTGTTGATGAGTCTGTGCTAGTTGAGAAAGTGTATAGATCTTGCCTTGTGACTTTTGTGGAAAGCAGAACTTATGTAGATTTGATTATTCTAGAGATGGTTGTCTTTGATGTAATCTTGGGTATGACTTGGCTCTCTCCAAATTTTGCTTTCTTAGATTGCAATGCTAAGATTATGACATTAGCCAAGCCTGGGATGGATCAATTGGTGTGGGAGGGTGTCTATCTTCCCACCCTAGTTCGGATTATCTCTTTTCTTCGTGCTAAGAGGTTGATTAGTAAGGGTTGTTTAGCCTTCCTAGCACATCTTAGGGATGATAATTCTGAAGTGCTGTCGATTGAGTCTATCTCGATAGTGTGTGAGTTTATGGATGTTTTCCCCACAGACTTACCTGGTATGCCACCTGATAAGGATATAGATTTTTGTATCGATCTGAAGTCCAGCACTCGCCCTATTTCCATTCCACCTTATAGAATGGCCCCGGCTGAGTTGAGGGAGTTGAAGGCCCAACTTCAGGAGTTATTGGGTAAAGGTTTTATTATATCGAGTGTCTCTCCTTGGGGTGCTCCAATTTTATTTGTGAAGAAGAAGGATGGTAGCCTTCATATGTGCATAAACTATAGGCAGCTGAACAAGGTGACTATTAAAAATAGGTATCCCCTTCCTCGCATTGATGACTTATTCGATCAGTTGGAGGGTGCTTGTGTTTTCTCAAAAATTGATTTGAGGTACGGTTACCATCAGCAGAAAATACGGGCAGCAGATATACCGAATACTATTTTTCGAACCAGGTATGGACACTATGAATTTTTGGTAATGTCTTCTGGGCTTACAAATGTGTCTGCTGCTTTTATGAGTCTGATGAATGGAATCTTTAAGCCATATTTTGATCTCTTTGTTATTGTTTTTATTGATGATATATTGATCTACTCAAAGAGCAGAAAAGAACATGAAGAGCATTTGAGAATTGTGCTGGGATTCTTAAGGGAGAAAAGGTTATATGCCAAATTCTCCAAGTATGAGTTCTGGCTTGATTCAGTGTCTTTCTTAGGGCATGTGGTTTCTAAGGATGGAGTGATGGTGGATCCCTAAAAGATTGAAGCAGTGAAGAGTTGGGCAAGGCCCACTAATGTCTTAGAGGTAAGGAGCTTTATTGGTTTGCCTAGCTACTATCGCTGGTTCGTCAAGGGATTTGCTTCCATTGCTTCCAACTGACCAATCTGACCAAGCAGAAAGTTCTATTTATGTAGTCGGACGAGTGTGAAGAGAGTTTTCTGAAACTCAAGACCTTATTGACTACTGCACTGGTTCTTTCCCTGCCAGTAGAAGGTAAGAATTTCATTGTTTATTTTGATGCATCATATTCTAGTTTGGGTGCAGTGCTAATGCACGAGAAGAATGTAATTGCCTATGCTTCAAGGCGATTAAAGGTGCATGAACATAATTACCCCACTCACAATTTAGAGTTGGCTGCGGTTGTATTTGCATTGAAGGAGTGGAGACATTATCTATATGGGGTAAAGTGTGAAGTGTATACAGATCATCGCAGTTTACAACATGTGTTTACTCAGAGAGACTTGAATTTGAGGCAGAAGAAGTAGATGGAATTGTTAAAGGATTATGATATCACTATTCTTTATCACCCGAGAAAAGCTAATGTAGTGGCTGATGCCTTGAGCAGAAAGGTAGGGAGCATGGAAAGTTTAGCTCATTTGCAGGTTTCCAAACGTCCATTGGCTAGAGAAGTTCAAACTCTGGCTAATGACTTTATGAGGCTGGAAGTAACCGAGAAAGGAGGATTATTGGCCTGTGTGGAGGCAAGATCTTCTTTCCTTGACAAGATTAAAGAAAAGCAATTTGAGGATGAGAAGCTGAGCCGGATTCGTGATATGGTCTTGCAGGGAGAGGCCAAAGAGGTCGTGATCGATGAGGAAGGTGTCTTGAGGATTAAGGGGCGGGTATGTGTGCCCCACATTGATAACTTGATTCAGACTATTCTTGTAGAGGCTCACAGTTCGAGGCACTCTATACATCCTGGTGCAACCAAGATGTATCACGATTTGAGACAACATTACTGGTGGAGCAGAATGAAGCGTGACATTGTTGATTTTGTTACCCATTGTCCAAATTATCAGCAGGTAAAATATGAGCACCAAAGGCCTGGAGGGACACTTCAAAGAATGCTCATTCCTGAATGGAAGTGGGAAAGGATTGCGATGGATTTTGTGGTCGGCCTTCCAAAGACCTTGGGTAAGTTTGATTCTATATGGGTGATTGTTGATAGGTTAACTAAGTATGCTCACTTCATTCCAGTCAAGGTGACTTATGATGCTGAGAAGTTAGTCAAACTCTATATCCGCGAGGTTGTTCGATTATATGGAGTTCCGGTTTCTATCATATCAGATAGAGGTATAGAAGTGTATAGAAGTTAAACTTCATTCACTATTTTTGTATTAGTTTTTTCTTTTATTGTAGAAGCAGATCTAAAATTTAGAGTTTATAAATTACTTTAAGTTAATATACAATAATAATCGACAACCACGATCCACTTATCTACTTTTCTATCACATTTTTTTGTTCCCCTTTTTAAGCAAGTCAAATAATCAAAGCCTTTGCACATAGTAGTACTTTAATTGTGCGCGAGAGATAATCATGATCCGAAGGGACAATGGTTGAACATAAACTTTTAGAATTTGAATTGAAGAAAATTACTGTAAAGTTCTATTATGTTTTATTTATAGAACTCTTATGTGTAATTGTTCGATTATGCATATATTTCACCCAAAATAATGAATTAAATAAGGATAGGTGGCATTTGAACCCAAAATAATCATTGAAAATGAAATTGTGATTTTAAAAAAAAAAAAAATCTACCCCCACACATACCCAACCCAACCCTCCCCCTTGGGACACCATTTCATCTGCTCCCCGTCCCCAAACAAGTCTTTTCTTCTTACTTTTGTTGCTGTTCATGTTGAATCATACAAGTAATTTACATAAGGTCAATAGTAAATTGGGATGGTTGTTTGCTGGCAAATTGATCCATGAAATGTTTTTGTCAAAATATTTTTAAAAAAGATATTTTTTATTTGATAGGTACATGTTGCCATTAATAGAAAATAATTTTTGATAGGTACTAAAAGATTATTAAAAAAAAATCAGTTAAAAGCTTATAAGAATTAGATGAATTAAGTTATGATCCACATTTTAGTATAATACATCTCAACTTAAGTAACTTTTGGACAATCATTTACTAACTCAATTTATTTTAATCCGCTCAAATTCAGATAAATCTGACATTTAACACCTCTAATTAAGTACCATTACTTGTATGTGTGCTTAAACGTACAGTACATTTAACCAAAGATATGTCTCACTAGTCCACATTAAAGTTGAGGACCAAAAACAACTTGCAAAATAAATCTTGGGGGTTCAATTATTGTACTTACTCTTGGAACCAAAATTTATTCATGCATGCCAATTTACTCATAACATATATGTGCTATGTCTGACATTATTGTAATGGTTATTAAATGGCAAACAACAATCTTTTGTATAAGCAAATTCATAGAAGTGGAACTTGGTCAGGAAGCTTGCTTTGTTAATAAAAGGAAATGAATGAATAAATAGCAAAGTGAGAGTGGGAAATTTAATTTGGACCCTGTTAGGTGAAGACAGCTAGCTTGTCTTAATGAAGGGCATTTCAGGTTTTTGGAAGTTGTGAGTCATACAAAGAGATGGACAAAATCGTGTGATGGAGCAAGAATATACATGTGAAACACAGATACGGAGCGAGACGAGCAAGAGAGAAGCGAGGCGAGAGAGAGGCGGTTTTAAATGAGGTTGTAGCTCAGCCTCTATCTATATGCATCGAATACATTGAATCTTGCTTTAAACTCTGACAAGATTTGTAATTATCAAAAATGTCATTGCGTTATGTAACTTCACTCTATACTATTGTGTTTTGTGAAATTTCCTCTTTTTAATATATGTTAATTAACTATATTTTTTTGAAATTTTGGTCAAGACGGATTGGTTTTCTTTAAATTGAGTTTGTATTTATAAGATTAAGAATACTAAAAGTTGATATGTGTTAAAATGAAGAGTAAAAATTATCACTCATTGAAAAATTGGATTTTTTGATAATTATGACTTTTTGTTACTAAAGCGAAAAGTTTATACTTTGGTGTTAGTAAAGTGAAAAATTTATAAGTTTTCTATTTAAAAAAATATAATTATGTGGCTTTAATGAAAAAAAAACTCAAGCCTATATAATCATTTATGAAATTTAACACATTAAATCTCGAAACAATTCATATGAAAATTTTGGTCCTGAAAGTGGAGCTAGTTAACTTATCAAAATACATATATCACCAAGGCACAAACTTTCATCAATAAATCTCTAAAAGAAAATTATAATTCGAATGAGAGGGAACTAAACCTCTCGCTAAACAAACATGTAAAAAATAAAAATCTTGCAAAATTAAAAGTTCTAGTATTGCATCAGTGTTGATAACATATATTTGCTCTTGGACAATATTACAAAGTGAAATACTAATATAATGATAAAATAAAATATAAAAATAAAAGGAAGCATGAGGGTGAATGGTTAATAAAAGATATCAACGTTAATGCTCATCAATGCAAATTTAATATCAAAAATAAAGGTAACAAGACAGCACATTCAATAATGAGATAAAGTGTCAAAAACACAAATAAATTATTTTATTTTATTGAATTTCATACTTAAATTATTGAGAATATGAGTATTATACATAAATTATCACTTTGAAAAATACTCATCTCTCTTTTATTCCACTCTCATCATAATATGTGTACTACAATCTCTCTTTTATTTTCAAAAAAAAAATGTCACATCACACTATGCATAGACAAAACATTCCACCTTGACAAAAATTAAATAAATTATTAGAAGTTGAAATTAAATATTAAGTATTATCCTGTTCCACCACTTTCTCTCACCATATCCCTCACCCCCATTTTTTTTAGTTTTATTTTTACTTTTTAAATTTATTTTATAAAAATATTTTTAAAAAGTTCTTACTTCATCCCCCCCACCCCCCCACCCCAAATTAGATATTATTTTAATTTTTTTAAAAAAAAATTATATCCCGCCTGACCTAGCCCTATGCTTCCAAAAAAAAAATCATTTTGTGTTAAAATATATATATATATATATATGATTTTAGGAAAGTATTTTTGACTTGCCGCAAGATTTTTCTTAAAATAAAATTTTTATTTCTTTTATATTTGATACGCAAGTAGAAAAAAATTCCTAAAAATATATTTACATATCTAACTCAAAACGAAAAAATATAAAAAAGATAGAAATAAATTAAGAGCGGAGGGTTAGAGGGGTGGGTATAATTTTATTTTTTTAAAAAAAATAAAAATAATAACATTTTTTAGGAAGGAGGGGGAAGAGGGTGAAGCAAGAATTTTTTTAAAAAAATATATTTATATAAGACATTTTAAAAAATAAAAGGACGGGAATTGTTGGTGGTAATTGGGGGGGGGGGGGGGGAGGTGGTGAAGTGAGTGAAAAAATATTTAAATTTTATTATTTTAAAAAATATTATTTTTTTGGAGATAAAAAATATTTTAGTCTTTAACTTTTAATTAATATTAGTAGTTTATTAATTTTTTTCAATGTGGAATATTTTATCTATGTGGCAAAATTTTTGCAAAAAATAGAGAGAGTGTATGTAACTCACACTTCTAATAGTTTATGTATGAAACTAAAAAAAGAGAGGATAATTTAAGTGTGTTTTTGATATTTATCTTTACAATAAATAATATTACCTGAAAAAATAATTCCTCCGGTCCATTTTTATTCGTCAAGTTTGTTTTTTTACACCCTTTGAGAAAAATATTAAATAGGGTGTAAGTTGACTAAATTATCCTTAATTATTTTTCTTATTAATTTTAATATTTTTTTCACCACATTAATATTTTTTTATATTTGTGACCAAGAAATGTGAAAACAAACGACTAATTATGTCATGGACAATGAGGTTACAAGGCTGATTAGTCATTCTAATTGAATGATGTACAAGATTGCTAAAATTATAGACCGTAAGTAAAAGAGAGAGAGATATTTTCTTAGTGGTGTTGGCCATTATCAAGAATGAATCGTTTTTTCGTGTGTTTTGATTCTGAAGGTTGTCGTATCTTTTTGAGGGCAATTATTCTTAATATTAAATAACTATATAAAATAGTAATATTTGAATTTAGAGTTACATAACATTTTTAATAAAATTAATTTAATAAAGGAAAAAAGATCAAAAATATCTCCAACTTTTGTTTATTAGTTTACTTTGTCTCTATCGATAAAATTAAGTTAATCCTATCATGTCGTTTGTAAAGTTTGCACGCGTAACCCTAATTTAACAAAATCCCCCAAATTCAATCAAAATTAATCCGATTTTTTAAAAAATGACTCATTTTCATTTTAAACCCTAATCTAATCCACACCCAACCCAACTACAAGTAACCCAAACAAATATACCCCTCCCATCTCACCTAAATTAACTACTAACCCCACAAATTCAAATCAATCTCCAAGAACCCCCAAAATAAGAAAATCTAATAAAGATTTTTAAAAAAAAATCACTTGCTGTGGCAAAAAAAAATCTTCAAACGCGTTCCTCTCTATCACACACACCTTTACCAAACATTCCTCCAAATCCTCCTTTCCATTATATTTCCATTTTCTAAGGAAACTTTCATAAATTAAAAAAAAAAATTGCTTCCATCACCTATCCTCTCTCCGTCTCCAGCTAGACAAACATGGCTCATTTAGAAAGAAAAAAAATTAATTCAAATTTTAATTAATTAGCCAGACAGATTCCTAATTATATACATATTTATAGAGACCATTTTCCATTAATTGCATTCTTTGGTCTCTGGATATTCATAAACAAGACCCGTATTTTTCTATCACATTTTCTTGAGAAATTTTTTTAAAAGGTTAGATGCTTATAAAATTGAGTCTTTTATAGTAAGCAACCTTTTTTTTTTTGAAAAAAAAAACAGCAAATAGCATCAAGATTGGAGAATTTGCTTTTTTTGTTGTTTTTCATTTTTTAGAATAAAAGACATGAATTGTTTTTCATGTTTTTCGTTTCACGAGAATAAAACATCTAATAATACTAAAAAGAAAAGAAAAGAAAAGAAACATCAACTTCTGTTCATCCTCATAGAGAAAATCTCTCGCCAGTACAAATATTGGCTTTTGCCACAGCAAGTGATTTTTTTTTTTGATCTTTATTGCATTTTCTTATTTTTGGGGTTCTTGAAATTGATTTGAATTTGTGGGGTTAGTAGTTAATTTAGGTGAGATGGGAGGGGTATACTTGTTTGGGTTACATGTAGTTAAGTTGGGTGTGGATTAGATTAGAGTTTAAAATGAAAGTGGGTCATTTTTAAAAAATTGAGTTAATTTTGATTGAATTTGGGAGATTTCGTCAAATTAGGGGTACGCGTGCAAACTTTACAAACGGCAGAAGTAAGATTAACTTAATTTTAACAATAAAAATAAAATGGACTAATAAATGAAAGTTGAAAATATATTTAACCCTTTTTTCCTTTAATAAAATATACCTATAACTAAAATTTTCTTGAAAACTCAACAAAAGCTAAATAATACAAAACAGAGGGTTGGGCTATTCGGTTTTCACGGGTAGTACTAGTAGGTCAGTCATCAGTAGACTTCCGTGGTTGCCTGTTAAAACTTAAAATTGTGGGCTTGAACCTTATTTTGGCAGAAGTACACAAATATGTATTTTTTTGAGACATAACTTCAGATATTCGCCTATAAAGTTTGACAAATTTTGGACATTTTGTTTGAAGTGTGGCCTTTTAAATTAAGGATAAACTTATGTTTTTGTCTAAAGTTTGGTATAACTTATCAAAAGTAACTTGAGACATTTTCACTGAAGTTGTGGATTTAAAAAAGTCAAATATCAGATATTTTTCTCTAAAGTTTGGTATGGCCTGCCAGACGCCACCTTCGAACATTTTTAACTGAAGTTGAAGTTGTGAACTTAACAAGATCAAACTTAGACTTCTAGTACTAAATTGTGAATTTAACATGACTTCAAATATATAATGACTTCTCAATTTCAGACATTTTTTCGCCCTCCCAATTCGAAGACCCTTGAAATGCCTAAATTAAGCAAAGAAGTTGTGACCTTCCCAGCTCTAGGAAACTTCATTAGTATTAAAAACTGTTTAGAAAGTGTGGCCACCTACATTGACTGTTAGTATATAATTAGTGATACTCTAACTATTTGTGTCATACTTAATTGTTTTCAGTGTGCAAATTGCTTCCATATTCAAAGAAAACTTGAGGAAAATTATCAAAAAGTATTTAACAAATCATTGACCACCTCTTGATATACTTTGTCTGAAGTTCATTAATACTTATACAAATATAATAATTTTTAAAAAGTGATTATAGGTAACATATAAGTCATCGTTCAATAATATGTTGTGTTCATATTACATCTTAATTAATTATATAACGCATACACAACTCTGGAAAATGTTTCACATAATGCAAACTAATAATTTGGCTGATCCAATAATATATAATACTAATAACAAAGACATTAATCTATACTTCTAGTTCTTGGATTGATCTGTAGAAGTAGCCATTAATGTTAACGGGCGAAAACCATGATCAAGACTGGCTTTCCATACTTTGTCAATATCAAACATCATGTCACCACACTCATTCTCATTCCAACCTTCCAACGCGTGCAAAATCCCAGCTATTCGCCATGCACTCATCACTCTTCTTGGCAGCCAATTCTGCAATTAATATTGTATAATAATGTTATTTCATTATAAAACAATCGGAAAATATTGAAGAGAAATGAATGAAGTATTACTATATAATAATTACCTCACAAGAGTCTACATTTTCGAGATGTTTAGATGTAATCATAGCTGGTGTGTTGAAGTAGAAGCAATCCTTGCGAGCTTTCCTTGGTGGGAATTGTGAATAAGGAATGAATAATGTTCCTTTAGGCGCTTTCAATTGTTCATCTTCACTCAATCCATCCCCTACTAGCCATGTCTACAGTATATATATATATAATACCTCAATCAACAACTAAACTTTTTTTGCTCCTTTCTTATGAATAATCAAGATATAGGAGTAAGGACAGTATATTTCGATGTTGTTTAATTGGTTTATACGTACCTTTGAAACATAAGATTTCGACAGGACCAAGTTAGTTGCAGCCTCAGGGGTAAGCTTTGAATTAAGCCTCTTGTAATCTTCTTCATCTAACGTGGCAACCTGTGTATATTAAAAAGGAAATTACTATATACAATAATGAATGAGAGAAAGGAAAATATAAAAAAAAAATGGAGGAGATTCATATGATATAATCAAATATATACCTGAATTCCTCCCTGGCATAAGGCAAGGGCAATGGAGTTAGCAACTTTGGACAAACGACCTCGAAGGACAACTTGGGAAGTTCCTTTAGGAATGGAGTTTAGGACCACGGCGACAGCTAGGCTACTTCCATCAACCACCTTCACTTTCAATTGAGGATGCCTCTTTAGGTAAAGTTCACCATTACTATTCAACTTCTCTTCCTATAAGGTAATTACATTTTTGTACAAGTATTAATAGGGTGCAGAGGAGAATTCATAATAATTCTATTTCTCCCTAATACTCAATACTTGTGATAGCTAAAAGATGTTTTGCAATTGAAATAGGAAATCACATATTAAGAAGAGATCATGCAATTTTCAACAACATTCTCAGTGTAATCGCACAGGTAGGGAATAGAGAAGGTAATTAATATATACGCAAATCTGATCCCTACTTTGCATAGGTAGAGACTAGAGAGGTTGTTTCTGATAGACCATAAGATCAAGGAAAACATTTCAAAGCATGAAAGTGAGATCATGCAATTTTCTCTAAGGTATAAAGTAAGGACAGAGCATTATTAGTTTCCTTTACATATACATATACTCTGGACTTGCCTGATTTAAGAGTCCAAGGCTCAAAACTTTTATGCCTTTCTGATCTGCTTCCATGATGGCTTCCTCAATCAAGTTGTTAATAGTCTCTCTTTGCCATTTCATAAAGTACTACAACAAAAACAAGAATCATATCAGATAATCGCTTTCATAAATTATAAAAACAATCTTGAATATAATACTATAGATTACATACTTGTACGCGATACTTTGGTATAGCCCAAGTTTGTAATTTGATATTCTTGAACATATTTCTCTCGACAACAAATGTACGACCATAAATCCAAGTAATCATTATTGACCATAGTGTGACGGGCCACATTAACCAAAAATACCACTTAGAGGTATGAGGGTTCGAGGCCAAGGAAGCAAATCCTAGTCGAAGGTGGTAAATGGATTCTGGAGTTGTTAGATGTGTTAGGTGCACCACATCAGGCACTTCAGCTTCTCTTTCAAGTGACTTCTCATACAATGTGTCCGATGACTTGTCCAATGTATCGTAGATATAGTCATACATTGGCATGAAGAGAGAATAATTTGTCCTGAATTGAGTGTGATGTAGTGAGTGGTACCTGAACCATCAAAACGTTTATCATAGTGGCAAAAGATTGAACCAAATCTTAAACTATTTTTTATTTTTTTTTTTAAACTCTATGTCAAGTCAAACACCATCACATAAATTGAGAAAGAATGAGTAATGTTTTGTAACTGGTTAAAAACATTGTGTAGAGTATATATCTTTGACGTTTATATTTCTAAGATATAAAATGTATGTACTACATGGTCCCCCTAGTTAATGAGTTAGCTAGGCGTGTAAATAATTGCTATTCAGAAGTGGGGACTCTGCATATTCAACGTTTTGGCTTTTAAGATGCACTTTTATTTCGATTAGTTACCATTTTTACCAGATGATTTAATTGCGTAAATTGTTTAGCTCATTGAAAAACAGGGCGATAGAGAAGACTTACGAGGGCGTATACATGAAGTACTTGAGAGGGGGAAATATAGAGAAGATCCTCTTAGGAATGAGCTCAAAATTGCAATGACCCATGTTGTTCATCAAATCAATATAGGTAACATAACCACCAAATGAAGCTATTGAACCAGTCCCAGTGAATACAGTTGTGAACAATGGTATGGAAAAGAGTGTGAAATATGATAAATGCTCAGCAAATGGATGAATTACAGCTGCCAAAATACCAGCAAAAATAATAATTAGTATGTAGACGAATAGATAAAATTAATAAATGAGTTAATAGTCAAAAATGCATTTGAACTATCATTTTTTATCAGTTTTACGTTTCAACTATCCGTTGTTTCCTTTTTTTACTTAAACTATCATCATCTATATATTAATTAAAACACACATTGACTACTAATTGATCCCTTTTCCTACCTAAAATACCATCATCGTTCAGACTTCAAACAGGAAAAAAGATTCGTCACTCAAAATTAACAACTCATAGTTGAGGTTTATTTTAACAGATGGTGATGGTTTAGGCAGGGAAACAAAAGAAGAAGAACAACAGATGGTTTTGGGATGTGAAATTACTCGCGAAAAAAGAGATAGTTTTAATGTGGTTTGACCATTATCTGTTAATAGAATGAGCCTATTTTAAGAAAATGAACTTACAAGTGATGGGCTCAGTAGCAATGGAGGAATGATGATGAGAATGATAACGAGAGTAGAGAAAATGATGATGCAGAGCTCTATGAAGCCAATAATAGAGGAACTCGACCGGACCAGAATGAAGCAACGCAATAATAATGATCCCATCAGTCCTCCAAAAAGGCATGTGATGAGCTTGTTCCAGCAGCAGGTATCCAATATAGTATAACAGGCCATTAAGTATGATCTGATCATCCCTACAAAAACAATTTAACGTTTAAAACTCAACCTGTTAGCTCCAGTTTCGTCATAGATTTTGAAGCTGTGTTTGACATGCATTTTTACTTAGAAAATATTTGAAGTTTTGCGAGCACAAGTCTCAAAAAACTAGCATCAATTTTAAGTCGTTTTATATGGAAAATATTTTTTGTTGAAAAGTATTTTTTAGGTATTTGGTTGGCGAGTGAAATATTTGTTGAAAAAAATAATATATGTTAAGAGGATTTAAAATAATATTAGCAAAGATCAGAAAGTATTTTAACAAAATAAATTTAATACTAAATAATAATATAATACAGTAATGTTTAACTGTTAATGGAGCCAGTGATATCAAATATGAATTATGAAGTTAAAGAGTTAAAACACTGCCAGGAAAAACAACTTCTGTCCAGAAGTGAGAGAATTTTGAGAAAAACTAACTTTTGTCTAAACCAAACATCAAAAAATGACTTCCAATTTACCAATCACATCAATGTTTACTTTCTCTTGGAATTTAAAAAAAATAAAAAATAACATACACAGAAAAGATCATTTACCAGTTACTCTCTCTATCAACTTGATCAAACTCGATGCTCTTATCAACGATCCGATTATTACCCTTTGCAGTTCGGTAACGGGATATTGATATCCATATCTGGTTGTGAATCATTCTCGAGAGTAAAAGTGGGAAAATGATTATGTATACAATGTCCCTCTGCCTTCCATCTTTGCTCATAAAATATGTGTATGTGCTATGACACACAAATGGTGCCAATACCAAGTACTGAATCATTCCAACAAAGAATAATATATATAATTAATTAGCTAGCTATTATAATAAGAACTTCATGATGTTTATTTAATTAAGTGTAAAAAGATACTCATATGAAATAGTATAGTACCTTGAAGTTTCCAAGCCAAGTCCATGGCCATTCAGTGAGAATGCCAGGTTTAGAAGCCATGCTAGCCTTTGTACTTCTTCCTACCAAATTAAGCTCCTAAGCTTTTGTTTTTTACCAGCTTAGTTTGTTCTCTCTTTAAGCTAAAGTCCTCTCTTTATATAGAAACTCTCCTCATTTTTATTTATTACATTTCGTTTGAGTTAATTTAATTTAATTAAATTAGATTGATTTAATATTCTAAATTTAGATGATCAAAAATTATACAAAAAATACTAATTCAGTTGGAATATTTCTCATATTAATATGATTTAAAAAATAATCATAAAATATTGATAAACATTCATGTGGTTTGATTCTTGAAAAATAAATGTGACTAGTAAAAATGAACGAAAGAATATATTTTTCTTACATAGTTTCTAAAATATGTAGAATTTATCTCTAAATTTACTATCAAAAGTAAAAAGTTTGATTTTTAAAATTTAAACGATGTCATATAAATTGAAACAGATAGAATAGGAAAAATCCGTCCAATTAATGCCTTTTACCCCCAAAGCGTCCCTAGGATCGATAAGCACATGTAGCCAAAGGGGATTTAATTATATCATATTAATAATTGTTTTTAAAGTGAAGTGCGAAATTCAAAATGAATAAATAAAAATAAATGAAATGAATAGTTAATTATATCTTAATTTTTTAAAATAACGATAATTATTTTTAGATTATCCATTTTTAGTGTGGAGTAGTACCAAAAGGAAAAGGGTTTAATTGAATAATTCAAACATCTATTTTAGGAAAGTTTTGGTATGAAAAAACATTTATTATTCTCAACTACCATAGGGAAAAGGGTTTATTGCTGGGGGACTGTTTCTGCATTGTTGAAGAAAGTAGTAATGGCAGACCAACTAATGTGTTTCACAGTTCATATCTTTACTGCAAGTGTGTTAAATAGTTTTTGCTTTTTAAGTTTTTTATTTATTTAAAAAAATGTTTGGAAAGACAAAAATTTAAGCCGATCGAAAAGGTAAAAAAATAAGCTAAATATCAAAAACTAAATATTAGCGACATATGATTTTTAACTTTTAACTTATAAGCTATTTTAAAAAAAGTCAATTAAAACACTCTCTAAGTCCGAAAGCAAAGGAAAATAAGAGATTAATGAACATTGCAATGATCATGTATAAAATTTGGTATGCCAAACTTTAATTATATTTTTTTTGTGCAAATAATCAATGAAAGCTAGTTAAATGGAAAAAAAAGAAAGATTGAAGAATGGAAATGATAATAACGTTCCTTGTTTCAATCTACTAAATAAACTTGAAGAATATGTACAGCACATACAATTAACAATAATTATATACATATATAATTCTAGTATTTTTTCCTTCTTCCTAAAATTTCTACCAAAAAGATTGAAGAATCCAAATTGACAATTAAGGGTCTTATTTCTTGTGGGTCATGAAAAGGAAAATACTTCTAATACTCCCTCCATTTCATTTTACTTGTTTTGAATCTTGTGATTATTAAACTAAAAATATATATAATTTATTTAAATAGTTTTTGAATTTTGAAATCTTAAATAATATGAGATATGTAATCAAAAAGTTACTACTGCTACTAAATATAAAAAGCAATACTATTATTTTTTTTAAGCATACCAAAAGAAGAGGTAAGAGATATAAGTTGAAAGTATTTATCAATTTAAAGGACAGTTGTTGGAGCCTGATCGAGAAGTTCAGATGTTCATTCTGCGTGACGAGGGACAAGCGGTGGAAGAGGAAAGGACAAGTACAGGGAGCTATGCACCATAGTATTTAAAGTTTATCGAACTAAAAGCGGCCGAAGAATTAAATGGAGAGAGAGTTGATATTTCTATTTTAATTTTACTATTCAATTAGTTTTCACTATTTAATTAGTCAAAGTTTTTGAAAGAAAGTTTAACAGATGTTGGGAAAATTGATATTTAGTGAGGGTTGGCACCCTGTAGTGAATGTTATTATAAAGCTAGTTTACCGAACTAAGATATGTTTGATGGGTTTAATTAAAAAAAGGAAAATAAAATTATGTTTTTATTATTAATTATAACTTTTGACATGATGATAAACGTTTGATCCTGATATTAATACTATTAGCATGGTATGACTATGTTCATTATCCCCAAAAGATCTCACACTACAAAAATTATATATTCCTACACATTTATATGTTGTCATAAACATGAACTCTAATATGTCGTTACAATAACATATTTTTTTATGACGAAATTATTTCACGTCTCAAATATAACTAATTTTAAGATAAATAATAATCTGTCATAAATTGAATATAGTATTAACAACAAATAATATACTGTTGACTATTTAAAATTCGTCATTAATAAATGTGCCAAATCAGTTTCTGTCTTTTTGATGAAAACAAAATTTCTGCTACGTAGGAGCTTGTGTTTCATCACTAAAAGAAGGAACTAGGGAAGATGCAAGTAGTAGTACCAGTTTTCCTAATTTAATTTAATGCAAGTTATCATATTCTACGTACCCAAGTCCCAACTACATTTTTTCTATTATAAGATCCTCCAACCTCTTTAAATTTCATCTACTGAGTATTTATGTCTCTTAAAAAAAAAAACCGTCTGCTTGAAGAATTTCTTAGGATTTTTATATAAATGAATTCTTTTAAATTAATAATTATTCAGGTTTTTTTTATTACGATCGATAATATATTTATCTTAATTAATAATTAAAATCACCCCATTATTCTCCTTCTCTCTCCGCCCCTTTCTGCGTGCTTCTCTTCTTCTTTTTTCCTATTTATTCTTTTCTCTTTCTCTTTCTCCCTTTTTTTAAAAAAATAATAATTAATTATTTTAATTTAAAATTAATTTTAAATAGTACTGAAATGTTTGAAATTCACATATAATACTTATAATATATTTGTATTTAAAAATATTTTAATTATATATTTACCACATTTATTAAAAGATGCATATAATATGTATCGTAAATTGATTTCAAAATATATTATAATTATTGCTTATTTTTTCTCTTATTAATGGTGCTAAAATATATTATTGTATTATGAATATTTTAATTATATATTCACCACGTAATTGAAACATGCATATAATATATTGAATTTAAAATCTATTATAGTTATTTTTTATTTTTTCTCTTATTAACAGAATATATTATTGTATTAAAAATATTTTAGTTATATATTCACCACGTGCATTGAAATGTGCCTATAATATATTGAATTCAAAATCTATTATGATTTTTTATTATTTTTTCTCTTATTAACGGAATATATTATTGTATTAAAAAATATTTTATTAATATATTCACCACGTGCATTGAAACATGTCCATAATATGTATAATACATTGAATTCAAAATGTATTACAATTCGAATTCAATATTATACATTGTTATAAATTCGATTGTTGTTATTTCAACAAATATAATGCATTTCTAACAAGGTAAATTAATTTGAATAGTATTGGAATGTTTGAAATTCACACATAATACTTATAATATATTTGTATTAAAAATATTTTAGTTATATATTCACTACGCGCATTGAAACATGCGTATAATATGCGTAATATATTGAATTACAAAAATATTATAATTATTTTTAATTTTTTTCTCTTATTAACGGTGCTAAAATATATTATTGTATTAAAAATGTTTTAGTTATATATTCACCACGTGCATTGAAACATGCCTGTAATATAATATATTGAATTCAAAATCTAATATAATTGTTTTTTTTTTTTTATTATTAACGGAATATATTATTGTATTAAAAATATTTTAGTTATATATTCACCACGTGCATTGAAACATGCTTATAATATGTATAATATGTTAAATTCAAAATGTATTACAATTATTATTTATATTTATTTTCTTTATTGTGTTAGAAATGCATTATATATGTATTTAATAAAAAGATCATCTAATTTAAAAAATAGTAAAATCATCATTTTCATAAGATTCAATCCAAAATTAAATTTAAATTAGAATAATTAATTATTATTTTAAAAAAGGAAAAATAGAAAGAGAGAAAGAGAGAGAGAGAGAGAGAGAGAAAGAGAGAGAGAGAGAGAAAAGGGGAAAAAATGAGAAGAAGGAAGGAGAGAGAGGGGTCGGGTGGGAGGGTGGAGGAGGAAAGAGAACGAGTGAGAGAAAAAGGGAAACGGACTAAAGAAAAAAAAGGAAAGAGGGGAAAAAAGAAAAAAAAATGTTTTTATTTTTTTTAACTATTTCGATTAAAAAAGTATTATCATTTTTTATGAAGTTAAAATATGTACTAAAATTCATAATTAATGTTATATATTATATTATTTAAGAAAATGAGTTATTTTTTGAGGGGCGAGGGGTGGGTAGGTGGGGAATTAATTATCTAAATAACTCCTTAAATTTGATAATTTTTTTTAAAATAGACACTCAAATAACTGAACACTTAAATTTAGCTGAAGTGTGTCCTTTACACATAGAAAATATAAATTAAGGAGGAGAAAGTATTTTAAATGATAAAATTAGTAAATAAAAGTAAAATTATTTCGTTTGAAATTAAATTTATTGATTTGAAATATTGGCTTTATATATGTAGTCGACGCTACCCAGGTGACGATTGATCCTATTTTGTTTTGAACCCGTGACACTAGCTAGAGCCGTTTTGAACACCCTTAATCACAAGATATTACTGTTGAATGTGTAGGTTTCGATAGACCATCATTCTAACGCTGCCTACATCACCAAGTCTTAAATCCATTCACTATAATAATGCTCATATGGAGAATACTTTTATATATTGAGTCAAAAGTCTATTGAAAACAGTTTTATACCTCACAAAGGTACGAATAATGTAGGGATATGCAAACCTTTAAGTACAAAGTGTTTTTTTTTTATTTTTCATCCGTTGTTCGGAGCACGCATTGGAGCTCCAATTAAATTTGGATCGAGTATTGCAGGGCTTATTCGGAGTGACTCTCCCAACAAAAAGACTCAAATCCGAGACTTCTCGTTAAAGAAAAAATAGTACCATCACTACACCACAAACAATATTGGTGCTTTTAAGTTGTTACGACCCAACCCACCGGGCCGTGCAGACACCTACTCTAAAACCCAAATAGGAGAACCCTTGCAAAAATATTATGCGGAAGTTTAACCAATATCAAAATAATAGCTTGAAAAGTCAAGAATACACCATAATTGAATTTTAAAGCTCTAGGGTTTATTACAATGACACTTTAACACCCCCAAAGATACTAGTCTAACACGGGTACAAGAATATCTAAGAGTACCATTTATAAATAAAAATAAGACATAACTCCCACAATAAGAATTATAGCACAATCCCTGACTTTCGGAAGGAGAAACTATGGAGACAGGCCTAAAATTCGTGGGTTGTAGCCTTCCTTGTGCTAAAATTCTCTTCTTCCCTTTTTTCCAAGACTAGAGTAACTTTTTGGAGATTTCTAGTGTAACCCTTATCTATTTTGGCACTTAAGAAAAGACGAAGATAATAAAAATACGACACTTTTTGATTATGTCCCGTCGAATCCCGCTTTGGCGGCCTAATCCCGCTACAGCGGAATCAACACAGACAGTGTCCAGTAAAATGAGAATAATTTTTTACTCTGAACTTCAAATGAGGCAAACTTGGTGGCGTTGAAAACAAGACTCATAGACCATTAATTTGATAGGTTATGGGCCACCTAATTCATTATAGGCTGAGAAATATGGTCGTTTGAAGTTGACTTTAGTTTAAACTCAAGTCCAAAATTAAATCAGAAAAATTCTTTCAACTTAACTTTGAGATAGGAGCATAGTACGCCCTTAATTCACAACTAATGTACTCGCATATCAAAAAGTTGATTCTAATTTTATGATGAATAAAATTTATATACTTTTACCACATATATTTTAACGATGAAATAGATTGTTACAGAAGTACAAAGTTACGGAGACCCATCACTTGACAGAACGAATGAGGAGCAAGACAAAACTGTAATTTTATTGAGAAAATAGACACACATAACATGCAATTCATATCATCATATACATGAATAGATTTTTTTTTCTCGTTGTTTCTGCATTTGAAAATTCATTCATAACTTGTCCTTGTTGAATTATCGAGGGAAAAGGGTCACAACTTTAATTCCATCCTATAATTGAGTGACAAGTAGCAAACTAACAGGTATGAATATTTATTTAGAACCAGACAAGGTTTCAGGAGAAGAAGTCCTATGTATGAATATTTAATTAGAACCAGCAGAAAAGGTTTCAGGACAAAGAAGTCATAGCTATCGTTTGACGCATGTTCCCAAATATTATTGACAAATTATTTTGATAAAATTTTATTATGTATTTGATCATAAATTTTTTTAAAAATATTTGATTATTTTAAAAAAAATGATTTATATCCATAAGTTATAAAATTTATTAAAAATACTTAATATGTATTATCATTTTATAATGAATATATTTCGTTAAAAATAATTTTATAACATAATTGATAACAATTAATCAAAAAAATAATAATATGGGCAAGAACAATACATTAATTGCATACTCAATTTTGTCACTTCAATCTTGTCACTCAAATTATAACTCAAACTTTTTTCGAAGGAGGTAGATAAATATATTAGTTGGAATAGATAAATTATGGGTGTTTTTTATAAAATATAAAAATTTGAGATAATTTTTAAATATTTAAAATTTGCACGTATATATGATGTATAAGTATAAATACCTTCGCGGTGGGGCATTCTGGCTTGACGTGTGTCAATCAATATTTTTCCGGTAAAAAATTATATCGATATAAATGGGTAAAATAAATATTTATATATACTATGTATCTAATCGTCTCATTTTTTTAATATATATATATATATATATATTTAGTTTTTATAATTTGATTTTTTAATGAAATTTTTGATTCGGCACTGTCCCTGGTCCCTCCGTTCTCCTTGATGTATGCGAGGTCGTTGTGTTATTAGGGACAGTGAAGAAGGTAGAGTAAGAGATATTATGAAGCCAGCATATATTTGTCTGTAGATATAAATGCACGTTGATGCTTTCAGTTGGATTCGTATCATTCTTCAATAAAATTAGACATATATCCATGTATAAAACCTAACAGCTAAGGTAAGTGAGACACAAGCTTATCGATTGTTCAAATATTCATAAATGATACCACGTTCATACATCGTATACTCTTGATTATTGGAGCGCTTTTCAAATATAAGAAAAAGGTCTGGGGGCATATATTGTACTTAGGGTGCGTGTTCGGACGTGGAATTAGATATGAGAATTTCAAGTTTGGATATTTGGTTTTTGAAGTAATGAAAGTATAATTCAAATCTAATCTAAATAAGTATGGATTTGATTGGAACTTTTAAGTTCAATTTTAATTAGATTAAGACATAAGTGTCAAAAATATATCTGAAGTATTTCTCTGTTTTGAATTTCATACATAAACTATTGAGAGTATGAATTTTATACCTAAACTATCGCTTATTAGTTTGTGAAACATATTTCTCTCTTCTATTCTATTCTCATCATGATGTGTGTACTATACTCTCTCTTTCATTTAATTTTTTTTTCTCATTACACTCCACATGGACAAAACATTCCATCTTAATAAAAATTAAATAAATTATTAGATTTAGTTAAAATTAAGAATAAAGTATTACTATCTCCCGCCCAAAAAAAATTATAAAATAAAATATATATATTTTTCTCACCTCACTCCACCACTTTCTCTCACAATAACCCCCCCCCCCCAATGTTTTATTTTTATTTTTATTTATTAAATTTCTTTTATAATTTTTTTTTAAAAAAAAATTCTCATCTTCCCCTCCTCCAATAATAAATTAGATATTTTTATTTATTTATTTATTAAAAAGTTCTACCCCATCCTACCTAACCTTTCGCTTTCATTTTTTTTTCTTATTTTCTGTTAGATATATATATGTATGACTTTAGGAAAATACTTTTTACTTGCTGCAAGATTTTTCTTAAAATAAATTTTTATTTCTGTTATATTGGTACGCAAGTAGGAAAAAATATTTTCCTAAAAATATATGTACATATCTAATACAAAACGAGAAAAAAAAAAAATATATATATATATATATATATATATATATATATATATATATATATATATATATATAAAATAAGAGCAGAGAATTAGATGGAGTGGGTATAATTTATTTTTTTGAAAAAAAATAATAACATTTTTTTAGGAAGAAGGGGGAGGGGTGAAGTATGGATTTTTTTTAAAAATATTTTATAAAATAAATTTTAAAAATTTTAAAAAATAAAAGTACGGGGATTGGGGGGGGGGGGGGAGAGGCGGTGAAGTGTGTGAGCAAAATATTTCAAATTTTATTTTTTTTAAAATAATTTCTTTTTTAAAAAAAGTAATTTCTTTTATAAAAAAAATAATCTTTTTTGGGGGATTACTTTAATCTTTAATTCTAACTAATATTAATAGTTTATCTAATTTTTGTCAAGGTAAAATATTTTATCAATGTGACAAGTTTTTTTCAAAAAATGAAGAGAGTAGAGAGAGTGTATTAGATACACCACTGAGGTATTTCTCAAACTAATAAGTGATAGTTTAGATATAGAACTTACACTTCTAATAATTTAGGTATGAAACTCAAAAAAAATGGGATAATGTGTTTTTGACACTTATAATCATTTTGGAATATTTTTTGAATTTTGGCTTTTGACAAACCATAATACATGTCGCTTGTATATTGATACGAACAAGTATGAGTCATATCGTATTATATTACTTGTAATGAATTACAAATTTTACTTAATTAAGGATAAGAAAAGATAACAATTATATCAATTGCATAAGAATAGATAGAAAATATTAATAACTCTAAAAATTCTTTTTTACTTATTCAATTTAAAAAATAAGAGATAATTTATTATTTAATTTCTAATTTTAAGAATAGATAGATATATTAATAACACTAAAAATTCATTTTTATTTATCCAATTTAAAAAATAAGAGATAATTTATTATTTAATTTCTAATTTACTAGCTATATATAGTCATTTCCAATGCATTTTTGAATATATCAAATTAATTATATTTAAAAAACAATATAGTAATTTTTATATATTTTTTATTAAAAACATGTCAAATCAATATTGAACAAATAAAAATGATAAATAAAGTATATATATATACACAAAATAAGTGTGTAATATAATAAAGAGAGAATTTTAAGTCAACAAATATCGAGATGAACAAGGAAGTGAATACTATAGCCATAAATTATGTGGGATCGATTACCAACTGTTTCCCTCCAGGTTGGTAATCAATTAATATGTGTGGATCACCTTAGAAATTCAACTAATATGAAATAGTGAGATTAATACTTTTCTAAGTAACTTCAACAAGAGAACATGGGAGGTACGTTTATAGTGAGAGTAATACTTTTCTAAGTAACTTCAACAAGAGAACATGGGAGGTACGGAAACATGTTGATATATATATAACTTGCAATATATGTCATTAATTGGGAGGACAACAGGAGAACATGGTAGATAGCGAGCATTGAACATTTGATTTATTTATTTTTTATTTGGTGTCCAATATTTTTATTGAAATCTGACTAACTCAGGACCCATTCGAAAAAAGCAATATTTATCAAGATTTTTTTTCACACTCAATATTCCACTTTTTCATTCAACTTTTTAGATTGGTAATCTGTTTGAACACATGCATGACACAATCTTCACCGCGTGACCTATTGTGCCTTGAATTTCACGACGAAATCAGAATTTTAATTCTATACTTGCTATCTACATTTACATACGCGTATATATATATATATATATATATATATATATATTTTGAACCAATAATGAAATTAAAAATTCCGATATGGGGTATAAAAATATATATATAAAAAAAAATATGTGAAGTAATCAAAGGAATCAACATATCCGATAATATACGTCAAAAAAGTTTATCTTATTTATATACTATAATTTTTCAATGAAGAAGTGTAATTGACACCTATTTGGACAAGGATGGCTCCCCGTACGTTCCGCCACTGATCCTAACTAAAGGCAACGAGTTCTATCTATATATTGAGTCAAACGTCATTCAGCTCACTTCTTTAAGTTAATTTTCGATGTTGGTCATGGGACAATAGGTCCTTGATGGTGTGGTAGAAAAGCACAAAAAATCAAACTCACTGGTTTGAAGAATAGTTTCCAAGTAAGGAATTTTTCTTCTATTTCTCATACAGTTAAAACAACAATAACAAGATATCCACTAGCTATAATTTCACGTGCAAGGTCTAGAAAAAATAAAGTAAACATAAATTATATCTCTCTCTATATATACACCTTGTGAAGGTAATATAAATTATACATTTGAGGTCCAAATATGGCAACCATGATCCACATACTTTTTTCGGAAAAGGGCCAGGCCCATAATAGTGGGCCTTCCAACCCATTAACACAAAATTCCGGGTAAAAAAGGAGAAATTTTCTTCCCTCTCTCTGAATTTTCCCTCCAAATCCACAGTTCCCCTACGTTTCTCTCTCTAGTAAAATCTCTTCAACCCTACCCCAACTCCATTGGAGATCAGCACACAATTAACGCCTCCCAGGGAAAAAAGGTAAATTTATCTGCTTATAGTTTTTGAATATTTCAACTTGGGGTTGTGTGTTGCCGTGTTCATTTTGATGGTTTTGGTGTGTCTCTGTGTGCGTGTGTTGCTGCTATTGCTTGAGATCTTGTTAAGTTCGTCTTCAAGAACAAGTATTAGACGTTTTTGTGGTTTTGCAGATTCTTTTCTGTGAGAAAAGAACGGATTTTACAAGAATTTAGATACTAGTTTTATTGGGTATTGGCCAATATTTCGTTGTTTTCCATAGACAACAAAAGGTTGCAAATGTCAATTGAAAGAATTCAGGCTTTATTTGGTAGAAACTGTTAGTTATTGCATTTTCCTCTCTCGTATTGAAAGAATTCAATTTTTTGCTATCTCCCTACTTGGCATAGCAGTTTGGTTAAATTTTGTTGGTATTCTGATGTGACAAAATCTGAATGATCACAAGGTTTTAGGAACTTAGTTTGAATTACATTGTACTAGTAAGAGCAAGAACTAACATTAGTCAGTTGGCCCTATTGTGTCTCATGTTTGGAATGTTAGCTCACTTTCCTTATCTTTATGGTGTTTAGCTGATTAAGTTCTGCCAAGCTTTTAGTTGGATTTTTTAAATGATAACATAGAACTGGTTTTGTATTTGATCTCTTTCTGTACAAGTTCAACCTTCAAAATATATTTTTACTTCTGGGTCTTCTACAGATGGGAGTTACTTTTTCTTAGCTGATTCTTTTGGTAGATATTCTTTCAGAAGTTCCTAATCTGTTACTCTTAAAGACCATTGAATGGTTTTTTCATTCATTGTATTTAGGTGCCACCAAAACTTAAAGTAAGTTCTATAAAATGGTGGTTAGGCCGTTGTT
The DNA here is from genome assembly GCF_947179165.1 of Solanum dulcamara. Lineage (NCBI taxonomy): Eukaryota > Viridiplantae > Streptophyta > Magnoliopsida > Solanales > Solanaceae > Solanum > Solanum dulcamara. The sequence goes on from NC_077240.1 coordinate 19,636,873, forward strand.
GCTATATGGTGCGGAGTGCTGGCCAGTCAAGAACTCTCATGTTCAGAAGATGCATGTTGCGGAGATGAGGATGTTGAGATGGATGTGTGGACATACTAGGAGTGATAAGATCAGGAATGAAGTTATTCGGGAGAAGGTGAGAGTGGCTTCTGTGGCAGACAAGATGAGAAAAGCGAAACTGAAATGGTTTGGGCATGTGCAGAGTAGGTGTGTCGACGCCCCAGTTAGGAGGTTTGAGCGGTTGAATTTGGGGGTTATACGGAGGGGTAGGGGTAGACCGAAAAAGTATTGGGGAGAGGTGATTAGACAGGATATGACGCAACTTCATATCACCGTTGACATGACCTTAGATAGAAATGAGTTGAGGTCGCGTATTAGGGTAGAAGGTTAGCAGGGGTAGAATGTTGTCTTGCCCTGTGATGGTTTAGGGTTGATCTTAGGTCTAGGCGTGCTAGTATAGTTGTGTTGTTATTGCCCTTTGATTATCACTTTATTTTGTTATTGATATTGTTTTTGTCTTGTAGAATTTGTATGATATGATTTGTATATATACTGTTGCTCTCTCTTTTTTTGGGATTGATACTTTTGAACGGAGGGTCTTTCGGAAACAACCTCTCTATCTCTATGAGGTAGTGGTAAGGTCTGCGTACAATCTACCCTCTCCAGACCCCACTTGTGGGACTTCACTGGGTATGTTGTTGTTGTTGTTGTTGTTGTATTTAGGGCTCATAAAAACTGCACAATTTATGAGTATATAATCCTTGATGATAGATTTAGTCATTGCCTTAATCTAGAAACTAAACAAGTTACGAAGACAACAACACCAATATATCCAGTGAAATCCCACAAGTGGGGTTTGAGAAAGGTAGAATGTACACATATCTTACCCCTACCTTTATGAAGGTAGAGAGGTGGTTTCCAATAGACCTGTGACTGAAACAAAATTGAAGGTTGTCAAACTAAAATAAGATTCAACTTCTTGCGGTTCTCATATTATCAGAACAAGTATGTTTTTAGTTAATTTTGTACTTCAACTTAGGTTGGGGATGTTTTGTCTTGCAGGTCAAGTGTAGATACATGTTGTGGCAAGGAAGTGAAACTATCATTTGAGTTCTGTCGTCATCTGGGGTTTTGATCCTGATAACTATTCTGCACAGGACTGTTTGGGCTCGCATTTGTTTTTACCAGAGTTTTTCTTTGTATTGTTGCTCCAGAAATCTATCGTAGGAGGGCTTTATAGACAAGGGATCCAGAATAGGTCATCTTCCTTTTGTTATTCTTTTGAAAGTTTCCCTCTTTTTTCTTTTTCTTTTACCTTTTTTGTGGTGGTGGGGGTATTGGAAAGGTTTCTCTTGAAGCCTAGGCCTGAAGATGGAAATAGAAAAATCACAACTTTATGCTGAAGGAGGAGCGGAGGCAATATTAAATGTTCAACCTAATACATCAATCTCTATTGCTTATCACCAACACTTTGGTCTTCATGATGATTTAATGCTTCTTGAGCTTGATGAGAAACTCCTACCTGATATCCTCAATCAAAGGTACGTGGTATTGTTCAGTGAAGTTCTTCAATTTGCGTTTTGTTTATCTAGTTTTAAGTTGAATTTATTCTTATTCTGCAGAGTAACATTAAGAGGGCAGCCAGATGAGGATGCAGTTCTCTGTAGTCAGTCAAAAACTTATGCCATTAAATTTGTCGGAACTTCTAATTCTGTATTCCTTATACCTCCTTCCAACCAATCGATCGAACTTGGAGCTTCACCAAACTCAAGTGAAAATGATCATGACAATTCGGTGGTTGCTTCTGTCATCAAAGTAGTACCTGGCAGTATGGAACTTGTCGAGGTTGCTCCTAGATTGGACAAACTCAAATTGCTTCTCTCAGAAAACCCTTATGGTTTTGATGAAGTGTCACAAATGAATACCGAATTCACGCACAAAAACAGGGGCTTGTATTCATGGAGTGACCTTGTCGAAAAGGTGCAAGCCAGTGACGAGGAACTGTGTACAGGGTTGCGAGCTCTTGCAGCAGTAGAGATAGATGGATATTGGCGACTTTTAGATGAGAACTTTGTGGATGAGATTCTGAACATGCTTTTGCATAATGCAGTGCTGAATGACTGGCTTTTAAGTGCTCTAAACGAAGATGAAGTTTTGCCTGTGCTGGAAGCAGATGGATTTCCTCGCGAAATAGTAAGGCACTGTTTGGGAGTTTATGGAAGTAAGGTGGATGATGAGACTAGAGGAGGCTGTACATGGAAGCTGGAAGAAAGGCCAATTTGCGTACATTTCGCTAGAGTAATCCTAAGAGGGAAAAAAATGAAACTTGAAAGATTTATGGAGGAGTGGAGAAAGAAAGTTCCAGAAGAGATGAATGAAAGTTTTGATGTGCTAGAAGGAGAAGTTTTAACCGAAAAGCTCGGGATAGAGACTCGGATTTATGCTTTTAGTGTTTCTTCACTGCCATCAGTGCCTGCTGAACGGTTTTCCAAACTATTCCAGGAGAAGCCAAAGTGGGAATGGAAAGAACTGCAGCCATTTGTCAGGTTGGGTTTTACATTTCATTGCCTATGATTTCAATCTTGTTTCTTTTGTTGTACTTGATGGTTGAAATATGATATGCTCCATTTTTACTTCTGTTATGAATTTATAGGGATCTGAAGGTACCAGGACTTTCTTCAGAAGGTTTACTACTCAAGTACACTAGAAGAAGTCAACCAAGTGCAGATGCTGAACCAATTTTCAGTGCAAGATAATATTTGTTCCACAGTTTGGATGGCTTTCTAGATTTGTAAAGAAGGAGATCATGTAATGTAAACTTGATTTTAGAATTTGTTAACAAGTTTACTGTCTAGTTGCTTTGCCTCTGCAATCATTTTGGGATAATTCTTGTCTCGCTTGTTTTAATGCATGTAGCAGCTCCTTGGTTTATTTACCTGTAACAACAGTAAGAATTATTAACCTCATGGGATTACAATGGGTATGTTGTTATAGTAAGAACTATACCAGGGAGAAGAAACTATTGAGCTGCGTCCTGTGTTTTGGAGCTCATTTGTTCATCAGTACTAATTTGCATGTTAAGCCAAAGTTGACATTTATATTTTTAATTGTATTTTTCTGCCTGTGATATTTGTCCAGTATCAAAAATAAATTATTTCCTCGTCTTCTCTGAACTTTAGTTTAAAGTGAAAAATGCTCTATTCAAATTTGAAAGAATTTATATTCAAGGAAAAAAGATAAAGCTTATAACAAGACAGGAATTAGTTTGGATTTTCTTTTCAAACTTTTTCTGAGAAATCAGAAAACGGAGACTTTTCTAAACTTACTACTCCTACTAGTATCTTCAAAAAAACAAAAAAATCTAAATAGAAATGGGTGTCAAAACTAAAACTAAAACTAAAAATTGTGAATTATAGCTTTTATTTTTGAAAAAAAAAATGTCTTGTATTTCACCGTAAATCCATTAAATTAAAATATTAAAAAAATAAAAAACTTCTGGTGTAAATCCAACTTTTAATCGGTACCGTTGCAATCAAATCAGACGGTCCAACTTCACTCCCTCCTAAGCTTACCCCATTTCTCTTTTGGCGGGAAAATGTCTCTTCTGAGTTGTTACACAATTTCAACTTCTTTCTTTCTCCGATTGACTTAAAGCCCTAGTTATTCTCAGGTGAATAGCAAAGCTCAGTTCGATCAAAACGTAAAATGCCTCCAAAGAAAAGAACAAATTCAGGATCGACAAAGAAATCAACCATTCAAAACCAGAACCTTCAGCAGCAATCTCAGCCGTCCAAATTTGGGATCCAGCATTTCTTTGAACGCCACACCCAAAATGCCCTTTCACAGAAATCCAAAACCCTCCTTGTTCCTCACAATTCTAATTCCAATTCCAATTCATTGCAAAACTCTAAAGAAAGTTCTAGTGTATCAGTATCCAAAACTCCTAGAAATGTTTTAGATTTAAGGTGTTTGGATTCTAATGAAACGAACTACGGTGCACAAAAAGGTCAAAATGGATTGAATTTCAATAAGTTTGACGAGTTTAATTCAGTGTCTCTAGTTAAAAGCAATGGAAATGTGGTCGAATCAGATAATGTTGATGTGTTGGAGAGAATTAAGGATAAGGAAAGTAGTTTGAGTTTGAAAAACAATGAATCGGGTAGTTCATCTCAGAGTACACCTACGGAGATTGTGGTAGCTTCAGGTTCAGGGGAGGAGAAAAATCAAGCAGAAGTAACGCCTGAGTTTTGCAAGTCGGTATCTTTGAATAAGCGGTTCAAGTTTTCTCCAGGAATGGTAATTGTCTTTATTTTCTGATATTTATTTGTTAAGTTTACTCAGAACTAACTTCTCAATGCCCGTATATGAGTGAAGGGTCTCCTTGTTTACTCAATAATTACAAGATTGCAACTTTTTAGACTCATTCTACAAGAAGTTGCGTATTGAGGGATTGGGTCAAGAGTGGGAGGAAATTAGCGAGTAAACTCTTTGATATAATATCATGAAAAAAGACGTTTAAGCAATGCAGTTATCTGTGTCAGTGAAGCTAAAGTACCCATGTTTCAACAGTATCTGCTATTTGTATAAGATTAAATTCTTGTTCTACTTTATATTTGAAGTTGGGAAGGAGAACACTCTGTCCACTTGGTTATTCTTGGAACAGGAAGCCTTGGTCAAGCCAAAGCAGTAGCAAGTCTAATTTGAATCCATTATGAGAGGAAGAAGGTCGCATGAAGAAATTTTTAGCAGATGATATACTGTCTACGTGAAATTGGGGAACTTGAAAACCAGGGAAGAGTAATAACATATCTTATAGGTGAGTAATAACTCTAACCACTAAAAATTGAAGTAGGAGAGTAATAACTCTAACCACTAAAAATGTATACCCCTGGTACATCACTATTTTGCAAACGTGACAATGTGAGTAGGAGATAAACTAAGATGTGCGGAGATAAACTAAGATGTACTCGCTGATGTGAGTAGGAGATAAACTAAGATGTACGGAGATAAACTAAGATGTACTCTCTGCTTGCTCCATGCTACAGGACTTAGCTTGTTGTAGGGCCAGTTGCTTTATAAGAGTTGTTTTGGTCGAGGTTGCTAATCTCTCGCTGCAGAACTGGGGAGTTTAGGTTTCTAACCTCAGAGATCTATCACAAACATTGTATAGACATAGCATGGATTTCCAGATTTTGGAATTTTGAAGACATGTAGATGGTCTTCTTTGCCCCCCGCAACCTCTTTTATCTTGCATGGAGGATTTTGAATCTCAGTCGTTTAATAAACTTAATGCACCTTTAGTCTATCTATTCGGATACTTAGACTATGCATCCATGGTTAAGAAAGAATAAAATCTAACTGATTCAAAAGTTTTCCAAGTTTGCTTGTCAGTTACTTATGAATTAATATATGCTGTTGTTGATAGCTGATCAAGCAAAGCCAGGATGATGGAGGTGATGAAGTAACATGGAAAATATCTCCAGTGAATGAACGACTTCATGCCATGTCCAAACAATTACCAAAGATGGTAAAGGTGTTGGCGGATTCGTCACGGTTCAACTCCTTAAATACTCAAGAATGTTCACTGAAAAAGGTACACTAATATAATGTATAGTATGCTCTGGGACATGTTTTGTTATTGATCATTGTAATACTATAACACTAATGATTACTACAGATGCCTCCTGAGACAGAAAGAAAGTTTGAGAAGTGGCTTTGTTCACCTCCACTGAAGGCACTTGATAAATCGTTAGTATGCTCAAATATGGCTAGCATGGGGAAAAAAAATACAGATCACACAATGGATTTGTGGGAAAACAATGGAAACTCTAATTGCCAGGGAAAAACTGAAGTAACCAACAGTCAGAGTCCTTTTCAGACTCCACCTTCTTTGACATACGGCAGTGATAAGGTAGTATCTGCCTCATCAAACAACTAAAATCTGTCATGTTTCTTGTAGAAGATATGTTCCTGATGATTTCTGGCAATTAATACAGCCTGCCAACATGGTCGATCCTAATGAAGCCACTGATCAGCTTGGTTCCAGGCAACACAAAAAGGTCTTTGACTGCCCTGGTATTTTCAGCTAATCAAATCATTAACATTTGTTACTCATTTCTAAACCCATGTTGTGCAGAAGGTGTAAAGTCATACTTCGACAGTCCCTGTGTTTTATAGGTCTATATATCCTGTTTCAGGCATTGATTGAGCTTTTAGACCAAGTAGAAGATGTAATTTCTGTTGAACCACAATGTGAAGAGAAAATTGCACCCCATGGTCATGATGGACCAGCTAAGCCGGATGCCGTTTTGCAGAAACTGTCAGAAAACTTTTGTTCAAGTGACCAAAGGAAAGAGTCAACTATCTATTTTCTTGTATTGGAGGTATGTCAGCTCTTATCTTATGTAAATAGATCCTTTATGTGAATTATGGATCAATTTAATTTTAGCCATATGTAACTACAGGTTTCTGAGAAGCATGGACAAGTTGAAACATCTGGGCCGCAGTGCTCCTTCAAGGTTTGTGCCAAGTGCTTTGCTAAAACTTTTCTGAGTTCTCAATAAAACAAGTGATGTGTGGACACCTGCAATGACTTTCAGGTTTTGCGCTTGCTGAATGAACAAAGTGGAGAAGAAAGGGTTTTGCAATTGTGGGATGAGTGGTAAGGAGTTGAATCTCTGTTGTTTCATCTCTCATCAAGCTGCTGAATATACATGAAACATAAATTCACAAACAAGCTATTTTATTGTCAATCTCTTTTATAATAGATAAGCGATACTCTTAAATAGTTTCCTCTCGATCTCTGTTATAGTATAACGTAGACAAGCACAAGATGGAAGATGAACTTTCCTGTTCACAATGACTTGCTACTCGAACATAAATCTATTGCTACTCTTACATGATCTTCCCAACCAACAAGTATAGTTGTGATGATTTTTAGTCTTGCAGAACAATGATCTTAATGTGCATTGTGTAGCTTATATTGTTATTTGCTTCTTTAGAACTGTCAGACCCAATGAGATCATCGTGTCAAACAGAGATTACTACTGGAAGGACTTCTAAAGACTAGTTTTTTCTCTCTGTTCTTCTGGGCCTCTGCATCATATGACTTTTGATGTTGAGGTAGCAGGTTATGTTTGTCTATTGTGCATTTGAATTACAAAGGCATCTTTATCCTAAATCCAAAGACAGAAGACAACATTTTAATCTCATCCACTTTTCTGCATTGTTTCATTTTTATGTAAATACCTTCCAGTTGTGAGAAACTATAATTCATCATCAGTACGAACCATTTGTGGAAGAGGATTGAAATCGTCTCTTCTTAAGCTTTGCAATTCTAGTTGTTGACAGACATGGTATTGATGAGAAACATAAATCTCCTTCCAGGTGCTATAGTGTTGTTGCACCAGGGGATACTATTCATGTCATTGGTGAGTTTGACAGTGAAGGAAAATGTGAAATAAACCACGGGAAGAATTTCCTCATTGTTCATCCAGATATTTTAGTTTCTGGAACCAGGGTATGTCTGAGCAATTACTTTTCATTTGTTTGTTTCAATTCCTCGACATGTTTTCACTGTTATAGCTTCTGGAAAGTTTTACTTCCATCAATTGATTCTTCTTTTTTCTCCATTGTTCTTGAACATTGAGTTTTCTGTTAGGTTGCTGGCAGCTTCAGTTGCTCAAGGCGAGCTGTGCTGGATGAGAGGTTAAAATCTGGAGAGTATTCAGCTGCAGCATTGATTGGCACATTATTACATCAGATGTTTCAGGTTTTATGAATGAAAAGTTTCCCCGTCTTTCGATGGCCATAGGCACATTGATTGGCACATTATTATATTTTCATTGCTATGCATGAACTATAAACTATGTCATATGAAAGTGACTGACTACCGTTTTCCAGGCTGGGCTGATCAGAGAGTCCCCTTCAAAAGAATTCTTGGAGGACTATGCAAGGGTAGTGCTCCAGAAGAGTCTTGAGAGCCTATATGCCTGTGGAGGTGGGGAACATAAGTTTCTACCAATTGCTCCTTTGTGAAGTCGTTATTATTTACGTTGGCCGTCTGAAAACATGCTTTCCTTGAAGGATAATTTTCACAGAACTGTCCCCAGTAAAGCACTTACATGATCCATTCCTTTCAACACTGAACTCAACCTTATGGTAATTGCAGTTGATGAAAATGATACTCACAAGACATTGATCGAGGCAATTCCAAAACTGCTGAATTGGATAAGTTCCTTCCGATATTCAGAGGTAAATGGCTCTATAATTTAATAAGCCTGGTTGTTGTTAAACACTATCTTGAGGCCATTAATGATTAAGCTGGAAAGTCAGTGTTGTGATTTTGAAACTTTAGAATGGTGTGGACTCCTTGTTAGACTAAGATTGAATCAGGTTACTTTGTTCAACAATGCATGAAACCCTGTCAAGAATATTTTTTTTCTACAGAAAGGCGACATTTTATGGATTATTTACAGATTTTGTACTAATCACTTGTAAAATGTGTAATACATGGATACAAGTGCGGGTATCTAGTATGGGCGTGGATCTAGAAGTATGATTTGTCATCACCTAAATCTAAACTAAATGTAGGGCAAGGCCTGTATTCTCTATTCTGTTGATGCGCTATCCCTTTTTCTCTATGCTCCATTATTTTCTGCTTCGTTGGTGGCTTGATCTTTTCTGTTGATCTTGATTATAGTTTGTGCGTAATCTTACATCTGTTCCTACATTGATATTTTTTCTCTCCATTTTTACCTAATATATTTATGAGCTTAACTTATTGTAACATTTAGGTTTCAGAAAGCCCAAGCATTGATTTTGGAAGTGAAGATGGAGTTAAGAAGATTAAAGTATCTGAAGTAAGAAACCTCCCTTTTCCTTTCTTGGTAATGCAGGCTTGAGTTACTTCCAATCTATACCTTTTAAGGCTATCCATTGAATAATTAATAATCTTGAGGTATGAGCTGTTAATTCTCAGAAACATAATTTGCAAACAATTCTGTGATATAAAGTATTAACCACATCAGGATGATCATTAGAAACAGTTCCATTTTAACACATTTGTATCTAACATTAGTGTCTTTTCATATTTGTGAAGAACAAAATAAAAAAATCAACAAGCTTCCTATTTAAAAAAACTAAAAAAATCAACAAGCTTCACACAGCAACCTCAAATTGAAAATTAATTCACTCACTTTATCTATTAGACAATAGTGTGGCAACTGGAATTAGTAAATACGTGTAAATTGTTCTCCTACTTTATAATGTTAAGATGTTTTTAAAAGAAAAGGTTCATTATTAGTAGATGAGTTAGGGGACATTAGATATAAGTTGTGTTTGTAAAATTTATGGGGTAAGGAGAAAATTAAAGGATGTTTAGTATTGAGAAACCAATGGCACTTGATGATCTAACATTTTTTCTCATAACCTAGACAAAAATTACTACTTACATTCCCCAAGCATTTACAGGATTCATCCTTCAATTAAGTTAGGCTACACGCACTTGGGACTGCTTTATTTATCCAAGATTATACCTGATTTATTAGGTTTGATTGGGTATTGAGCAGTTTTTCTGAATGACATAATTTGTGTTAAAGGACAATAAACTGCATTATGATCCAACTAATGGTGCTTTTTCGCATTACGTACATGACAGACCCTTTTTTTCTCGAAAAAAGAATAGCATAACGTTTCCTACATGAAAGAACTTATGCTTGCCTTTAATTGTTTTCTTTGAGATATATATAACATGGGTCACCATCCAGTCTGTCTATCCTCCCTGAATTTATATTCTTTTCTTTGTGGATGACCTTTAATATAGGTACTTGACATTGAAGAAATGGCATGGGCTCCAAAATATGGGATGAAAGGCATGATCGATGCATCCTTGCAAGTAAATGTAAAATCCAACGCCAATGTACCTAATGAGATGATTATGCCTCTCGAATTTAAAACTGGGAAGGCAACAAATGGGCAGGCAAGTTTTTTTGAGCATTTGCGAAAATAGTACCACTTAGTTGTGAAGTGACGATAATTTTCCACTTTACATGTTCTTGCTAGGCACCTAACCTCTACGCTGTTGTTGACATTACATTCTGCAGGCAGCTATGGAACATAGTGCTCAAGTCATGCTGTATACCCTTTTAATGTCGGAAAGGTTCACAGAACCCTGCCTACTTGCATAATTATTCACCTGCTGTTGACATATTTTGTTACTTCCTTGTATATTTTCCTTTAATTCTTGTTTATAGATTCATCTCATTGTTATCTATTTTTTTTGCTTACTAGATACTCGCAGCATATTGGCCATGGTCTCCTGTATTATCTGCACACAGATCAAACACAGGTAAAATCTAGCATCTTTTCTTTTCGATAAGTAGTTAAAAACAAGCATCTGTAAGAATTATATAGATTGCTTTTCTTTTCCTTTGCAACCTTCTAACACTACAGTTCATTTTTTCAAGGGAATTACGGTTTGCAGATCTGACTTGGTTGGCCTAATAATGCGTCGTAATGAACTTGCAAATGATCTTCTTAAAGCCTCTATAACTCAACAATTGCCACCAATGTTACAGGTAAGGTATCTACATCTCATCCTGTTACAGAAGCGTTTGCTAGTGCTGATATTTTGCATCAGTACTTACTAGTCATTGAATATATTGCTGATTGGGTTTCACATAACAGTGTGTCATCCATTTAATATTCAGGGTTATCCCACATTCTTTTGTGTCCTTTAGTAATTCCTGGTAACATATAAAATTTTTACTGAAATATATCCCCCCCCCCCCAATCCCCCTTCTTGGTTCTGTTGTTTTCAAGCAGGTCAGCCTTTTTCGCCCCTAAAAGTGTAATTCATTTTGACTACACCTTCATAATTTGTATTCGGTACTACTTATTTCTATAGAGACCTAAGCATGGCTGTCATCTTCCACCGCTATCCAGGCCATGATCATTTAGCGCATTGAATTATAAGTAAACATCACAAATGTGATCAGAAATGAATTAGCTTATTACCTAACCAAAAAGAACTAGCCTAACAAAATCTTTTAGACATTAGTAACTAATTCTGTTGACTTTCATTCTTTTGATGCAGAGTCCAAATATGTGCAGAGGCTGTCGCCACCTCAGTGTCTGTACCATTTATCATAAGGTACTTTGAGTTCTCTTTATTGAAATGAAGGTACTTTGAGTTCTCCGGGTCTTCATTGCGACAAGTATCCTTTTTTCCCTTTTACTTATATAGACTTTCAAAATAATCGGTTAAAGGGGCCTCCATGATAACTCAGCTATCAATCCTGAAACATTATAGCATCTTTACCTCTGCTTGCCTATAAATAAAATGTTCTCCTTTCAAAATTAGTGGAGATTCTGAGAAACTCAAATGATAAACCATCTACGGAAGAAAACGGGGAGCTTAGTTGTTGAAATCAGTAACTACATCCTTTGGTTGGTGAATATTCTTGTAATAAATATGCAAACGTAATAGCTTACACACACATAGAACAATGTAGTTCTTTTCTCCGGGATTTTACCTGTTAATGTGGTTAAGGTGAAATAGATACATTCCGATAGACAAATTGGTACTTAACGATCAACAGAAAATTATCATTACACATGCCATATTTAGACTACTAGTATTAGACCTGAAATGTAATCAAGGTAATCTCACAGCTTTCTGAATATGAATCAGTTTGCCTTAGGATGAGGAGTCAGCTTCTTGCAGTGGAAAGGACTTGAGGAACATATTTGATAATTGAGTGGCAATTACTTCCTTTTTTGTTTATCCAATTGGGTAAAATAAAGGAGGAGGATAAATCAACATTTATGTTTCCTAAATGAGCCTAATCAATGTTGACATGAAAATCAGCCATTTTATCTTGATCTAAATACTTCTGCACAATTCTCATCTTAGTTATATATCTTATTATGGGGAACATCGACCTTCCAATAGTAATGGGACTTCATCAAGTTAAAACCTTATACTACTGTATCCTGAATAATTTTCATAGGCATACGGTGGCACCACAGAAGGCAGTGGCTTGGGCAGTGTGTTTGATTCACTTGTTAGCCATCTAACAAATGCACATACTAATTTTCTTCAAAAATGGGATCAGTTGATTGACTTGGAGGCCAAAGAAGTTGAGGTACAATACAAGGTCGATTGCGAATTAAGAAATCACCTCCTGACTATTGAATATCTCTTTATTTGTTAACTTTATTTTTTTCAGGCTGTTAAGAAACAAATTTGGTCTTCACAAAGTTTAAAGAGTGACCTTTATGCTCCTTGCTTATCTTCTCTTGTCCTTGATACGTCAGAAAGAACCACATCAACACACTTTTGCAAAGGAAATCAATTCATGTATCACTTTGTACATCGAGATTGGACTTCCTTGGGCACTCATCAACAGGATGGAGATGCTCTGAACAGTTCCAGTTTTCCTGTGAAAAATTTTGAATCCTCGCTTAGGAGTGGGGACTATGTGGTATTCTTCTTTCCTGTATTATTTTTGTTTTATGCCCTCACTGTACTATTTTCGGTTTTTCACAGCAGTCAGCTGAAGCAAGAATCACTGGTCCATTGGTATAACATCATCTGTTTATCTCCAATAGACCAGTGGTGAGACAGAGTTGTTATATTATGCATCTCTAGTGAATTGCATGATCCTGTCCCTACGGATTATATTAATCTGATGGCCTACTGGTTCATTTAGTTGATTTTATGAAGTTCTGAAGCTTTTCAGAATTCAATCAATCAACTGTGCCTTAATCCCAAATTAGTTGTGAGCCACAAGAATCCTCTGTATTCATTCTGCTCTATTCTAAAGCACATTCCTTGGTGGGCTCTGTGCTCATCCCACAAATTCGGTAACTTAGAGGATTTATCGTAGTCAGATTCTACTTTCACACTGACCATCAACTCATCAAAACCCTTCAGCTTTACTTGGGTTTGAGATTGGCTATGCTTCATGAAGCTCACATAGGAAAGGGAGTTATTTTCACTATTCAATGACAAAAACAGAATTTTAGTCAATTATTTTCTGAAAAGATGGAGGAATTCCTGATTTAGTTGGGGTCATGGCTTATATTTGTAAAAGTTGCCAGCAAAGAGTAATTTCTAATTTTGTTGGACCTCTTATTAGTTAAATTGTTTGTTTCATCCTCTGGTTTCTCTTTTGTACGTGATGTGATTATCTGAAATGAAGGTGTATACTTACAGGTGTTTGGTTCTATTCTTGGTCATGAGTGACCGACGGTATGACTATATATATTTTATATTATTCAGGTATTGAGCACTGAACCTGGTGGGGTACTAATAGCTACTGGAGTTGTTGTAGATATGAGTTGCTCTCGCATCTCGGTAAGTATTGTATCTTTATTTGGTATTCATTCTTTAATGTGAGGATTTGTTATTACTTTAGTGATTCTCTATTTTTATCTGAAGGGCTACAAAAAGCCTAGAATGCATGGATATACCTTGTTTTCAGATCCTTCTTTTCATTCACCTTAGGTAGAGCAATCCAAAATTTTGAAATAATCTCATTTGTTCTAGCCTAAAATAGGAAATTTAGGATCTGTTTAGCCATAAAAAATATTCACTTTTTTCCAAAAATTTTTTTCACTTTATTTGAAAATCAGTGTTTCGTCATGAAAATTCCAAATTTGAAAAACAGCTTATAACTTGTTTTCTAACTCCATCTCATAATTCCAAATAAAATGCTCTCTTCTTTCATTTGCAAAAAACATAATCAAACGCAACTCTATCTTCAACTCCAACTTCGAAAATTCCAAATTAAGTGATAAATATTTGGTTTCTATGGCCAAATGCCTGCCTATATTTCTCATCCACCAGTATCTTTGTTAATGCTTTAGCTCTCAGTTTGGTCCCTTTCAACAGCTGAAAAGCTTTTGCATTTCTTTAATATTAAGGTAGCTCCAACCTATACAAGGGATTATAAGAATGATATATTTTGATTAATTGATTAACAGAAGTAAAGCTTCACATGGATCTTCATTTTTTTCCCAGTTTAATAAGGGAAACTACTTCAGGACCTGGAAGCAATGTCCAGAATGAAAAGTTTAAAAAGTGTATACACGGAAGTTTTCTAAATCAGTGTTCTTCTTAAGAAATAATTACAACTAAAGCACACTAGTGTGCAGCTTACTTTATTTATTTAGGAGCCAAAGATTTTGCTGTTAATATATCTATCTTATCATAGTATTGTTTTCAAGTAGTAAAGGTCCATTGTCACTCATTCTGAAGTGAGCCAGATAATTCTGGTACTGATTATGATAATCCTTTGGATTTTGGGTCCAATACATGTAAAAAAAAAAACATGCACAGATTTTAGCTGTGTAATAGTTTACTTTCATTATGTAGGTATCTCTTTCCAAACGCTTAAGGCTTCCAGGAAGCAGCCGGACTTCACAGGCACAAGATCTTCATAAGCAGTTGTGGCGAATTCATAAAGATGAATTCATGGGTTCATTTGCTATTATGAGGTATTCTAATTTTTTATGCTTTATTATTCCATCTGAAGCACACCTTTGTGTCCATGTGTAACTTACTCCTGCCTTTGGTTTTGAAGATTCAACCTCATACAACTGTTTCTGCAAAATGAGCAGAGTTCTCATCTGAGGAAGATTATAGTTGATCTGGAGGTGAATGATCTACTTAATTATGAAAATTTATTTGCAGCTCCTCAGCCACAGCCTCATTAATGAATGACAAAAACGAATATTACCTATAAAATTCTGCAGGTGCCTAGGTTTGATAGTGGATGCCAATTTAGTCAAGATCCTGCCATTTCATACATTTGGTCAGAAAAAAACTTGAATGATGATCAGCGTAGAGCCATACTTAAGGTGAAGAATTATTGACACTATCTATAATTTGATTTATAGTTGCAACTGAAAATCAAAAGTATGGTGAATTATCAGAATCATACTAGGAATAAACTAGATACAAAGCTGTATTGGGTACCCACACCATATTGAGTTGTCATTACTGCAGATACTCACAGCAAAGGATTATGCGCTGATACTAGGAATGCCAGGGACAGGCAAAACATCCACTATGGTCTATGCTGTGAAGGCACTGTTGATAAGAGGTTCATCCATTTTGCTTACCTCCTATACAAACTCAGCTGTTGACAATTTGCTTCTCAAACTGAAGTCTCAGGTCATCTCTATCCTTGATGCTACTAAAGAAGCTTAATGCTTTTGATCTTTGTTTAACTACTTTTATTTACATACTATGCTGTATATCATAAATTTAGAAGATATATGCTGTAGAGCTGGTGTCAATATTGTATAAAACCTTTCTTTAAATAGGCCCTGTCTTGGAAAGGCTGAATTTACCAAAATGAAGAAATATACATTCAGTGCAAGGCATTCATATGGGTTAATTTGTAGCATTAGGATGAAACTGATGATTTAAGAAGGGCCTACTGTGGCAACTACAGTCTCTAGCTGCTTCTACTGGTATTATTGTTACATCATCATCTCCTCTTTATCCTTCAATCATTTAGAAACAGATGCCTACACATCCCATTATACTACCTCCAAACTCTTAAAATAAATTCTAGCATAAATCGCATTCCTCTCAGTTCAGTGTCAATTGAATTCACTCATTCAGTAGAACAGTAAGTGTTTTTCGGGACTTTTGTCTCATTTCTGAACCCTAATCTACAAAAGTTACCAGTGACTAGTTGCAGGATGGTATATTCCTCCCCAGCTAGCCACAAAGGAAGGTACTTTATAAATTTTGCTAATTTAAAAGCGCTGGCATAAATCCAGCCAATAACGTAATGTCTCTTTGGCCTTTTGATTTCACATGTAGTGAAAGAACACTTGATAAATGATTAACTAGAATGACTTTCATGGCTTGCAGCAGCACCTGAAGAGTGCCTATGGTCTTCCAATATCAAGTTTCTAGCTTCTAATCAGACAAGTTCGCGATCTTGTCCCTTACATGTTTGAATGCAAAGTAGGATCTTAGGCTTAACAACTTATTCACACAAAGTAACAAGAATAAAATGAGTATACCTTGAGCCATGATATTCCTAAGTAGGTCAGCTAAGGAGGATCTCCACCTGTCATTTGTGTTAAGTCTCCCATATTGGTTGTGGGATGGGCATTTAGTTTCCTTATATGGACTTGGGCAATCCTTTCCTCTTGATCTAGCTTTTGAGGTTGAGGGAGGCCCAAATGCTATATATATCATGGTATCAGAGCTAGGCCCATCCCAATTTGTTCACCACCAATATTGTTCTTGATCCATGCACCAGGCTTCCAGCCCTGGGTGTGTCAGGGGTGTTAAGTCTCCCACATGGTTGTGGGATGCGCATTTGGTCTCCTTATATGGACTTGTGTAATCCTCCCTCTTGAGCTAGCTTTTGAGGTAGAGTTACGCCCAGATGTTATATCTATCAATTTGAAGATCTGCTGGAAGTGTGTATGAATTCTCCTGAGGTAATTTGCAATTCGTTGACTTGTATTTCCACGAATTTTCGAGCTCGGAAAATCACTCTTGAACTACTTGAACAAGGAGGGCTGGGGGCTATTACGTGACTGATCGCGCTCTATTTGACATATCGTAAGAAGGGGTTGTACTTAGAATGGCCGGTGCGAGGCCTTCAGATAGTTACTGCATTGCACGAGCTTCAAAAGAAAGAGAGATCGAGTCACTAAGCAGAGAATTAGATCCGAGAGCGAAAGAGATTATGAAAGTTCTCCCACCGGGCAACCCTGAAACAAGTTCTCAAATCAATCTATTCGAGCACTTGAAAGCTGTATAATTTCATGTGTGAAGCATAGTGAGAGTGACACAGATCTCCTTTAAAAGACATTCAAAATATGAAAATCTAGTTATTTAATGGATAAGGTAACACAGTATAACTGTTCAGCTTAACTCAATGTAATCTTGAAGAAAGAACAGCTCGAATGTAGGCATTCAACTTTTAATATAGTTAATAATAAACTTTAAACTGTCTTGTAACTTGAAGCATTTTAAAGAAAAACTAACTAATGACTATCAAAAATTCTGAAGGAGGGATATTTTGAATCCGAATTGATGAAACACATGGCATTTACTTTGAAGTAATTGTCCTGCATATTGTAGATCATGTATAACTTTGCCTCACGGCCCTTACCATGAAAAATGTTGGATAGTGCTGTTAAGCTGTTGATGAATTCAAAAAGCTGCTAGGCTAAATGTTAGTGGGGCTTAGGCGAAGGGTCAAACAAATACAGAGTATTAGCTTCATGGTGTTAACCAAATCGTATCCTTCTAACCCGTCTTTACATAAATTAAGATAATCCAGAGCCTGCCAATATTTTAAGTAAAATGTGGATTACCTCTTCGTGTATAAATATTTCCAAGTAAAAGATATATTACTTTTGTCCATTTAGATATTAAACTACATTTGTCGCCTGTTTGCAAGTAAAATGAAGCTGATTGACTCACTCATGTAAGTGTTATTGTGGAAGATCTCTTTGCTTCTTCCACTAAAGGCATGTATTTTTGAAATGTTCTGCTAGAAACGATCTCTTTACATACTTCAACAACATATTACTGAGTATCATTTATTTTTCCTAGTGCTTTAATCTCTGGTATGCTCTGCTGATTGTCAACCACAAGACACAAGTGATGTACTGCTTATCTGCTTTTATATATACATACCAATCCTAGTACGACTTCAGGGGACTGTGGGACTAACATATATACTGTTGCAGGGTATAGATTTTATACGTATTGGAAGATACGAGGTTGTGCACGAGGAAGTTCGGGAGAATTGCATATCAAGTTGGTTTCTAGTAACATTTTCAAAGAGTTACTTCATGATTGACCCATGGAATACTAACTTACTGCTGGACTTTCTCCTACAGTGATGGACACTCATGGTCTTGAAGAGATAAAGCAAAGGCTAGAGCAAAGCAAAGTTGTTGCTGTTACATGTTTGGGGATAACTAGCCCATTGCTTTCAAACAAGAGATTTGATGTGTGTATCATGGATGAAGCTGGACAAACTACGTTGCCGGTATGTTTATTGTTTAGGTTGCAGTAAAGATTTGAACATTTTGGTCAATAAGGTAGTGAATGAGGTTTACTTGTCAATGTTGTAGCCTTTATTTGTTGCAATTGTTCTATATAAGCTAAATTAACAGCTTCCTGTGCGTTTCTCTTCTATGTTTTTAGAGCTAGTTATTTTATGAACTACATTTGTCACGAGATGACAAATCTATTTTGGGAAAAGAAATGACAACATTACATTTACATTCCAGGTATCATTGGGACCACTGACATTTGCTTCAAAATTTGTTCTAGTTGGGGATCATTATCAATTACCACCACTTGTCCAGGTATTTCTTGATTTCCTTTGCATTGAGCTCCAATGCGATTATAACTTGTGACACAAAATCTGTCTGCATATTAGAGTGCAGAAGCTAGAGAATATGGAATGGCAGTAAGCCTGTTCTGCAGACTATCAGAAGCTCATCCCCAAGCAATTTGTGCTTTGCAAAGCCAGGTATTTTCAAAATTCAGTAATATGTTGTTTCCTTCCACCTCTGAAGCTCGTTTGGTTTGATATAGTTGCCACTATGGTACAACTTGCAGTACCGCATGTGTGCAGCAATAATGGAATTATCAAATGCCTTGATATATGGTAACAGATTGCGATGTGGTTCTTCTGAAGTAGAAAATGCCAAAATCAAGTACACAGGTTTGCCATCTGGGCCTACGTGGATAAAGGAGGTACTAGTCACTGATTTCATTGCTTCCAAGTATGATGCTGCTTTATTTTTGTACTGATCCAAACATAAGAGGCCTGCCTCATATGGAAAGAATGACACTAGGATGGAAAATAGAGGTTGTTTCCAAGAATGATGCTACTTTATTCAATACATGTTCCAAAGAGGCCTGCACCTTCTAAAAAAGATTGATGTTTGGATGGGAAATATACACCTGGTGAAACTTGTCATTGTTTGAGCACTCATAAGTTCTTTCCTGCAAATAAGTCAAGAGTCTGAGCTGCTGGTTCTTCTCTGCTAAGTTAATACTAGCAAATTTACTAATCTGCACTTTCTGATTGCTTCTCAAGGAGCAAGTCTGGTCATATTCTCATGTATCATGTCATAACCACATTGCAGCTGTCATCTTAGAGTATTACTCTTCCATTTATATGTACTTCAATGTGCTCATTTTGGTGTTGCTGATTAACGTTGATCTAGATGAGTGACACACTAAAAATTCCTCTTTTTATTATATGCACTCCAATGAAAGAGGGGTCAAGTAAAAACCTCGTGCATCTCTTGTTTTAGCATTTCCGTCTGGTAAATAGACACATTGTGACACATCTTTTGCTTGTCCATTCTTTTCTGTCCTAACATGAAAACATAAAAGGATTCAGTTTCTAACTGAAGCTGTACTACTTGTGAATCGTGAGGCTTTTGGATAATTAATTGGTTGATCTAATATGTTTAGACTAAGGGAAAAACAGAAAAGCCATAACACATGTTCTTCGCTAACCTTGTATTATGAGACAGAATTGTTGGTTAATTTCCTTGTGTGTTAAAGAGTAAATTGTTGCTGTCAACAGTTTCTCAATTTTGTACAAAGTGGTAGGGCACTGACAAAGAGTTCAATTTGTGTACAAAGGTCATGATGGGAATGTAGGTAAAGGATAGATTTGGTGCAGTGATTTGGTGTGAGCATTATTTGACAAGGATGACCTTATCTTAAGAAATTATATTTCTTTCAGAAAATAAGTTGTGTGAATTGTGAGGGTTAATACCCCAATAGCTTCTTTTTAATTTCTGTGAAATAATCTGGTATGATTGGTCTTGACAGGCTATGAATCCAAACAGACCCGTCGTCTTTATAAACACAGGTTAGGCAAATTTCTATCTCAAGACAAATTCTGCAGGCTTGTCAAATGCAGTTTAAATGTCCTTGTCCTAAACTGTCGCCTTATCCTTGATTCCAAACTAGATTTGTTGCTTGCATTTGAAACAAATGACCGGAAAGCTGTAAATAATCCAATGGAAGCAAATATCATTGCCGAGGTATGAATGCCTCTTGCTTCTTCCATGAACATCTTAATGACCATTAGCATCGGATCACAAGAAAAATATTAAGCTCCAATTTCTGTATAATTATTTTGGCCTACAGATTGTGTGTAGATTGTTGAGCAGAGGTATATTGGAGGAAGAGATAGGCATCATTACACCCTACAATTCTCAGGCAGATCTTATCCGGCAAGCTGTTTCCACATCAGTGGAGATACATACAATTGATAAATACCAGGTTAAACCTATGCTGATGTGATTACATTCTCGAAAAACATCTTCAGTTTGCAACTTTTCTTATTCATAAGAAGCTGCTTTACCGCAGGGGATAATAGAAGGGAAAGAAAATCAGTAGACTAGCCTAAATAGAAGCATAGCTGTCTAAGGTTATCCTTTGACATGTTGTGTAATTGTCAATTATATACCTAGGATACTCTAGTTTATGGCTATAGGAGCCTGAATGCCAGTTGAAGAAGGCAGAAATTGGCTGGTTTTCCATTTATGAAACAGAAATTTGGAAGCCTAAAACTTCACAATACCCGCCCAGAACAAGAAGTCTAATCTCACAATGCTACTTCAGAGACACTAGCTTTGTTCAATGGGGACTTCGGCCTAGAAAAAGCTACCTAAGTCCTCGTACAATTGGTTCCCCATCTCTCCTCAACCGTTTAAGATTATCTTGTGCCAGTTATTAGCCTCCCAAAAGCTGGTTTTGCAAATCATGAATAATCCCATCTACTCGGCTTGCTTTTAGAATCATTTTTGTGTGGCTCGAGGATGTCTTGCAGTTACATCAAGTAGTGTGATTTCTTAGGTCTTGGGTAGAAACTGGTACATTCTGTCCTAATTGTCCTAGTCTTAATCTATGTTTGCAGGGAAGAGATAAAGATTGCATTCTGCTGTCCTTTGTAAGGTCAACTGAAAATCCAAGGAACTACATTTCTTCATTGCTTGGAGACTGGCACAGGATTAACGTGGCTCTTACTCGTGCTAAGGTTTAGATACGGTTCCTCTGAATGGAATTTTTCTTCTTTTTGAAACTTTTTGCATAAGTTCATCAGACTCCAAGTAATAATGTACTTCTCTTTTGTTGATTGAACAGAAGAAGTTGATAATGGTAGGTTCATGCATTACGCTATCGAACGTGCCTCTGCTAAAGATTCTTATTGAAAAAGTGGAAGAGCAAGGTGGCATTTTGAGCGTCTCTAAGAAGGATATTGCTCATAAACCAGAATTGAGAAGATGCTCCAACCTGAGATGATGTTAAAGATATTGCACCCAATTTTGCCATCTGCGGTCGTGTAAATTATTGCCAAATTTACTTCTCTAATGTAAATGTAAATATTGAGACCACATTCAGCCAGCCACTCATTCTTCTGTAAATAACAGAACATTCTATAAGTTCAAGGGCAAACTTATCAAAGAATGTCTGATGATTTATTGGGTTAATGGCTAGTATATTTTACACTTTCCATCAATAACCGAAATGACAGGCATTGGTCATAAAGTTTAAATTCGCATCTTCAGTTTAGAGGCATTATGTTGCCATAGACCAATAAGTTTCTTCCTTTCATAAATATGGGTAAAACAAACAACAGGTAAAGCACGGAGCCAGTGTCTATATTGCATTTAGCCAATTAAGTAAAAACTGTAATTATTAGATATGTTGAGAATTCTCGAATTTGATTCTAAAGGGTTCTGTCCAACGTGGATAGGTAAGAAAGGAAACCACACATTTTACTCTTACAGGCAGAAAAATGAACACAAATAGATGTCACGCCAACAACCCTACATTCAAACGAGAATTCGTTTATTCGTTTCTGAAGTAACATACTGGGAGAAGCACTGGTATAGATTCATCACAGCCTCCCTCAACAGAGAATAGGTCTGTCCCTTGAAGTTATCCTGAAAAGTTATTTACACACTTAAACTATGAGAGCAACCGCTTACCCCTATTCTTGTTTGATTTGGTATTGATATCTCCCTGACACATACGAAATCAGGTGAAATAACTTGTATAAATACGCCTCACATATAATGATGCTGTGTTTTCTTAGCTATGATATTAAAGTAATTGGGTAAAGTTTGATGAAATTTTCAGACACGCTTAAAATGTATGTTTATGTAGTGAAAAAGACTAAAGATGTAATAAACTTATGACACTGAAGATAGTGACAGAGAAGAACGTAGTTGACATATATGGGAAGAAGAAAAGGAAAACGAAATATAATTATATCACTTAATAATAATCAGCGGTCATTATGAGGATGAAACCCATAGGTATTGTAGTATTGTGTGATGCTTGAATATATGTTACTTTTATCAAAGCGCAACTTACAAGCATTTGCACATAAACCACAAACTGAGGAAAAATCCTTGCAGATAGACAGATACCAACAAAAATAATGAAAAAGTTTCTGTAATCAAATTCATTGCACATTGCAACAGGAATTTCGGACTAGTTAACAGACAAAACTCCGAATAGTATAATCAAAAAACAATGAAGTGAAAGAAAATAAGTTGGAAAAAAAAAGAAGGAAAGTTTTTAACCAAATATCCTTCCTTCCTACCTAAAGCTCAGTTTGCTTCTCCTTGGTAGCTGGCGAAGAAAATGTTGGACTGGGGATTCTCAAACCTCTTGAATTCACTGTTGGCTCTCTTCAAAAGGAATAACCTCCTCAATAACATTTAGTATTTCCTCTACTTCAACTTCCTTTGCCTCGTATTCCTCCTCTTCATCACTGGCTTCCCCATCACGCAACTTTTCCCTCTCCATTTTCTCCTTCTCATGCAACTGTTTCCATTCGTTAATCCATGTTTCCCATTCTTCTTTCAGCTTCTTTCGCTTCTCACGATCTTGCTCACTCAACTGCAATGAAACATCCTGATCCTCTGCTTCATACTTCTTGCTGTATTTTTTCAAGTTCTTAGCTATCTCTTCCTCTTTCTCCTTACTCAAGAAGGATGGTGGTCTAGGGCGCCACAAAAACTGTGTAAACAAGAAGCATTGCAATATATGAGTATAGAATATGTCATGTAATGGATATAAGCATATTCCTTCAGAAAAAGAAAAAAAGGCATAGCCAAGCAGTGCTCAGTCACACAGCAAATACAAGAATACATAGTAAAGATGATAGGTCCAATCACATTTAACATAGTAAAAACTGCGGAAACCTACCTTAGCGTTCTCATATTGCAAACTGCAGGAAACCTACCTAAAGTGCTAAGAAGACATAAGTCCTAGCACATTACTAACACAAACCCAGCCCTATAGCAGTCACCTATAAATAAGAACAAGGAGTACAACAAACAACAGAGAAAATGTCCAAAATAGTTCCCTTATCTTTGGGCATTTCAAAGTCATCCTAATTCTTTAACATGGAGCGCTAATAGTCTTATTGTTCTCTAATTTAGTGCACTTTTTTTAATCTCACTCCAAAAGACTGTTATTGTTTTAACAGAGAGCAGCTCATGTGCTGTTCAGATGAGATACTTTACCCCCACAAAAATCAAACCTCTCCTGGTGTTTCTTCTATTTCATTCGAGAGACCAAAGGAATCTTTGTATGTGATTTTCTATTCTTGCCGAAGAAATATTGAAAGTTGTTTTATTTGAATGTCTGCTGCAAAAAAATCGAGCAAATGAAAAACCAAAGTCCAACAACTAGAGGCTGAAATCATGCTTTAGCAAGGAACGTCTGTGCCTTGATTGTGAAACATCAACTATAATATAATAAAAGATAAAAAGATGTTTCAAACTGCATAAAATGATTCAATCACAAAGTTATCTGTATGAAGTATTATAGTTATCATGTAACTGCTACTGAGAAGTATGATGCTTCGTTGAGACCAATAAACAATTCTTGAAGCGATGTTAAATTATAGTTTATACCATATGAAAATGTAAAACTTTAAGGTAAACTTGAAAAAGGGATATATCATGTTAAGAGAAGCCAGTTTTACTAGCGCAACAAAATTCAAAAGAATGACAGATAGCTTTGAGTTAATAAGGCATTTAATAACCATTAATCAACTTTGATACTTGTTGCCCCGTAAATTCTCATTTAATTAATTACTTGTTCAATTGTCGTACAACTCGCATTTTTTGAAGGAAACAGGTACTAGAGACGGTCCTTTTCATGCGACCGCAAGCATATGCCACGCAATCACAACCTTTCATCATAACTACCTGCTGAATAATATATCTCACAAAATTGGCTATTACCCTCTTATCATCTCACAGTTCTTGTCTTATTTCACTTAAAGCAACTCTTGATGAAAATCTTATGACATCTATTAAAATGAAAAGATTAAATACACTGTAATAAAACATGAAAAGAAATGTGCAGCAAGCAACACGCTGATGGAAGAGCAGATCAAATAAATGCCAGCTGGAAGTATGTTCCCGCATTAGCATCAAATTCTAATGTATAACACTTCAAAAGAAATTATACAGATCTACTTGTAAGAGAAGATCTGCGCATAGCAAGAGATTTAGTGCACCGGATTGACTTTTTTTTTTTACTTGTAAGAGAAGAAACAACGAAGTCTAAATGTCTGGATTAAAAAGAAGGGGGGGGGGGGGGGGCACATCTCACAGGACAAGTAGCTAGCTCTTTCCCGTTAAAAGATAACAGCAGTTTGAGAAGATACTGAAAATGCACCAAGTTTACAAATAATAAGGATTATTAGTGCTCTATATAAAAGAACAAGGATGATTTTGAGTCATAAGCCCAACAATAAGGGACTACTTGGGCTTTTTCTTGCAAACAACGCATGGTAAGATTGTTACCTGGAAGAAATGATCCTTGAGTATCCTATACAGCAGCTTTCCGTTGAAAGACCAAATGTTGAATCCATTTTCCATCTCATGAACTGATGTAACAGCTGTCGCTACATACCTTGAATTGCAAAATAAAAAAGCATAAGGACCAAATAGGAAGGTCTTATAGGGGAAAACTGATGAGAGTTAAATGCAATTACCTTCCAGTCGGATCCCATTCGACATCTGTTGCCATAAAATGCTCAGCAGATGCCATGGTATCAAGCTCATCAACGTCAAAGAATTCCAACTGTCCATTGAAGCCTTTCATTCCTGCCAAAACAATGAAGCGGCCTCCAGGTGACCAGTAGAGAGCATTAGCCTGCTTTCCCTTGAGAGTTGTCAGCTTTGAAACACGGCCTGTGTTAGTGCCAGACCGCATAGAGTAGAAACTGACATCTGGCCTGGGGTTGTCACCATGGATGACAGCGAATCTGTGACCCTTAGGCTCCCAAGCAAATGCAATAATTTTATCATTCTTGTTGTCAAGCTCCAAAACCTCGATTGGAATATCCCGTTCTTTGATTCTGAACAGCTCAAAACCAGTGTATGTGCTTTTCTTAGTCTTCGTGTACCGGTCAACTTTGACAGCAAGGTAGTCTCCATTGCTTTGCCAATACATTTTGCAATCACTTACACTGAAGAGATTCTTTTGCCTCAACTCCTCTTTGCTTGGGATTTGCACAAGACTGACCTGTCAATTTAACACAGGTTTAGTTCAAATGCAACTATGAGTAGTTCCTCCAAATTACTGGAGGCTTGCATAGAAGTTTTAGAACAAACCCTGGCAGGTTGATTTCCGCATTCAGGAACAAAAAGTGAAAGAATTGGATCTGTTGGTGACCAGCTAAAATCCATAACATTTTCAACCTTGATAGATTTCTTGTCAATAAGTGAGAAAGTTTCTGTTTCATAAACAGAGATGACATTCTTTCCTATTCTTGCAAAGTACTTATCCTCTTTACCACCACTCCACCTGAAATCATCTCAAAAACAAAGTTAAAGAGTATCCCACAATCCATTTTTCATTATATTTCCGAGACGTCCCATATTTAAGTATACAATTAAGTATGCAAGAGTTTGCAAATGTTAGGAATGACTGAAAAGAAGTGGTAGAGAAGGATAGAAAATGCCTCTAACAATAGGATCAAAGCTCACCTAAAGACTGGCCAGGACACACCAGTAACACCTCCAGTTCCTCCAACTGCAAATTCATCAGCACTTCCCTTAAAATCTCTCATCACTTTTCCAGTTCTCACGTCAAATATATTTAACACAACCCTCTGAAAGAAATCTGTATTAGAGATAATCTAGTATGGCCACAATTGGGTATACAAACAGCATAAAGCTGAGACTTACGTGAGTGTCACGAGGGTTACTTGGTTCATGGCTGCTGTATGTCACCAGATATCTCTCACCAGGGGAGAAATCAATCAGTTTTACCTGCATTTAAATCCTGTAGAGCTAAGTCACAGAAACCTGTAAAAGTTTATCTTAGAGAAATAAGCACAAAACTAACCTGAGGATGTGCATAGCGCATGAGGCGGTTGAAAGTGGTGGCACCACCCCATATTGCAGCACCTTGTCTGTGAACTGTTGCCAAGTAAGTTCCCATAGGGGACCATTGAACAAAACTCTCAGTCCAGTACTGCACTCAAAAAGACATCATTAGCAAAGTTTAGTAATGACCCATCTGCATGAAAGAAAGAAATATCCTTTGTAGGATGCAGTTTCTGTACAGAAGCATTTTATTTTTTGAAAATATGAGATGCTAGACAGTACAAATAAGAACAACCATGAGTGGACAGCTAAATGAGCAAAACGAGAATATAAGTCCACTTACAGAACGTTTATAAACAAGCTCAGGCTTCAATTGTCTTGCATCATTCCAGAGGACCTCTGTTTCATTGAGAGCCCGAACCACGTACTGATCTCTAGCTTTCTCATCAGTAAGCCACTTTAGCAGCATTTCCTGCCAGCGACACAAACATCTCAGTAATAGTAGATGAATGGAAAACTGGCCAAATATTTAAGACTCAATGCTCGCTGAGGAAAAACACAGAGTTGGTGAAGAGCCTAACCCCTGGAACATAAGGCTTGATCTCTGGTGGAGCCCACTCATCTGGAACTTTCAGGAACTTCTCAATGTCTTCAAACATGTTGACAGCAAATATATGTGACCTATCTAATTTGTATCCATGAGTCTTCTCCTTACTCAGCTCAGCTTCCTAAAGCAAGAAAAAATAGCGACATGATGCTCATTAGCCAAATGAAATTAGATATGTCATCTTCAATCACATCAAATGGACTACATAAACAGGCATGGAGAATTGTGATAAGCAAACAATAATACATGAACATTCAGACGATTTGAAATATTACTCATGCATCACCAAAATGGAGCTCCTAGGTTGTCTAAACACTCCAACAATAACACAGGCAGATCCATTTCTACCATTTAGTTCATAGTTGGATATAACCATCAAAAAAAGTAGATAAACAAGTGAACATTGAACAACTTCCTGCACTTAGTAAGCCATGGATCACAAAATTTGAACCATATAAGTTCCTCATATCCACATCACACAAGCACGACTTAGAGTATAATAAATCTAGGATGCAGCCAAAACGTGTTTATAATCAGCATCTAACTAAAGAACAGATTATGACACTTAATAATTCCTCAGTGTAGATGACATGGTGCTAGCCTGTGAGCATTTTACTTCTTTTGCTGAAATTTCCATTTTTACATATCTTTTATTCATTCACAATCACGTACTCCCTCATCCCAATTTATATGATGGCGTTTATCTAGGTGTGGTATCTTAGAAAGAAAGGAAGACTTCTAAAACTTGTGGTCCAAAATAAGGGACATATATTTGTGTGGCAAGAAATCATCTAACTAGGGATAATGATGGGCATTATGAAATTAAATTGTTACTAAATATAGAAAGATGTCATTCTTTTTTGGATTGAAAAGAAAAGAGTGTCACCTAATTTGGGATAGAGGGAGTAATATTCTTCTTAGGCTAAGTAAGAGATCTGCACATAGAAAGTACTAATCAAAAGTAGAGACAGAAACAATATATTCACCTGCCACAAACATAAAGATGGTAGAAGAATTAATAAATCACATATCTCAACAGTTCTGCTACAATTCTCAAGCATTTTGTCTAGAAAAATGAGATACTCTTATGGCTGCTAAAAGAGACAAATTGGAGTACCTGAGGAGTATTGTACTCTATAAAGCAGTACCCAAGGGTTTTCTGAGTCTCAGGATCAACAGGCATATAGAGACCACCCTCCTTAATAACACCAAGTTGGCTGTAAATTTTCCGAACTACTCCTTCCAATTTCTCATATTTCTCTTTAGGCACAACTGGAAGATTGTCCACCACCAGTATGTTTCCAAAACCTGGATCAAACTCCAAGGGGTCCTCCTCCATCAAATCATCATCATCACTGTCCTCGTCACATCCAAAAACAGCACAAATTCAAGACCCAAGAAAAAGTTTTATAAAACACAGCATATGAACTAAAAAACAAAAAACAATTATAAGAATAATCTAAACTTAAACAAAAGAAACAAAACTAAGCAGAGCACGTAAGAATTGACATATAAATCAAGATATTGACCTGGGTATGAAAATATAAATCAAGGTATTAAAACCCACCAAGTCAAAAAGAAAGAGAACCACTAAAAATTCAAACTTTACAGCAAAGACAGTAAAAATCCATATATAAATAGAGATTGTTGACGTATATATTCAAAACTCACAATGCAAAACCGTAAGATATTCAAAATCCATATACAATTATGAATGTTCAAAAACTAGAAACACAAAACGCAAGAAAACACTAAAAATCAAATCTTCACAACATAATTTGCAAACTCAATCAAAGGTAAGAGAAACCCAGACATAGCAGTCGATATGAAAAATCAATATATTGAACTGGGTAGGAATATGTTAATAAATCCAACAAACCCAAACACCCAATAAAAACACTAAAACTTTCCAATATTCAGTGCCTATCAATCAAAGCCATAATTTCAAACTCAATAAACTTAAAAATCAATACTTTACGGCAAAGAAACATAAACAGATAAAAGCTGCATATATAAAACAAGAAAACTGCAGACTTCACATCAAAGAAGCAAAAAATCAAGATTCAGACCTGGGTATGCCTAAATTTTCACCAGGAGGAAGATGAATAGATTCAAGGTCGATTTGGGTAAGATCCACACCAAGCCTATCAGATATAGCTCTAATTTCTTCCATAGAAACCACTTCCGACATGATTGAACTCTAACTTTATGCTCTTTGCTTAACTTTTTTTCTATGCTCAATACGACTATGAGATGGTGCGGAGATAGCCACTTTGAATTGAAGCTGAAAAGAGAAGTTATGGGGTTAGGCCTTAGGGATAGAGAGCAATGTGCAGGCATAAGGAGGTAAGTAGGGTTTATATGTTGCTCCGGGCAAACGGGTCGATTCTGCGGACCCGGGCACAAATACTCTACCCTTTAACCTATACCCAATTACCCATATTCATAAAATCATATAATAATAATAAGAAAAAAAATATATCAAAAAAAAATGTTATAAAAATATCCTATCTTAACCTTATATAAAAGTGAATAACAATATAAATAAAATAGGTGGAATGACTTCGGAGGTTCTTATACTTGGCTTCATTTGTCACATAGACCTTTCTACTCACGTATTTGTCTTGTGAACCCTCATACCCACTGAAACTCAGCATTTTAAACACTTTGTGGTACGTGACTTACAAACGAGCACACGTAAATTTCCACGTCATTTAAAAATTCCACATAGAAAATAACGTGTTAAAACTTTATAATTTCCTCTCTTTCAAACCTTTCATTTTCCTTTCTTTCTTTTTCACTCGGACCCTCTTACTCCTTTATAGTTTTGATTTTCCATCTTGAGCACCTCTGTTTTTTCCGATTTTCAGAGCTTTTTAGTTCACATTTCACTCTGTAGTTGTAAGTTTGTCAAGTTATATTCTTTGTTTCTTGGTTTTGAAGTTGTTCTTGGTGTTTGATTTTGAATTTTGTTGTATTTTAGGGTTTAGATACTTAGCAGAGGTTATTGTGTAATTTTTTGGAGGAGTTTGCTTTGTTACATGCCTAATATCAACTTAATACCAATTTGTAGAGGTGTTATTCTTCAATGGCATTTTTTATGAATATGTTGTAATTCTAGGAATTTTTTTCGTAAATTTTGTTGGATTTTGTTCTTGTTAGTGGTCCAGTTGAATTACATTCTAGGGCTTTTTATTGCCTTCTGTAAACAATTAGTTAAATGTTAGGGCTTTAGTTTAAACTTAAAAATTAGGACTTTTTATTGTATTTCGTAAAGAATTAGTCAAAATCAATTATATGAAAGTATTCTTGTGACTTTGCAAGCATGGTAACAATATGGCTTCAACAATTGTAACTCTTCAAATGAATTATGCAGACTGTTTTTTATCAGATCCTGAACTTAGATATGCTAATGAAATTTTTTATGTTAAACAAAATAGAAATAGATATGGATGAACTTCATATCATATTTTTTCAAAAATTAGCTAGTGAATTGGAAGTTGAAAAAGTTGAAACATTTGGGTGCAAAGTTAACAAAAGAGGTGGTTATTACATGTTAAATAGTGATAAGGATGTTTTAAGATTTATTAACAACTTGAAGGGTGGGTACTTTGTTGATGTTTATGGGGTACATCAAATTAGTACCCATTTAGTTGTTGAGGATGTAAATGAGATGCAACTGGCCCAATTGTTAACTCCCCAAAAAGATCAGGTTGATGTGTCTTCCCTTCAACCACCTGTTATAAATAGTAAGGCTGATGTGTCTTTCCTTCAACCATCTGATGAAAATGATAGGGCTTATGTGTCTTCTCCTCAACCACCCGATGTAAATGATAGGGTTGATATGTCTTTCCTTCAACCATCTGATGAAAATGTTGATGGGAATATAAATGAAGAGCAACAGTCTAAGGTAGACAAA
Source organism: Solanum dulcamara (assembly GCF_947179165.1). Classification (NCBI taxonomy): domain Eukaryota; kingdom Viridiplantae; phylum Streptophyta; class Magnoliopsida; order Solanales; family Solanaceae; genus Solanum; species Solanum dulcamara. Next base: position 19,667,790 of record NC_077240.1, read on the forward strand.
GAAAAAAATAAGGAGACTACTGAGGACTTAAATGAAGGTGAAGGTGAGAGTGAAGGTAATAACTTTTCTTTCTACCATCTTCAAACTTCTGATGAATCTAATGTACATGTAGATGGTGAACAATCTAATTCTGAATCACTGTTTGATGTTGATGAGAACATAGATGATATAAGTAACTTGGATGAGAAGTTTGTTGAAGCTAGAAAGTCAAACATTCAAGAAAAACTTATTAAAAAAAGGCTTCTAGAGTAAATGTAGAAGAAATACCCTCTGGTCTTGTAGGTATAGATGCTGATTTTAAAGATATTAATAAGAATAAGAGGGGAAGATATGAAAAAAAATTGGGTGGGGATGACTTATATTTTGATAGCTCAGATCCTGATAGTGAAATTAGTGAAGATGAAATGGAGCCTGTTGAATTTGATGAGGTTGTAGATCCACAGCTAAGAATGCAAGTACCAAGGTCTATTTTGACCCAACTGTCAGAAAAAATTTATTTCAGTTGTATATGATTTTTGTCAACAATATTCAATTTAGGGAAGCACTGCAAACTTACTCTATTCAAAAGGGTGTAAACCTTAAATTGAAGCCTAATGAAAAGGAAAGAAACAGGGCAAAGTGTAAAAAAGGTTGTCCTTGGCATATTCTTGAAAATGTTGAGGGCAACACTGAAAATTTTATTGTGAAGACATATTTTCCTGTCCATAAGTGTTGCAAAATAACAAGAAACAAGCTATCAAACTCCATCCAAGAATAGGACTATATGTTAGCAAAACAAGTTGTAGAATGGCAAAAATAAAAGTTCTAAATGATCATATGGGTGATTTCAAAGAGGAATTTGATAGATTGTATGATTATGCCGAGGAGTTGAAGTCTACTAATCCTAAAACTACTGTAGCTGTTAGAACATCCAAGAATACTATTCCTGAAAAAGAGGTATTTATGAGAATTTATATTTGTCTTGGAGTACTAAAAATAGATGGAAGAAGGGGTGTACAAGGATAATTGATTTTGATGGTGCATTTCTAAAGGGTGTGTGTAAAGGTGAAATATTGTCTTGTATTTTCAAGGATGAAAATAATCAAATGTACCCTGTAGCATGGGCAGTAGTTGACAAAGAATCCAAGGATACATGATCTTGATTTATGAAATGCATCAAGTATGATCTAGAGTTGACACAAATTGGGGGTGAAGGACTCACTGTTATGTCTGATATGCAGAAGGTATGTTACACTAATTTCTGCTTCTTTTTTATTTTCTGCAGTTGCTATGTTACACTAATTTTTTAACTATTTTTTATAGGGTCTGCATATAACACTTATTGATTTATTGCTAAATGTTAAACATAGATAGTGTGCTATACATATTTGGGCCAATTGAAAAAAGAAATGGAGGTGTGAAAAAAGGAGAAAAAAAGTTTGGCAGGTTGCCAAGGCTCCATTTGAAATTCATTTACAACAAAAACTAAATGAAATGAGTCTGTTGGGAGAAGACATTGTGAAAGCTTTGTTAAAATACAACAAAAAAGCATGGTGTAGGGCATTATTCAAGGAACATAGAAAGTGTGACATAGTTGAGAATAATATGTGTGAGACATTCAATAGTTGAATCTTGACAGCTAGATTCAAATCAATCATTACTATATTAAAAGAAATTAGAGTCAAAGTCATGAAAAGAATGACTCAAATGAGAGAGTTTTTTGAAAAATGGGTAACTGATATGTCACCTATGGCTATGGAAGTTCTTAGAGAAAATGTTGAACATGCAGCCATTTATGAGGTTAAATTTATTGGAGATACTGGCTATGAGGTTCGGTATCCACCTTATAAACATGTTGGTAATCTAACAAATAAGGTGTATAGTTGTAGGTTATGGCAACTGAAGAAAATTCCTTGTGCACGTGCAATTACTACAGTGCATTACAAGAATTTGAATGTTGAGTCTTTTGCTAAGCATTGATATAAGAAGGAGACATATCTGAAAGCCTACAATAAGTTCATTCAACCTATGACAAACATGAAGATGTGGCCAAAGAGCACAAAGCCAATCATTGAGCCACCTAAAATCACTACTATGCTAGAAAGACCAAAAAGAAACAGAAAAAAAGACAAGGATGAGCTTAGTAAAAATAAGTTTGAAAAGGCTACAAGAAAGGGAAGAAAAATAAAATGTTCTTTGTGCAAGAATTTTGTACATAGCAAAAAAAGATGTCCAATTAGTGTAAGTTTTTCTTTCAATTCTTCAATATTATTAATAAAATTTATGTTGTCAATACTTCTGTATTCAACTTGAAATATTGTGTATGCAAAAAAATAGATCCAGAACTGGAACTTCAACTGCAGGAACTGTTGCTGCAACTATGAAATATCAACCACTACTGCAGCAACTCCTACAGATGTAACTGATAGTACTGAAATGCCAACCACTACTTCAGCAGCTGTTGAAACTTCAACTCTAGGTGCTGTAAATATTTTTGTAAATGTTGAAAATGTTTCTTAACCAACGAGTCAATTCAGTACTCAACAGTCAACTACTAGTGTTGGTGGCTCAAAGAGGAAGTAACACAGTTAAAAGAGATGGTGCAAATTCTGGATATATGAGGCCAAGAACATTTGATTCTAATGTGCTATTTGGAGAAAATGGTAACGTGATACAGAGGATAAGTATAATTATTTAAGGACTTTTATTTGATAATATAGAATCGCTAATCTTTAACTAATAATATTATTGTTTTTTATCAGTCTGAAACTGTTGATAGAGTGTTACATAGCCCTACATTGAAGAGTTTAGTGCCTAACAATATTGATCTTGGATACAAACCTAATGGACTAAAGTGGAAGGATGGAGCTGTAATTACTCAAACATAACTACAAGAAGAAAGTTAGAAAAGAGCAAACTGTTCTACAAGTACTCAGTCTAGAACAACTCATGCCACACCAGCAAATCAATCCACATCAAGCACTCAAGACATAGTTTTTCACAGTAGAGACTTATGTAAAGTCTAGCTTAATTCTCTCTAATTTTGTGGTCTAGAATACTTTTCAACTGTTAACTTATGTTTTTTGGTTTAGTTTAATTCCATCTGTTGTGTTAACTTGCTATGAAAACCAAGTTATTTTTATTTTATCAATTTGTGGGGAAAATCACAGTAGTAATTATAAGACTTAAACTGAATATTTTCATTACAATATATTTCATCATCATAGTATTGACATGAACAAATCATCACACCATCTTAAATACAATACATAAAAATCGAACGACAACAATCACAATAACACTGATATCAATACTAATGCTTGATCTCCCATGTCTTTCATGCCTTCTATATCTTCCTTGTATTCCCTACCGTCCTTGTCTTCCATGATCAGCATTTGTTGAGGGGTTATTCATGCAGTATTGTTCTTGATATGTAGGATGAACTTGGTATGTAGGGTCAACTATGTTAGCCCATCGAAAAAATCTACATCCATTATCATTTGTATATTTTTGACAGCCCCAAAATATTCTCCTAAGATTAGTTGGTGTTTTTGACATCTTAAGTTCAGCAGGAAGTCCACAATAGCAAAAAATGAATCGTCATTGTGAAGAATAATAAATTTTAACCAGTAAAAAATAAAGTAAAAAATCAACAAGGCTTGAATAACTTTGGAGAACAAGAAGAAATTTGAAGAGAAGAAATTTGGAGAGGGATAAACGAGAAAAAAATTGAAGAAATTTGATAAGAAGAAGCTCAACAATGATTTTAGATAATTTGGAGAAGAAGATGTTGTTATAGCTCCCAAAAATGATTGTTAATGACTTTTTAAAAGACCTTCACACTCCAAAAGTGAGTGTATTACACGCACTTGGACTACTTTTGCCACATAGGATGACAGGTCAAAAAAAGTGTTTAAAATATTGAATTTCAGTGGGTATGAGGGTTCACTTGGCAAATACGTGAGTAGAAGGGTCTATGTGACAAATGGAGCCAAGAATAGGGGCGTCTGAGGTCATTCCACCAATAAGATATACTTATATGAGAATATCGATTAAATCAAATATAATATGATAATATTTCATATTGAATTACTTTGCGTAAACATTTTCTTTCAATAGGCATAAAGAGTAATTTTCTTTAATAAGTATATATAATAATAACTATTTAATATTTTAATGATAAAATCCTAATCTACGTAATAAAAGTTGAGTGCATGTATGAGAAAAAAAATATCATATCAAACTTATCGAATTGATATTATACAAAAATATAGACTAGATACACCTGAATTTTAATGAAAAAATATGTAGATATGAAAATGTGAAAAATATTGAGTCAGACATATAAGACCGAATGTAACATAAAAATATGGGATAATTTCAAACATGAGCATTTGAGAAATATATATTCTTGAATTCATTTGAAAAATGAGGAAAAAAGAATATGTTAGACTTGTGGAACTGACATTTGTACAGACGTATGAAATAGATTCATACAGATAAAAAAATAGGTACAAATATGACTTGTGAAAATCAAACATATGTTGAAATTGTGTTAATTTTAAACGTGAATGCATGGGAAAAAAATTGGATTAATTTGAAAATTGAGAAAACAATATCATATTGATATGACCGAAATTTATACAAATATATAGATTAGTTTCATACAAATATTGAAGAAATGGTAAGATCGAATCTATGAGATCAAAAATATTACAAAGTATGATAAAATTTTAGATGTGCGCACCTCAAAAACATATATTTTTGAATTAATTTTAAGCATAAGTGTTAACCTAGCAAGCTACCATGGTTAAAGAGAGGTTAGAGTATTGTTACAAGCTGTTAAAAGTAGTTGGGAGGTTGTTAGTAGGTGGTTATGGGTAGTTAAAATATAGTTAAATGTCAACTTGTATGAGTGTATAAATAATGTACATATACAAGTTAGAAGTATAAGAGTATGTACTGATGAAAAGTGTAATACTGTAGTTTTGTCCTGGATAATGAATGTTGTTACACCTGGATTGTTGAGTAGTATTGTTTATGCTGGTGATGCATACAAAGTCTGGAGTGATCTAAAAGAGAGATTTGACAAAATTAATGGTGCACATGTATTTAAACTGCACAAGGAAATTCGTAGTTTCACTCAAGGAACTATGACTATTACAGAATACTACACACATCTGAGAGGGCTGTATAATGAGTTTGATTCTACATGTCATGTCCAGGGTGTTCTTGTGCTGAATCTAAAAGGTTCCAAGAACACTTTGAATACTAGAGACTGCTTGAGTTTCTTATGGGACTGAATGAGTCCTATTCAGCTGCTAGAGGTCAGATATTGATGCAGAATCCAATTCTCAACCTAAACAAAGCTTACTCTCTAATAGTAGATCATGAAAGCCAAAAAAACCTGGCAAGTTCATGTCATGAAAGTGTTACCTTTAAAATGGTTGAATGTACTGCTCTATTCAGTAAAAACAGGGGAAATGGTCCTAATCGGGATGGCAACTTTGGCCATCAACCAGAAGGTGATGGCAATCCAGGAAGAGGGCACTATGACAACCAATACAAGCCACAAAAATTCCAAAAGTCAACTCTTATATGTGAGGTCTATGGCTACAGGGAACACTCTAAGGAACAATGTTTTAAAGTGAAAGGCTATCCAGCTGGATGGAAGTCAAAGAAGAAGAGGGAATAGTTCAATTCAAATTCATATGCTAATCAAGCTAAGGTTACTCAATGTAGAGGTCCTAATTCCACAGGTGACACACCTTCACTTACAACCTTCTTCACACAGGATCAGTACCATCAGATCCTGTAGATGCTGGCTAGAGGAGGTGAAAATGGAGGAGAACACTCAGCTAAAGCAGCTACAACAGGTAGTGCTCTATCTGCTTTAGTCTCTAAATATGTAGATAAAAGTTGGATCGTTGATACTGGAGCAACAAACCATATGACTTCTAAGACTGAACTTCTAAATAACTTTCACACTGTATCACCATCTGAAAAGAGATAAGTAATGTTACCCACTGAAAATGTTGTGTCAGTCTCACATGTTGGTAGTACAAACATTCTTGGGAATCAATCCATTGGAAATATTCTATTTGTACCTGACTTCAAGTGTAATCTTTTTTATGTATCACAACTCACCAAAGAACTCAAATGTATGACAACCTTCTTCCCTGACTTCTGTATTTTCCAAGATCTCTTCAGTGGTCAGGTCAAGGGGATTGGTAAAGAGGATCAAGGGATCTACATTCTGAAGGAAGGTGCTCCAAAGGCAGAAGTCAATAGTTGTTCAACTCAGTTCCAAGGTGTAGCTCCTGCAAACTCCACAAGTAGCAGTGTCATCCCAGCTGGCAGACCTGCCATAGCTACTCTATGGCATTTAAGACTAGGCCATGTACCTGTATATATAATAAAGAAATCATCCAGTATTGAGATTCTAGACACTGAACATTCTACTTGTACAGTTTGCCCACTTGCTAAGCAAACTAAACTTCCTTTCCTTGTAAGCTCTCATGTGTCAAATGTTGTATTTGAACTTGTTCATTGTGATATTTTATGACTTTCCTTTCCTACAGGGTACCTACTCATGATGGAAAGAAATACTTTATGACTGTAATTGATTATCACTCCAGGTTTACTTGGATTTTTCTTATAGCTTTTAAGTCTGACACTATTGTGATGTTAAGAAATTTTTTCACACAGGTTCACAAATTATTCTCTACAACTGTGAAGACTCTGAGAACTGATAATGGCTGTGAGTTCCTTAGTGCTGCATTTCAGAACATGCTGTCTACACTTGGCATTTTTCATCAGACCACCTGTGTTTATATTCCTCAACAAAATGGAGTTGCTGAGAGAAAGCATAGAACTATCCTGGAGATGGCCAGGGCACTCAGGTTCCAATCCTTTGTACCCTTAAAATTCTAGGGTGAGTGTGTCACTAATGCAGTCTACCTCCTTAACAAAATCCCCTCAAAACTCCTTCAGTTCAAAACTCTATTTGAAATGCTCCATTTACATCTTCCTTCTTTAACTCACATTAAAGTCTTTGGTTGCCTTTGCTATGCCACAGTCCCACATATCCATGACAAATTCTTTCCTAGAGCCATACCAGTTGTCCTTATGAGATACTCCTCATCAAAAAAGGGGTACCTCCTATATGATCTCCACTCCAAATCCTTCTTTGTAAACAGACATGCAATGTTCAAAGAAGATATTTTCCCTTTCAAGGATGTCTAAGTCTCCTCTAATCCTCTATTTCCAGTTCTCACACTTCTAGACTCCTCTTATCCCTCCCCACAGCCACACTTAGAGTCCATCCAACCACCTTCACCTCCTGCAGCACCTCTTGAGTTCCACTCTCAGCCTCCTTCCCCTCCTTTCCCACCCAGAAAATCTTCTAGACCTATTAAGCCACCATCTTGGCTTCAAGATTTTATCACCACCTCTACAGACAACTCTTGTTCCTATCATATTGCAGCACATATATCCTATTCTCATGTCTCTCCTTCTTACAACTCTTATCTAGCTGCATATTCAGTCATCACTGAACCCATATCCTATAAAACTGCCTCTCTTGATCCTCAGTGGGTTCAAGCAATGCAGTTGGAAATTGATGCTTTGGAGGCTAATCATACCTAGTCTCTGGTTAATTTACCCCATGGAAAAAGACCTATTGGCTGTAAGTGGGTGTACAAAATCAAGTATAAATCTATAGGTGAAGTTGAGAGGCTGAAAGCAAGACTGGTGGCCAAAGGGTTCAACCAATAAGAAGGCCTAGACTATAGTGAAACCTTCAGTCCAGTTGCCAAAATGGTCACTGTCAGAGCTGTTGTGGCCCTTGCTGCATCTAGGGGGTGGTTTATTCACCAAATGGATGTCCACAATGCCTTTCTCAATAGGGACCTGCTGGAAGAGGTGTACATGACTACCCCTGATGGGTTTGCTAGACAGTGGGAGTCCAATACCAAGGTCTGCAAACTCCACAAGTCCTTGTATGGACTCAAACAAGCTCCCAGGCAGTGGGACTTGAAGCTGACTGAGGCCTTACTGAAGCTGGGATTCCATCAAAGCCACTATGACTACTCCTTGTTCACCAGGCAAGTTGATAGTGATATACTTATTGTACTAGTCTATGTGGATGACTTACTGGTTACAGGTAGTAATACTGGTCTAGTAGAGGACACAAAAAGAGGCCTACAAAAGCAATTCAAAATGAAAGACTTAGGTGAGTTGAAGTTCTTTCTAGGCATTGAATATGCTAGATCCAGTCAAGGAATTCACATGTCTCAGAGAAAATATGCACTGGAACTGATTGCTGAATGTGGGCTAGGAGGAGCTAAACCTGCAGGAACACTATTAGAACAGAATAAGAAGCTTACATCAGTGAAATATGATGAACACATTTCACATGAAGGCAGAGTTGATGATCAACAACTACAGCACCCTGAAAGGTACCAAAGACTTGTGGGGAGGCTCTTGTATCTCACTATGACTAGACCTGACATAACTTTCCCAGTCCAGGTGTTGAGCCAATATATGTACAGTCCTAAGGAGTCACATATGTAATCTGCACTAAAAGTTGTCAGATACCTCAAGAAAGCTCCAGGCCTTGAGATATTAATGTCATCTCAAAGTACAAATACTTTGACTGCCTATTGTGATTTTGACTGGGTGCTTATCTGGAAACAAGAAGATATGTTACTGGATACATAGTAAAGTTTGGTGGATCACTAATTTCCTGGAAATCAAAGAAACAAGAGACAGTATCCAGAAGCTCAGCAGAGGCTGAGTTTAGGAGTATGGCCAACTGTGCAGCTGAGGTCACCTGGCTGGTAAGTTTGTTTAAAGAGCTTGGAGTTCAGATTGAATTGCCTGTTAACATGGTCTGTGATAGCAAGACTGCTATTCAAATTGCTGCAAATCCCATCTTTCGTGAGAGAACCAAACATATTGATATAGATTGTCATTTTTTAAGGGAAAGAATCTGCCAGGAATTGCTGAAAACCAAATTCATACATACAAAAGACCAGCTAGCAGATATACTTATCAAAAGTCTAGGAAAATCTCAACATCAACAATTGCTAAACCAGCTTGGAGTTATGAACCTCTCCAAACCATGAGCTTGAGGAGGAGTGTTAACCTAGCAAGCTACCATGGTTAAAGAGAGGTTAGAGTATTGTTATAAGTTGTTAAAAGTAGTTAGGAGGTTGTTAGTAGGTGGTTATGGGTAGTTAAAATGTAGTTAAATGTCAACTTGTATGAGTGTATAAATAATGTGCATATACAAGTTAGAAGTATAAGAGTATGTACTGATGAAGTAAATGAAATAGCTTTTCATTTTTTCAAGATATTTTTCTCTCTCTATACTTTTCTGCTCTTCCTTCTCTCTGCAACTCCCTTCTCCATTCCTCTGTATATTCTTCTTCATTCTTTCTTCTTTTTCTTCCTCTGGCAACTTGCCTCCTTTCTCTTTCAGGTCTAACTCCACTGATGGAGTTATCAATAAGAAAAATTATTATGTCAACTAATGTTTGTACAAAAATACAGACCAGGTTCATGTAGATATGCCTGAAAATTAGATATTAAAATATTAAAAATATTAGATCGCACTTGTAAGTTCGAAAGTATCATAAAAGTATGGAATAATTTCAGTCATATATTCACTTAAACGTATATATATTTTTTTGAATTAGTTTTTAAAATGAGGAAAAAAGATTGTTAAGCTAGACTTGTGAAACTGACGTTTGTACAAATATATAGCATAAGTCTATACAGATATGCCCAAAAAAAGAGTAGCCATTAAAATTTCAAAAATGTAAGTCTGAACTGATGAAAACGAACAAATTTTGAAATTATGAATCAACTTCAAACATAAGCACATGAGAAAGATACTATTTTTGTTAATTTGAAAAATGTGAAAGAAATATTATGTTGAACTTATGAGACCCAAGTTTGTACAAATATATAGATATTATGTTGAACTTATGAGACCCAAGTTTGTACAAATATATAGATTAGGTTAATACAAATACACCTAATCTATATATATTATATGTTTTTAAATTTAGGTGAAAAAAATAATTAGATATTAATACGTGAAAAATGTAAGATTAGGCCTATAAAATCGAAAATATTAAAGTATGGTATAATTTCATATATGAGCACTTGAGAAATATATATTTTGGATTAATTTAAAAGATAAGAAAAAAATATTATGTCGCATCTATGAGACTGAAGTTTTTACAAATTTATAGACTAGACTCATATAAATACACATGAAAAAAATTAGGTATTACATTGTGAAAAATGCAAGTCAAACATATAAGACTGAATATATCATAAAATTGTGAGTTAATTTCATACGCGATATGGATTAACTTGTAACTTAAGAAAAAAATTGTTATATCGAACTTATGGAACATACATTTGTACGAATATAGATTAAGTCCATACATATACGCTTGGAAAAATTAGATATAAAATTCATAAATAATATTAATATACCTTGTGGATTCAAAATGAAAAGCACTTATTTTTTAATATTAAAGAGCAAAGTTATTTTAAAAGCAAATAGCCGTGCAAAATAAAATACACAACAAATACTGGCTAAATTGGGTGATCAAAATAGAGTGTCCCGTAAATTGTTTTACCAAAATTACAAGAAAAAATAATAGTATACTTTTAGATAATGGTCTTTTACACATTTTTCATCATTAAAATTATTATAATCTTTAATAACGATGTGCATTAAGAACTTAATTACATTAAATTAATTTTAAAAGCATAAAATGAAAAATGCATTCATAGTAATCCTACTATTAAATTGACAGATTACTAATTTACTTAGATTTTTTTCTTTTAAAAAAAACTTAATGAATGATTTTAGTCTCAAAGGCATAAATAGTGCATGACTAGAGCTTGTTAAACGAGTTAGGTTAAATAGGTTCAATCAAACTCGAATTTAAGGAAATTAAATTTTGATCGAGGTTCAATTAAATCAAGTCGAGTGTAGTCAAATAATGTAAAACTACAAAAAGAGTGGGACCACTTCAAGTCACTTACACTTGAAGAAAATTCTAGACAAAAAAATTATGATGGGGTTGCATCAAGGATCAGCTCTTAGCCCGTTCCTATTTGCCTTGGTGATCGATGGATTGACACGACAAATTCAAGGTGAGGTGCCATGGTGTATGCTTTTTGCGGACGATATAGTCCTCATCGATGAGACTCGTAGCGGAGTTAACGCTAAGCTGGAAGATTGGAGACGCACCTTGGAGTCTAAGGGGTTTAAGCTGAGTAGGACCAAGACAGAGTACCTAGAGTGCAAGTTCAGTGAGACACCTTAAGAGGTTGGCGCGAAAGTTAAGCTCGGGGAACAAGCCATCCAAAAGAGAAGTAGTTTTAAGTACCTTGGTTCTATCATGCAAGACAGCGGAGAGATAGACGAGGATGTCACAAACCGTATTGGGGCTGGATGGATGAAATGGAGGCTCGCCTCCGGTGTGTTATATGACAAGAAGGTGCCACCACAACTTAAGGGCAAGTTCTACAAAGTGGTCGTTAGACCAGCTATGTTATATGGGGCGGAGTGTTGGCCAGTTAAGGTCTCCCACGTGCAAAAGATGAAGGTTGTCGAGATGAGAATGTTGAGATAGATGTGTGGGCATACCAGGAGTGACAAGATTAGAAATGAGGCTATTCGAGAAAAGGTAGGAGTGGCCTCGGTGGAGGACAAGATGCGGGAAACGCGACTGAGATGGTTTGGACATGTGAAGAGGAGAGTCCCAGATGCACCAGTGCGGAGATGTGAGAGACTGGCCATGGATGGTTTCAGAAGAGGTAGGGGTAGGCCGAAGAAATATTGGGGAGGGGTGATCAGACAGGACATGACGCATTTACGACTTACCGAGGACATGACCCTAGATAGGAGGGTGTGGAGGACACAAATTAGGGTAGAAGGCTAGTACATAGTGATTTTATTCTCCCTTATTCGTAGGCGTATTAACGCACTATGATTTCTTGTACTCTGATGTATGTTATTTATGGTATTTATGTTATTATCCAATAATAATATCTACTGTTTTTTTTGCTTTGATTATACTATTGTTTGGACTATTTTCGTCATCTACTTATCTACTTATTTACTCTAATATTCCTGTCTGACCTTTTTCTATGCTTTTTTTGAGCCGAGGGTCTTTCGGAAACAGCCGTCCTACATTGGTAGGAGTCAGGTCTGCGTACACTCTACCCTTCCCAGACCCCACGATGTGGAATTTCACTGGGTTGTTGTTGTTGTTGTAATAGCAATATCATATAGTTTAAATATTAAATTAATAAAATAAAATGTAATTACATGCAATATTACAAGCGACCATGAGCGTCGATGGTGCAGTTCAATCGATTATTTTATAAAATTTACATCATATCAATCTCCAGGTTATTTTATTTTGTAGGATTAAAATTGAATTTTTAAAAACTGTCTCATCATCTCACTTTCTCTTCGATTTTATATTTTTATTAAAGACGTCAGGTAAAAGGAAAATTAAAATTTAAAAATAAAAGTGCATCCCAATTTTATATATGTATAAATTTTGTTATTATTTACTTCCATTATTAGAATCCTAACCTTACTATATTTGTAATTCCTTTTCTTTTTCCTGTTAAAGAGTATGTACCACAAAGTTTACTACTATATGTCTTTTTTCGTATATAGTCATTGTTTTGTTTTGCCTGTGTCCTTTGCAATTCCTTCGGCCACCCATGGCTACCAATATTTCTGCTAATTCTTCCACTACCAATCTACTCGACCAACGACTCTTCTGGTCGTCTCCAGTTTGTACAACAACTTCCTATAAAAATCTCCTAATTAAACCGTACCAACAACAACAATGTCTCTTGATCACCTCTTCCAATAAGAACAACCCCCGCCCCTTAGCAGTTAATTTGTCGCGTAAAGTGGATCAACAACATGATGATTATTTGGACGATGACAAGCCAAGGGAAGAGTGTGGAGTGGTTGGCATCTATGGTGACCCAGAGGCCTCACGCCTATGTTATTTGGCACTTCATGCCCTTCAACACCGTGGTCAGGAAGGCGCTGGTATGGTTACCGTTCACAATAAAGTTGTCAAATCGGTTACAGGTATTGGATTGGTCTCTGATGTGTTCAACGAGTCGAAACTTGATCAACTTCCAGGTGACATGGCTATTGGTCACGTCAGGTATTCTACTGCTGCTGGCTCTTCTTCAATGCTGAAAAACGTTCAGCCTTTCGTTGCAAGTTCTAAATTTGGATCCTTTGGTGTTGCACACAACGGTAATTTTGTGAATTACCAATTGCTTCGTGCTGAACTTGAGGGGAAGGGCTCAATTTTCAGTACCACCTCTGATACAGAGGTGGTTCTTCACCTTATAGCAAAATCAAAGGCGAGGGCTTTTGTTTTGAGGATTCTTGAGGCTTGCGAGAAGCTCCAGGGAGCTTACTCGATGGTGTTTGTGGCTGAGGATGGTAAGTTAGTTGCAGTAAGGGATCCCTTTGGGTTTAGGCCATTGGTTATGGGTAGGAGGAACAATGGCGCTATAGTTTTTGCCTCGGAGACATGTGCTTTGGACTTGGTTGAGGCTACGTACGAAAGGGAGGTCCATCCTGGTGAGATGGTGCTAGTTGATGATACTAGTAAAGAACCTCAATCAATGTATCTCCTGCGGCCTCACCCTCCTGACCCTAAATCTTGCATCTTTGAGCATATTTACTTTGCTCAGCCTAATTCAATAGTATTTGGGAAGTCGGTGTATGAGACTAGACATGCTTTCGGGGAAATTCTTGCTACAGAGTCTCCTGTGGAGGGTTGTGATGTTGTGATAGCAGTTCCAGATTCAGGTGTAGTAGCAGCACTTGGTTATGCAGCAAAAGCAGGGGTACCATATCAACAAGGTTTAATAAGGTCACATTATGTTGGCAGGACATTTATCGAGCCATCCCAGAAGATTAGGGATTTCGGGGTGAAGCTTAAGCTCTCACCGGTTAAAGCAGTATTGGAGGGAAAAAAAGTGGTAGTTGTGGATGATTCAATCGTTAGAGGGACGACTTCGTCAAAGATTGTTAGGATGTTAAAGGAGGCAGGGGCAAAAGAGGTCCATATGAGGATTGCAAGCCCTCCAATTATAGCTTCTTGTTACTATGGGATAGACACTCCTAGTACAGAGGAACTGATATCTAACAGGATGAACGTGGAGGACATTAAGAAGTTCATTGGGGCGGATTCTCTAGCCTTTCTGCCAACTGATAGCTTTCCTATGTTATTAGGCAGTGATTATACAAACTTTTGTTATGCTTGTTTTTCAGGTAAGTATCCACTCTACCCAAGCGTGGCTATGGAGGAGTCTATAGATGATACAATGAAGTTAACACTTAACTGTAGCTGCTAAATAATTTTTTAATTTTTTTTTTATAGTAGTAGTATTCTTGACTGATTATTTGCAGAAAAGTAAAATTTCCGAACGTGTGCGCATAATTTATTTCATTTATAATTTTGTCCATGCTAATATCATTTCCCCCCAATAATTTCAGCTACATTTTTTAAGTAGAGACAAATTTCTCTTACTTGAAGTATTCCAAATTGAAAGAGGAAAGAGACTCAAATATGCCATCGAATTTTAAAAAAAGATTTATTTATGACATCCATTAAAAATTTGGCTTATTTATGCCATTTCTATTTGAAAAAAAACTCATCCACGCCATTATTTATGAACTAAAAATATTTTTCGTTTTTCAAAACAATTTTGTACATGTGGTCAATTATGATTCGACCACGTCATTAACAAAATTATTAAGTTAAAATGGAAATTGTTCAAATATGCTATCGAACTTTGAGAAAAGGCTCATCTATGCTATATGTTAAAAGTTTGATTTATCTATGCCATTTCAGTTCACAAATAATGACATGGATGAGCCTTTTCTCAAACGGAAATAACATAAATGAACCTTTTCCCAATTGAAATTAATTACACCTCCATTAGAACCAGCTCGAAGCAAAAAGTAATGGTCGGACTCAGGGGCGGACCTACATACAGCCTAGGGGGTTCATCCGAACCCCCTTCGTCGAAAAATTACACCGTATTTATAGAATTAATTTGTTGGTTTGTGAGTATATATTAAATAATGAACCCCCTGAACACAAGCCAAAGATTTGGTCCAGCGGTAAAGGGGTTCACGAAATTGCAAATTCTGGAGCTAAGTCTGTGGGTTCGAGCCCGGGTAGCAACTTCTTGTTTTTCATATTTTAGTTTCAGCATATTTTAATTTTTATTCGCTTAATAAATGAAACGTCCAACCCCAATATTGTAATATTAAACTCTATTATATGTGTTTAATTATTTTACATTAATATTTTAGAGCACAAAATAAAATGAATTACACTTTACAATAAAAAAAATTCTATTTTTATAAAATTAAGTAAAAGTTATAACTTTTTTTGAGTTTTCATATTTAAAATTTTAAAAAAAATTCTCTCATACTCATTTTAAGTCAAACATTTAATTTTTATTTGATTAAGGAATAATATGATTATAAGTAAGATTAAATAAATAGGATTGGATTTTGGAAGTATTCTCTTATCCTTCTACTACAGATTAATGACCACAACTTAAGAAAAAATATGCCTTTAACGTACAAATCAAGAATTAAGAAAATCCTCATTATTAAACTTTCATTTAATTATTTCTCTTATTTTAATATATTTTTTTGGATAGTATAATCTTTTGTGTTCCTTATTTAGTTTCAAAAATTGAATAATATATTTATACAACAATGACGGCGACAGAACCCATAATTAAAATTTTAAAAATACATTTTCTCATATTGATTTTAATATTATGTCAAACGCGTACTTTCTCTATTTTATTGTTCGTGTTGAGCTAAAGTTGAATTTTATGTAGTTGCTTATATTTGATTCGACCCGTTCATATATAACCCAATCCGATCTGCTTATTTGTAGATACTATTAGCGTGTTTACTTATTTTTTTGAACCCCCTCGATGAAAATCCTGGTTCCGCCACTGGTCGGACTAATATTTAATTCTCAAGAAAGCTCAAGGTAGCAACTCACAAGTCACAACAACAAAAGCACGTCAGGAAACAAGACATATTTAGTAAATAATTGCAGTCACTATTCACAAATTCACTGAACCTGCCTGAATCTGATAAATATAGATTCTTCTTGCACAACAGATAAACCTCAAGCTTCTACAACGATGAAAAAACAGTTCTCTTTCCTGCATTTATATTATTAGAATTACAAAATCTCCTAAAGCACAGCATTATGAATACCCAGAAGCTCCTAACATACCATTAACATATAATGAATGTTCTTATCTCAATTTTATCTAATCTTGAGCATAGTCACGTCACACGCGCGACAAAGTGATTGGCAGGGTGTTTTCTTTCATTTTGATTTCCAGTAAAAGTAAAGTGATTGGCTCGGATGATTAATCAGATCTTGACCTGTCAAAGCAAAAAGCATATACATAAGAGGCTTATGATTCTACTCCATATGGGAGAAGGGCAGCAGCCACAATCCTGCCTTCTTCATTCAGAATATTATAAGTTGATGCAGCATTTCTCTGCAACACAGATGAAGTAAGGAACGTAAGCAACTTAAAATGGATGAGAGAAAGAAGAAAATCTCTGATCAAGGAATATGTGCAACAAAAAACACGATGTATGTGGTTATCTAATAAACAACAGGCTGGCAAAGAAGGCTTGTAGAGTTCAGATAGCAATTTAATTTTTCATGTGAGTAGTCTGATATCAATCTACCAAAACATGTGTCATTAGTTATGGGCTCAGAACACCTAAGCAGAATGTTTTGTGAAGAATCACATGAATAGGAAACAGTATGTTTAAACGAAATTAGAAATTTAGAAAAGAGGAAGAGAAAAGCCACTTTCAAAACATTGGCTAATATCTTGAAATATTTATGCCTACCATAATGCTCATTCGAAATTCACTAACCAATAAGAAAAACGCTAAACAGGTTAAACGTCACTGTTCTGGCTGCCTTGCTGGCTAATCTAGTTGTATTTAAACTACTTTGGTCTGAGTCCAGGAATGTCAAAAAGATCCTCCTTTTTTCATCTTCCAATAGTAGTTTTCGACAAAATGTTCCAGAGATGTTGAGTAAATGGTGGGGGTATGATGCAGTAAGCAAGAATAAATACTGCTCAGAACTCTTATGGCTAACCATCTCATCTATCAACACAATCTGATAACTATGAAATAGTGCATTAAGGATGACATATCTCCTTCCTTTGGTACATCATTTTTCATAATAAACAAAGAACCATATTCTTACAGAATCAATTGCTTCCAATTTCATTCCAGTGGAACGAATAAAGGCACGAAGCTCAGCATTTACCGGATGAATGTACTTCCCACAACCAAGAAGAAGAATCTCTGCAGTGAAGTTATATTAGAAAAAACAACAACATACCCAGTGAAGTCCCACAAGTGGGGTTTGGGGAGGGTAGAGTGTAGGCAGACCTTACCACTACCTCATTGAGATATAGAGGCTGTTTCTGAAAGACTATCTGCTCAAAAGTATCAATCCCAAAAAAAGAGAGAGCAACAGTATATATACAAATCATATCATGCAAATTCTACAAGACAAGAACAATACCAATAGCAAAATAAAGTGATAATCAAAGGGCAATAGCAACACAACTATACTGGCACGCCTAGACCTAAGACCAACCCTAAATCATCACAGGGCAAGACAACATTCTACCCTTGCTAACCTTCTACCCTAATACGAGACCTCCACTCATTTCTATCTAAGGTCATGTCCTCGGTAATATGAAGTTGCTCCATATCATGTCAAATCACCTCTCCCCAATACTTTTTCGTTCTACCCCTACTCTTCCGTATAACCCCCAAATCCAACCGCTCGCACTTCCTAACTGGAGCATCGACACACCTCCTCTGCACATGCCCAAACCATCTCAGTCTCGCTTCTCTCATCCTGTCTGCCACAGAGGCCCCTCTCACCTTCTCCCGAATAACTTCGTTCCTAATCTTATCACTCCTAGTATGTCCACACATCCATCTCAACTTCCTCATCTCCGCAATATGCATTTTTTGAACATGAGAGTTCTTGACTGACCAGCACTCCACACCATATAACGACGACAGCCTAACCACCATTCTGTAGAACTTACCTTTAAGTTTTGGTGGCACCTTTTTATCACACAGGACTCCAGAGGCAAGCCTCCACTTCATCTATGCTTCCCCAATGCGACGCGTGACATCATCGTCGATATCCTCATTACTCTGGATGACGGACCCAAGAAATCTAAAGCTCTCTCTTGGGGATAGGTTGAGTAGCAAGCCTCACTTCCATGCCTTGTTCATCCATCGCACCACTGAATTTGCACTCCATGTACTCTGTCTTGGTCCTGCTCAATTTGATCCCTTTGGACTCCAAAATTTGTCTCCAAATCTCCAACTTATCATTAACTTTGTCCCGAGTCTCATCAATCAAAACTATGTCATCCCCGAATAGCATACACCATGGAACCTCCTCCTAAATAGACTGTGTCAGCTCATCCATCGCCAGGGCAAAAAAAAAGACTCAACACAGATCTCTGATGTAGTCTCATCTCAACAGGAAAGTGCTCTGAGTCATCTCCCACTGTCCTTACTCGAGTCTTGGCTCCAGCATACATATCCTTTATCGCCCTAATATACACCATCAAAACACCTTTAGCTTCCAGACACCTCCAGAGAACATCCTTCGAAACTTTGTCATAAGCCTTTTCAAGATCAATGAACACCATATAAGATCCCTCTTTCTTTCCCTAAATTTGAAGTTATATTAGAAAGAGAAAAAAAAAAGCATGAATACTAAAGAGTAATATAAACTTAAGAATATAATCATTCCTCGACAAAATCAGGAATGGAGTCGATACTCATTAGGTTAAATGATAAATCAAAATGGAGTTGGCATTTCTGTATAATTCTGACTTAACTATATCGCTGTAGTTTTCGGGATAGCTTGCATGCCCCTTGATTATTCCACTGGATACCTACTACCTCTTACCACACAGATACCAGTTATAATTCTGCCCACCAAGAGTTACCAAGGTTTTCATCCACTTCATTAACTACAATGTTACACCCTTTGGTGAGGATTTTCTCAGCATCTTATGCCGAATTTTCCTTCTACACCAAACTCTTCAAGGCTAAGGGTGTTGTTGGACATCCATAATTCTCTTACTAATAAATGTCAAACATATACTGAATCCTATTCAAATTAAAATGGTTTTCCAATTTTGAAATGAAATTTTATTTCAAGTATTGGAGAAATTCCAAAAACCACACTAGCCTTTTTCCTCTAATAAGTTATTGGCAAAGATAAAGCAAACGGAGGGGAATATCAACACAACACATATGCAACTATTCTTTCCTTATACAAAAATTTACCATCATTTTTCAACTAATAAAGGTTTAATACATAGATTGCCCCCCGAGCTTATAGTGAAATCCATGTTACACAACTCTTTGACCACAAGGGACCATTTACACACCAAAAGTTTCAAAAAGTGTGTCTAAAAACACACTGCTTTAGTTATGTGGCACTCGTGTGTAATACACATACAAGAGGCGAGCGAATGCAAAAAATAATTATATCAGATGCTTTATATGAATGCCACATGTCTAACTTTTAATTATTATTTTTTCCTTTTTTTAATTTCACATCAAACAAAAAAGAAAAAGCCAAAATAGCCCATAACCCTTTCGCTCACGTCTTCTCCCCCACCTCCCTACCCATCTTCTTCTCCAACTCTCTCCCCCTTTTATCGTCTTCCTCACCCCTGCAATTGATCCCTTCCCTTTTGCATTTTCTAAAAATTCTTTATCGCTGTTCAAAATCAGTGAAACTTTTCCATTTTTGTCCTATTTTGGGCTCAATATGATTGAGATATGGGAAAAGTTAATGAAAAAAAAGAAGGGATTGTCGGAGATGGAATATCAGGAGAAATTTCGGCTGCTGAGTTGGTTAAGTCCCAACTCTCAAAAGCTAATAAAGTTGGTTTCGAAAAAAGATTTGGATAATTTTATTTTTTTGGGGAAGTTTGCTCTCGGTTTTACGCCATTGTTGGTGGCCGAACTGAAATCGGACGAGCGGGGTGGGAGTTCCCCTTAGTTTTTCCTTTTTTGCTTAGATGGAGATTGTTTTCAGACTAACCAATGACACGTATCACGACCTTATTGGTGTGTGACATTCACCTATTTAAATGAAGTGGTCAACCATAAAAGTGATGTGTATTAGACACACTTTTTGAAACATTGTGTAAAAGGTTCCCCGTGAGAACCCAATGGTATGGCCCAATGGTCAATAACGTGGTTGAAAACCCTAAGGTCTCAGGTTCAAAACTCAGTGGAGACAAAAAAATATTAGGTGATTTTTTTCATCAATCCTAGCCTTAGTGGACAGAATTACCTAGCAGCTGTTGCTGGTGGGAGGTGGTGGTAGGTGACAAGTATCCCGTGTAATTAGTTGAGGTGCGCAAAAGCTAGCCCGGACACTACGGTCATCAAACAAAAAACAAGGTTCTCTGTGGACAAGAGGTGTGTAACAGAGATTTCACTACAAGCTCAGGGGCAATTTATGTATTAACCCATTAATAAATAGGTTTACCCATAAAATATTTTAAGAGCAACTAAAGCATACTTTCTGTCAATTTAGTTTACCTACTTTTCTTTTTATCCATCCGAAGAATATTTAACTACCATGATTACTCATGGCTACTTCTCCAAGATCTTAAATCAATATAAAACAACAACATTTTTTTACTACTGGCTAAGTGCTTTGAAACAAACCTCCAAACATATTAAAACCTTGCATTTTCCCTTAGGGCTTTGCTATAGGGTTAGTCATCATCTTGAGTTTGAAGCCACCACAGACAACATGGTATTTAAGTGGAGAAGGGTAGAGGGCGGGTCCATAATCCACCGGCTTTTAAATTATGTGCCACTGGCCCTTGGGGTTTTCTCGGTTATCCAGATAAACATATCCAACTTTGCACCTTTAAATGATTAGTTAAGATTTAAAATCTTTAACTACCTTGAATTACAAATTTAAGCTAATTTCCTTGATTTCAAACAATACTAGTACCAATGTATAAAAAGGGTATATAACTTTAGAGAAATGATCTGTATCAATGAAGAAATATTTGCTTATGTCAGATGGCACATTGAGTTCAGCCAAGGGAACCGAACCAAGCACAGTAGCACAGTAGATAATCCTTCTCAAGCAGAAAATTGCACCAGACAGATTTACATCAATCTTACAGTGTGATGCACACATTATAACTTGACACAAACTTGCATAATGTTTCTCCTCCTTTTTTTTTGAGAAAGGTAATGCTGTAATAGTAATATTTCCCCCTTTTCTGTGGAAGACAAAATGAGATAAAGTCGTGTGCCACCGAAGCCCGAAAGATTTTCAAAACATTTCAATTGAAGTTGCTAACTAGAAAGGAAAATGGCTAAAAGTCTTTGCAGAGACATCACAAAAAAACATAAAACTTGCTTGGTCTCAATAAGAAAAGGGACAAGCAATGCTTTGAAATCATATTACTTCATCAAAATAAAAATAAAAAAGGAACAAGCAATGAGACATGCAAGGTCCACTTCTAACAATATTGTACATGAACATGAAGGCAAGTGCAGAGAAACATCAGCTGAGCATAATATTCTTCAACAATAGACCGACTGCTACTCACCTGGAACTGGTCTCACTGTCTGGAAGATAGATAAGCTGCATGCCACATACCAAAATGTCAGATGAGACTGTATAACCAAACTGAAAAAAGGAAACAATTGGGTCTTTTTAAGGGGAAGAGGCCT
The DNA here is from genome assembly GCF_947179165.1 of Solanum dulcamara. Classification (NCBI taxonomy): domain Eukaryota; kingdom Viridiplantae; phylum Streptophyta; class Magnoliopsida; order Solanales; family Solanaceae; genus Solanum; species Solanum dulcamara. The sequence continues at coordinate 19,689,685 of NC_077240.1, forward strand.
TTCATATGTAACGTCCAGGAAATATAACTAAAGAGTTGGACTTTGTGACACAGCAAAATGACCAAACCTATGTAATACCAGAGTTTTGGACAACTACTTCCTTTACCCCAAATGAAATTTCCCACTTTGACCTGGCTAAGTTATAAAATGAGAGTTTTATTCTTGTATATGGAGCAAGTGAAGATATGAGTAACTTTTTAGCTTTGCAGATCCTTATAAGGAAAAAGTTGCACAGGATAGTGCAAAAGTTAGATCCATGTAATTATTGTTCTTGTTTGACATATGTCCCTTTTTAAGCAATTGACACCTAAAGGGGAATATCACATTCTTGCACCCCGCTGTCACTTTTTGGTCATCCACTGAGCTACTGGGTATCTTCATCCTTAACTCTAATCAACCACAAGCTAAACCAGACTGAACCATTTCAATTGGCTAGTTCAATATATAAAAATCTATAAACAGTTTTCCCATATATAACCAACTTCTAGTACATTACTAGAAAGGAAGTCAACATAAATCTCTGTACAATGAGGAGAAAAAGTAAGTACCTTTCTGAAGTAACCTCCGAAAGTTTTTTGGGATGCCAAGACATTAGCAAGTTCCCAACACAAAGCAAGCTACCTTCATAATCTACCCCTTTAACTCTGAAACCGGTGTCAGTAACCCTATGAGGAGCCAACAAAGATGATTAAATAAGAATCAACTGGTTATACATTAGGTACTGAAACATATTACCATAGCTTGAAGTTGAAGGAAAAAATACCACAGCTTAATTTTTGTAAGAAACATAGATAGATATCATCCATCACACATTGTATGTTGTCCATTTTACCGAGATGGTGGAAGATTACTAGGAGGTTTTCATGGATGACTTTCCGTTTGTGGGTGACCCGTCTGAGGGATGTTTCCCCATACACCACATGTTCAACTCTTCTCCATTAATTCAGTCTGTTTACAAATTTCTATACACTTTAAGAATTATTGTCTTTCTCAGTCCAAGATTTACATCCTTTGTTCACATGCTTTCATCTTAAACTCATGCTAATCAAGCCCAAGACTTGGTTATTATCTGAATTAACCTAGGAAGCCATACCAGAGGAGCAGAATCCCCTTAATGTTAATCGCCTGCTCTACTGGGAATCACTTGTGTGAATTCTACCACCTCATCCAGCTTAGCAGACTCAATATTTACACCAACATAATAATAGATGAGCTTATGATGGAAACTCTACCAGATTACCATTCTATGTTAATTTAGAACCTGGAGCATTAATAAATTAAATTAAATTCCAAAAGAGAGGCAAGAGAAGCTTTTTACATTAAAAAAATATTTTTAGAAAAAGAAGAAGGCATCCACCCCATAGGGCTATGAGGCTATAGATCATATCTATCGAACCAGCTTGCCACAATTTAAGATGTAAAAGCACAAAAGAGTACACAAGTCTAGTAATACAAAAAGATAGCCCCCTAAATTTGTAGCTTGATTTATGTTCCTCAGAAATATCATATAACCACGCATTTTACTTAAGGGCCACATTTTGACTCACACAAAGTCATTAAGAACATTTCAAGATTAATACCTGTGAATATTCGCCATATGTATTGATAAACGGTGAGGGTGGTTTTCTACTTCTCTCATCTCTTTGTGGACCAAAAGTCCAAAAGTAATGCAATTTTTGGGTTTACACTATTATAGAGCTAAAAAAGAACTGGATAGCAACTGCAACCCATAGTTTTCTTCCTCTCCCCCCCCCCCCCCCCATGACCCTTTAAAGCTGAGATAAACATTGTGTCCTCTACTTACGGTCTTTTATGTATACATTTATAAGTCTCTTTTTTCTATCCTTCTTGCCCCTCCACAAAAAACAATAACCCATAAAAAGGGAGAGACATCAATTCTTCTGGTCAGTTCATTTTATTACAACTTAATATTGCCATACAACAGAAAAAAAGAAAGAAGAGAAGAGTAAATAGGTTGTGTGAAGATGAAAGCTAATAGGAAATAAGAAAAATATATTTGATACAAAAAAAAACATCTTTTTATCCTTTGTTAAAGCTAACTACCAAAATATAGAGCAACAATGACTTGAACCTACTCCAGAAATAAAATGTATGCTTCGTGATTGAAATTTGAACATAAATTCGGAACGGGGAAGGAAGTAAGGCACAGAGTAAAAGTAAAGTTCAGCTAGCATGTTATTAAACTGCTAATATGAGGTGAAACTAGAAGTTCTATAGCTCCCTTGAGACCATAAAACTCCGCAAGAAACACAATAATGGTCAATGCGTATGCCTAAGCTGCCTGAAGAACTCTAACCAGATTATACCATTACTTCCCTCAACGAAGAAATTGCAATGTATTAAACCATATGAATGTCAACTAACATCAAAGCGTATTCCAAATAGAAAGTTCGCTTCAATTTAATTCCTTACTTCTATTCACTGAAAACAATTGGTTGAATTAACAACTAAATACGACCTAAGACACCTAAACTGGAAAAAAAATTAAAAAAATTGCAAGTGTTCTTCAGATAAAATAGCTCAATTATACACCTAAATCTACGGGAAAACAGCATATAACGAAAAATATTGTATTGATTAAAGAATAGGAAAGTACTGTTGGAAGCGTATTTGATCTTCAGGAACGTTATTGATAAGATTGATTTGATCGTATAGCGAGAATGCTCGTCTCAGTGAAGGCAACGGTTGATTCGAAGGCATATGATTTGAGGCTCTCTTCCTCATAGCTCGCATCAACGTCGGCAGCGTCGCCATTGCTTTCTCTCTCACCGCCATTTCTCCACCTTCCCCTTCCAAGGCTGCAGAAGAATACTCAAATTGCGAGATCAACTTTGATTTTTTTGACTTTTCCCCACCTAAACTTTTGCCGTTCGTGCAATAAGACCCCTAAAGTATTCGGAACACCGTACTCACCCTTTAGATTTTTTTTTATAGGAATCTAATTAGAATTATGAAATGGCTAACGCTACTCATGTGTAGGTTTGTATATATGTTGGTGTATTGTATCAAAAAGCTATATGAAAAGTTTTGAACAATGGTAAGATGACAAGAGAATGCTTACTTCTTAATTTTGACTTTGCTGGAATTTTTGAATGAAACTAAAATTATAATAAGTTACTGCAGTTGGAGTTATTAAGCATCACATATTTAATTACCATAAAATTGTGTAGCAATAATTTAATAGGAAGCCGTATAAGAAATCCATTTCCTTTGAAATCTAATTATCATATTTAAGTTATTGTTTGTCTTTTGGTGAATAAATAATAAAAGAGAATTTTATCTTGTAGGCCAAATCGGTTTAATTTAAGTTATTGTTCAATTTGAAATGGTTTGATTATGCTCATAAGAATCGTGTTTCATGAACAATGAAGCAGAGAAGTGAAGCTTCATGTTGTTGTCAAAGAACCAGATCAGTTTGTATTCGGACAACAACAAAAAGTCCCAAAAGTGAGGTATAGAGTGTATGCAAACACAAACCTTACTCTTAACACCTCTACCTCGAGGAGGTAGTCAATAATCCATATAAACTACAATCAGATCATCAAGGAACACTTCATAGAGACGTTCTTCAATTATTAATGCCAAACATGTAAAAAGACTACCACAATCACCGGATCAAGGATAGAATATTAATCCATATACATCATCTGTAAGATACCACTTGATCTGGTAAGAAACTTGTGGACTAAACAATAAAACGAACGAAACCAATCCCTTAGACATCCCACATCCTGGGTTACTCGAACCTTTATCAAGTATAACATCCAATAAACCTATGTAAAGGGGTAGTTCTCTTCCCCTTTTTATTACAGTAGTAAGATAACAAAATTGGAGTGATTCATTAACTTAAAATGTAGCATATGAAGGAGCTGGTAAGAAAGGAAATGGAGCAACTGACGCATATGCTACAGGTGGCCGACGTTGCCCATTTCCTATGGACTGCTTTCTTTTTTCTTCTTGTGCCTCTTCTGTAGTTTCCAATGAAGGTGACATCTCGACAATCTTATCCGTGTGTTCAAGAGTAATTTGCTGCTCACTCTCAGTTACTCGATGAACTAGAAGCCCAGTCATAAATACAGGAAGATAAAGAAGACTGGCATGGAACATTCTCCTAGCATCTTTGGTTGTACCGTTCAGGTAGAATGATAGTGCTGTACCGCTGATTGCCAGAGCAAGAAGTGTCGATTCCAGGCAAAACCACCCAGATGTCAACCCCCCTGCACACAGAAGGTCGTAAGATGAGGCAGTCTACATAGAAGCTTGAAGAGCGAGGGTTAACATTAAAAAAGTGCACTCAAACTAAAAACCCAACACCAGATGTGCACGAATCTCTCCAACAAATGGAAGGCGCATTGAGCAGTTGCATGGAAAACATGAAGTTGCTATCCAAATCATTGCGATCTGGAACCAGATATTCAATATTTAATCCATAAGAATTTACAATTCAGGTTCCATGATGATGTAAACAATTTCATGATTTTTATGTACTTCACCGAAACCTTTACGCTTTTTCATTCCACGACAGCTTAAAATGTTTGACATGTCAAAAAATAACACTTTCGCCCCCCCCAAAAAAGTTATTTATGTTTTAGAAGTCCCAAGATGATGTCCATTTTCTTTGAAAAGAAATATTAATACATTATTTATCATAAGAAGTTTTACAAGACAAACCTTTGTCCCTCTTAACATATCATTATCTCTTTTTGACAAGTATTCGCAAGTCCTTTTTAACACACCATTATCATACGTGAATCTAGACCAGACTCAACTTTTGAAGAATCATTAGGAAACAAATCAAGAACCACCAGCCTTATAAATCTGACGATCTAGATCAAATGTCACTCTCATCAACCTCAAATCTCAACAGGATGCAGCAAAAAGAAGTAGAATTCAAGAATACAATCTAAGCTAGCGTTTGGCCTCAAGTCCCCAGATATCCTTGGCAAGTTATTTTTGAATGAAGTTTTGGTGAAGCTTCACCATGTGTTTGGCCACAAATTTTTCCAAGAATATTTGACTATTTCAAAAAATATTATTTTGTAACCCTAAGTTCTAAAAATTATTTAAAATACCCATAAGTTTGTGTTATCATTTTATAATGAACATGTTCCATTAAAAATTAAAAAAAAACTTATAATATAATTGATAACAATTAACAACAACAAAATAACTATATGGGCGCGAGAAATACATTAATCGAATTAAAAATAATATAGGCATTCTTTATAGATATAGTAGAACAGAATAGTCCGGTTATTTATTAGTAGATAGAGATATTATTTGATGGTATTGGTTGGCCACACTAATGGAGTAAGCTGGTAGATAAATATTAGTTGAAATTAATAAATGATTGATTTTTTTATAAAATATAAAAGTTTGGGGTAATTTTTACATTTTTAAAGCTTCCCAAGTTCTAGTTTTTTCTAGAACTTGGGATATTTGCCAAGTAATGGCAAATTATATGGCCAAACACTAGTTCCCAAGTTTTTTTCTAAGTTTTTTCCCAAACACTATGTGGGGCCAAACGGCACCTTAAATAACTTCACAAATGACACTCAATACATCTTTGCTTAAATGCTGATGGACTAATTTAAACTATTCTTGGATTAATTCTCAAATAAACATTCTTGACCACTAGTGTGCCCACAAGAATATTGACACTTGACACTGTGACAGACTGACAATATTATTTTCATTTGTCTCAAACAGTTTATTATACAAGTTCACTTGATACTCAAAATTATGACATTTGAATATCAAATTCTACTTATGTACTGCCTTGGGACCTTATTATATAGCCTTATTTGGCCATCCCCGAGCAATTGTTCATGGCCATTATGGGGAAACCCTTTACAAAGCATATACATTTTTTTTTTGATAAAGGTAATGTTGAACAAAGGAGATACATTAGTTGCATTTACATATGAAAGGTCGAAATCTGGAGATATAACACAACGTTTCCATGAACAGTTCAGAATATTGAAAGATTTTCAACATTGGACCATAGGAGATGGAATTACTTTGATGATTTGTACATGTCGTTTTATTTCACTAATTACTAAGATTTCAGATACGTAATGGTACGAAATAATTTGGACTACAAGATCAAACCAGATTATAGAGCAAGATTTTATAAGTAATACTGAAAAAATTGGAACTTTCAGTACTCATTATGTGTCCAATTTTTTTTTTTGCCGAAGTGTTGAAGAATTGACGTCCCAATTTTACTAAAAAAATGGTCGATCATACTATCAAAGTTAACTTAGGACACCAAAAGTTGGACAAAGAGAAACATACAAGTCCAATTACCTCATAAAACTTAGTAATTTGAATTGTGCCAAATAATTCTTCACACAGAGCAATGCACAAATGGGAGTATTCCTATATAGAAAAATGACTCACAATCATAGGCTAGGTAACCCAATGGTAGTAGATATAGGCAGTTTCTCAAGGCTACAGCGGCTGTCCTCTGACCAGAAGCATCAGCAAGAGAGAACATTCTGAACCTGTACAGAAAATAAGAAAAATGATAAGTCGAGGAAGAATCTTAGGACCAACTTAGAAAAAACGTAGCATTGGACATTATGAGAGAGAGATGCTGATGCTTCTTTAAGCAGCTCATGTACTTTATTGCAAGCATTATCAAGACATACTCAAGCTCCCCCACCCCACCCAACCACAATTAGCCTCCCGAAGCCCAACAATTTTGTTCACCAATCATCACGTGGTGACTAGAGCTTGAGAACCTCTTTAGAGATAGCAAATGTTTGGAAATCCTTGGCCTCTAGATGTAACTATACGGCTACATTCAATGCACAACAGCCTCGACTCTGAAGATCACTACATAATTAATACTTGTATGGCCAAAAGTTCAAAAGAGAAGGTGCATACCCTCCGTCAGCATAGTCTTTACGGCACAAGTATGCTAAGGCCATGAAATGAGGTATCTGCCAAAAGTACAGAGCAGCTGGGAGGAGCATTCCATTGAGAGACACCTGACCAGAAGCTGCAGCCCACCTTTACAAGGAGAGAGAATCTTTCAGAATGGTGCATCAGCTGCAGAACCATAACAATAACAGCAATTACAAAATACCAGAAAGCATGGCTGACCTAAAATTAAATCCAAGTATCTGCTGTAAGCTATACTCCTATAACATTTGCATAGAAACAATCACTTCGAAATGAAAACATGCAATTCAGCAGAATAAAAAATATGTCACCCTTTCTGCAACTAATAACTACTGAATTTTCCAGGCCCTGAGTCAGATTAATGATATTCCATAAAGAGGATCTCCTTCTGAAAGTGGAATTGTTATTTTACATGCAGTGTAGCTATGTACAGAAGGCAAATTAGTAATACTTTGCAAAGCAAACTCAAAGCAAGTATAGACCTCAAAGCATGCCGAAATGATTGCTATAGTAATTTTGTTGCATCATACAGCACCTGGATCTGCCTATCAATTAACATTCCCAAACCAACTATCAATTGGGAGGAACTTTTAGCAAAAATAGAACGATATACAATCACATCTCCTTTGTGCAGGTATAGAAACAGAAAAATTAGGTGGGCCCGAGATTGGTAAAGTAGAAAGCCTAAGTGTATAACAAGACAATTACCCAAGCAGGGGAGGAATAGCACCAACAACTGCGCCGACCCATGTATTAATTGGATGTATCTGCTTTAGTGGTGTGTATACAAATGCATACAACACAAGATTCGAAGCACCAAGGCCAGCTGCCAACAAATTAGCCTGTACAGACCCTTGTCATAGAAATTGCAACATCAGACCCTCAATCATTAATCCAAGCAACTGAAAGATAATTTATCAAATCGCAATACACATTGTTAGACTAGTTGCAAAGGATATCCGGCCACCTTGCTAGCCAATAAAGCAGTGCCCAGAATGCCAGCAGAAGATGCCCATGTAACTGCATGGGGCATACTGATTCGTCCTGATGGCAATGGTCTTTTCTTAGTTCTGTTCATCTTAGCATCATTTTTCACCTCAAACACCTGAGAGCAGACACTAGAATAATTAATTGCAGGGAGTTCCACTTCTTGAAAATATATGTAAAAGTACATGAAACATGAAATGTCACTGATGGATACAATTCCATCGCCATTAATTGTTTTTTGATGAAGAATCCCATAGCCATTAATTGTTTCGCAAAGAAAAACATAAAAGGTAAAGGCAAATATTTCTCTACAGCCCACCGAGGGATTCTCCCACTTTCAGTGGGAGGGGAGCTAACATGATTTTCATTTAGGTGGACATGCCGTTCTGGTAACAGGTAAAGCCCTAAGTCTGTTCCCATCCTGCCGGGCACATGTGAACCACTCTCCTTTTTATCAAACACTTTAGGTGGAAGTGTAGTTATGAGCAAGATTTCAGTATTGTACCTGATTTAACGTGCTAGCTGATGCCGCAACCATCATTGTGCCAGCACATGTGCAGCAAAGTCCCATGTAGTCAATGGCACTACCACTCCCAAGGATATATCCAGTGCCAGAGGTTGCAACTACAAGCATGCTGATAACAGTGTAATTAGAGGAAAATGAAGCAGCAAAGGAACAGAGCAGTGACATACTTATTTGCTAACATTCTGGAAATAAAAGAGTCTGAACAATCAGAATATGCAATAGATGTAAGCAGTATTCAGCAAAAGTACAAAAAACCTAGAAGCTCTTCTACTCCAAGGACTAGTACGCTAAGTTGCGCGGACTCTTCATTTTTGCAGCTGCACCCATGTCGACACGAGACGGGTGCGGGATACGTGTGGGATTGATCAACCCACATCAGATACTTTGACCAAGAGTCCATGAACAATCCACATCAGATACATCAGACGGGTAAGGGTGCGGGATACTTGTGGAATGCGGTCAACCCACATCAAATACTTTGACCAAGATACTTTTCCTCTTGGTCAATATTCGTTCCTTCATGTTTCAAGCCAAACAGAGAGATGCTAAATATTCAAGCGGTTGTGTTCCGACTTATGGTAAACAATAGCAATGATCTGTAAGGAGAGTTGATGGAAGGTCTTGAATGACTTTCCTTTTCTTTTCTAAGGGGAAGAATATCTTTATCTTTATAACTATATTTTTATAATATTGAATATTTTTAGCCGAATTCTTGCACCCGTATCCATTCTCAGATTTGTATCCCCGAATCTTAAAATTTTGATTTTGCCGAATCCGACTCTTGGATTCACATCCGTCTCAGACACCCGCACCCGAGTCCGAGCAACTTAGCTAGTAAGAGTACAAGAACATGAGCATCTTGTCTTCTTTTGCTACTTCTCAGATTGGATATAAGGCCCTATTCATTTGTACTTAACAGGGATATGAATCTAAATCATTCATAGCTCAGCCCATTGAGAGGCCATTAATTTTTATTAAGATTATGATGTTTGAATTTGAGCACACATCTGAAAAGTAAGATGATGTTTCTAGATCATCCATGAAAATGAACATAAATTTTACTCTCATAACCTTGAAGATGGACTTGCAAAAATTTCGCCAAAACTTGTAAAGTAACTCATCGATGGTATCTAACCAGATAAATGAGGAAAAAAAACTGGTACTTGTCCTTATCAAAATCAAAATATTCGAAAATATCTTCTTTGTATTGGAACTAACCCACCCCAACAAACCCACAATTTATACCAAAGCCGCCTCCTATTTTAATGGTAGGGTAGAGAATCAATCAAGATTTGTGGTGTAAGACAAAGAAAATTGTGAACCAAACAAACTAATAGGTAAAGACTTGTAAAGAATTTGAAATATTACTTGTTCAAGACAAAAAAAGATTCGGGTGTTAGGATGATATAGTTGGAGAAAAAGATGAGTCAACTTCTTTTGCAAAGAGAGAAACCCGAGCGTCCTTTTGTGAGAAAAGAAAACAAACATGGTTTTAAAGTTTGAAGGACATTAAAACTTTGTTAAAGATTGATTCAATCAGATCCATTCAACTCTATTGAGAGGTTTTAAAAGGAAAAAACAAATGCACTTAATAGATTGATAGCTGAATGATTCAAATTCAGATCCCATTAAGTGCAAGCAAATAGGGCCTAAGTGCAATTATTTTCTTTTAAAGCCTCTCAACAACAACAACAACAACATACCCAGTGGAATCCCACTAAGTGGGGTCTGGAAGGGTAGAGTGTACGCATACGTTACCATTACCTCGAGAAAGTAGAGAGACTATTTTCGAAAGATCCTCAACACAAGTGTTTTTAAAGCCTCTCAATAGGATCTAAATGAATATGGATGAATCAGATCTATAACAAAGTCTTAATACCATTTAGACTTTCTAAAAACATGTTTTTTTGGAAATAGAACTTCACCCTACATTATCCGCTTCTACAAAAAGAACTTCACACCTCTCGTTCTCTTTCAACTATCAACCAGCCAAATCTCTTCGCTAGAACTAGTGATAACAAAATATTTTACAAGTATCTACCTACTTTTAGATTCATATGCAATTGCCATCTCGGGTCAAACTAGAGAATTTTATGTCTCTATTTTTATTGAATGTAATCGAAAAGAGAAGCCTCCAGTAGTGTTGACCAACTTACCAACAGTAAGCAAATCACAGAGGACTAGAAGATTGGAGGTGGGTCAATGGTAAAATTTATAACTTGATTAAGAGAAAAGAAATAGCTCAACTTATGCATAGGTTGATGGACTCTAGGTGGAAAAAAGGAAAAGGGTTGAGGAGAGGAGCCATAAGACTAACCAAAATCTGTCAAGAAGCTGTTGAAGGTGATATTCTTGGAGTATTAGAAATACTGACAAATTCATTTGGGATATTTCCTTGGTAGAAATCCTCTCTAGTGCATAATCCTAATGTAAAATAAAATATTCATTAAAAACATAAAAATTTAATCAAATAATGATCTTATTTTGTTTCAAATAAGATTTTCTCTAATATTTTATATCTAAATCATTTAATTGCTATTTTATTTAAACTGTATAGTATTTATTACATATAAATATAGATTAATGAATTATACACACTCAGATGTTGAAACACAAAAGGTCTTTAATTATTTAGTGTTCAAATCTAGAAACAACATTTAATATTCAAATATGTATATAACCATACATCTTAACCTTAAACAAACAAGGCCTTATTATACACTTTCATCTTCTAACTTTGTCACGACCCAAAATTAGGACTGTGACCCATGCTAGGGCGTAGAACCCAAAGCAAGCCTCATCGATATCCTACAGAAAATCGGATAGAATCCCCCCTATTCAATAGTTAACCAAACAAGTCAAAATCTTCATCAACTATCATTTACTACATGAGTAATCTAAATCCATCTTCAAATACGAAAATGCAATACTGATCACAAGGTTATAATTACGAAATCCTCCTAACACTAATGAAATGACTATAGAGAGACTCTAAGAGTTCAAAGAAAGGTCCATAACAATATATAAGTTTTTTTCCACGCGAATAAGTGCGAGGCTCACCAAAAATTACGAACTTGTAAGCTCTAGTTAATGACATCCTTGCCAACATCACATGTATTCTCTGTAGAAAATAATAGCGGGGAGTGAAACGCTAGTCCATGAGTAATAATGCTTAACCACAACCGTTTTTAACGAGGGACAAGTCGGAAACATGCTAATCAGAAAATATCATGAAATAAATGTCCTTTTCTAAATAAGGGAAAAATACTAGGTAATATCTATTTAATGTATGCAAAAATCAATTTAATATTTCACTAATAAACTCAGATATCAAATCTTATATTTGGGAGGTTTCCAAGAATAAATCATGTAATCATTGTGGCTTTCTTCTTTAAAAAATAGCCAATAGCGGTGGACCCATCATAAAGGAGTCAAATATTTATATCAGTAGGTCCTTACTCGAGAGAGATCAGTAACAGTATGCTAGTTTTAACTTCTCACTAGCAAGGTTGTAACAGTAGTATGAAAATACAAGGTGCACCAGGTCTAACGAACCCGCTATTAGCTACGGGATCTATTAAGGTTTATTCCCATTTATACATTTTTCTTTATGAACAATAGGTACTTGTATGAAAGCAATTTCAAAATAGAACGGAGCATTTAAGTTCTTATCAAAGAAAAGTATAAATGGGACCTTGATGGATCCCGTAGCTAACGGTGGGTTCGTTAGACCTAGTGCACCTTGTAATTACAATTATCGATACAATCCTTGCTAGTGGGAAGGTAAAACTAGCATACTATTACTGATCTCCTTTGAATAAGGACCTACCGATATGAATATTTGATTCCTTTATGGTCCACTGTTATTGGTCATATCTTAAAGTAGAAGGCCACACTGATTACGTGATTCATTCTTAAAAATCTCACAAATATAAAATTTGATATGACATTATTCACTGAGTTTATTACTAAATAGGTCACGAAATAGACAAGATTGACTATTGTTACCGTCTAAAGGGCATTTATTTCATGATTATCATACTAGCATATTTTTGACTTGTCCCTTATTGAAACGATAGTCGTTAAGTGTTATTACTCACTAATCCACCGTCTCACTCCCCGCTAATTTTTTACTACAGAGGACGCATGTGACGTTGGTGAGGATTTCATTAACTGAAGCTTATGAGTTGAAAATTCCTGGCAAGCCCCGCACTCGTTCATGTGGGCAACAAGCTTATTTACTTGTTATGGACCTTCTTTGAACTTGTAGAGTAGCTCAAAAGTCATTACCTTTATTTGAGTCATGAGTATTTTTTTGTTATTATAGACGTGAGATCATTATTAGACCTCTTTGTGTATTTGGAGTTGAATTTTAGTATTTTACCTAACGAATAGAATGTTGATGACTATTGTGTATTGTTGGAGATATTAGTTAGCTGTGTATTGATTTCTGAGACGGAAAAATTAGATAGATTCATAAACACGGGAAACTCTGTCCGATTTTCAGTAAGTTTCTGTTAAGGCTTGCTTTGGAATTCTACCCACTTAGCACCGGTCACGGCCCTAAATTGGGTCGTGACATTATCATTGAAACATCAACTAACAACTAATAACCCAGCCACATTACAAAAGTTTTGGGTCTTGACCTTATAAAATTTTGACTATCCTGAAGCAGCCAATTACTATAGGAACTTATTTCTACATATTGTGACTCATGCTTCCTAACCACCACAACATAAAGAAATAAAGGGAAGAAAACACACCAATCGAAAAGGAAAATTAAAACAAGGGGTGCAAGCACTGAATCTAGAACTACACATGGCCTGACTCTCATAAAAATCTGAGATATGTAAGCGACTTGAAACCAAAGTTCCAGTCACAACTCTATCCAAAACTCCATTTCACTTTTTTCTAGTTCCACGATACGCAATCAAGCATTTATATAATGCCTCTAAATCTAAAGCAACTCTTCACAAAGAAGAGCATAAAGAATTCAATATTCTCCTTACAAACGTCTAATGTGTCTTAAGTATTCCCCAAATCACTATCCTTGAATGCACCTCAAACAACCCACTGAGTAACCTACTATAACACACAAGCGTAGGTGCTGAATAAAGTTGTCCGTCAAACCAGGGCACATGGGCTACACTGAGGTTGCAGTGTCATGTATGTAGGATCAATATCTCTTTATCAAGATTTTTCCTGAACTACAAATGGGAAACCATATAAATCCCTCTTCAAGATGATGTAAACTTTAGATTGTTTCAATAAACACAAACAAACAGGCCCTAACATCCCAATAACTCTATGAAGTCAAAAGATAGATAAGTTAATTTACCTATTCCAATACTAGTTTGAATAAACAGTTATATTACACAAAATAAAAGATATCTAACAATTCAATAAGGATTCATACGACAAAAATTCCTAACCTTAAGCGAGCTTTAGAAAGCTCCGAATAACACCGCCCGTAATGCTTAGCCATGTCCACAACATCCCTACCTTTCAAAACTGATGCAGCCGCAAAAGATGAAAGATTCACAGCTGAAGATCCGTTTGGAACCCACTCCGTCGACGAAAATCCAACCTTTACTGAACCGGCGGCTTCAGTAGACTCCGGCCCGGAGCCGGTGGCTGTAGAAGTGGATCTGCTGGCAACGCCATGCTGAAGCAAAGGAAGACGACTATAGGAGGATTTGGATGTGAGGAGTTTGGAAGAGAAACCCACCGAGTTCCTCCACATGGTGCCGAGTCTTGGGAACTGAATTGAGGGGTGTCGAGTTTGAGAATGTTTGGAGTTTGATCTTTTTGACCTCTGAAATTTTTGGATGCCGTGTTTTGTATCCTTAATTAATTATCCGTAATCAGATTTCAATGGTCTTTACAAAGGGGTATTTCTATTTAAGCCCCTGAAATTTTACAAAATTATGATTTATATACAAGAAAGCTATTCTGTAGGGTACTGTCTTTTTGTGCCAAGCTTTTGGGAATAACACTAACAATTTAAAATAATTCTCCAAAAATTATTTGTATTTTGAGATTCTGATAGGTATATGTTAATCAAGTATATGTTTTTTTAGTACAGATTATATAGTGATGATTCGCATTACAATCTTTTTTAAAAAAAAAAATACAATTCACACTATTTTTTGGTCAAAGGAATAGAACCAGAATGTTGACTTCCTATTAACCAGTATTACTTTCTCATATTTTAAGTGGTCTATTTGGTTGGTTATATAGGTTACAAATTGGTCAAATTTATAAAATACAGGATATGTGAGAATACGTGGAATAGAAGAACAAATAATTTTACAAATGCAAAGAATAACACATCATTCTTCTTGAGGATCTGCTAGCCATCTTTTTTTACACTTTACACAATAACTGATTTCCACGTAACATCTTTTGCTCAACTTAGATAAACAGTGATCATATCCTCATCTTACCTGTTACAATTAACTTATATACACTGACATTGCACCTAAAAAAAATTTTACACTGATTCATACCACCAATGAGTCCTTCGTCTGAACAGAGGACCAGCCTGCTAATATTGGGTGATGGGAGATGAGATTTATTTTTTTAATTAGTTCTGAAGAAATTATCAAAAATCAAGCCTGTAATCTCAAATCACCCTGTGTCTCTTCATCTTGTTTTCCACTAATTCTTTGTTCAAACTCAATGTACTTGTACCACTTAGCACAAATGAGGTAGACCACAAAATCAACTGTTGTCAATGCTGCTAAGAGGAAGTAAAATCTATCCAAATGGCCTTTGTTGAGGTTTCCAGGTATCCATCCAGGCATTTTATCGGTAGTCGAAACTTTAATAACAATGGAAACCAGCAAGCTGCTGACATAGTTCCCTAGTGAAATTGAAGTCATGCAAAGTGCACTTCCAAAGCTTTTCAATCCATCAGGTGCTTGTCCATTGAAAAACTCCAATTGTCCAACATACATGAAAACCTCTGATGCTCCAATTAGTACATATTGTGGGACTTGCCAGAAAATACTTAAAGAACTCGAATTGGTGCAATGTGAACAATCTTTGTTGGCATATTTTAACCTGAAATGCTCCACTATACCAGCTGCTACCATTGCCATTATAGCAATTATGAGGCCAACTCCCATACGTTGGAGCTCGGTTAGTCCTCTTGGAGATGACTTCTTTAGACTGGCAACGAGGGGGTCAAGAACTCGCCTGTAGATGAAAATGAATGCTGCAACACTAAGGATATCGAAGCTTGACATGCTAGCAGGAGGGATGTGGAAGCCTGAGACCGTGGTTTTCATGGCATCGCCTTGTTCCACGAATAAAGAGGCCATTTGAGTGAACACAACAGAGTAAAGTATTGTACAAAGCCAAATTGGAAATAGTCTTAGGATGCATTTCACTTCTTCCACTTGAGTCACTGGACAAAGGCGCCACGGATTATCTAATCTTTCCTTTGATGTGATTATAGCTGCTTTATCCAAGAATCTGTTAGCAAGAAATTTTTTGTTATAAATATATCCACTTTTCCTTTATATATGTAAACAAAGTGCAGCACAGCAACACCAAGGAAACAATGCCAGCACATAAGGCAGAATAACTTACCTAAATTCTTTCGTATGCAGTATGTTTCGACTGCTATTATCAGCAAGCTCTCTTCCATCACCTTCATATAGCTCATCTCCATTTGAAGGTTGCTCTATCTTCCATTTCCTAATTGCAGCTACAACCACTTGACAAAATCTTGAAATGGGGTTCCCTGTAGGCTTGAAATGTCTGTACATAGGTGTCCCAATAAGAAACAGAACTAATGCCAAAATAGCTGATCCAGCTGATGCCCAAAAACCCAATGTCCACATTCCCTTATCCTCAAAATAGACTAAGATGGTGTTTGAAAACAGGGATCCAAGATTCAATGCTAAGTAGAAATAGCTAAAGAAAGACAACTTTGAGTGACTTTCTTGAG
This sequence comes from Solanum dulcamara, assembly GCF_947179165.1. Taxonomy (NCBI): domain Eukaryota; kingdom Viridiplantae; phylum Streptophyta; class Magnoliopsida; order Solanales; family Solanaceae; genus Solanum; species Solanum dulcamara. The sequence goes on from NC_077240.1 coordinate 19,706,085, forward strand.
GATGATCTTCATCAAATTGATCTGATCCAAATGTTGCAATGGTGGGTTGATACCCTCCATTGCCAAGAGCAATTAAGTAAATGGATACATAGAAGAGCATAGTATGGAGACTTGAAGGGGATCCACAAGGGGCTTTTTCATCTCCACAATCATTAGGCTTGATCAAGAAAATGTATGAACATAATGATAATGATACTAGTCCCTGAAAAAAGACACAAATTTCAACATGAGCTCAATTTTTATACGTCAAAAAGTAATTTCTATGTTATTCATGTCACCTAAAAGATAACTATGTATAATTATCAATAATAAGTTGTATTAGTAGCCTGGAAAATGAGCTAGGTAACTAGAAGGAAAAAACTTATCCACACCGGGTGTTTATACCACGCCTATGAATGCATACGCACACATGGTTAGTGATATGCATTCTCACTTTAAAATGACTTACAGCAACGAAAATGGCTTGGAAGATGGCACAAGTCTTGTATCTACCCCAGTAGGAATCACTTAAGAAAGCACCCAAAAGTGAGAAGATGTAAACAGTTCCAGTCCATTTGCTGACATTGTTGGCTGCTTCAGCATTATCTTGCCCCATAACTCTTGTAAGAAATAGGACTAGATTCACTCCAACTCCAAAGAATGCTAGTGTTGCTAAACCTTGATTCACTATAAATCATCCAAAAGCAAAATAAATACTAACTAGACAAAATAAGTTACAAAATTGAAAATTATAAAGATTTTATTTATACTATCAATGTATTTTAATCGATTATTATAACATGTTATTTGTTGCATACCAAGTTCATGTTGATTGTGTGAAATTACATAACATAATAAACTTACCAAGTAATAGAACACCAGCAGGCCATCTTCCAGTCCTGGCACGCACAGCAGGGCGACCATGCTTATCCACAGTTCCATCAAAGGTGAATTCTTCATGTGGAATATTCCCTGGCTTCTCATCCTTCAAAATTAAAACAAGGAAAAATATTTATTAGTTAAAAGTTGTCATCGTGTGATATATCAAAAGGTCATGTTCAAGTCTAATAAAATAAACACAGGGTAAAGCTAACTTGTACGATGTAACTGTTATTCATGCTTTAATGAAATTAAAATCTTAATTCAATGAAAAAAACGTCAATAAAGGTGTATCACGACGTGATATAACATTATTTGTGTCTTCTTACAACATTAAAAGTAAAGTGATGGAGTAACAATTTTCTGCAACAGTAAATTAAATAAATGTACATTTTCAACAATTAATGGAGTACGTACGTAGTAGTACTCTTTTATGGTAGAACATCTTTTTCTGAGTCATTAATATTACTTGACGTGATTGGCTTCTCTTACATATATTCATCACTCATCAGAATGTGTATCTAATAAAAGCCAATAATTAAGCCATGGCATTTTTATGCTATCAATTTGCTATAGTATAACACTAGCTAGTACTGCACGTTTTGCTTGATCTTGCACATCTAAAATTCATTAAAAGTCTACACGGCACGCTAACTCTGACATGACTTTTGTGATTTAAATTACACTTTAACTTTGCCCTTACACCAGGTTTATTCGAATCTAGTTGAAACACAAATTTATAGTATGTAAAAATCCATTAAAACTGCGGCAAATATTACTTAAACATGAACCCAAAATTTAAAGTGTGTAATGAATTCAATATTAAAAACTTTAACGGTTGAACTCATTAAATTCAAACCTTAAATTCGATTCTAATTATGTGCTACAACAAATTAAAATAGATTAACTAATAATGTAAAATCTTTTTGACCAATGTGTGTATAAAATAAAAAACGTCCAGAATAAAGCTGGCCAGTCGATATAAAAATGAAATGATATGTGCATCATAAGATGTTTAATTCTCGTTAATGGATCGAGGCTATAATATGAAAAGTAATTAAAATTTCAAAGATAATAAAAAAAGGATAAAGATGTGCATACACTTGAAGAAGCTAAGAATAGAGACAGAGTGGATCTAAGGTGAATTATGGTTTAACTGAATTCATTGTTTTCAGGTCTAATTATATTTCGTGCTAACAAAGTCTCGTATGAAATGGTTAAAGAAAAAGAAATTTATATATAATGTGTAGAGATCGATACTCTTAATAATGTGTGGTGGGCTTAATCTAAAACCAATACAATATCACATTATATTATGTTAAGAGTATATATCTTTGGGATGACTTAGCCCAACAACTAGTATCAGACTAAATAGTTCACCAAGGCCAGGGATATAACACAGAGAGACCGTTAAGGGATTCAATTAAACTTCCTTCATCAGATAATGTAAATAGAATACAAATAACTTTTTTTCTTTTATCTATAAGTTGTTGAATCTTCTTGATATAGTTTTTTTTTTAATTCCTTTATTTGAATTTCTAACTTCACCAATAACTGAGAAGAATATATACGAGGGTGGGGGAGTGATGGTGTTGGTCATCGATTTACTATTTATACCCGGTGAAAATAGCTTGAAGACGCGCACACATAAAGAATTAAGAATCTAGCTTTTGGACTTCCTTTTGACTCCAATCACAATTCGAATCCATAATATTCAAGACATAAACATCATATATATATATATGTAATTGTATATATACAAATTACCATTTTGTCAATGTTAAAGCACTCCATTGTTTGTTGTGTTATAGACCACAAAATTTAGATAGATGGAAAAGCTGCTAGCTGAACTTCAATTGGAAGAGAAGAGAGGAAAAATATTAGCTAGTATTAATTGTTTTCTAATTGGAGGATCATTTACAGGAAGTAAATTAAAGGAAGTGCATGTGAGGAGAAGCAAGAAGGAGAGATGGAAAGTGGTGACCTATTTATACTGTTGTTATGATGCACAAATTAAATTGGATTTGGTTCCACTTCATTATATTTTCTCTTCTTTTCTTTTTTTACGTACACGTTTAAATAAATGACAATTTGACAAACATCTTAACTATCACTAATTAAAATATTAAATTTTGAAAAACATCGTTGATTTTGATATGTGAGAAGATTAATATTGCATACCAAAATTAAATAATGCTTTCCAAAATTAATATTTTAATCACAGTTAAACCGCTTGTTAAATTAATTTAATCTTTAACTTTTAAATTTTATAATTATATAGTATTAGATAAATATCATTTATCTAAATGTGTACTTTAGAAAATAAAAAAAATTGTAATAAAAGGGAGCTAAATCCAATTAAATAAATAAAGCTATTGGAAATATATTACGTAAATGAAAAAAAAAGTCTAGTTAGGAAACATTATTATCCTAGACGTACTACGAAGATGGAGACAAAATAAGAGTGATTTAGGAGTTGTAGTATCTCTTTTAGAAAGAGAGAGAAATGGTTTAGAGTAAGGTTGTCTTCATTGTGATAAAGTTGTATTGATCCCGACACATATCAAAGTTATTCATCAATATTTTCTTGGTTTTAATTTATTTATCTAATTTTTATGTGATAATATTATTCAAAAAGCGAGTTGTATTGAACTAACATCAAGAGTCAAGCTCATTTTAACGGCTCTTATGTGATATGCCGACACATATAAAGTTATTTTTTTGTGTTTCAATTTGTTTATCTAGTTTTTATTTGATACATAATTTAACAGAATAAATAAAAAATTTAAATTTTATGATTTTAAATTTAAGATATGTAAAATATTTTTTTATTTTATGATCTTAATTATGTAACATAAAAAATTAAAATCAAAAGATTTCAGAAAACAATAGAAAAATAATTTTAATAAACTGAGATAGAGCTAGTACTAGATTACAGGTCACCGAAATATGGAACAATTTAAGGCAATTCTGAATTGTTCTCAATTGTCAATGTCACGACTCACGATAAAACATGTATTCTCTCTATTTCTTTTTTTTTTTTAGGTCAAATGATATAAATTTTAACTAATATTTTAAGATATAATTTTTTATCATATTGATATAAAAAAATTAAAATTTATAGTACTTGTCGTATAGTTTTTGAATATCTAAACTTTTATTTTAAAATATCAAATTAATGTAATCTAATTTAGCTTTGAAAATTAGCCAAATTAACTTTTAAAAAGTGCAATAAAATAACTGAAAAGGAATGGAGGAAGTACTTATTACTATTACATACTTCCCCGAGTCATATACTTTTTCTTTGTATTTATTTTCCACTTTTGAAAGACTTGTTAAAAAAAAATAAGAAAAGCTTTTGTAAGTGGCAAAATCAGAAATTTTTCTGAGAATATATATATAGTACAAAATATTTATATAAATTAAATTGGGATAAAAACGGGGAGGGGTTGGCGTGAGCATAAATAAAGTTTCAATTTTGGAAGTTTTAGACTTTACATTATTGCAGAGAACTAAGGAAAAGTTGTGTTCAAGTGGTGGAGGTGCTCATGTCCACTTCAATATAATCACAAAATTGAATTTTGAGGGAGACCCAAAAGAAAGTGAGGAGAAGAAGAATTGAGACCTCAAAAAAAGGACAATTATTAACAACTAGAGGTATTTTTTTGGCCATTAAAAAAAATATATCAATTATTCGATATTCAAAATTAATTATTATCCTATTCATTCAATAAATTATTCCTAAAAATTAATATCGAGATATCTGGTAAGAAATTACAATCATTCAATCGCATCCGGCGATGATGTTTATTTAATTTGAAACATTGTTACATATCTCTATGATTGGATTTTCTTCGTATCAATCACCATTCACCACCTATTGAATCTCACAAATAATTGGTGTTGATTAGATACTTAGTTATGACGTTATTTTCTTAGCCAAATAATGGCAACACTCCATATGAATATTAGGCAGTCATTTAATACCAATTTAGCGATAAATTAACGATAGCAAAGGTTTGTTAAATAAATACTACTCTAGGAGGAAAATAACTTAAATCGTAGAAAATTAAAACTATCTTATATTATGTTCTGGGTATTTATTGATAAACAAACGGAATTATAATAGCTAAGTTAACGTAATAAAACAAATATAATTCTTATAAACTAACAATAATAATGTATCCAATATATTTTTGTAAGTGAGATATGAAAAGAATGTGTATGCAGATTTTATTTTTATCATTGTAAGGTGGAGAGGTTATTTCTTATAGTCTCTCGACTCAAAATTATATATATATATAATAATTTATTTCATGTAATATAATAAATTTTACTAAGCAATATTGTTGAGAAATAAATGTGAAGTAATACATCAACCTAACGTTTCTAAGGGGTTCCTTTTTCAAATAACGTCATATCAATACACTTTACAAGAAAACTTTGGTGCATGATAAGGAAAGACAAGTTGTCATAAACTCATAATATTCTATTTAAACGCTCAATTAAACAATTTAAGTTCTAATAATAAAGTGTTCTAATTAAATATTTTAATTTAAATTTTGAGAACTTTTTGTATATATATATTTTTATTTGTATATTAGATAATTAAGTTAATCATATTAAATATATCATCTCATTTAATTATAGGCATCAAATTCAAATAAAAATATCGCCCATTTTATGATTTATTGAGGAAAGTTCAAGAGGCCTCCTCTTCAATCCCAATATATAATAAACATACATAACTACAAGATTATTTTTTTGTGTGTGTAACAGACGGGTACTTTGATTTAAAAATTGAAAATCAAATCAAATTCAAAAAGAAAAAGAAACTGCGCTAGAAAAGATTCCTTGATTTTGTTATTTTGGTGATATAAAATCGGTCTAACTTATCTATGCAAGTAGCTGTTTGGGCTGGTTATTCCACTTTGAATTAACGTGGTGTGGGCTTTGTAATTAAATTGGCCAAAATTATTTGATCTAAGTTAAGGTAGTTGTGATATCAATTCACAAAATTGATACATACATGCATGCATGTTTATGAGATTGAGTTGATAGCATGTGGATTGCTGTTGAGAAATTGACCTTACAATATGTGAATAATAAATTCTCCTATAGCTAGCATGATGTTTGACTGAATACATGCTCTGGACTTGACTCTTCATCATTGTATGGTACAATTGATTTTGATTTGAGTTATGGTAACGATGATTTGAACCAAGTATATTACATATGGAACAATCAATGATAAGATTTTATCGTTTATATTATCGTGACGCTTGTGGATGACATTGGGGGACGCGTACTTTGATGATTGAGGCCTTATTTTTGTTGGGTTTTAAAAGGTGGAAATGAAAGATGAAGAATTGTGACTTTTGTGAAAAATTGTGACTTATTTGAAGGCTTGCGATTTTTTTGAAAGGTTATAACTTTTATGAATGATTTTGATTTTTCAAAAGGTTGTGACATTTTCGATAAGGTTCAATAAGCTTTTATTCACACTACTATTTGTTGTCTATAAATAGAAGATTTTTCTTTCATTTTTAAACAGCGAATTTCTTGATTTCTTCTTCTATTACTAAATCTAGTATTCTAAGTTACTTTACTGTTGTTGAGTGGTTTGCTGACACCGTGGTTTTAGGTACCGATATATCGGTGAATAAAATCATTTTATCCTGAGAGGATATATTCCATTAACCTCGGATACTTGAGGAGAATAATTTCCTTAAGGACACATTGTGCATTCAGTGGGCTTGATTTTCTTCTTGTCAATATTGTTTATGTTTTTATTACAAATTCAGTTTTCATTACTAGTTTTAATTTCTGATTTTGAAAAATTGCTGGAAACTTTGTTGTTTATTATGTTTTGCAATAGTTTTTATTGTACAAAAAATTTGTTCCTCAAAAGTTTTTGTTCTCCTAAGTTTTTTGTTTGTTTGTTTGTTTTAAGTGATTTTCTAATACAGATTGAATAACAATTTTGACAAATCATACTTCTTCCATTCCAATTTAGGTGAAAATGTTTAGTGGGACACAAATTTTTAAAAATGAAAAACAGATTTTTGACTATCGATCCTCCACGCGATATTAACTCATTTTTTTATGGGGCGAGTCCATTAATGTAGCTTACTACCTGGGCTTTTGCGCGTCGCCCCTGCGTTGCACTACTGCGCCGGCCAGGCACACCCCAGCTAAAAATTTAAAGTTTACAAATGGAAAATCTAAAAATAAAAAATAAAAAAGAAGGAAAAGAAGATTTTTGACACTTTTAATATTATATATATAATTAGTATATGTATCCGCGTGTTGTGCGGATATTTTAAGATGTTATAATTTTTTAATTAAAAATAACAAATAAGATTTATCATGCATTTAGTAGTGTTTATTTAAAAATAATGATACAAATCATTAAACATATTTATTTAAGCACATTAAATTAATATTAGAAATATACAACTTAATTTTTATAATATTAATATATCATTTCTATAGCTATAGTCAGCTACGCCTATAGTTTTATATATATATAATGTTGAAAATTTAGTAAGGATAATATTAATTTTTTTGATTATTTTATCTTGATAATAAAAAACAAATACTTTATATGTTTTTACATGCTTGTCCTACTATTTATTTTATTTTTTTAAAATGGAATAATATTATTTCCTTGTTAGCAAGCTTTTAATTCTAATTTTTCACATGAAATGATTAATATCATAAGATTAAAGGAGATTTTGTACATTTTACATACGTTTTACTCAAAATTCAAAATATTCAAAAATATTCTTTACTTTTTAAAATTCAACTAAAATTATAATAGAAAAAAATTAATCAAAATAGAGTGAGTAATAAATTATTTAATATTAAATACAAACATGAACATAAAATTAATATATGCAATTATGCATTTTTTGTTTATTATTGTAATTAATTAAATACAAATAGTGAATCAATTATTTCTATTTTATTAATTAGATAAAATGTGCTTGTGAGCCCATGTATATATACTTGCATATTTGCAAATATAAAGAGTGGGGGACGTGCACTTATGGTGAGTATGTACAGATATGAAAAAGAGAACGTGCACAACAGGGGTTAATGTGGGGTTTGGGTAGTTTATTTTAGGAAATTTTTCTTTTTTTCTTTGTAACTGAAAATAAATAAAATTTGTTTGGATCTAAATATTATTTTTTTTACTTTTTTAAATATAGATTTTAAAACTAATTAACATTGTCTCCATAACAACAACAACATGATGAATTGAGTGTCACTGGTTTGATAAATTTAATTTGAAAAAAAATGATATAAAAATGTTAATAAAAACTTAAAATGAAAATTTGATAAACAAATTTATATTTGAATAAGATTCTAAGACCACATTTTCCTTATATTACTCTTCATAGGATTTTATATTTTGAAATGACTATGATTATAATAATCTTTTACATATAACTTGCTTGATTTCTAAAACATGTTCAAGTCCTAAATATAAATCTTTATTGGCATTTGAGTAGAATAACTCTCTTTTAAAAAGATGTCTTGAAGTTTAAAACTTCTAAAATTACAATAAAATGGAAAAGTTGTAATCATCTTCAAAATTATAAGTATTAAAATTTTAAATTTTTATATTTCAATATTATTTTTATCTTGTAGTTTGATCTTGAAAAAGTCTTTTTAAAAATTGTATATTTTAATTTTTAAACTCCTACAATCAAGAAAAAGTGGAGAGGTTGTAACCATCTCAAAAATTGTTTAGTATTAAATTCAAATTTTAAACCTTAATTTTTTAATTAAGGTTTTGAATTGATTTAAATTCAAGTATGAAATAGAAATATTTAAAATATGATCTCTATGTTCAGTAAATAAAATGATGAAATGGATTTTTTGAGATTGTCGGATCTTATCTAAAATTTGTATGGATTTCAATTTAATTAAGTGTGAATTTTTCAGTCTTAGAAGGCTTTCGCCATTGTTGTAGAACGGTTATGTACATTTTATTTTCATAAGTTTAAAGTGAAATTCCAATGTATTAATTTAAAATTTAAATTAGCAAAATTTATTGATTTTGATAATAATTGGGAGTAAGGGTTGGGGGGGGGACGGGGGGGACGGGGGGTTCCATGATGACATTCATACAAATACACTTATCCATTCACTTTTGTTGTGTTGTTGGTCTATTATACTAAATATATATATATATATATATATATATATATATATATATATATATATATATATATATATATATATATTCACATATTTAATTAAACTATAAGAGATAATTTATCATTATATACATATTTTTCTTATTAAGTATTATTATTCATTTCTTAATGAATAAGATGACTTATGATAATTAAGGATGATATAGTAGTAAAATTATCATTTTATTATTAATTATTAATTTATATATGACACCATTTAATTGATACAAAGTTTAAGAATAAAAAAATCCTCACTAATTAGATTTATTTAAATTGATTTATCAACATGAAATGTAATACGAATTTGTCATATAGTAATTGCAGTGTTGTTAACCAAAAAAAAAAATATGGAGTGTTCAACCTCCTCACATATATCTTCTTCTTCTAATTTTTTTTAATTAGTGATAAATGTACAATCAATATTTTTAATTTCTTTGTCAAAATCTGATTTTTAAAAGTTTTTTTAAAAAAAATCATCAAAAAGTAAATTACCTTATATAATAAGATATGCAAGGCACCAAAATAATATGTAGTAATACGTATTTGTATTTGAATGGATGATAACATTCCACCAAACACATTTGGTCTTTAATTTTAGCAAGATTACTATAATATAATTTATCCTTAAAAGTCTGTAAAAAAACAATAAAGAAACTATTGAATTAGATTTCACTCTAATAAATTAAAATTTTTATATTGCTTTGAGTGTAGATTTTTATTCTGTTCGAACAATATTTATTTTATGAAGAATATCATTAAGATTAACTCCTATTATAAAATATATATCATTGAATGAGGAGTAGTTAAAAGAAAGAAGCCTAACCTAGAATGTCTTATTTCCTTCAAATATCCATCAAGTTTTTTATAAATATATAACATAAAAAGTACATATAAAAAATCATTAAAAATATTGCATCCCTATCTAAAGAGAATTCTAATGGGAGTGAGAACCATAAGTTTGTAAACAACAAAAAATTAAATTACAGCATGCTATAATTTTCTGTATAAATATGACTTGCATTAGAATAAACGAATTATAAAAAAGAGAACTCATCATATGATCTCTTTGAATGTATTTATGTGAAATTCAAAACATAGGCATTGAATTACAACAAAAATTAAGGTAAGAAGATAACATAACATAAAAATTCGCTAATCGAAATAGAAACGACTAATTTAGTGAATAGATAATCATTTTCTCTTTATCAAAAGAATAAGAAAAAAGAGGATAAACACACTAAATGCTCTTTGTTATCAATAGAAATTGTTGGATTCGTGGACAATCTGAAAATAGTAGGTTTTAACCTTATAAGAAGATGTGGGAGATGGAGTTAAGGATAGTTTATATTTTTCAAATACGTGGGTTATGGGAATAGGTTTTTTCTAGGGATAAGATTAGGTTCTTATCTTTTAAAATTTAAATTTTAAATCAATTATTTAGACATTGACAGATTTATTTGGTTTGTTTTTATTAGAACAGTATTTTTTTAGTTTTTTTTTTATGTTTGAAATTTCTTTTTTATTTTCAGATTGTACATTAATTTTTTTTATTTTTTAATATTTTTAATTTTTTGGTGATGACATGTGGCACTTTTGCCTTTTCTATATATATATATATATATTATATATAGATAGATGAGTATTAATAATGAAAACTACGACATTAGCCGTTATTGTGACGCTCATGGATGACATTAGGGGCGCGTACTTTGATGGCTGAGCTTGATTTTTGATAAGTCTTGCTCCCTCTATTCCAACTTGGGTGAAAATATTTGATTGGACATAGTTTTAAAAATAAAAATAAAAGACTTTTAAAATTTGCGATCTAAAATAAATCATGAATCTTAATAACGAAAACTACACCGTTGGTCATTATCATTACGCTCGTGGATGACATTGGGTGTGCTTACTTTGATCGTTGAGGCCTGATTTTTGACAAGTCATACTCCCTCCGTTCCAATATAGATAAAAATATTTGATTGAACACGAAATTTAAAAATAAAGAAATGACTTTTAAAATTCCTAATCTGAAATAAGTCATGCATATTAATAATGAAATGAAAACTACAACATCAGCCACTATTGTGGCACGTATGGATGACATAGGGTGTGGCATACTTTCACGGTTGAGGCCTTATTTTCGACAAGTCACACTCTCTCGTTTTCATCTTATGTGAAGGTGTTTAACTGAACATAGAAATTAGGAATATTAAAACTTTTGGAATTAGCAATGTAAAATAAGTCGAAAGTAATTATGAAAACTACAGCAACTAGCCATTAGGGATACAACAAGTCTATATCACTATTTAGGTGTTGATCTGATATTTTTGGCTATTTAACATTCATAGATACATTTGCAGTTGATTTGAGGTCCATAAGTATTTTCACAATAGGAACCAGCATCACATAGGCGGCCTGGATAAAAATATGAGCACAAAAACTGGCAAGTAGTTGACATTCTACTCAACCCTTGGAGGTTCTGTTGCTATTTTGGTTGTGGAAGGTAAGGTAAATAAAAATGAGAGAATAATTAAAAACACCCCTAAACTTGAGACACGTCTAAATTACGAAGGATCTTAATTAACCCTCCCCCACACCCCGATCGAATCCACATCAGATCTTTAAACCTTGAAAAAGCTGAAAATAACCTACTCCTTTATTATTTTTCTTCACCTTCAACAAATATCTTCTTTCCTTTATAACCTTAATCATAAATCCCTTTCTTCTTCCGTAAAAGTTTATAAACTTAGCACCTTTCCATTAAAATAAAACTCTCCTTCTTCCTTGTTTTCCATATTCTTATTCTCCTTCTAAATTGTTCATTGTTTTCCGTCTAAGGTCTAAATATATAGACCCATATCTTGTTTTGTGCAATATTTTAAAAAAAAATATCTTTTTTTTGACAATTTTTCAATTCTAACTTTATATGTGACATGGTTATAAGAGCATAAGATTAAATAATATTTTGGTATATTTCATATATTTTTAGTTTAAAATCACAAAATTCAGAAATCTTTGCTTATTATCATTAAAAATTAATCATAAACTATGTTAATAATTTTATACCCAAAATGCAAAGTGCCAGCTACACTCGATTATCCTACACCAAAAAAAATCCAAAAATAAAGATATGAAAAAAGAGATATTATCTCAAATCAAAACCCACTCTAATATTTGGGGGTGGGAGAAGGTTAGCAAAGCAAAGAAAGGACAAACTGACCCATGAGCAGTAGACAGCAATAATTTCGGTTAATCCATCAAAAATTTCTTCTAAATCATTGTGGGTATAGGTACAAGTTTGAGAGACAAAAGAGTATGAGAGACTTAGGGCTCCTCTTCTTCGTATGCACAGTGATAAGTGAACTAAGTGGAAGACTTTTGGTTTCTTACAAATATTTACATTATTTAATTTAATTTTTAATTAGGTGAAGAAATGAAAAAATAAGATAAAAATTTGACATGTAAAATGCGTGTAATACACATTTTTGAGTTTAGAAATATCGGGTGGTAAAGAGTTCTAAATATGCAAGTTTAAGGGGATAATTAAGACATTTTATAATATAAGTGGTAAATATATAACACATGAGTCCACACTAACTCCAAGCAGACCACTAGTCCATTATCATCTGATGTAGGACTCTATCCCACTCTAACACCGTGAACCAAGAGCCCAAACAAGAATGAATCTAACTTTCATAACATGCAAAAATACGATACATGAGTCTAACTCAACTCCAAAAAAACAACTAGTCTATTTCCCAACCCGATGCAACACTCTAACCCACTCTTAACACTTTTGGACCGGAACCGAAACAAGAATGAAGCCCAAATAAAGATGAACCCAGCCTTAACACCACATAAAAATATGACACTTGATCTAACTCAACCCAAAAGCTTTAACTCCTACTTTTAGTTGTCCGTCCATTTGCTTTTACAATTGTCACAGTAACTTTTAAGATGCGACGATCATTACCCCCGGGAAAACAATTCTATGATCAAATCTAATCATGTATTACATGAACAAGCTCCAAAAGATTCATAAAAGAAAATTAGGAAAAACAGTAACTAGATCTTACATGATCAAAAGATGAACTCTGAGATCACTATCGCCTGCATAATACGATCAACTGCTAAAATAACAGTAAATAACAACCCAGACTTTGTCAGAAATGTTTACCCAAACATGACAATGAGAGAACTGTTGATGAGTTTCAAAACTAAAAATTGGCATTCATCGCGGAATAAACTACGAGGGTTTTCACTAGAGTGATTTATACATTTTCTGTATGGAACTGTATTGGCTACAAAAGAGTGAGGGACGAGATTAATATAACCACCAAACACCACATTACGTTTGGTTCCTTCAGTATCATGTCTCATCTTACCTAGCTACCTCCAGCTTCGGTAAAGGATGTGAGGTTCTTGATTCACCAAACGTGCCAGAATCAGTTACGCCAACTGTTTAACTTCTTTGCTTCAAAGGAGGCTCCATCATTGAGCATGTCTTGTGCATCAGTTTCCATGCCAAGCTTAGATAGGGCAAGAGCCTGCATATAGAATGCAGTAGGCCACTCGGGTAAGCAAACCTGGGCTTGCATAGCGTCCCTCAGTGCGAGCTCTGGTTGGCCATTCATCATGTAGGAAAGGGCTCGCCTCACAAAAACAGTGCCAGAAGGAACAGACATCATTGATACCAACTGCTTGGGAAAAAAAATTTAGACAAATTTAGGCATACACACGACATAACAATGAGCTAAAATATGATAAATAATTGAAATTGATAAAACATCAAACATTAACATTGAGTGGTTCATGTGAAGACAAGTATTATAATTTGAAATTCAGTTTGGTGAAGGGGGAGGTGGGTAAGTCTGCTAAAACATAGTAAGGAGTTGTCCTCAAAATTGGAAAAAACTTTCTCCTTCAGAGAAGTGGATAGAATTTTAGAAAAACTTAAACAGAAGGTAGGCCAATTAGTTTGGGATAGACATAGTAGCTAATTTCAGAATGGATGTCGCAGATCAAAAGACCAGACACTCTGATGACCACGACCAGAAGCTACATATGACAGAGTGATTAATCTAGTAAGTTTAATTGCAATACACCCAGGATCGCACTTCTAAAGGCGAGAAAGTTCTCATTACTTTTCTATCAAGCTAATACCATCCTTCTTTTTCGTTGATAAGTTCAAGCTCATATCATTCTCTCTTTTTCTGTTTTTCCTCTTCTTTCTCTGGGGATAAATTCTAGCGAGCTCATACCTTGACCGGAAGTTCTGAGTAGATTATTTTGCAAGAAAAAAAAGCGTACATAAACAACCAGCTAACCCTGACAAATGAAAGTAAACATCGTCCAATCTTTTGTAAAGTTTCTTCCATGTCTCAAGACTGCAAAGTACGATTTCAATGAGGAACGCCAGTTAAACGGAGTAAGAATTTCCTTTTTCTTGAAGCTTATAAGATACCAAATCGCATATGTAACACATGCCAGTAAAAAAACCATTTCTTTTACTTTTCTATCGATTTGATATAGTTGTTTATGCATTCTTTTGCATCTACACCAGGCCAACTGGATTTAACAATCAGAACACTTAAGTCACCGGAAGTAGTTCTCCCACCGAACACAGCAATTAGAAGTCTCTAGTGTGCAAACATCCCTTGTTACTATTTACTTGAATGGAACAGACGAACCTATGAGCAGATGAATAAAAATGGGGATTTTCCAACACGGTTAAGAATAAAGCAATTTTATCCAAGTATAACACCGAACGAATTAAGTAAATATGAGCAAACATAATAGTAGATTACCTTAGAGTAATAGTCAACTGCATTCTTGAAGTCCTTGTCCCGGAAAGCAATATCCCCAAATTTCTTGGTATTTAACATATCTTGAACTTGTTGCGTCCATTCTTGGAATGAGAGCTTTACAAAAATGTTTAGGTAGAAACAAGTATGTCAAATCTCCACCAAAAAGTACTACATAAGATTTCTCTTTCATATAAATTGCTAAACTTTTTTTTAATGAATGATAAGTGCTTAAACTTGAGGGCAGAAAACAAAATACCAACATGAGAAAAAAAACATATTGAAAGTCATAGATGACAATTAGTGTTTTTCTTATTGTAGATTATACCCCATGTGGTGATCTTTCTGCATCAAGTTTGATGATTTCCAAGTACCCTTTATATCAGTATAAAAAGTAAATAATGAGTGAGCTCACCTCATTTTCAGCACCCTCCTCATCTTTATAACCTGTTTTAAGCAAGATATCATGGACAGCAGTGAGGTCCATCCTCGCACAAGCCTTTCCGAGAGGAGAGAGCATGGTTGGAAGCACCACTGGAGTTTTTGTTAGACCCATCAGAACATGTGACGCGACCTAAGATAACAATGTGCAGGAACACTTATGGTCAATCCATCAGAAATATAGGGAATGTTCCATCAGGGTCAAAGATGTTCTAATGAGCATACCTCCTCCTGCTTCTGAAGGGGCTCCACTGCATTAAGAATGAACTTGATTTCAGGTCTATCCCTAGCCTCATATTGGAGACACTTTGAAGCAAGTTCAACCAATGCTGTTGCATCTTCATTGGCATATTGTCCTTCCAAGGATGAATCCATTAATAACAACACATTTTTACCCCTAATTAAGTCTAGTGCCTGGAAAGAGAGAATTATTCCAAGAACAGTGAGACAATGCAAGCAAGAGGAAGAAACTACTTGATACAGTTACACACAAAGACAAAAAGGGTAAAGCGAGCATGTAAATGGTAGATCATTAGGCAATAAAAACAGACTGTAATCAAGCATGATCAACATATCTACCTCATTGACTGCTTTGCCTCGAGTATTGGATAATTTATTTAATGTCCGACTTTAATAAAGCTTTCGGAGGACAACGATGAAAGCTTACTTATTCATGCAGCAGTCATTAAAACTACAATTGCATATAAATAGAAGAGAATAAATGAATAATTGAAAATCACAATCAGTATTACACTCTAGACAACATAGGCACAACAGTAGGTAATTAAAATTACCATCAAATAGTAAAAGTTAATTACTTAAGATTCAGTAGTTGTAGATGACAGCCTTCACTGGCTCTGTTTATCAAGTAGCCCCATAGTAATAGAGTGAAACAGCTTTAGATCTAGTTTCCGACGTCATTGAGAGATTTTAGATGCAATAAGTAAACAATTATAAATGAAAAAAGAAATTGAGCCAAAGGGTGCAGAAATTTTCAAAGATTTCTATGTCAGTGTACATTACATGGCTTGGTGGTATATGCTTTCCACTCAACAGGTCCAGCAGAACAGTCCCATAGCTGTACATCACACTTTCTGCGATTACCCGGCCTATATATAGAAATTAAGGGGAAATAAAAGAAAGGAAAGGAGAAAACAAGTTAGGGAACTGGACATAGAAATTAACGGGGAAACCAAAAAGAGGAAAGGAAAGGAGAAACAAGGTAAGGAACTGAACACTGTCCCAATTTTGTCTGACTTTGTTCTGAATATGGCAAATGAAATGGTCTGACTTTGTTACAAAGTTAAACCCAAAAAAGACTGCAGCTAATTGTGGCATTGTTTGTGAGAACAAAACTAGTTAGCATACAAGCTTGAATATCACAGGGCACTGGCTATAAGAAATTTCAGCTAAGAAAGAAAAGGCAGGGATACATGCATGACATCATGTCTTTAGTAAATTAAGTTTCTAAAATTCAATCCCTCTATAAATTTTAATTCTTTTGCCAGGAGTCTAACACACCCACAAGTTGGTGGTGTTGTCACATTAGAACCTCTATTTCCTATATACATGAAGAGATGAATGCCTAGGTGAGAACAAGATAGATCTCCCACTAAATATAGATACTACTTTTTTCCGATAACCAAGGAAATTCCCAAGGGCAAGTAGTACACGGTTCAATACTCGGTGAATAATGGGCCTGCCTTTCGAGCCCTTTCCACTTACATAAGAAGCTATTGTTTGAGGAAGGTATTGAACTCGTAACGTGCACCTAATCCACACATCAAAAGTAGCGATCTTACCACTAGACAAAATGAGGCCACTCCCACCTTCTCCCGAATAACCTCATTCCTAATACCATCACTCCTAGAGTGTTCACACATCCATCTCAGCATGCTCATTCCCGCAACATGCACCTTCTGAACATGCGAGTTCTTAACTAGCCAACACTCTACTTCATATAACAACGCCGGTCTAACCACCATTCTGTAGAACTTACCTTTAAGTTTAGGTGGTACCTTCTTATCACACAGGATTCCAAAGGCAAGCCTCCATTTCATTCATGCCCTAATGTGATGCGTGACATCATCGCGATGTCCCCACTACTCTGGATGATGGATCCAAGATATTTAAAGCTTTCTCTCTTGGGGATAGGTTGAGTGGCAAGCCTCACTTCTGTCTATGTTAGAAGGTGCAAGTAGCACCAGGTCAATAGGATGATGAGGGTTAATATTATCATTTTAGTGTTTCTACTCCATGAATTCTCTCATTACAACGCAATTGCCAGGTCAACGGAGAATGCTTATACATCTTTTGACAAGTAATTATTTTTTGGGGATAAAGCAAAAAAGTAGATTCTTTTGATATGTTGCAGAGAATGCTTATACTTTTATGCAATTGGTTCTCTCTGTAATCAAGAATCTCAAAGCATTTTTAAATGACTACCAGATCATCCATCAATAATGTGGTGTTTTGTGATGTGTATACCTGTGCGCAAAAACTCAGGAGGCGTATAAGCAAGATTGGTGCTATAGCTCTTTCCATCTCTGCTGTTTTTCATTAGACCGAAACTAGATAATCGAGGGTCACCTTCCTGAAATATCAATAAAATTAAGCAAATTCAAGATTAGACCACCCAAAACTGATGGTATCATGATATTTCAAAACCATAGAGATAAGGAGATGGGATATTTGTCCGAAACCTTTGATTCTAAACAAAGCAATTGAGAATAATATATGACCTAGGTCTGTGAAGTACTCCACCATATTTCTCTATTATAACCTACACATCAAGATCAATCACTATTTGGGCTATAAGTATGGAGGAACACAACAACTAAAATACAGCTTCTTTTCTGATAAAGAAAAAAAACTCCTTTTTTGCAAGAAATCATTCTACATTTAGAAAGATGGCCTCCAGTTTCATATACGAATTCCCCAAACTTCTCTCCAAACTCACGGTTATGACTAGTTATCCTACAAATTATCTGACTTTGAGGTTTAATGGTCACCACTGAGAGTTGTAATGACCCTCAAGGTCATTTTTGGAATTTTTGTAAAATGACCATTTTACCTCTCCCTTTAGATGCCCCGAGTCATTTCTAATTGTTATCGGGTGTTGATTTTTAGAAAATCCTATGAAAAGTTAAGTCCTTGGAAATTTTTAGTTTCATAAGCTTTAAGTGTTAAAAAGTGATATTTGGGGTCAATTAGAGCTACGGGTCTCAGAATGGAATTCCGTCGATTCCAGCAGCTCCGAAATGTCGAAATAGGCTTAGGAGACTTTACGGAATCAGTTTTGGAGCTGTAACGAAGATTTGAGGCCTTGAGTTGAGAATTTGAAGAACTTTAAGGCAAGGTTTGACTTTGGTCAACTTTTGGAGTTTCGATGCTCGGAATGAAATTCCGACAACTCCGTTGGATTCAGGAGATGGTTTTTGGTCTAAAAGAAGTGTTGATTGAATTTTTAGAGGTCCCGAGTCCATTTTGGTATTTTAAAGGCCTAAGTTAGTTTAGTTGCGACTTTTTGAGTTTTGGGGTAACGAAATCTCGAATTCAAATTCTGATATTTCCATCAGCTCCGGAATGACCAAATTAGGCTAGTAGCACTGTTGGAATGACTATCGAGTCAATCGATACGAGTTTGGAGCTATTTGACGCTTTTGACTTTGAAACTTAGCCTATAGTTGACTTTGGTCAACATTCTTGGAAAATGCGCTCGAATAAAAATTCTGACAGCGCGGTTAGTTCCGGAATGTTGATTTTGGTCTAGAACGACCCTTCGTTCGCTTTTTGAGGCTTCCGGACTAATATCGAGGCCCGCTGTGAAATATGACTTAAAATGACTCTTGGATGTGGGACCCACTTTTTATTATAATAACCTCGTATGAGAATTCTGAATGCGCCATTGAGTCTGAAATATCGAATTTAGTAGGGTAGCATATCTGGTTTATTTTTATCGGATTCCGAACGAATTCCGAGGATCCATTCGGAGACTTTAAATAATGGAAAACCAGAAAAATCTGGTGCAATAGTGCAGATTTTGCACCAGATTTTCAGATTTTTTCCTCAACTTTGAACCCTCATTTCTTGAGTTCTAGAGCTCCAAATTGGGTGATTCAAAAGGCAAAATTGTGAGGTTTTTCGTGGAGAACGCATTGGAGAGATTGAAAACTGATTTGGAGCATTCGATTCAGGTAAAAATCGTGATTTTATTTGCAGCAGTATCCATTTTCGGAATGAATTTTTGAAGAACTTTGACAAGTTATTTCTTGACCAATATAAATCCGATTTGGGTGATTCCAGAGGCTATCTTGCGTGGAAATTTAAGGAGAACATTTTGGAAGTACAGAATCTGTTTTTGGCACGTTGTTCGAGGTAATAAATTGATTTTTACCTGCAGATTTAGTGATTTTCGGAATGAAATTTTATTGAATTTTGAAAGAGTGTATCTTGGTCAATATAACTTCGTTTTGAGTGATTCTTGAGGCTAGATTGTGGGGTTTTTCGCAAGGATCATCATAGTGCAATTTGTTTGGGTTGAAAGAGTCTCGTATTTCCAGAATCTACTGATTTCGATGCTGCCATTTTTGGTCCTTTAGTCCAAATTTATGAGTTTTGGTTGTTTGATCGTCTTGCGTAATTTCCCACCCCGAATTGTATTATAAATCTGATTTTTGAGCTTGGGGTGACGTTTAGAACCTGTTTTGGGGGTCAAATCCGGAATTCCGTATGTGGGTCCCACAATTCCCGTTTTCGACCCAAAAATTGGTCCATTTCCAAAAATTATGAAATTAGTGTCGAAACGACCGTATCGATGTTGTGGTTCTATTTTTGACAGCTTGGCAGCGTTCCGAGGCCGTTCGAAAGGGAAAAGCTCCAGCACAGTGATTTGGAGCCCGCGTGTTTGGCCTACAGGTAGGCTACGGTTTACCTTTCTTTAGATTGAGTTGGAATGTGTGAAAGCATGTTGAAATAGTTGGGATTTTGGTTGGGTAGTTTAATTGTATATCTCAGGTGTTAGAAATCATGTTTTAGGCTTGTTATCGGGTTTTTCGGGTATTTAGAAGCAGATGTATCTTGTCGTTATTTGTTAGTATTATAAGGAGAGTTGAATGAGCATGTTGTTGATACTGTGGAGTATGTTGGCCTTAGTATAGGTGTTAGAAATCATGCTTTAGGCTTGTTATCAGGTTTTTCAGGTATTTAGAAGCATGTGTATCTTATCGTTATTTGTTAGTATTATAAGGAGAGTTGAATGAGCATGTTGTTGATACTATGGAGTATGTTGGCCTTAGTATAGGATGTAAACTTGCTTTATATGCCCGGCGTCGCTCCGGTGGACTTAGATCCCTGTAGAATGGTGTAGCGGGCTAGTGCCTAGTAGTTGGCCTTAGCTAGGCGATACCCTTGCTCTTAATAACACTCCCACCCATAACTCGGTATAGTCATAACTTTTGAGATGCGTTGGCAATACTAGAATTCATGATCGTTTGGCTTCGGCTCCGGTTCAAGTTTTGGCGACATATCAGTTGACACATTGTGGAGGAAATTCTCGGTACTGTTGTTGATTAGTTGGAAAGGATATATTCGAAACCATGGGATAAATTATCTATGAGCATCCGGGTACCCAGTCCCGGCCTCCGTTCTGAATTATCGGGGAGCATTCGGGTACTCAGTCCCGACCTCTGCCGACTTGCTAGTATGACGAGCATCCGGGTATCCAGTCCTGACCTCGATCATACCGATGTATTACGGTGAGCATCCGGGTATACAGTCCCGGCCTCGACCGCACCGATGTATTACGGCAAGCATCCGGGTATCCAGTCCCGCACTTATGTATTATGGCAAGAATCCGGGTACCCAGTCCCGGCCTTGGCCACTTTGAATATTCGGGCGAGCATCTGGGTCCCAGTCCCGGCCTCGACCCCTAAGTCACCCCTAGATCGATTGACTCTTGGAGATTCTGGGTTTTGGAAATGATACAGTACTTCGGTTCTTGACATCGCATATTCTTGGTTCCTAGCCTTGGTAGTTGTAGCTATTCTGTGTACTCGGCGAACTTATGGGGGTTCGTTCGGGTTTTTATTTAACTTGCGTACGAGTGTCCCGGCTGGGCTTATGGGGGCCCAGTTGGGTATAGTTAGCTGTAGCTCTCGTAGATAGTACTCTTTTCACTTTAGATGCTTATGTTGATTCCTATTTAGGCTTATTCCTCTTTTTCATATTGTTTTCACCTTTTCTGCTCAGTCGGCCTATGATGCCTACTGGGTACCTGTTGTCTTGGTACTCATACTACACTCTGCATCTACTTTCGTGATGCAGGACCGAGCACCAGCTACTGTCACGAATAGATCGATCTTGTTGTAGTCAGATTCGGAGACTAGGGTGATAACTTGGCGTTTTTGGATCACTTCTGTCTCCTTCAGAATGGATGGCCCGTCTTTTGCCTTCTGAGACTAGCCAGTTGTTTTATATCTTTTTGGTCCACTTTCGGGACTTGTACTCATATTTTATTTTGTAGCAGCTCTGTACTTGTGACTTCCAGGTTCTGGGAGGGATCTTTAGTTGTTTAAAACATGTTTTGGTTTACTTCCGCTTATTCATTCTGTTTACTTTTATAATTCAATGCTCTTATATAGTTTTTGCCTTCAAACACATTACTTGAAGTTCTGGGTTGACGGGTTGGCTTACCTACTAGAGGGTTATAGTAGGTGCCATCATGACCTGATGAAAAGTGGGTCGTGACAGGTCTTAGTTGATATGCAGCTAAAATGTCATTTTGGACAGCCTCACCACCAAAGCTGTCAATGAATTGTGTATGATGTAGAAACCATACATTAAACAAACAACTGATTACTTCCTGTCCACCTACTTGCACATGAATTAATGATATCTAATTCGTTTCAATCTAAAAGAACCAGAAAATGAATTGAAATTCCCCTGATTCTATGTTTGAATACCTCATCAAAAAGAACTCTGTAAGCATTCAAATCATGATATATCTTTCTGTTTTCAGCATTGCAATGATCCAGAGCCTGTGCAATATAGTATGCAACTCTTACTCGCATCTCCCAAGGCAATGGTTGTTTCTCCCCTGCACCACCAAAAGACATGCTAATAAAAGATCTGAACATTTAGTGATTAAAATATAGGACTGCTTGCAAATCTAAAATTAATTTTAGGATCATCTTGCGAGATCTCGTATACATGCTTAAACATGTATAGAGAGCTTAGAGCAAAAGATACCTATAAAAGGTAAGTGAAGGAGCTCTGGAGATTGGAAGGTTCGGAAGGTGTTAACAGTATGCATCTATAAAGTCCATATGTTTTTTTAGCAAATTGAACAGTTAAATGTGTGCTAACCTTGGAATAAGCTGTAATACAAGCCAACTCATAGTGTGTTACCAGACAGCCCATGCAATTGTTTAATTATTTTATCTAATGACAAGTATTTCAATATTGCAAAAAGCACACTGAAAATTGTACCAGCTGCTTTCGCAAATATACCTTTACACTTCCACTTGAGTCTTTGTATTACTCAAAATCATATTTTACCATTTCCTATTGTCTTAAGTCAATATCCAGAGGGAAGACTGACTGAATTACCATTTGATTGAGTTTGAATAGCCAAACTGAAGTATCAACCTAGTCCTCTGCTATGCCGATCTCACTGAAACTTAGTTTCAGTTCTTCCAATGGCTTGTCAATATTCAGAGGAAGTTGATTATTGTTAGTGTTTTCCCCTTATCTTACAGCATTGTTTGGTGCATTCTAGGCTCTTTTTTCATCTTACACGTGAAGTAATCAAAAAAAAGTGTGGGGAACTAAACATGCTAATGTTCTTTGCTTTACTCAAGCTAATTGTTCATGTGGCCTCTAATTAACTCCAAACGGCTAATCTCAAAGCTAAATCAGTGATGATATATTAAAAGATCAGTTTGAGAGTTAGTTCTAAAGATTCACCAAGTTGATGCAGCATGCCTGACTTCTGAGGAAACAGAATTAGCAGGTATAACCTAAAGCATAGTGTAGCTTTCAGCAGGAAGCTCTTGCAGTTATTGATCTCAAATAAACACCAAAGTCATGAAGTCTGACTATGGCATGACTTTCTAGTTAGAGATCTAAAGCAGCAGTATTAGGTTAATTATTATAAACATCTCACCAAATAAGGTAAAGGGAAAGACCCGGTATTGGACCATTGAAATAGCACAAAAATGTTTTCTCCTTTTCAATTCAACATTTAAAAGTTCTAGACCAGGCAAAAGACTAAACCATACAGTGGAAGAGATGCTTTGAGAGTGTATCATTAGGCATGTATTCTGCAACCAATAGGCGTTCATCTCCCTCTGCACAACAGCCAATTAGATTCACCAATCTCTTGTGCCGAACCTTGCCAACTCCAGCTGCCTCTGCCTGCAGTACATGAGTAGGACTAAACCAAAAGTTCGTAGAGACAACTGACTGAACAGCAAAGATATTCCGATAGTTGGAGTTCTACAGCTTACTTGTAACTTGCATGCATATACACAGGGTTTTACAAACTTAATTGTATTACAATTATGATATTAACTGATACTGAGTGTTTTTGGAACTGGAAAACCAAATGAGAACATAGGAAGCTTGGGGTGGAAGAGGTACTAGTAGTGTACTTCTTAATGAAGGTTAACGAAGATCACACTAAAGCAACAAAAAAAATTAAAAAGTGATGAAGGACAAGATGCTGTTCAGTTACCAATTACTGCGTCTCAATGAAGTCATATCGAATTTAGAGCACAAGTTTTAATCTAAACCTTTCTCACTCACCAATGATAATGGCTAAAAGGATCAAAACTATACAATCTGCAGACTTATAATCAGGTTTACCACAAACTGTTGAGCGTCAGGCCACGACTGTCTGGAGAAGCGTTTGATGGCAGCTAGCTTGTTGCTACGAAGCTTCCCTCTGTAGACAACGTTGGGAGCTTTCTCACCACTTTCAGAAACTATTAATTCACTGCTAAAGCCATTTGTCGCAGCTCGGAGTTCTGCAAGACTAAATTCCTTGAATGCAGGCACTTGATCCTGGTCTACTTGATCCCCATTAGCTTCATCAACAACATAGGCAAATTAAAGAAAGAAATTGATTACAGATAAAGTTATTAACCACAACAATTACATTGCAAACATTTGCACATAGACTTAAACTTGAGAATCTTAGCTCAGGTAAATATAGTCCTGTCTTACCTGCTTGTTTAAGGATATAACACAAGAAACCAGTGATACCCACATCAATTTTAGTACTAATCAGAAACCCTACACAGAAATATAGAAAATAGAAAACAATAGAAATAAATCTTGGCCAAAAATCAGTTAATGGAAAAAGAAGATGCACGACAAGATGACAAGCAATGAACATTCCACAAAATTCATGGATCAAAACTCCCACTATAAGTTAAATAAAACAGAAATAACAGTACAGTTAGAAGAGGCAGATGGGCAAAAATAACCAATATAGGAAGACAAATTAAGTAGAACCCAGATCAAAGATTAAGCATGCAATCAACAAAAACTCAAAAAAAAACAGCAAATACAAACCCCCCCACATCCACATACACCAAGAACACACACCAGGAACACACAGTACAAGACCAATGTAAATATGCAATAAATTATGCTAAAATGAAGAATACCAAGATCTGTTTTTGATTCATCCTGAGAAGGTTCTTTATCTGGGGACTGAACATTTACAGTTTTGGACTGTAAACAGCCCATTTTTCATCAGCTCACATAGACAAAACTGAACACTCACTAGAGTTTTTAAACTCAAACCCACAAGAATCAAAAAATGGGTGCTTCAAAAATCAAATCTTTTTAGGTAAGTAAAATGAAAAGAGTGGGAAAATAGATAACAATGGATAGCTAAGTAATGATTAGCGAAAGTAGAAAGGAAGAAAGTGAGAAGAGAAAAAGGAAAGAGAGGCCGCCAAAGAAGGAGACACCGAGAATAGAGGGGTTCTCGGTAGTCACATGATAAGTCGATGATGAGCACGTGAAGAGAGAGACACTGTAAGAAGAACGTGGGCTGGGGGGGTTCTCTGTGGGACTTTGCCTTATACTCTGCCAAAATAAGTTTCATTTTATCTTCATTAAGAAAAGAAAAATAATAAGGATAAGATATGATTTATTAGGTTAATACTTATTTATACCATTGAAAATAAAGATCACAATATAATGATTAGTCAGTTTAAAATGTCACGCATTAATAATTTAAATCATATTTATTATGAGACGGAAAAGTTATAGCAATGATGAGTGTTGAAGTTATGTAGCATTTTTTTGGCTGTGGAAGAGACGTGTAGGCGACACCCGACAGTGAAGTAAAAATAGTTTGCAGAGTTTTTGCCTTTTTAATGCTAAGGAATTCAATGCAAAAGGAAAAGAAGATACTTTCAATTTCACTACTACTTTTTTTCTGCTAATTTGTCCATTGAATATTCTATTACTACCAAATACCTTTTTGTGTTCTAATTGGATCTTTAATTTTCTCTTCCTTTTGTCAGTCTTATCTTGAAATTTTGCACAATAATTGCTATTATGATTGAACTTCAAGCAAGTTAAATGGATTAGTTTATGATTTCATATTAATCATATTTCTAATTTAAATTCATCATAGATTAATGTTATATAAAAATAAAAAAATTATTAGAGGCTCTTAGTATTTTTAACCCCAGCAAAATTTCTATTAGGGCTAAAATATTCCTAAAAATGCAGGACCTAAAACAAATATATTAATGTAAAAAAATATATATGATCAACTAATTGGTATCGTCCCTATATGATTAAAAAAATTTATAACGAAATCGTTTGTTTAGATTTTTTGTATTGTAAAAATTTATTAGAGGCCTTTTATATTTTTAACCCCAGCAAAATTTCTATTAGGGCTAAAATATTCCTAAAAGTGCAGGACCTAAAGCAAATATATTAATGAAAAAATATATATGATCAACTAATTGGTATTAGTCCATATATAATTAAACTTTTTTTATAACGAAATCATATGTTTGGATATTTTTTTATTGTTATAGCGAATGTTGTTATCGAAATTATATTATGTAACATAACATGAAAGATCGATCTTATGAAAATTATGATTGATATAGGGAAACGTTGTTATTGTGTTGGTAACTCATTCATTACTGGAGTAAAATAAGTGTCGGAATCGAAAATAATTAGATGTCATGCGGAAGCTAGCAAAGCAAACCTCGAATGACCATAAGTAAGAAGATAAACGAGAAATATACCAAAAAGAGACAAACATTTAACGTGATTCGATCAATCGACCTACGTCCACAAGAAGAGATGAGCAATTCACTATAAATATGAGAGTACAAAATATCGAGAAAAATGACCTTACACAATTTACTCGGAATACAAAGAGTTTCACACAGGTGTTAACATAACACTTGTGCCACATTGTTTTCCCCCCTACACAACACTCTTAAAGCCCCTAGGACTACATTGTGAATGCTATCAAGTTAGAAGGAATATGCCTTCACTTATATAAAATCTCAGATATTTTATCAAATTTAATTTCAAACTCCCTGTGTCAAAAAAATAAAATAAAACAAAATAAAAGTACAAATTTTTAATTTTTGGTCACTACAAGTATGACTTAAAATGATGATTTCAAAATTGGTTATGTATGCACTTGTGTCAACAGCCCAACACTTGTTGAGAATCATCATTTTTATGGGCTTTGAGAAAAGTCTGCGAGCCCATTTTCCGCCCCTTTTTTCCTTTTTAGCTCTCTCATTTCTACAGCCGTTAGTATGAGCTAAGTCTGATCCATTTAATTCAATTAAGATTTTTGAAACCTATTTAAAAATAATTTTTTTTAGCTTGGTTCGAGTAAACTTGTTGACCTGTGAGACTTGAGTAATATGATATGAGCCAAATAAAAATTTGAAAAAAAAGAAGAAGAATATTTAAAATAAGTGAATAATTAAAGGAATTTAAATTAAAATCTACTTGAATCATCATATAAAAATATTTTAATTATATATATATATATATATTATTATTTTTTTAAAAAAAATGGACTGACTCAATGCGTCCTCTAACCCATGTAATAATGGATTGGACTTAATGTTTGCTGACCCATCAAAATACTGTACCGATATGAACTGGATTAACTCATATTAACAACTTCACTCTCTTCATTAGGCTGATCATTAGTCACTTTTTTTTTGTTTTGGCTTAGGAACAAATAAAATACCAATTAATGCTTCCCAATATATGATGGAATATCAAATACTTACAAAAGAAGTCCTCCTTTCAACTTTATGCATTTTTTTCCTCTGGTAAAACACTGGTCTAGCTTATAGTAGTATGCAATTCCTTCTAATTATTTTGTTATATAAGTAGAAATAAATTGACATAATTCAAGTGATATAAATGCTAGAATGTAGAAAAGCATGTTCAAGAAATTCTTCGTCTTTTATCTAATTTAATCAAAAATTTTATCAGGCTATTTTTTATTTCATCAATCACTGAATAATACGATCACCACATATGTAAAAAAAAATAAAAAATCAATTCCATCCTTTCATATATTATCCTTGATCATTGAATGAGTCAATATGGATGCAAATGGACTGACACTAATGAGCATTCTTCATCCAATAGGAATATAGATTCCAAATAGAACCAACACTAAAATTTGAACGTGTGGTTCATATCTATGAAAAGGTCTCATCATGATATGTCACATATTCAAAACTATGATGGACACACCATTTTTAGGGTGTAGGTATCGAGAGGAAATGTGTCCTAATTGTTTTCATATTTATGTGATTAAATAATTTTAAAAATATTATATTTAAGAAAATAAGTTCCTTAAAAAAATGAGAAATTAACTTTTTTTAATGGAAATAAGAAAAAAAAAAATTACATGAGATTGTGACGTTTCAAGATCATTATCTTTTTAAAATTCACTCAACGCTTCCAACTCCTCTCACCCCTTGATTATCTCACCCTCCATCTCAATTCCCATAATATTTTGCTAAATTAAATATAAATATTATTTTGAGATATTATATTTTTACTTATTTATCAAACATTAAATTTTCACTTATTTTTCAAAAAAAATATTTTCATTAGAGTTTCATATCAAACACACCATTTATCTAGAAAAAAATTAATAGTTATTCTTATTCTAAAAAGACAACTACACACTAACTTTTCAACCGATGTTTCACTTATTCTATTTTAAAGTGATTATTATCCACCTATTGGGACAAAAGTCATTCATAATGTGAGAAGTGGAGGTAGAGT
Source organism: Solanum dulcamara (assembly GCF_947179165.1). Classification (NCBI taxonomy): domain Eukaryota; kingdom Viridiplantae; phylum Streptophyta; class Magnoliopsida; order Solanales; family Solanaceae; genus Solanum; species Solanum dulcamara. The sequence continues at coordinate 19,734,709 of NC_077240.1, forward strand.
GCCTCCACATCAACATCCACATATGAAATCTGTTTAAATTCTTTATTTTATTTTTAAAATTTCCCTAGTGGCTCTCCCCTCTCCTTTCCATCATTAAAGCAACAAGAAAAGTCACAATCTAAAAGTCAAAAAGACATAAATTAGAAAGTGAATTCATTAATATCTCCCTACTATAAAAGACTTCTAATATGGTCTTTTTTATTATTATTATTTCTCATTTAATTTATAATATTTATATTTAAATTTGATTAAATTTAAATTTACATCAAAAAAATTCATATTGAAAATAAAGTGTTCTCTAATAAAAGTGACTTTGTGCTATCTAATAAAGATAAAAAAGTGCTTATTACTCCACTACAATCTTTACTGTTGATTTCAACATGATCTTGTCTTTTTCATCTTCATCTTTTTCATAGCCAACTTTGTTATTTATTATACATTTTGAATTTGAATTGATCTTATTGAACTGTGTAAGGAAGATTCTTCTGTTCTCATTTGACAGTCTTTTTTATTTTAATTTTCCTTTGTCTATCATGTTTTGTCAAAGTTGCGTGCTCAAACTTAAAGGGGCATAAATATAACTATCGAAGATCAAAATCATTCTTCAACTATTTAAAATAGAGCATATATATTTTTAAATTATTTTTTAGTTCAGAAATATCCTTTTTGTCAGACTAGTGGCTCACTTCTACCCCTTCGTTTAACGAGATAAAATGTGATATCTCATATATATTAATTCACGCCGTATAGAATCTCCACATAAGCATTCACCTACTCCATCAATTAAATGACTCAAACCCATTCATTAAAAGACCCAAACTTAGAAGCTTTCTTCCCACATCCTAATAACCCTAATTCGTCCCTTTCTTCATTTCTTCTGTCCTTGCTGATCAACTCCACTGATCATTGCAATCCATGCCAGAATATCAGGATTTTTAGTCTTTAAAAAACACTTTTAGTGCATGATATTGCAGACCACATTAGTTATACATGTCTACAAGACTGCAGCTTGTAAAATCATCCATTTCGGACCCAATTTTGACCAACATTGAATGGATAACTTGACCAACTCTCAGATTAACTGAAATTGCACAATCCTTTAAAATAGTAGATGGATATAATTACTAAACTTCATCTTTGAATCTGACGTCTTCAAAAATAATTTCAGAGCATCCTCTCCATGAGGGTTATTAGAATGTGTGGGAAAAAAGCTTTTGAGTTTGGGTCTTTTAATGGGTGGGTTTGAGTCTTATAATTGATGGGGTGGATGTTTATGTGGAGATCATATATGTCTAAATTAATACACATGAGATGCTACATTTTATTTCGTCAAACAAAAGGCACTACTAAAAAATATGAAAAAATGATGTAAAAAAGCGACGGACTGCGTCGCTTTTTTGGTCAAACTCGATGAAAAAGCGACGCAGTCACTTCCGTCGTTTTTTTGCTCGACGCTTTTAAAAGAGCGACGGACAGGACCGTAAAAAGCGATGAATTGAGTCACCCCTAATTTTTTTAATTACAAAATATATATATATAAAACGACGGACTACGTTTTTTTATTTTTTTAAAAAAGTAATTATTTAATAAAAAACGATGGACTATTAGTCTCCATCCATCGCTTTATTTATATTGGCCTCTTAAAAAATTACAGAAAAGCGACGGACTCAAAGTCTGTCGCTTTTCTGGAAAATAAAAAAAAAATCATAAAAGCTACGGCCTAAATGACCTTGTCCGTCACTTTTCTGCAATATTTTTTACAACAAAAACCTGCAGTTTCTGCTGCCCACTTGCAATCAAAATTCAATTCAATTGTATGTAATTCAGCTCATTCAAACACAAATAACAACAAATAAAATACGCAAAATACATAATAACAAACATAACTAAACACTTAAAATAAAAAAAATCATAATTTAGAATGATTTAAAGTATTTCAAAGTTAACAAAAAAATTTAAAACATTCATAAACTAACATATGGAACCTAAGGATTATTTGCTATATATTCATCACTATCGTCGGAATCATCCGGAGTAAATTCTCTTGAATAACGAGGCGGAGGCTGACAGGTGAGGTTGAGCACTTGTTCTTTAATTTGCTCAACTTGTTCATTCATACTTTTTTGATCCGCGACCCTTCTTTTCTCTGATTCTGCCAATACGCGTGTAAGTTTTGCAATATACTGAGACATTGCAGCTATCTGCACCCGATCAATGGCCTCGGCTTAACGCGACAATCCAATACCTCCTAAACCTGATTGGAGTCGTCGTACATTATTTCTAGAGCCCATTCCATATATTCGGCCCTTGTGGCTGTCTCCAACTACTTTTTCTGTCTAAATTTGAGTGGACTGTTCAGGCGTTAGCTGAATCGAATCTCTCATCTCACGTATATGCCGCTCATAATCTTGCTGCATATTAGAAAATAAAAGTTATAATCAATATATATTATACATTATATCTTAAATAACTTACATAGGCTCGTTCAGCCCTTTCCTTCACCCACTCATCCAGATCCGATGCATTAGTCTTTTTTTTTAAATGAGTCTTTTTAAAGACTTCATGATGATAGAGAGTGCGTCCCAATTCTTTTTCCTATAAATAAAAATACAATTAATGAAATAATATTTTGTCAAATAATTTATTTTAGAAAATGAATTTAAACTTAAAATTTAGAAACCTTATCATCTCCCTCTGAATCGTACCAACACTCTTTGTACCTCCAGTGTGCAACGAGCCACTCTTTAGTCTGGTTCTTATTTTTTTTCTTGATCGGACAAAGGCTTGAATTCTTTGGTATCCCAATATCGCCATAATTCTTCAAATATATGAGGCAGCATCCAACTCGAAGAAATCCGATCATCCCTAGCTTTCTTTAGCCAGCTAGACAGTCTGGCGCTTGCTTTTCTTTCAAAAGTGGTCGCAATGACCATATTGTACCTTGGCTCCCAGGTATATAAAGTTTGAAAAAAATGAATAACGTCAAACAATTAGTTAAGTAAAGTATAGTAAAAATATTAAACGTAACTTAAAAAATAGATTTAAACATATATATACCTTGAATTCATTAAACATCGCCTGACAGATACTGTTTGGAATCTTCCGCCAAGAGTGATAGGGCTCAGTATATAGCCTCCTAACACTCTCCTGAAGAGCCCTAGCAGCCTCCTTCTAAGGATGTCACCTGCAAGACACATAATAAATATGTAATTATATCATCAATAATTTATTAATGTAGCAAAAATAAATAAACAAAACATTAAACTTACGATGATCCATCAGGCAAGAACTGACGATGACAATCAAACCATGAATTTTTTCTTTGCTTTAAGGTGAATGCCTTACTATGTTCCATGCAATTAGGACAAGCAAGCTTTCCAGCAGCCATCCAACCAGACAACATCCCGTATGCAGGAAAATCATTAATAGTCCACATTAAAACAACACGCATGACAAAATTCTGCTTAGTTGATAGTCTTTCAAACCACCATTGTTTAAGCTCATTTATCAATGACTGTAGATAGACACCAATCAAACTTTTAGAATTACGAGGAGCTGGAATAACACGGCTTAGAAAAATGTACGGACTTGTCATGCATATTTCAGGAGGAAGGTTGTACGGGGTAAGAAATACAGGCCAGCAAGAATAAGATGAGGCAGCATTAGAGAATGGTGTGAAGCCATCTGCACACAACCCCAATCGAACATTTCTTGGTTCACTAGCAAAATCAGGATACATGTTATCAAAATATTTTCATGCTTCTCCGTCAGATGGATGAGACAAGACACCCGACGGCCTTCTATATTCACGGTGCCATCTCATATGTGGGGCAGACCTCATCGATGCATATAACCTCTTTAATCTGGAAATAAGAGGTAAATAATGCATCGCCTTAATTGAGACTATCTTTTCAGTAGGAGTCCTCTTATAACGAACTTTTCCACAAAACTTATAATTTTCTAATTCACTATCAGTCTTGTAGAACAACATGCAACCATTAACACAACAATGAATTCTATCATACGACAATCCTAACTTCGAAACCAATCTCTTTGTCTGATAGAAGTTCTTAGGTATGTTAAATTCAGGATTAACCAGTTTGCCCAAAATATTAACCATTGAGTCTATAGCTGCATGAGCAACACTCCAATCTGATTTAATATTCATTAATCTAACTGCAACTGACAAAGCAGAATGTGGACTCCCTTCACATAGTGGACGACTAGCCTCTTTTAAATGTTAATGCTTGAATGTTTACTTTCATTTTTTAGTTTAGGAATATTTCAAAATATTTACTTTTATTTTAATACAATGAACAATACTGATTGTAAAATATTTTATTTTCTTTAGTTACTTATAAATAATAATATAATCTTTATTTTGAATCAATATAAATAAATTATCATTTATTGTAAATCAATTTTTTTTTCTCTAGTTTCTCCAATTTCACAACGTAATGTACTGCTAATTAATCGACTATAATATTCATTTCCGCTAGATCAAAGAAGCTTATAATCTAATAATATTGTTCTTATACGTTACGATTACGGCTATTTTTCTTGTCACTTTATTATTTCACAATGTACTTTATATTAAATAGAATAAATTACATCGTTAAATATAACGCATACAATTTTTTTTAATAATTATAAAATATATGAAGACTAGAGGAACACGACACGAAACTCGGTGGATAATATGTGTGTTGCTTTACCTTTCTCCACCTACGTACACAATAAGATTCAAATTTATAACATGCGTTTAACCTTGCAAAAAAAAATCAATTGCCTTGTCAACTTTGTCCTTTGTTTACAAAAAAATGTTTTTTTTTTAATTCTATCTTTTATTGTAAAATAAATAAATCTTCAACTAATGACGTTAGAGAATTTTGTTTTTCAAAATTTTACAAAAAGTGTACTAATTCGGATGTGTTTTTCAGTTTTTACAGAAGTTAACAATTTTGTCAAAAAATTGGATTTTTTTTTTAATTGCACATTTTGGAAAGAAACATCACATGTATCAGGTACAATATACGAAGTATAAACAAATTTTTGCCTAACATGGCACCAATCAATCAAACCCCATTGAAGTATTAATCCCAAAACTGCAAACTCTTATCGCCATAATAAAAGACCAAAGCAGTATAATGCTTTCTCCAGTTAAATTAAAATTTAAAGACCGGCTAAATGGTGAAGCAATTAAAATTGTTTGCTTTACACATCATAATTATTGGGGCCCAATATTTCCTACTATGTGTATATAAAATTTAAATTTTATATATTATTATTATAAATAATTTTTTTACACTATTAGATCATCTAATGACTATCAATAGATGAGTCTCCTTAAAATTTGAAAATTATATATATATATTTACTATAAAAATAACTTCAAAAGAAATATATATACATACATATATATATATATGTGTGTGTGTGTGTGTGTTTTTAACAAAAATAAAAACTTTTAGGATAAGAGTCTCACATCGACAAAATACATAAGAAATGTTGGGTATATAAGCAATCAACTCTTGCACCCTATTGAGAGCGCAATAAAGTCATGCGGCTCTAGGCTCAGAATAGGCAATATCATTAGCGGGATGAACCATAACAATTAACAGATGGTATCATAGTTATTCCTGTGTCAACCTTGTAGAAGGGTGGGTCATAGTTCAACTAAGGTTTATTGGAAAATTTCAGGAAGGCGGGGCAAATTTAATGCAGTGGGGGGATAATCTCAGTGAGGATGCTGAGATTATAAAAGGGGTGTATGTGACATCCTAACTTAGGATAAGCGTCCGATATCTTCAAAACACAGGAGATTTTATTGGATATATAAGTAAGCTGACTTTACACCTTAGTGACATGTTTTAAAGTCAACGTGTTTAAACCTAAAGTGGACAATATTATTAGCGATGTTTGAGCCATTACAATTGGTATCACAATCACTCGTATGTTAGCCTTATCGATGGTGAGTCAAAGTTCAACTGAGCTTAGGCAAATTTTGAGACGGCGAGGCAAACCACAATACTGGCTCTAGGCAAATTCCATGCGGTGGGGGGAAAACAAAGCAAGAATGTTGAGTTCATAAATGGGGGTGTATACACTATCCTAACTTAGGATAAGTGTCTCACATCAACAAAATACAAAAGTGATGTTAAGTTATAAGAATCAGACCTTACATTCTAGTGACGCATTAAAGCCACGTAGGTTTATGCTTAGATTGGGCCATTATAGAAGTTTTGCTTTACGCCACCATATACCATTGAGCCGCCCTCGGAATTGAGTCGCGGAGGGAGAAAAATAATGAAAGCTTCTAGAAAGGTGTAAAAAATAAAAGAAGAAAGTAAAATTGGTGATTTTACATTTTTAAGGGGTGCGTTTGGTAATGACAAGATTTTACGGTAGGAATATGAACAATTTTTTTTTCCATATTTGAAGATTCTTTTGTCCTTATTTGTGGGCATTTCATTAAGCATTTTTGTACTAGTAAAAATGGACAAGTCTCATGACACTTGTCACACATGTTTATGAACATCCAATTCTCAAATTGTAACGCAAGTAACATAGTAGCGTGATTGATGGGATTCCCTTTACTCCTAAACTCTAAAAAAGAACTGTTTAAAAATAAAAAAATTCTTGTTAGAAAACCCTTGCTCAATTAATCTTTGTTCTTAAAGTGGTAAAAAATTATTTTCCTTCTACTTTTTATGATCTGCATTAATAGTTAAATATTTAATTTCTTTTTTAGTCTAGAAATATTTTAAGATATTTACTTCTTCTTTTTTAAGTCACCAGAATCTTCAGTATCTGATGCTCGTATACATTGTGGCTGTGGTTATTTTCTTGTTATTTTCCAGTACACTTTAAATTAAATAGAATAAATTATATTCCTAAGTATACCAAAAATAAAATTCTCTTTTTTTTACAATTGAAAAATCTACGTAGGCTAGTGAAACATAACACGAAACTCAATAGATAAATGGTTGTGTTCCTTTAATTTACACTTTTTTACCTACGTACTCGAGTTGTTTGCGACAAGATTCGTATTCATAACACGCATTTAACCCCACACGAAAAATAAATGTCTTATCAATTTTGTTATTTATTTGCAAAAAAAGTGAGCGGAAGAAGTATTTCATATTTTCATTAAAATACTCTAAAACATTACATTAATAAATTATAAATATTTATGTTTTTTTTATAAATAAATATTTATCATTATAATTATTATAAATTTTTAAATATACATAATTTGTAAAGTTCTACATATCTAATAAATCATCAATAAGAATAACTAGTTATTCTTTAATTTAACAGTCACGCATAACTAATACAAATATTATTCTTATACACACTCTCCAAACGATCCTCAAAGTGTCAAACTAGTAATTTTGTATCTTTGACGGATGCGTTTGGTAATACCAAGATTTTATGGTTGAAATGTGAAAGATTAGTTCCCGCATTTAGAAAAACGTGCAACTTGCGTTTGTCCAACTTGTCTTTATTATATTAGTATCATATTTACGCAATAAAACGTAGGTGAGGTGAAGGCATGGCCCCTAGCCATTAGTATAAAGAGAGGAATTTGTGCTGACAAAGTTATGAGCTGGAGCTGATTCGGAGCAATTTTCAAGAATCAAGAACGGTAACAGAGCCCCTCTTCTTATCTTTCTTTTCTCTAAATTTCATGTAATAATAAATGAATTTGTTCTCTTTCCTTGTTTGAGCTTTAATCTTATCCTTTCTTGTTATGCAAAACCCTTCAACAGACGAGCCTCAACTTGGATTTGTGATTGTTGGGGGTGAATATGGGGTTCTTCATAACATGGGTATGGGTAGTTTTCTTGATTTTTGTTGTTGCTTGATGGGATTGGTCAACCATTTCGGTGTATGGGGGTTAAGGGTCTTGTTTTTTTCTCTTCTTTTTTTTTTGTGTGTTTTGGGTTCTGTGTCATTTCAGCAAATTTTGGGGGTATGGAATGGGTAAAATTGTAGGTTTTTTAGCACATTATGGTCTTGTAGCCATTTGACAGATTTCAAGTCTGAAGGGGTCAATCATGATCCCCATATTTGATTTCAGATGAGTCTTGACTAAGTCAATTAGATAGAAAAAGGCTGTTTGAAAGAACAGAATGGAATGTAACTGAGGCATAATGGCGATAATAAAAGTTAATGCCAGGTGTTCTGCAAGTTTTGGGTTCTGTGTTGTTTCAAAAAAATCTTGGTAGTATGTAAGATGTGGGGGTATGTGTAAATATATGGCAGCTGTGCCTAACGTACCTCACGAGTGGAGGATTGCCCAAATTCACATAAGGAGACCACTAATTCATTTTTTGTCCAACGTAGGACTTTTTACCTACTCTAACAAATGGGGATAGATTTTGCTATGATACCATGTAAATATGTCACTTGGGCCTAAGTCAATCCCAAAAGCTAGCTCACGAGGGAAGGATTGCTTAAATCCATATAAAAATATTATCAGTCCATTCCTCAACCAATGTGAGACTTTTTACCCACTCTAACGGAATGGAATGGGTAAATTATGGTCTTGTTGTAGCCAGTTGACAGATTTTTAGTCTGAAGGGGTCAATATGTATCATGATACACATCTGATTCATTCAGATGAGTCTTGACTAAGTCAATTAGATAGAAAAATGATATTTGAAAGAACAGAACGGAATGTAACTGAGACATAATGTTATAAAAGATGTTCCCTTTTTGCGAAGAGTTTTTCCTCCTCAAAGTAGCAGTTGTTACTAAATTATATACTGGTTATGCTCTACCAACTGAAATTGGTTTGGTCTTATGCTTGCCTAGTTGTTTGTTATAGCAGTCCAGCCATCAGTCATGTAATTTGAGCTCTTATGGCATTATGTAGTGAGAATTTTCTGGCCATAGTGGTTTAAGCACAGGGCTCAAACCATGTGTTTGACCGATGTGCACTAGGATGTCATGAAATGATCTGCCCTTTGTATTTTCCATGAAGTTGTTTCAGGATCTTGAGTTTGACTTCGCAACAACGGTATTTTGATTCCTAAATGCTTTGATGTTTCCACGTTTGAGGGATCTTTTAGTTTTTCTCAGGGGATGGACTAAATTGTGGCTTATCAAAATTTGTAGTTGTTATACCCGAAATTCCAATGTGGTTGTTGAACAAAAGTATTAATAGCCTGGATTTGGCACTGTTTAATGTAGTTCTTTGAGTGGATCGTGAGATGCTATCCTTTTCTGCATCTGTTTCCCAAGCCACTGTAGGTATAGGAACTCTGAAGATTTCTTCTCCTCTTGCCAGTGAAAGTTTAGGATAGTTTGTGCATGTTTCTTCAATTTGGAACGTTTGTTCTTTACCTCTTCCAATAGGACTCTGCATAGTTGGCCAAGTGTTACCTACTCAATTGGTTAGGCTTTCCGTGTCTTCTCTTGTGTTGGATATCTTGAGAATGCAAACAGGAATGTCGATCACTTACATTTGATTTATCAATCTTTCCTAAGACTTAATCGCTAGTTAGCTAAGAAGGTGGACTGTTGATAGAGCTTGTCTGTGCAATATTGTAAACATGGGAAAGGGATACAAATGCTGAGGGAATTTGGTTTCTCTGTTTGGGAGAGGAGGTGGTTGTAAGTGATCTTATGATGTGGCTCCACTAAATTTAATGGCTTAAACCAAAGTTAGTCTGCTGTTTACTTCTTCTTTTACGAGTCTTATGTTGTTTTTGCTCATCTTCTTAATCATGCTGCGTTTTATAGAATTCTCTTGGTCTGTAACATGTATAAGTTGTGAGATTATAGCCCCTTTCCTTTTTCTTTTTCATCGGTTGCACAGTTTCAAGTTTGGTGGTTTATGTGGGAAAACCAAGTGCTCCTTTTGTCTCAAAGTAATCTATCTCTATCATGACTACCCCTGTCGCTGTTATTTTGGGCCTAGTGGCACACTCATGTTTCACTTAAAACATATCTTGAAGAGAGGTTAACAAAAACTGTCATTATCCCCAAAATAGCAAGCAATCAAGAGATTGAATATAAAATGCAGAGCTTTTAAAGCCTTTAATATGTTAAATCATGTCTTCCATATCGTAAACTGATGGGACTGGCTTTTAAAGCCGAATATAATGCATATTTTTCCTGAAGTTCAGTCCCCATGAAGTTTTGCTTTAGGACAGAGAAGGTAGAGTCTAAGTATTCAGTCTTGAAGTAATGACATGCGAATTGGTAGAATTTAAAATCAAATAATGTTTGATGTTTCATTGCCTGTTTGTCCATCAAGATGTTTATTGCCTATTACTAATGTTACTATTCCTGATTACTACGGTTTCTCGTTGTTTATCATGTCTTACTGATCTTTATTTTCATTCAGTGTTGTAATTTTACAAGACAGAGAGTCATTTTATGGATAAGAAAGAATCTGGCAAGGAAATATCTGAGGAAGTGACTCGGGAGTCACTAATCGCCATATCATACAGTGAGCCAGAGAAGGATCCTTCTATTGAATCTGCACCTGAAAATTCCAACTATGAGTATGTGGTAAAATCTCTTAACGACGTCAGAGATGATAAATTCAGGTCGGAGTTGATCTCGATATCCTATGCAGAGTCACCAGACACTGAAGTTCAACCTGGAAAATAAAATTAGCTGTTTTTATTGGCCAACTCCATGTTAAAACTCTTTGTTCTTTTGCTACATGTTATCTTTTACTCATAAAGAATTGGACATTGTTTGAACTTGTAGTGTTTTCATGTGTTACACCTTTGAAGTCTCTTGTAATCATTGGCGGAGATACTTTACTCTGCAAAAGTTGTTGCTTATATACAAGTGTAAATCTAAATAATTTGCTTTTTTTGGTTTTCACCCCGTTGTCCGGAACTCGCATTGAAGTCCCGATTAAATTCGAATTGTGCATTGCAGGGTTTGATATTCAACAGGTTGAACACAAAGTAAATATCAAGTTGTGATAGAAATAAATAACATAAATCTTAAAATCATTACAATCTCTTGAGCAAAACTCGCTTAACGTTGAATTGTGATAATAATTTGATATTGCTTGTAATTGTAATAAACCAAAATAAAATTCAAGGCATCACAGATCACATAGAGAATTATGTAGGGTAAAATTTGTCATTGTTATGGAGTTTTAAATTTCATAGTGAAACTTTATAATTTTATCAAAAAATTTCACCGATAAAATTTAAAACTTCATAACAATAGACAGGACCGAAGGGGCCACCACACACTTTTTCCGAATACATATATGGTGTTTGTTTTTGTTGAAATTAGTCTCGTCTTAATAATGCTAAGAAGAAAGTAATTCTTTTCCAAGTCTTTATTCTTGTGGATCCCTTTTTATGTATCCTTTCTTACATGAAAGTTAAAATATCCCCCATTAATTGTGGAAAGAACTTTTTTCGTCTTCATAATGAATTGTCTTTTTTTTCTTCTTTTTGAGGCTATAAAGAGATAGTCTCGCACAAATGAAAATTAGACTTGCATGGTAAAAAAAAGTTGATTTGCCCCCTTGCATGCGAGATATATGTAAACCCTAGTCAAAAATATGATTTTGTAAATATTATTTTAATATTTTTGAGTCTACCTAAAGAGTGTCTATATACAAGTCTACAAGAATGTATTAGATTTGTTTAGAATTAAACTCGTGTAACAATCATTTGCTTCATTGGTTCCAATGGTGGCAGCTGCGAAATCTGTTATTGAATTAGCTATTTTCTTTATTACTTTTCAAGTCTTTAACACCTTTTTAATATTGGAGTTCATGGCTCATTAACTCCTCATTGACCCCTTTAAATTTGTAGCTTATACTCTTTTTGTCCCATATTAGTTGATCATTATATTAAGAATAGTTGTCCCATATTAGTTGTCCATTTACTAAATCAAAAAAAACATTAATTAATTTTTTTCTGTATTACCTTTGCAATTAATTTATTTTGAAAGTGTTCATATTTATTTATAAAATTATCAAGAAATTTTTTAAGAGGTGACTTAGTTAAATTATTTTCTTATTTATTATTTCTTAACCACCATGCAAAATAAAAAGTGATAAACTAATATACGACAGCGGTAATATAAACTAGCCTTCTTGTTGAATTACATATATTGAAAATATTATCTTTTTTATATTCTTCAAAGTTTTTCTTCTCTTCTAGTTTCTGGACAATTCTATTGGTGCAATCTCCAATCTTCCAGTCAAATCAATCTAAAGGATTTGTAACATCATCGGGCCAAAATCATTTTCAACACAATGGTAAGCCATGACATCATTTTCACTTTGATAAATTTGTTACTCCTATTTTTTATTTTATATTCAATATCAAATATAGAACTGTCAAAATAGATTTTGCCTAATTCAATTATTGAATTAAGTGAGGTTGGGCAAAAATTTTCCAGTCCATTTAGAATTAAGGCCTTTTAGCTTAGCTTTGTTTGGCCCACTGGCCTTATAGGCTTAACCCATGAGCCTCAGAGGTCAACTCATGAGTTGTGAATTTTAAAAATATTTATTATATATATTTTAAGTATTGTTTTATTTTGTCAAATTTTCAGCAATTAGGCAATTGAAGTTATTGTAAGTATGAATCTTTGACCTCTTTTGCTTTTGTGTTTATGCCTATTTTTTCGTTTCTCCTTTCTTGTCTAGTTTATGAAAAAAATGATCATGTAATGTATGTTGTTCTGATGAATCATATGAATATTGATTGTTGTATCTTTGCTTATTCTGTTGTTTTTAAGTATTCCACTAAAGTATGTGCAACTCATAGACATGTGAATTTTTGATGTATTAGTATTGTGTTCATCAATGTTCGATAGTCTTTCTAAGAGACCAATATTGTTCATCTTTTAATTGAAGGGTCAACCCGTCTCAATCGATAGCCTGCTTAGAGATGAATTTGACTGCTATTTTATAGCTCCTTTATTTAAAAGGATCAACTTGTCGCTCATTTAATTCGCTAGTCTTTTAAAGCTGGATTGGATTGGATTAAACATTTAATTCGTTAGCCTTTTAGAATTGAATTGAATTGGGCAAACTCATTTTGACACCTCTAACAAGATATCATCCTACTTTTCTTTAATAGTTTGAACTTTTAGTTGAATTGCACGACCTTTTGTCAAAGGTCACCTACCTACTTGGTTTATTTTAATTTGTAACAATTTTATTATTACGTTCGATATCAATATTCTGTTACTTTTCCAACAGCTTTAACTTTTAGTTCAAGTTGAAGTACATAACTTTTTGTCAAGGGTCACTTACCTACTTGGTTTATTTTAACTAAAGCTTTTGAATGAAGGGTTATTATCTACATCAGGATGAGTAGACTAAACACTTTCGTTACTATTATATTAAGATATCATGTTAACCCAAAAAAAAAAGATAAAATACGTCAGGGTGAGTATATATTCTTATTTTTATGATAATTTGGTGAATTTAACCTAAATTGAAGGGTTACTAAGAATAAATTCATTAAATATACTCTCATAAATTATAATATTATTCTAGAAAGACTTTTTGTACATCCACAAAAGTTGATTTTCTTGCTTCGAATTATTAGGTAACGAGGGATATTTAGGAAAAAGATATGAATATGTAATATTTTTTTAAAAACAATGCACAGCCGTAGCAACATTAATTAGTTGTCATTCTATGGCAACTTTGGTTGGTGTTACCAGCAAAGAATGTGGTGTTTCCTCCTCTCTAATAAGTGGTTTCAGTTTTGAGTTTTTGATATGAAAAAATCTTTGGAAGAAAATATTTTTTTTCAAATGAGCCTTAAGCCCCGAAAATTCAAATTAGTCAAATTTTAATGTGGATATCGGACATCATATAAAAAATTAAAGGAAACTTTGATCGGTGATGCTTATATATTTTATATTTCAATGGCATATGTGATGAAACATATATTAGTGGTATATAATTATATATCAAGTATATTATAATCCACATCTATAAAAAAAAATATGTATGATATCTTTTGTTTATTAATATGTACTATAATGCATATATACAATTCATATATTGGTACATGTTAGTGTGTGAACATTTTAACATTTTATTAAATTGCAATTTTAGCAATTGTCCATTGATGACATTTAATGTCATCTTTATTATTCTTTCTTTAGTGCATAAAAATGTCTTTCATTATCATCTTTATTTAGTGCAAGACTAAATCATTCCATTATGTATTTTTAATTTAATTATCACTAATAAGTGGTGCACTAAATCATATTATTATGTATTTTTAATTTAATTATCACTAATAATTGGTGCACTAAATCATAATGGTACACTAAATGATGATAATGATGGCATTCTATTATTTTTTCATCTTTGTATGATTTTCTCTCCTATAAATAGAGAGGTCTTCTTTGTTTTGAAGGGAGAATAAGAGAAGAAAAAATTGAGAGAGTTAAGTTTATATAAAAAAGAGAGTTCTTATTAGTTGAAGAGAGGTGTTCTTTGTGTAGAGCTTTAAACTCAACTCTTGTCCAGAGTTTGTTGAGTTACATTTTTGTGATAAGGCTGTTGTATCCTGGAGGGGACAAGTCAAGAGGACTACTGCTGGACCAGTGAAACGATTTACTGCAGTGGGCTTGAATCTCCTTAAAGAGAGCGAGATATCCGCGCCTCAGCCAAGAAGTGAAGTTAATTTCTTCATTTTATTTTTTAATTGTAATTTGTAATCTTATAATTTCTCCAACAGTACATATAGATGAATATTTATTTAAGCGATCATGTTATACTTACTCCTATAGATAAGGGTTATTTATGACATTTTCTCAACACAATGCATTAATTTAGTCCCAGATCCCACGTTGTGAAATTTTGCTGAATTGTTATAATGCATTAATTAAGCATATAAAACTAAAGTTAACTAAATAAAAAGCAAAATCGGTGATTTTTAAATTAGAAAAAGAGAAAAAAAAATAATACCAGAAAATCAAAGACCTCTGTTTGTCTTTTTTCCTTTTCTCTACAGTACCACGAGAATCCAAGACCCATGAAAACCTATTAATATCGTATCTAACCTCTACGTTAATATATATATATCATCCTCTACTTTACCGTAAGATTACTCTGTCCGTACCTAGATATATCAGAGAAAAAAATCTTACAGAAGCGCCGTCCCTCAAAATAGACCCGCAATGATAAATAGATTATAAGAATTATGAAAACAATAAATTAGAAAGAGATAAGCATAATAACTAAATCACGAAGAAGGTTAGTGTTATGAGATTAAATATGAAAAGAAATCTCTGAAATTATACAAAAAATCTTACGTAGTACTATTATTTTTGGAACAGGTGAAAATGATTTTCACCCCTAATTTTATTTTTAAAATCAAACTCCTTCTTAATTTTGAACAATAATCAAACTCTCCCCTTTATCCTAATTAAATTTTTAAAATGCTTATTATACCCTTTCATTATCAATTTTTTTTTTACTTTTTTAGAAATCATGATATTTTTATTTTTTTTATGTAACGTAACAAAAATTTTATAAAAGCATAAATATTATTTTTTGGACAAAAAAGTGAAAAATATTAATTAAGTATATAAGTTAATGATGTTCTATAATGAAGTAAATTAGCATAATGAGAAAATTAATTTTATTAATAATAATTAAAACTCTAATATTTATTTATACAAGTGAAAATAGCATAAAATAACAACTATACAAATATGTTTCAATGTAGGAAATACAAATAATTAATTTAACTAAGGACAAATCTTTAAAGATTGTATTATTTAGATTTTAAATTATTTTAGATTATAATTTATGTAATACTCAATCAATGTCAATCAAAACTTGTTTATTTATATAGAAGAGAATACCCACTGGCCACCCATTTATATTACTTGACTCTCATTCTAAAAATAGTTATTTTAATGTACTTGTCCAATTTATGAAATTTAAGAAATTTTTAATATCTTTTTATTTCTACCCTTAATATTAAATAACTACTAAATAATAATAGTCAAATTTAAGGTTTCAAAATATTAATAATAATGTTTGTTTAGTAAAATACACATTTAATTAATTTTATATATCAAGAAGATTCAAGTAATATGAAACGCAAGAAGTAAGATAATGGAGAAAAGAAAAAATATATGTATACGTACATATACACATACTTAATGTATATTATATTAAAATAACGGCCATAAGAATAATATTAAATTTTGTGATAAATTCGTAAAAGTATTATTCTACTTATAGTGTTGAAGAACTTAAAGAAAAAGTTATAAATATTTATGTTAATAAATAAATTATATATAATATAAAGAGGTATTAAATAAATCTGATATAACAAGGATAAAATGGACAATGCATGGGATAAAGGGGGGAGTTTGATTATTGTTCAAAGTTGAGGGGGAAGTTTGATTTTAAAAGTAAAGTTGAGGCGTGAAAGTGATTTTCACCCTTTTTGGAACAAAGTGTTGTTATTTAGGAAAATTAACGTGAATAAACAAACATATACTAGTTAATTAGTTAATATAGCTATAGTTTGAATTATTTATGGCTCGCGGCAAACATCTAACTGTAATTACAGTTTGAATTTTGTATAATTTGCGCGATTATACAGTTGAGTTTTGTATAATTCATGCGATTAATACAAACGTTGTGTGCGAATTAAAATGTATAGCGAAATACACAAACACTACAAATTGTATAGCGAATTATACAAACGCTGTGCATGAATTGTATAGTGAAATATATAAACGTTATAGAAAAACTTCGAATTGTATAGCGAATTATACAAACGTATACAAATGTTACGAGAATTATACAAACGCTTCTAGAACTATAGCTATGAATTGTAATTAACAAACTATAGCTATAAAATATAATTAAGATATTTTTGAATGGCTATATGTGAAAATTCCATGTTATTTATCACACCGAACTTCTCATCATGTTTCCTGGCCAAGCATTTATCACTGGGCTCAGTGTGGATTTTACTGGCCCAATCAACTTCCTTTGGCCCACTACTACTAAATGGGCCTCAAGATTCTCAAAAGGGTCGAAGTGCACAAATACTCATTTAGGACCCTACTTAAGACCTAATCAATTTTATAAACTTTTACAAGTTTAGCCACTTTAAAATTAACTTGAAACTTACGGAATTGAAGTTGAAAAATCCTAATCTGAACTTCAGATGGCTGCAGTAAGCTGCGTTAGGTGAGGAACTGTGTGGTTATCGATTCAATTTCAATCTTCCTATTATAAGTCCATTCAAACACTCTTAAAAATACATACGTCATGTTAATTATGATAATAGTGTTGTAAATGTCTTGGTACTTGAGAAGATGGAAATATTTTAAAATATAGGGAAAATAAAGAAGTAGAAGAAGATAAATTTCACAAAAAAAATGTAATCAACAAATACAATCTACCTGTCACTCCTTATTTTTAGGCCTAATCAACACTGGGGAAGGGCTATGTGGTTTTGCCAATTTCAAGAATCATCCAACAGATATATAATATTTCAACTCTATGCATATATCAGGTGCAAGTGCCACTTTAAACAGCTAATACTAACAAATAATGCTTAAACCAAACTCTAAAGTTTCCACTTACTTCATTGCTGAATTTCTACTATATAGAAAAGCTAAGGGTATTTCTGTCCATTCAAAAAAGTCCTTCATTGTTGAATTGTGCTGTAGCTTAAAAAATATGAACATAAATTCCTAATGACAAAACAACCAGACAGCTTTCTAGAAATGTCAGTCGTATCCCCAAACGATGTGAACTCTCACGTGGTGGACCCCATGACTGTCCAATCGCAACTTCCTCTTTATAGGATACTCATTTGTGTGTTTTTCTTTATAGGATTAAAAAAACAATGGTTTTTAATTCCAAATTTTCTATTCTCATTTAAATATTACGGAAAAGGTTTAAATATATCATTAAATTTTGAGAAAAGATTTATTTATGTTATTCATTAAAAGTTTGGCTCATTTATATCGTTATTATTTGAGAAAAGACTCATCTATGTCATTATTTTTTAACTTTGATTTTGCAAAATCACCTAAATAACTTTTAACACTTTTCTATTGGAGAAATGCACTTTTTAATCCTTTTTTTCTTCAAGAATATCCTTTTCCTAAACCCACCTCCTAAACTACTGTTATGGACCTTCTCCCTATATATAGAATTCTATTTTCAACAGGAAAACATGGCAAAATATTCTACACATATGCCAATTGAAACACAACCTATATAGCATTGGATTCACTGACAACCAATCACTTATTGAAAACATTCCCTAGGAGTTCCCTATTGGTCCTTTTATGTTTTGTGGTAAGGGTCTATTAATACACACTACAACAATTGAGTTAATGTCTTTGTATCCAAAGTCGCTAAATCTTTATCGATATTTGTAAAGAGTTTGGTTAAATATCCATATTTATTATTGCGGCTAAATATATTATAGTGATAGTTATATTATTGCCTCTGAGTCCTTTATTTGTTGTAGTGACACTCTTGAATAGTTTTGATTAGGACGTACATACGTTGGTATGGATAAATTTAGTTTTTTTATATTTTACCAACCAAACTAATTATGTTGGTATTTTAAATCTATAACCAAATCAAACCAATAAGAGTTGGTTTTCTCCATTTTTGATGTTTTTTTTAGTTTTTTCTCGATAAAGTCTTCACATAACAAAAATTGTAACTAATACTTTCAAATGTTTCTTGTCTAGATACAATGATTATATGGCGGTTTCAAGAAAATAAAAAAATATAATAAGTCAAGTCATATGCTAAAATATAATGTCACCAATAATAAAGACAATGAAAGAAAAAATTTTCAAAATAGCGATAGCTTGAGCCTTGATTATCAAACATATATAGTGATAGCTTTAATTATTACCCAATGAAGCGAGAGTTTTTGAAATTCATTCTGTATCAATGACACTTTGTTTTGTATTAGTAATATAATAAATACAGAGCGGAAGGTTGTATCGCTGATGCAACACAAATTATTGTATCACTAAAAGAAAGTGAATTTTTGAAACTGTTGAATCATCGATACATAACGAATTTCAAAAATTGTTCTATCACTGTTAGAAGTGAATTTCAGAAATTATTGAATCACTTATACAAAGCGAATTTCAGTAGCTGTTGTATCACTGATACATGACAAATTTCATAAACTCTCATTGTGTTTGATAATCAAGACTCAAACTATTGTTATTTTTGAATTTTTTTTAGAGGACACTTTTATAGGCCAAGAAGTCAAACTGCTACTCCAATGTGAAATGACTATACATCTATCACCGAAAACGCTACCTAGTAGCACGTGCCTAAATTCTGACGCTCGATTAAAGGCTGATTGGGACAGGCTGGCACAAGGCTTCAGGTTAATTGTTGATCTTCTGAAAAGTCATTATGAGGGCTCCACAACTATCAGAGGGCTTGTCCGCGATAGGAGTTCCAGCCTTGGTCATGTCGATATTGTCACATTCCTAATTTTTTTCACTCCGCTCTTAAAAGAAACGAAGTTTTGAAAGAGTTTTTTAATTAAATCGACGTTTTAAAAAGGGATTATTTATGCTATTAGAACCTCTATTTGAAATTGAGTTATGGTGTTTAAAATCATCTTATTTTAACCCTTAATCAAAAGAAAGTTGGCTCTATTTTTATTGGTCAGTGAACGAGAAATTCGGATAAGGAATTTTGTTAATCGAAGCGATTGTATTAGGCACCGCTCGAGTCTCCTAGTTCTAGCATGATCGTTCTATTGATTTATATATGGCTTGAACTCACTTTGGTGTAACGATCTGTTCCCGTCGCTAGGGATAGACCAATGAGGAAGGATTTCGGGCAAAAAAACTTGGGGTAGTAACTTCAAAAAAATTGAGCCTAGGCCAGACTTGGATGAATTCTAAGTTAGGTGAAGTCTAGGGTGATCACGTGAATGATTTGAGGTCGAATCTATAATTTAATTAGATAAGTTGATAGCCACGACGATATAGAGCATTTACGGCTTCACAGAATCGCATTCGAGAGAGTAAAACTCTCGTAATCAAATTTGGAGTGAAAGATATAATTTTAATGCTCTTTGGAAGGAGTATGTTGAGAAATGGGGGCGGGCTTGGAGCACAAAGTCTGAGCTCATTGTTCCTGCATATCCAGCCAGAGCGGGATCTGCCCCGACTTAAGTCGTGAAAAAGATTAGAAACGGTCTAGTGCGATTTTCATTGATTTTCCACGGATTTCTAAAACCTCAAAAGGCGATCTATGACGATTTTCATTATTTTTTCATGGATTTCCACGCTTAAGGTAAGGTTTTTACTCCCTAGATTCATACTTTGATTCTTAGAAACTAGAAGTATGGGTGGTAATCATTGGAGGAGGGTTTGAACTAAAAATCTATGGTGGAAAATAGCCCTAGGGTAAGGTTAGGATCATGGATTTGACCTAGGGAGTGGAATTGTGTTAAATTTCCTAATAGTTAGGCGATTGTATTGATCCTTGATATGTATTGAGTGTTTTCTAGACCAAGAACGAGAAGAACGAACTCGAAAAGGGAAGACTTTTGCATTGTAAGGTTGTGAAAGCTTAAATTTGAAGTAGGTGATAGCCTAGTTTTCCGCATGTGTTTCATATACTTGTTAAATTGCTTCATGATATATATGTGTGTATATAAATAAGGAACATGCTAGATTATGTGTGAAATGATCATTTGCTGGTCTGTTATTGTGATGAACCTGTTCTTGGAGGTATAAATGTTGTAAACATTGAATGTTCTTATAATTGTGATATCTTGGGATTGGGTGTCACGTTACGTCACATAATTTGGATCGATAGTCATGTTCCGACACTTATTTGGATTGAATGTCACATTCCGACACATACTTAGATCGGGTGTCACGTTCCGACACAAAGTTGATTGTTTGTAGGTCCCTTGAAATGATCCTTCTGTGAAATTATAGAATGTGGATGACATTGAGTTGTGATTTTGAGAAGTAGTTGACTTATTCTGTATATGTATATGCCTATTGTGTTGAATTTACTTGTTTATAATTCTCTTATTGGCTAACCGCGTGATCTTATCCGTACACCATTATTTTTGTGTACTGATAGTACTCTTGCTCTGATTTTTTGTTGAGTACATGGCATATTCAGTCGGTTGCGGAGAGACCTCGCTTGGAAGATTAGAAGTTTGTTGAAAGTTTAAGGATGAGCTATTCTGTCATGTTGTCGTGGACTTTTTCATTAATCTCAGTCCTTCTTTCGGGACTCAAATGTTTAGACACTATTTTAGTATTTTGACTTCTGTTGGAGAGTGTTTCCCCTTTTCTTACATGGACACTGGTTAGAGTTTTGGTACGGACGATTTTCAGTTCCTAGGATGTGTTGACTTCCGTATTTTCATGTTTATTAAAATTGTTGGATGATTTAAGGAAACTCAATATTATTTCCTGGTTATATTCCTACTTCTGCAAGGTTTTTAATATTTATTTCTTAAGTTGATAAGCTGGGCTGTAGAAATGGTTCTCCCACTGAAATAAGTATTATGGGTGCCAGTTCCTGGCGGGTCGGAGTCGTGACATTGAGTATGTTAAACTTATGCGCTAAAAATGTTTGTTACTCGCTTTTTTTGATTTATTAAAAACTCATTTAAAACTATCTTATTTTATTAGTATTTAGTGTACTGGCGACAACGCTTTCCTGTCTTACCACTGATTATTTATTTGTTTGTGTGTTCGCACCTAAAATTTGCTTAACGCTCTTCGGATCGTAATATTTGCCTATTATTATTAATTAAATAAAATTTAATTATCAAAACTTAAACATACTATTGCATGAATAATAAAACATAATAATATTCAATGATATATAATATACACAAAATAAAAATTACTATCATAATAATTATACCAATTCCTATCACCTTGTGGCTTTCCAAATAGAACCAGAAAGAGACCGTCAGAGGTAGTTGATCGTATCACTTGTTGCCGAATTTCTACCTCCATTACTGCATAAGGGCTTCTTGTTTGGGCCATAGATGGCCTAATTGAAAGCCATGTTTTTGACATATAAGTATTATTGATAGAAAATATAATTTTTTTATATAAGAGTAGAAGAGTAATTAAAAGTTTGACAAATCTAAAATGCCATGTCTCAAAAATATTAATGAATTGATTATAATAGACTTCATTAAAAAAAATGAAAATTAGGCCTTCAATTGAATTTGGCTTTAGGCTACTGGTATGTTTTAGCCGTCAATCAATTGTTACGAATGAATTGACCTTTTAAACCCGTTTGGTCGCAGTTTGAATTGACCACACAAGTATATTAATTAAGAAATAACATTTGCGGTCCTTGTAGACTATAGGACCAATAAAAACTGGTCGTTCAAAAGTTTTAGCCAACAACTTTTTAGCGACCAGCAATATGGCCCCAAAAACATTTTAAGGACTAGTATAGTACTACGAATCTTTTAAGTGTCAACCACGAAACTCCGTCCTTGTTAGTTTTTAGGGATGAAGCTCGTAATTGCGGGTCACAATTATTTTTTTATGGTCATTATAAATGCTTAGAGACCATAATTAATTAGACCGTTAGAGATCAAACGACACAAACTTGCAAAGTTGGCTCCAACTGACTCATAAAGTCAAATTCGGATCAGAATGACAAGTTTGTTATACATATTAGTTCTTGACATAAATGTGTATAATCATGCTCACAATTTTGGTTCATTCAATGACTTTGATTGCATGAGAGATCCACTTGCGTGTGTTAGTAAAAATGGAAAATGTAGCTTGAGATTGACAACTATAAGTTGTCTTTATTCCACGAACTATGAGTTATCCATTACCTGTTAATTTAGTAAGACTACAAATCTTGTTGAAACACACTTTTGAAAATGAGTAAATAACTATGGATTAGAAGCAAAGACGACCACTAGGATAAGCTTCTTATGTACACATAAGATCTTGAACTTGAGCACAACCATTCAGAAAAGGAACAATAACAATAATAAAATAGTGCGATAATCGAAATGCAACAAACAATAAATGAGGGTAGATATCAAAAGCAAGAAACTATAGAAATACGATTAATACTATGACAGACATCACCATACCTAAATTCATCAAAAAGCAAGACGTTCTTCTATTTATTAACCTTCTATTCTAATCCATGATCTTCTCACCCTTCTATCTAATAGAGAAAAGAAAGAGACGAGAGAACAAGAAAAAAATAGTTCTTCGAATATTTTTCCTACTTTCATTCTAAAAATTATTAAGAAAATAAAAATATTTTCTATTTTATTAGAATTTTTTTTATCGTTATCTAAATGAAAATTAATAATGTGTTACTATGATCTTATATATATGACATATATTATCAGCTTAAAAGGTACACGAAATTATTGTATTTTAATTGTTAAAATGAGATTAAGAACAAAAAAAAATTATTTCCTACTCATAATATTAGTCAATGTGATTTTAAAAGAAAAAAAGAAACAAGAATAGGGTTCATTAAAAGTAATATTTCTATCGAAATGCCCTCATAATAATTATTATATACCATCATAGCAACCCGGTCATTAATTTTCATTTATATAACGATGAAAAATTTCTAATAAAATAGAAAATAATTTTATTTCTTAAGAGTTTTTAAAATTAAAGTAGGACAAACATTTCTAATTTAAAGAATCATCAAAAAGAAATAGTATATTTATTTGGAAAAAGGCATTTTGACCCATTAAGTAACAATAATGATATTTTTGGACCAACTATTGAAAGCAAGAATATATCTGGACCAAACTATCAACTGAGAATATATTTATTCATTTCACATAATTTAAGAATATTTTTTTACCATTTTCCGTTATTTTATTTATGTTAGATAATTACATATGTCTCCATATGTTTAAAAGGATTTAGTAGTGTTATGTCGAAAAAAAGATGATTTAAATTTAATTTCAAATTTTTAGAGAAAACATTAATTTTAGAAAAGAAGAGTCGCCACTTAATTTTTTAAAGAACTTAAGAAAACTTAATTTAAAAGACCCTAATAGATTTAAGTCTTAAAAATTCAGAGAAAAAAATACGAGGTTTTTATTTCCACTTTGAGAAGGTGTTAAACATTCAAAGTGCCGCTAACGCGCGGTTATCCGATGATTTGAAAAATTATTTGACTAACTTTTAAAAATATTAATTTAAAAGGAAACGAAGACTTTAAAATTATAATTTTTTTAGAAAAAATGATCAAACTTAAACATTGAAAATAATATACATGTGTATAAAAAAAGTAAAAGCTTATCAAATAACTAAGTAAAGGTAGAAAATCATTTAAAGAGTAAATTAACATGAATTGGTTTATCTTTAGGAGAATCTAATTAAGTTAAAATAAATTAAAATTAATATATAAGCAAGCATAAATAACATAAGGAAATAAATTATTACAATCTGAATCAATATAAATAAACAATAAATAACAATGAAAATATGGCCCGACACTTAGTTTCTGTACGCCTGGACTAAGCTGTTGGGTCATTTGCATTTTTGCACCTTAAGCACAATTCCACATATATACACTGAATCTTAGACTGTATATACAATGTATATAGTGTATACAAAATTATTTTTGTATATCGAGTTGTATACACACTGTATACCACCTGTTTGTTCCCTCTAACTAACATTGTATTTAGTTAAAAAGAAAATCTTTTTGAGATGATTTTCGAATAACTACATAAATAGTAATAAAAAATATAGTTATATAGAAATATGTATATTATATTAAAATTTTAAAAAAGATAAAAATAATTAAGAATAATATGAAAATATCTTTGTTTTAATAAAACCCAATTATTTCAAAAATGTTCAAAATTCAAAGAAACTCGGTAGTTAATTGTGTTGTGGAGGGTCAAAATTAAGTATCAACAACTGTCATTTTCTTTGGATAGGATCGATAAAAGAGATCCTTGACAAAGAAAATTGACAAATTCAATTTTGATCAACTCCATCTTCATCTTTCTGAAAAGTTGTTGGTATGGATTTTGGATTATGGCTGGACCCAGAAATAACCACACGTCTTTCGATAGGAATGTGATTTACTGTGGTGGAAGTCGTTGCTCAGCTCGTGTCCTATGAGTTTGATATTCCTCTTTGTACTGTGTCCTAGTTCGCTGCTAAGAAAAGATTCCACGTTGTGCTGCATCCTCTTTGATGTCGTTCGCACTTTTTTCATCCTCTTTGCATGTTGAATATCTCCATTGATCCAATGGTAGGATAATACTGCTCTATCGATAGGATGGTGATCCATTGATAGGATACTTGGCAAAATAAATACATGTCCATCGATAAGATGAATAAAAATGCTCCATATGTAGGATAATGATGCTCTATTGGTAGGAGGGTGATCCATTAATAGGATACTCGGAAAAATAACTGTATGTCTATCGGTAGGACGAATGAAGATCCATTTATAGGATATAAATGCGTTTTTATCGATAGGACGAATGAAGATCCATTGGTAGGATATGTTGATCGATCGATAGGATGAATGATAATTCATTAGTAGGATGATGTTGCATGTCCATCGATAGGATGAATGAAGGTGATTCGTCGGCAATATATGATGCATGTCGATTGGTAAGACGAATGATGGTGATCCATCGGTAGAATATTTCAGCAAAATAACTGTCTGTCCATCGCTAGGACGAATGAAGTTCCATTGATAGAATATAAATGTGTGTCCATCGATAGGACGAATGAAGATCCATTGGCAATTTACACTTCAAATTTTCTCTGATATTTGATGCGTCTTATGTGTGCCCTTCAGGCGTTTATAAAGCTGGAAAATGTTGATGTTTCGCTTCAACGAGATCAACATACAATGTCCCTCTCGACAAATAATTATGCGAATGTTATCCTCTTGGATGATTTGAATAATGCACGACCCTTTTGGCAATGCAATATAATAAAATGACCCCCTCGATAAATAAATATACAAATGTCATCTTCTTGGATGATTTGAATGATACACGACCCTTTTGGTAATGCAATGTTATGAAATATCCCTTTCGACAATGTAATATAATGAAATGGCCCTCTCGGCAATGATATGATAATGATGATGGCCCTCTCGACAATGCTATGAAAATAAAATGGCCCTCTTGGGAATCATATTACCACTTTCGGTAATTTAATATGAATAACCTCTTGGCAATAATATGTAATGTCATCCTCTTGGATGATTTGAATGATGCATGACTCTCTTGGTAATGCAATGAAAATGAAATGACCCTCTTGGCAATGATATTATCATTTCCGGTAATATAATATGAATGACCCTCTTGGCAATAATATGTAATGTCATCCTCTTGAATGATTTGAATGATGCATGACCATCTTGGTAATGCAATGAAAATAAAATGACCCTCTCGGCAAATAAATATGCAAATGTCATCCTCTTGGATGATTTGAATGATGCACGACCCTCTGGGTAATACAATGTAATGAAATGGCCCTCTCGGCAATGATATGATAATGACCCTCTTGGAAATGATATGATAATGGCCCTCTCGGCAATGCAATGTAATGAAATAGCCCTCTCGGCAATGATATGATAATGATGATGACCCTCTCGACAATGATATGATAATGATGATGGCCCTCTCGGCAATGATATGATAATGACCTTCTCGACAATACAATATAATGATATGGCCCTGTTGGCAATGATTTAATGATGACTCTCTTGACAATGATATGATAATGTCCCTCTGAGCAATGATAATATCCCGCACTTTTGGGGATTCAGAAAGAGAAAAAAATATTTTTGGCTTGCAAGGAATGAGGTTGTGAATTATTTTATTCATTTTAATTAGTATCGGTGTGATGTTCATAGAAAAAATGGTATGAAAATACGAAGGAAGGCCGAGGGCAAAATTAAGAATTTTGGAAACTAGTTTGTGAATTACTAATAAGACTTATGGTTTTGTTGGGCTCAAAACCATAATAATAATAGTAATATTGAGGCCCAACAAAAGAAAAGGCCCAAGTTTTGGAAAGTTAGCCCATTAATTAGGTAATATATATATATATATATATATATATATATATATGTTGATGACTTTTAAGTCATCTTTATCCATTAAGTTCTCTTTATCAAAAAGAAACTACAAGAAAATTCTAGAGGAAAGGAAGGAGAGAAAACTCTAGCTAGAGAGAAGAAGAGAGCTCGGATTTGAGGGAAAAAAAAGGTGAGTTCTCCAATTTTGTTCTGTGAATTAATTATCTAGAGTATACCACGATGATATGGATGTATTAATAGTATAAAATCATGTCTAGGAGCAGCACCAAATGGATAGCAACCAGCCACGACGTTTTAATCGCGTTAGAAGAGTTTCCGAGGCGGGTTTTGGCGAGTTTTGGCCAATTTCGGAAAAGGTAAGGTCTTTCCTTTCAATTTGAAGTTTATGGTGTTGTTATAGGGTGTATTACACATCCTTTATGCTACTGGAAGTGTAAGAACGTCGTAGAAATGCTCAGCGAAAGAAACAATCTAAATTGAAGTCGTCGTAGTTAAATTATAGTCGAAATGAGGCGTTGTGCATGTGGGGGATGCTGTTGGTCGCGTGGTGGTATTTTGCAGGGCCTAAAAGTGTTCTAAAGGAGGTGGTGGAGCTGCTGGTTTCAGCCACACGACCCCCGCTTTGTATGGCTAAAGGTTTTGCAAAATGGAAACTAGAAACTCTATTTTTGTATCATAGTTTGGAGCTAGTTGTTTGGAGCTTGTATTGTGTAAGGTTGAAGTGATTTAATTGTAAATATGCTGCTACTTGTTGTTGTTGGTATGGTTGTTGATATTGTGGCCGAGTTGAAATCTTGGGGATGTTGAAGTTATAGGGGAAATGCTGCCCGATTTTCGGTAGCATCGGAACTAGTAACAAACTAGTCGGGGGTAATTGATAAGGAAATGACTCCTATTAGTACTTGGTTGTAGAGTGGGCTATTGGAAAGTGAAAGGCTATTAATATTAGTATTACTTTCATGTCTATAGGTTAAGGAGGTATCAAGGCAAGCCGAATTTCAATTAATCCCGAAAAAGGTATGTGAAGCCCTTTCTTCTCTTGGCATGTCTTTGGTATGAGTAAATAGAGCTACCCTTCTTCTCTCTTGATATGCCCTTGACGTAAGTTATGATGTTATGATGAAACGTTTATGGTACCGAGTCCCTTGATGGGCCAAGTATGATATGTGTTACTATCTAAGGATCGGGTCGTACGTTCCACGGCACATATGTATATAATGATTTTATGAGGGAAAGTAGAGGGTATGTAAAGCTTATTCTCTTTCTTCTTTTGGCATGGCCCATAGAAAGCCACGGACGAAGAATGCGCAAAGTCTACAAGAAGCTCTTATTCTTAAGTACACTAAGATGTCTAACGTTTTTAATTTCCTAAAACTTATGTCTTTTTGCCTCGATTCATTTGAAAGTGTTCAACCATCCTAAGTTGGTATAATTTAGGTTGTGGTATAAAGCATGACTCTTATTCACTCCTTTAAGCTATAACCCTTCTAATAATTGAATTATGGCCTCTCAAGTTTTTTCTATACCTTGGGAAGTAGTAAGTAGGTAAAGTTAATCTCTTTTTTTGATATGAACTTTATGAAATAAATAGATGAAGTATGGGTGATCCCAAGGAAGCCCCATTCTCAAGGCCACTAATATGGCTATTTTCTTGACTTCCAAAGATATTTTATTATGCCTTGATACGAGTAGATGACTCCAAAAGGGCTACTTTAATGCAAACCATAAGGACACTCCAAAGGTACTTGTTATGGCTATTGTCTTAATTTTTGCGTGATCGTTCATTTTGATTAGTTCAACAAGTCTCCAATGATGGTTTAAATTGCATAGGGTTACTCACTACTCCACTAGTGTATACTGTGATACATCTTTCACCAAGTCCCGAGCCGGCTATAATTACTATATGATATATGGATCGGGCCGAACGTTCCTCGGTATTACTATATGATATATGGATCGGGCCGAACGTTCCTCGATATTACTATATGATATATGGAATGGGCTGAACGTTCTTCGGCATTACTATATGATATATGGATTGGGCCGAACGTTCCTCGGCATTACTATATGATATATAGATCGGGCCGAACGTTGCTCGGCATTACTATATGATAAATGGATCGGGTCGTACGTTCCTCGGCATCATTATATGAGATAGCACTAATAGCACATAGATGCTTATGATAACAGAGTAATGTGGTTGTTACACCAGGTCCCCGAACGGGCCAGATATAGTATGTGATGATAGTATGTATGACTTTAGTTTATGAGATGCAGGTCCAGTGGTTTGTTGAATATTATACTTTTCCCTACATCCCTACATTAGTTGTGCCCTCTTTTTGATGTTTTATACTTTACATACTCAGTACATATGTCGTACTGACCCCCTCTTTCCGGGGGGGCTGTATTTCATGCCCGCAAGTACAGGCGCGTGCTTTGGGGATCCGCCAGCTTAGGATTCCACTCAGTAAATTTGGAAGAAGCTCTATTGAATCGGAGCCGAGTTTTAGTACTAAATCTTCTATGTATATATTTATTTGATTACGGGTATGGTGGGGCCCTATCTCGCCTTATATTACTGTTCTTTCTCTTAGAGGTCTGTAGACATGTATGTGGGTTGTATATGTATGCGTGTAAGGTTGTGCCTATATGTTACGATAGCCTTGTTGGCTTATATATTGTCTTGCCTGTTGGTATGCTATGACTCAAATAGGAGACATGTTTACTTATAGTTAGCAGGGGTATATGCGATTGTCTAGTTCGGGCACTCGTCACGGCCTACGGGGTTGGGTCGTGACAAAAGTGGTATCAGAGCGGTCCTTCCTTGGAATGTCTACAGATCATTCTAGTAGAGTCTTGTTTATCGGTGTTTTGTGCACCACATCTATAAATAGGATGCTACAAGGCATTTAGGATGTTATCTTTCCTTCTTGTCTTAGATCGTGCGATAGAGCTATTCTATTAGGATGATTCCCCCCCTAACGGACTACGAGATGTACGGTCATACCTCTACAGGAAGCTTGTTTCTGACCTCTTTTCTTGTAGGTGGGTACAGGCTGTGGTGGAAAATGAAGAGACCAGCTCTAGACAGTATAGGGGTGCGGCAAAGGCCCCTAAGGTACACATGGGACCTCAGGCTCCAGGACCAAGCAGGCGGAGCCCCAGTTATTCGATTGAGACAGATCCCTCTAAAGACCCTGATTATGTTATAGAAACCGATCCTTCAGAAGGCCCGACGACAGGTTCTCCAGAGCATCTAATGACCAGGGAAGTGGTTTCGGAAGCCACGCCAGCTGTTCTTATGACCGAGCACTATATCAGGCCAACTCCTACGGTAAGTGTTATGATATATTCGACCCTTCTATCTTGGTCGTTGATGAACCAAGAATTTCTTAGCTATCAATATCTTTTGGATTCAAGCGAGGAAGACGACGAGGGACAGACAAGCAAATGGCATCCAGATAGAGACGAGGAGCATACTTTACCTCCTAGGTCACCGGATCGAACTGGGATTGATCGATCGCAGGTATAGGGGAAGGATAAGTATAGTTTTTGCTGGCTATATGGGACAAGTTGTCATTTTTGTTTTGGCCTTAATGTAGGAAGCCTCGTGTGACTGGGATATGAGATGCTATAAACATATGTATATATTGGCCCTATGAGGCATTGTGGCATTGATATAATATGATATGGATGTATATATATGTTGGCCTTGTATGACATTGTTGGTACTTCCTGAGTGCAGGTTTGAGATAGTAAAGAATACAGAGGAAACTCTATCCAAATTTTTCTAGAAATAAAAAGAGAATAAGATACAGGGCTGTAGTATATCTTGAAAGGTCGTGCCCACAATAATGATGAGATTTGGCTAAACCACGGGTGTGGCTAACCTCGAGAAATAAGTTTATTGCTGAATTAATGGCAATAAAAACTAGAAGGTCGATACTAGTATGGTAAAATGAAGTTGGAAAAGACTTGTGATCCTAAGAAGATAATTTAGAGAAGACTGGTAAATCTGGATAGCATAATATAATAAGGCACCGACTGAATTTTGAAAATTCTTATGTTGAAATTGGAATCACTGCCGGTGAACTTTTGAGTAGTGATTGGGTTCATGTGAACAAAATTATGAGATTTTTTGAGATATTTTATCTTTTTACTTTGAAAATATCTGGATCACGTAATGTTATGTCAAATATTCATTTTCTTAAAATTTATGCGGTTGTTGTTTATTTGAATCAATTGATGGCAATCAAAGACACTGGTTTAAGCGATATGGCAAAAAAGATGTAAGAAAAATTTAATAAGTATTAGGGAGATCGAGCAAAAATGAACAAGATAATTTTCATTTTGGATCCTCGTTACAAGCTTGAATCAGTTAGCTATGCACTTGTAAAGATGTTTGGGAAAAAAGGGCCATCTATACAAGCAGAAGTAAAGAAGTACATGACTTCATTATTTAGCGAGTATGTAAAATCCAACTCAAAAGGCAGCGTGCTTGCTCAATCTTCACCTTGATCTTCACTGGACACTTCTACTTCCGGGCTTTCTAGCAGTCAAGTAAGTACCCAAAGTACAGGACTTTTAGAATCATTCATAAAAGATCTAAAGAACTATAAAACAATGAATGGAGGTGTGGATGCTAGAACGGAGTTAGATAAATATTTTGGTGGAGAAACTGAGGATGATAGTAAAGAATTTAACATCCTAAACTGATGAAAAATGAACTCAGCTAGATTTCCTATTCTTGCTGAGATGGCTCGTGATGCATTAGCTGTACCAGTTTCAAGTGTAGCATCTGAATCTGCATTTAGTACGGAAGGACGTCTTCTTGATTCATTTAGGAGTTCATTGACTCCTAATTTAGTGCAAGCTCTAGTGTGTCTTCAAGATTGGCTTCAAAGTGAAAAATTAAATAATCTGTTAGTGTTGAGGAAGATCTTGATAATCTCAAGCAGCTTGAACAAGGTAATGATACTTTTTATTATATTTGTTGTATATTATTGTTGTAAATGATTTATACTTATTACATGACTCATTATGATAATTTTCTCTTCAGATTTAGCCAGCGCTGGGAAAGACCCTACGCCCACTGTAGTTGACATACAGTACAAGGTGACTTTCATAATGTTCTGTTATGATCTTGGTTAGAGATAGTTTGAGGATTTACTTTTGAAAAAAAGTTCTAACTTTTAGTATAAATATATATGGGTGAGAACTGAGAACTAATGCACTTGCTACTCCTTTGTAATAGTGAGTACTCTCTTTGTTTAACATACATTGTTGAAATTCTTCAGCATTGTGTTATCTAATTTGAAGCAGGAGTGGACATTTAAGAATTATTTGATTTAATATGATTTGTATTCATTTGTTGAATGCAGGAGAAGAATGTGCTTCCACAAGAAAAGAAAGACGAGCAGAAAGCTGTGGACGCTGCATTGCTCAATATGTTTTTATTCTCGATAAATCAGAGTTGTTTGTGTTGAATCAGTATTTTGATGTTTATTGTTTGTGGAAGAAATAAGACGAATAATGGTGTTGTTTTAAAAGTAAGATTCTAGTGATATCGATGGTAATTAACAAATGTGATTACTGTCTATCTTTTTGTATTTCTTAAAAGGAATGATTTGTTGATTGATTGATGATTTGCAAGGCTGCTTGTCTGCATTCACTGATGTCCAGCTAACATGATTGTGTTTGACGTATTTATGTCATTTACACATAGTATTGCCTCTGATTTTTTATTTCTTCTCCTGAAGTTTCAAATAATACTCTTAGCTATTTACACGAAGGTGATTGAGGTATTTATACAGTTTAAACAAGTTATTTCCTCTGTTTTCTCCCTTCAATTTTCTATCATTGGTATCAGTTCTATTTTATCTTCCAGTCAAATGCTCCTCTTAGCTGATCAGAGGCCTTAACGTATTTATTTCAAGTGCAATTTATTTTCTTCAATCTTCAAAGCTCAGTGAGATGCTTTTCTGCCATGTCAAGAATTTCCTAAGTATTGAAGCTACATGTTATCAAGATGAGTGTTAAGTTGTGTGTACTCTTCTTGACTGCCATGATGGCTGTAGCTATATATGAATATACTATAAAGTTTAAGTGGCAGGTTGTTGTTAATTTGTTCACATATCTGTTTAACTAACTTCTCACATTGTGCATGCCTGTTGAGAAGGGGAGTTGAAGTAAATGACAGAAATTTTACATGTTGTTACCATCAATACACCGCACGATAATTGCTAATTTGATACCGAACCAAACGATATCTTATAGGTTGGCTAGAGGATAAGTACTTTTAAAAGCCGATAACTGTTAAGTCAAACCGTTAAGTATAATAATCCATCCAATCCGCCCGATAAGCAGCCCTACTTGCCACCTATTGTCGTTTGTATTTAAGTTCTATATGCTGCCAGACACAGAAAAATATGCTAATGAGGAGGGGCGTACATCGGTCGGTTCTATTTGATTTTATGTATTATCATTTTAATTTATCTCTTTTTTGTTTCAAAATACGCTAAACCAATAATTAAATCAATTAAATATTTTTTTATCACTTCGATTTTTGATTTAACCACTAAGAAAATGCTCGTAAAATAATTATATAACTTCTTCAACAATTTGACGCGACAAGATCATAACATGGCTTTACAAAATAGATTCAGTAGTAACTAATATGAAAAGAACAATATGAGTGCAACACAAATAAAAAAATTAAGATAATAATCTGAATTGAAGGCTAAAGGACAAATATAGTAACCAATAAGGTATTGATATTAATATTTAATATTTATAAAGTAGTAAATTAAATATGCCTTAATGCGTTATCGGTTTACCCAATAGCCCAATATTAAAAAATCAATAACTAAATACTTTCTCTTATAAAACCATTTAATATTCGTTAATCCGATAACTCAATAGCAATAACCCAATAACATTTTTTTCTGTTCGATTTATTGATCGATTCAATATTTGCTCACCTATACATATTTATTTTATTTTATTTTTTCACACTGCAACTGCTGCTTAACATATATAATACTGGTAGTTAATAAGTTAAGATTTTAAAATGTTATCAATTACATAATAAGTTAAGATTTTAACTTGCTTCTTCTCCTAAATTAGGAGCTAGGGAAGCTAAAACTTGTTTGGTTTCATCTTGTTCCTTCAATAGTAAGGATTGACCCTTGGTCATTTTGAAGTGATATACTTATACTGTATGCTATATATTGTTAGATTTTGTCAAACATCGCATAGCTCGTTCATATACCTTACGTTATTGCTTTCTATATATGTATGGTGTGTGATAGTTTCCTCATATCTGGCCTGCTTTTGACTATTACTCTACTGAAACTGCTTATCATCAATTTCCACTTACACCACTGTCTTTTTTCTTTATTCTACAATTTTTGTGAAACATTGCATTGGGGTTTGGAATATTCAAGTGATTAATGCCTTAATACTATTCAGAGATAATTCTTTAAATTAAAGTTGTTATATATTCCATTCATTGCCATTTGTTTGACCTACTTTTTTTAATCCATTTATAAAGAAGGACCCTTTTCCTTTTTATCAACTCTAGAATTTTTAATTTCAACATTACATATTTAAGACCACGAGATTAATGTAATTTTGTTATATTTAACGTATCTTTAATTTAAGACCACGAAATTTAAAAGTCTTTTGTATTTTTTTAAACTTCGTGTCAAATCAAAATAGGTCAAACAAATTGAAACGGAGAGAGTGTTAGTGCCTGTTTGACTTGACTTATTTTAAGCAGTTTATAAATTATTTTCAGCTTATAAGCTGCTTTAGATAAGCTAAATCAAACTGACTCAATTATTTTTTGAGCTTATTTTAAGCACAAAATGGCTTTAAGTTGGCCAACCAAACACTCAAAAAGCTGTCAAAAAGCTGAAAGCAGCTTATAAGCAATTTATAAATCAATCCAAACGGGCTCTCATCATACGGAGAAGTAATTAAGGGTAAATGATAAAACATACGCAAGAGAATAAATATTTGGAACGTAACATATATAGGTAGTCATCAAAAAACCATATTTTTAGTCTATTATCAAAGCTTTTGATCCTAATTAACAATAACTCCTTCAACAAAGACATAATTAAGCAACATAGTTGTTAGCCCATATATCCTAGAACTAGAAAGTAAAAGAATGAGCTAGGCATGACTATTTTCGCATTGTATTCAAATTTTCAAACAAGAAATGATAAACATAAGGTATACTATGATAAACACTACATATGTCACAATATTCATCAAGAAATATTAAGCAGTTATGGAGACAAATTGACATTCTCACATATTGTGACACAATATAATATTACATTATTATTTATGCGTAATATACATAATATATATATCGAGGTCAATATATTCTTTAGAGCTAGAAACGACTGATCTATATATAGAATAAAAAAAATGATTTACTCTCTCAATTTTGTGTTTTTAAAATTTAAACTAATGATAGGTAGAATATACGAAAACATAATACATGTTTACTTTTTAAAATTTCATGTCTAGCTAAAATCAGACAAATAAAATGAAACGGCGGAAATGTTATTGAAGTGAGGGTGTGTGGCCAAGAGGTACTAATTGTAAGCAAAATAGGAAAGCTTTGCTTCTATCTAGGGACAATATACCATAGAAGATAAGATAATTCTCAATCACAATCAGCACTCCACAAAATCCAACCAAG
The DNA here is from genome assembly GCF_947179165.1 of Solanum dulcamara. Taxonomy (NCBI): domain Eukaryota; kingdom Viridiplantae; phylum Streptophyta; class Magnoliopsida; order Solanales; family Solanaceae; genus Solanum; species Solanum dulcamara. The sequence goes on from NC_077240.1 coordinate 19,770,489, forward strand.
AATCTAAACTAGTGCACAATCTCCATTTCCCTGTCATTACTTTAACAAACAAATATTGTGGTACGATTTCCATTTTAAAAGATCGCAATCTTTTTAAATATGATTTGGCTTATGTTTTTAGGATTAGTGTTGAGTGTTCCAAAACTACGAGTGTACGTCCTTGGGGTACTGAAAAGAGACAAGAAGAGGGTGACAAGGGTCACTGTTTCTTAAGATAATTTTGAAGTGACATTTGTCAATAGGGGCGGAGCCAACATGTTTAATTAATGGACGGCTATGATTCACTATAGGTAAATGTTATTTATATATACTCCATATTAAATAAAATTTGAGACAAAATTATTGAATTTTGTGAAACTGTGACAATCATGCACTATAGTTTCGCAACCCCCCTCCCCCACCTTGACGTTAAAGCGATAAAAAGTTTGTGGAAGTTACAAATTGATGTTTTACCATCCAGTGTTTAATCACTTCATAAAAATATACCTTAATTCTTTTTTCATTTACTCTCGGGTGTTTGCTATTTACTTTTGGAGTCGATTAATTCGGAATTTCGAATTCACACTGAAAATTCTCATCTTAAGGATCCTTATCAAATGCAACTTTATTCCAAGTGCTCAAATCCCGAACCTTTAGATAAGGATGAAGGGATGGATATTTGTTGAGTTTTGATATTGGATGGGATGTGAATTTTGGTATCCTTATATGATCTTGGGTTATCATAACCCGATGAATTAGCTTTTGAGTTGAATTAGTCTTAAATTAAAGTTCTTTACGTGATGTATCAGGATGTCAGATTCATTACTTTACGGGATGTATCGGTCGGATACACCATTTACGTGATGTATCAAAACGTCGGATACATCACTTTACGCGATGAATTGGTTGGATACATCACTTTACGTGATGTATCAGGACGAACGTGATGTATCTGAATTCTCCCAAAAAGAAGAGATTTCGGATCATTTTTAAAAGAATGGGAATAAAATGTAATTGAGAAGAATCGTCACTATAAAATTTAGGTAAAATTTACTATTTTTTAGTTATAAACCATCAATAATGGTTGTGCGTTATTAGTGTGGTGGGATAGGCTCAATCTCTACCATGTCTATTTCAAGAAAAAAATGTATCAACATAGGGGGTATGAACCAAACCTCTAGTCATAAGAAAACTACATGACTACCTAATCCAAAAGAGATACAGTGATTGAGTTAGTGTCATTACATTTATAATCGCTAATACTTTTAGCTGCATTTATATAAAGTGTTAATTATACATATTCATATTATATTATTGTCACTAACTATAATATAACGGCAATTATTGCCCTCAAAATGTTTGCCGTAAAATCCTTCCCTTTCCACACGACTTTGGTGGTAAATATACCCTAGAAACAATTTTCACGCGTTTGTAATTGCCCCGGATGTCCATTTTGACTGTTGCAATCTTCCTTCAAATAGTAAAAGCCAAGGATTAACTTGTGCTTGGTACAAAGAGTCAAAGACATGTCATGTTCTATTTTTTACAAATTTCCAAATAGAACAAAAAAGTGACGTACTTTGAAGAAAAATACAAGACAAGTTGAAATTCTTAATTTATGAATGTTTGTTTGGTGGTATGAAAGATAAAAGAGAAATGAACCGCACTTCATCCAATATCAATATTCAAGTCAAATGCTGTGTATAGTACAATGAATTTGGCTTATGAATAGAAAGACCTAAATGGATATTAACTTGATGATTATGATCTATGTATGTCTCATTGGAGCCGTAGTAAGTTGCAATTTTGTCTTTGTATGTCACGATTTCAGTACCAGATCCAAGTTACTAAAAAAGTTCGAAAAATAAAAAATAGTGTTTGAGATGAATTTTGGAATCTCAAGATAAAGTTTAAACTTCCTAAATTATTGTGTCAATTTTTATTCTTATACTTTCTCTGCTACTATTTATATGTCGTACTTATTAAAAATAGACGATTTTTAATATTTGTCATTTCACAAAATTAATATATAAATAAAAATATTTTTTCTATTTTATCCTTGCGAGTTATTAGCTTTGAAAATATACATTTGACCAATATGAAAAACTAAGTAAATAATTCATAGTCATTGGTCAAATTAATTAATTAATCAAAATAAATTAATGTATGTTCATTTATTGAAAATTTGACTTTAAAAAAATATTAAATAAGGATAGAATAATAAATTTACTTATTTTTTTAATGCACGTAAAATATAAAATGATAATAAATAAATAAAAACAAAGAGAATATAAAAAATTTAAAATTTATATATATAAATAAATAATATATGGAATATAATTTTTTATCGAGATAAACCCCGGCGTCTGTTTGGAGCCTCTGCACGATTCCATGGTCCATTCCCGGTCTCACCAATTGCGTCTAATTCACAACCATAAAATAAAGGGAGAATAATTATGACTGCTTAGAGGTTAGTGCTGTATTTGTTTTTGTGGTATAAGACAAACCGCTATTTTATGCATTAATAGCGCCTCAGGTATCCCATGGTGCGGATTATTTAAATTAAAATTTATTATTATTATTTTTTAATTTGGTTTCGTATTTTAAAAAATAAAAATCAAAAAAATGAATAAATCGAATTTATATATATATATATATATATATATATATATATATATATTTAATCGTCCAAACACAACTATTAAAATATCAAATCGAATATTAACGCCTATTGAATTGTTTACCATATATATGAGTAGCATTAACAAGGAACTCATAATTCTAGGATTGAGAGTGGAGATCTAAAACCTCTATACGTGATTTCTCTAAAGACTAACATGTCAAATATTGAACAAATTATAAACATATCTTATCAAATATTTTTTTCCTTCATTACGTAATTATCGTACTGAAGTTTGATTTAATGAACCAAACTCTGCAAGTTAATAGTTGATATCGATTATCAAATTATTGAAATCAAACTTTGAAAATATCGAACGTCAACTTCAATCCTAATATTTACAAACAAATGGATTCAAAATTTAAAATATACATTTTAGATAATTAATAATTAAATATTGATAACTCCATCAAAGGAGTTAGAGAGAGAATGCAAGATGGCAGATGAAGAAGAAGACGAAAGAAGGAAGAAGGAAGAGGAATATACAGAGAAATGGAGAAGAGAGTTATAGAGAGAAGAGAGAGCAGAGAAGTGTAGAGAGAGAGAGAAAATATCTTGGCAAAATGAAAGGTTGTATATTTCTTATTAATCAGTACACCTCCTTATACTTCAACTTGTATATGTACAGTATTTATACTATTATACAAGTTGACATTTAACTACATTTTAACTACCCATAACAACTTGCTAACAAACTCTTAACTACTTTTACTAACTTATAACAATACTATAACCTCTCTTCAACCTTGATAGCTTGCAAGGTTAACAAATATCACTAGATTGAAAATTATATTAAAATTTATCATTAGCGAAAGAAACCAAATATATTATTATTCCTATGAGCAATAAAAGAATGATAAAAATTAAAGTAGAATACTCCATGCTAATGACGAGAGGACAACAAAAAATAGAATATAGGACGGCAAAAAAGTTCTCCTCCCAATATTTCCAGTGTCGTCTTCCCTACATATATATAGAGAGAGATTATTATTATCTTTATTTTATTTTATTTGACTTTTATATTAATAATTGATGTTTTATTTTATTTATTTTAATAAATTAAGAGAATTTATTATTCTTAATATTACGTAATATGAAATAAAGAAAATAGTATATGATGAAGTACAATCCATAGTATAATATACAAATGTCGACAATTAGTATTAGAAGTATTAAAGTTCAGGACTGGTATATCGGTCGCCATGTTAGTCATAGAATATAAACTGTATCACGTATCAGGTAAAAAAATGTACTATGTTTTATGGTCATGGAACGATTTTTCACCAAGTCGAAAAAATTGACTACATTAATTAACTATTGTTTTTCAACCAACATACAAATATTTGAACCCCCTCCCCCCCTCCCCTCCCCCCCCCCCCCCAAAAGAAACGACATACAATATTAATGTCGATTTTTAATAATCAAAATTTAATAAAATTACTTTTTGTCATGCTTAGTTCCCAAATTCTACTAGTTAGTAGTATAAGGTACTAATATTTAACTCATACCCAAGGATAGAGCAAACGAATAACTAAAGTAATATTTACGGTGTTTATATATATATAAAAGTTAAATCTAATTTTTTGGATTTCATTTGACTATAGATTCTTTGTGGTTGAAATTTAAATCTTTTAAAATTTTGGTTTTTTAATTTTGAAATTATATTTGGATATGCACTATATTGGAAAAATAATAATCTAAAATTATGTGGATGAAAAGTCCCTCAAAACTAGTTGAAGATCAGATTTAATTGATTTTCATGGCCAAACAAATATTTAAAGATAGATTTTTGAAATCTATGGTCAAACACTTAATTTTGAAGTTGTGGTTTTTGAATTTATTTAAGTTGTATTATGCACTATATTTGGAAAAGAAATTAAAAATTTGTGAATGAGAAGTCCCCCAAAACTTGTTGAAAATCAAATTTGATCAAATTTCATTGTCAAAGAAATATTTGAAGATAAATTTTCAAAATATACAGTCAAACATTTAATTTTTTGAAGTTGTGATTTTTGTATTTTGAAGTTGTATTATGCACTATATTTGGAAAAAAAATAAAATATTGTGAATAAAAAGTCCCCAAAACTTGTTGAGAATCAAATTTGATCAAATTTCATGGTCAAACAAATATTTGAAGATAAATTTTCAAAATTTGATTCAAAATCTACAATCAAACACTTAATTTTTGAAGTTGTGATTTTTGTGTTTTGAAGTTGTATTTGGGCATGCACAATATTTGGAAAAAGATTTAAAATTTTGTGAATGAAAAGTCCCCCAAAGCTAGTTGAAGTTCAAATCTGATCATGGTCACACAGATATTTAAAGATGAATGTTCAAAATTTAATTCAAAATTTATGGTCAAACACTTAAATCTTTTAAGTTGTTTTTGGACATACATTATATCTGAAAAAATTAATATTTTATGAATTGGAAGGTCCCCAAAAATTAGTTGAAAACAAAATCTGATCAAAATTCATGGTCAAACTAATATTTGAGGATAATTTTTTAAAATCTGAATCAAAATCTTCAGTCAAACACTTAAATTTTTGAATTTTTAAATTTATATTTGAACATGCATTATATTTGGAAAAATAATTAAAATTTTGTGAATGAAAAATCCCCCCAAAATAGTTGAAAATCAAATCTGCCAAATTTCATGGTCAAACATAAGTTTAATACCTACCAATAGGATATACAATAAAATATCTTATGCAAGTTAACAATTTATACATAATTTTTTTAAAAAAAATCACTTTTTTTCCTTATTTGCCTAGTATAGTACCCCCTCCCCCCCCTCCCCTGCCTCCGCACTACGCTCCAAACATCGAATAATGATCTAAAACACTTTTTTTAATGTAAAATATTCTATGACCATATCGTGTTAGTAATAATAAGGTGAACTCCTAATATATATTTTAATATTTAGTAGTTCCCATGTAAAACTTCTTCTAACCAAAAGTCATTTTGGAATATTAGGTTAATTCCTCGTCATCATAGACTTATAAATAGACAACACAAGTGTTGGAATATTGGACCAAAGATAGAGACTCATGAGAGGAATACTTCTTTGAGTTATCTCACACTCATTACTCTCTCTTTTCTCTTCTCAACCTCCTCTTCTTTCAACCTTTGACAAAAAAAAGAAAAGAAAAAGTAGTATACTTTAATTTTATCATTAGAATGGGGTTTTGGTTTATGATGATGGTTACTATTATATGTCTGATATTTGGGTTCATGAAATGGTTACTTTCAAATGTGAATGTTTGGTACTATGAAAAAGTAAAGTTGGGTGATGTGAGTTTATCATTGCCACCAGGTGATTTAGGCTGGCCTTTCATTGGTACTATGTGGTCCTTCCTCAGAGTTTTCAAGTCCAGCAATCCTGATTCATTCATCTCTTCCTTTGTTACCAGGTCATCTCTCTTTCTCTCTCCTCTCTCTCTTTTAATATTTAGAATTTAAAAATAAATTTATGCTTATAAAAAAATAAAGTACTTAAGAGAATCAGTGTGCGCGCACACGTCACAACCACCAGTACTTAAACTACAGCTTTTTTTTAAAATTTGTTTTTCTTGACCAAGAAAGATTCCAGCATCATTTAAGAGAATCAAATCAGAGTCGAATTTAAAATTTAAATTTTAGGAATTCAATCTATAAAAATTTTAATATTGAATTTATCGTACTTCTAAAAAGTTGAGTTTATACTTATTATTCATGATAATTTTAGTAAATTTTTACCTATAAATTAATACTTTGTGTCAGAAATTGGGTTAAGATGAATTCAGTGTCATCATGTTGCATACGCCCTTAAGGTCTAAAGAGAACATATATATAATTATTACCCTAAAACTTCCATCAACTAATTAAGATATAGATCGTGTATATTTCAATCACGCTGATGAACTAGTTGGTGAATGTACGATGAAGTTTGTAGCATTGATTTGTGAGAAGTGAAAAGTAGTGGTATAGTCTATAGGTAAGCAAAAGGTAGTGGAAATTTATTAGCTTGGCGGTTTTACAAGTTGTTGATTTGGTGTAATTGTAAATGGTAAAGGTAAAAGAAGCATTTGTCTCCATTTCTAGTGTCGATTAGTGAGTGTTCACATATAGTCAAGTCAAGAAGAAACAAACATAAATAGAAAAAGAGGAAAATGAAAACTATTGCATGTCTCGTCAGCTTTTTGATTAATTCGAGGCACCCAATAATTTGTCATTTTACCTGACACGTTTTTTGTCATTACGAAAAGAAAACGACATTATTAGAATGTTTAAATTGATTTATTTTTAAACAACTTATAAGTTAAAAATTGTTTATAAGTTAAAAAAAAATAGGTGCAGGTCAATTTTTTTGACTTATAAGCTGTTTTCAACTTATAAACTGCTTAAAATAAGTTCATTCAAATAAACCAAATTATTTATTGGGGCTTATTTTAAGTACAAAATAATTTTAAGTTGTCAACCAAACACTTAAAAAAATTGAAAACAACTTATAAGCAGCTTATAGCCAATTCAAACGGCCTCTATGTACTAATATTCCCTTTTTTCACGCCAAAGTTATGCCAACTTTGAGTTTCACCTAGTACTCGTTTTCATCCGTTTTAATTTATTTGTCAATTTTTTAGTTTGATGTGAAATTTTAAAGAATAAAAATTTGAATTTTATAAAATGTATTAACATGTCTTTTTAAGTTTATATTCTTAAACATATCTTGTGATAAGTTAAAATTAAAAAAATTATTAAATAGATAAAAGATATTTTTTAAACGGATTAAAAAAAATAGAACGGAGTACTATAAAGCAAACATTATTAGCACTTGAACAAAAATGTGAGAAGAAAAGACTAGTTTGATGTTGGTATTAGTCTCTTTTTATGTTAAAGCTCTTCAGCCCATTGAATCTTGAATTTTCCATCAACATATTTTTGACCTTTTTTTCTTTTATTAGACCATTTAAATCCATTGAATCCAACCTCGTGATACTTGATAATTTGTCTATGGTTTCCTCTTCTAATTTATTTTATTTTATTTTATTTTGTTCTTTTTCCTGTTTACTTGTATCCCTGAAAGGGCCATTATAAGTATATTATATGCCATCATCCCAATAATTTAAATATGTGATTATATATGCCTTTTTATTTGTCTAGTTTGGCTATAGATTTTAGATTAGAATTTGCAAATTTATCTTGAAAGATCCGTTTGACCATAGATTTTGAAAATTCATCTTCAAAAAAATTTCAAATTCGAAAAACTAGCCCACATAAGTTTTTGAGAGAAATTTCACTTTCGCTTCCAAAAGTTCAAAAACTCAAATTGTCAACTTTAATATTTATGACCAAACAAGAGATTAATATTTTATTTTTACTTAGTATTTTATTTTTGCCACCCCATTGGGCAAAGAGGGGGTGGGGGATGGATGGATCAATACTTGGATCTCGAGGAGATACGTATTTTATTTTCCATGTTTTGTAACAGTACTAGACACCTAGGATTTGGAAAAAACAATATCCTATTTGACAATATTCAAACGTACGATTTCTCAATAAAGTTTTTACTGTTTGTAAGACACTAAAATCTTATCTTTAAAACAACAATCATACAAGTTTAAAGTCTAGTCCTTAGTTACTTGCCACTACTTTGGTCGACAATTTTACAAGATAAGAAAGTGCATTTTAGATAGGTAGATAGGGAATAAACACCTGCCCCACTAGATAGGTAGTATCTTAAGGTGAGAAAGAAAAAGAGAAATATAATATGTCACGTTGTCTATATTATTTGTTATTTTTTTTTATATTGCTTTGGACTTTTTTTGCTTGAGCTAAGACATAACTCTCTACATTCTACTCACCCAGACCTCACTTTAGCCTATAGTTACATTCTTCTCACCTAAACCTCACTTTATCCCACAGTTACACTTGGTATGTTATTATTGTTGTGGTACAATGTGAATTCCAATCCAACTTTTCATGGTCAAGCTACATGATTCAAAGGGGTTCAGAATCCTTTTTGTCAGAAAATTATATTGTGCATACAGATAATTCCCTTTACATTCTAGTGAGTATACTTGCGTTATTTCACATGTTTGGGTTTCAAACGCTACATTTTAACATTTTTTTAAAAAAATTCCTTGTCAAAATTCTGCCTCTGTCGCTGATTTTTTTCATTATATGTCGTAGATTCGGACGAACGGGAATATACAAGACAGTGATGTTTGGCAGTCCAAGTGTGATTGTTACAACACCAGAGGCATGCAGGAGAGTTTTAAATGATGATGAATCCTTCAAACCTGGCTGGCCAACTTCTACTATGGAACTCATTGGTAAAAAATCATTTATTGGTATTTCATCTGAAGAACACAAATGGTTAAGGAAACTAACTGCAGCACCTGTGAATGGTCACGAGGCGTTGTCGATTTACATCAAATATATTGAAGAAAGAGTGATATCAGCATTGGATAAATGGTCATCCATGGGAGAAATTGAGTTCTTAACACATCTGAGAAAGCTAACTTTTCAGATTATTATGTACATTTTCCTTAGTACTGAAAGTGAACAAGTCATGGATGCTTTAGAAAAGGAATACACAACTTTGAATTATGGTGTTAGATCTATGGCTATCAACTTGCCAGGATTTGCTTATCATAAAGCACTCAAGGTAAATAAATACCTCTATGCTACCTCATTGTCAAAATTGTCACTTAGTCGAGTGATGATTTATATATACAATTGGATAAATTTTCAGGCGCGTAAAAGGCTTGTGGCGATCTTCCAATCAATCGTGGATGACAGAAGGGCGAGGAGGGAAAAAAGAGGGCCAGAAGACAAGAAAGACATGATGGATATTCTACTAGAAGTTGAAGATGAAAATGGAAGAAAATTGAATGATGAGGAGATTATTGATGTTTTGGTAATGTATCTTAATGCTGGTCATGAATCTTCAGGTCATATAACTATGTGGGCTACCCATTTTCTGCAGAAACATCCTGAAATCTTCAAGAAAGCTAAGGTAGCAAAAAGGTTTTATATTTTTGAAACTTATTCTCAATCTTCACTTTGAAAGTGTTCTCTGTTTCTTAAGAAATTTAGTTTCAAAAATAGGCAGAGCAAGAGGCTATTGTGAAAAATAGGCCACCTGACCAAAAGGGCCTAACACTCAAAGAAATTAGGCAAATGGACTACCTCTCAAAGGTGATTTTTCAATTTCTGTTTTTAACATTCTTGGTATATCAATTCTGTTTTCTCTAGCCAATGTAATAAACCATTGTTTATAGGTGATCGATGAAACGCTTCGTTTGATTACCTTCTCCTTTGTGGTCTTCCGTGAGGCAAAGGAAGATGTTTCTCTTCATGGTTAGTTCTAATAATATATCATTTTAACTGATGCAAGTTAATGTTAACACAATTTAACCATATCTTGTTTTTCCAGGTTATACCATTCCCAAAGGATGGAAAGTTTTGGTTTGGTTTAGAACTGTTCATTTGGATCCTGAAATCTATAAGGATCCATTGGAGTTTAACCCTTCTAGATGGGATGTAAGTTTAACAAGCCTTATTGCTTTACATCAATCCCTCTACCATTCAGTAAAAACTTGCTCACACCCAATGTTTACACTAATAGCCAATGTGTACATGGCATGACTTTTATCACTTATACATAGTTATATAGTACACTTTTTTACCTCACATTTATACTTAACTTACTCACGCCCGGTGTTTACACTAATAGCCAATTTGTGTTGTCTTGTGAAACTTTTAGGGACTAACACCAAAGGCAGGAACATTCCTTCCTTTTGGAGGAGGAGGCAGATTGTGCCCTGGAAATGACCTTGCTAAGATTGAAATATCTATTTTTCTCCATTATTTTCTTCTGGATTATGAGTGAGTTAAAATTCTTTTTTTTTTTTACTTTCATGTATAGTATATCTTTTTGGTTGATTGCTGATTTATTTATTTGTTTTGTAGGCTTGAAAGGAAAAATCCCTCTTGCCCAGTGATGTATTTGCCTCATTGTAGGCCTAAGGATAACTACTTGGGCAAAGTGAAAAGAGTCTCATCAACTGCTAGTGCTGCATAGGCCCAAAAGGAAGAAGAAAACAACATCTCTCTGCTTCTCTTTTATTTAGAATTTGTTTTCCTAGTTGATGGATATGGATCAAATTGCAAGAGCAAGGCAATTTGCTTGGGAATAGTTAGGAACAGAAGATAGAAGTCATTTTTTTCTTCTCCTTAATATTTCTTGCTCAATAGAATTATAATATACATTTTAACAAAATGATCTTCCATTTTGTTAAGAATGAATAAATGCAGAAAAGAGATGGTTAAATTTCTTGGCTTCTTTCTTTCTTGTGTTTACTTCTTTATAATTTGAATACCCTTTGATTAATGAAAATTCGGGCTTCACTACTGTGTTTGATGTCATGATTGATCAACATCAATTCAGCAAATTAATGGGATAATTACGCCACGTGACCATTCAGCAAAGATAATTACCAAAAAAATGGTCATTCGCTGCATAGGCGTGTATAGTCAGTGTATATTTCATGTATAATCAAGCTAAATTCAGTTTTTGAGTGTATCATACTGTATATTCAGTCTATAGCTCATTTATAAGTAAAAAAAGGACAGCCCGATGCACTAAAGCTCCCGCTATGCGCAGGGTTCGGGGAAGGGCCCGACCACAAGGATCTATTGTAAATAAAATATGACTATATTTATTGTAAACTAATTAGTTTATTATATATATTTGAAATTGTCCATAAATTAATTGGTAGAGGCTAAATAAATTGAATTTGGGGTTTTATCAAAATTGGCCCAAGTATATATAACGGCCTGCCCAACCCATCTATAGTTTGGTTTGATGGGTTGGGTGATGATGGGCTTATATGAGCAGTACCCAAGTTGACCCATCACTGTTCAATAAGCCCATATTGACCCATCAGGCTGACCAGAAGATCCGTGACATTTCCTAAAAGACAGTGAAAATTACAGTACTTGAAAGATAGCAAATCTGAATAAACCTCCATCTTAAATTCTTTTCGTTGTCTTTATATTGGGGAGGATCAAAATGAGCTGAGTTAAATAATTATCTGCTCAAAAGCTATTTGGATTGGAATATATTGGATTGAAATAAGCTAAAATGTGGATCATAACTCAATTATCCGATTCTTATTAAGTTTTAATTTCTCTATTTGTTCTTTTATAATTTTTAAGTATTCATCAAAATTATATATTTTTTTATTATGACTATATATAACATATTAAATAAAAAAAATTAAAAGTATTTTGACAACTTTTCATGAATTAATATATCAATTCACCTTTTAATAAACTAAAATGAATTGGGTTGAAACAGTTTGAGGTAAAAAATGAGCGGGTTATTATGAGTAGGGCCGGTTGGGTTTAATGGATTAAGAATTAGTAATAAAGAACTCATGGACATGATCTGAGAACCTGCGAATTCGATCGATATGTGGGTTGATTTTATATTGATCCCGCTTATGAGGTCAAAACAAGACGTTCTAAGAAGGAAGATTGGAACATCAATCTCATCGAGATTATATTAAATTCCATCAATCAAATCACTTTTTTGAGAAATACGAGACATAATTAGATTGTGTTTTTATTTTATTTCAATTCAATGTCTAATTTTAGTCACTTTGAAATTCCGAAATTGTTATCCTTTAAACTTGTCAAACTCCATATTTTTTTCAAAAATCTCTTACATAAGAACGATTTAGGTATCAATCTTTAAAAGGAAGATCAATTGACCCATCTCCAGATTATGACTTGGTATGCATACCTCCTTAAATATAATTTCAAACCCTTTTCATTCTTTCATCTTTTTAACAAAATTATAGTGCAACATATAAACATAGCTTATGTGTTAAGTAATTTAATTTTAGACCAAATAATACATAAAAAGAAACTTCAAGTTACCACCAGCTATGAGATAGAATCTTAGTTATGCCAATGATCAGACAAATAGATTTTCTTTAATAAAAATGTAACATTGGAAATAATGTATTTGATTAACGTGAAGTGGTCATTATTTTAGGACCGTAAATTAATGACTAACAAAAATAAGATCACCAATTAGAATTTAAACTTTGATATGAAGTTATATATAATAAGAAACATTCTATTTTAGACTAGAACCGTTTTAAGTACGAATTAATTGAATCTTAAAATAAGTATCAAACATGGTGATTTTTTTTTTTTTAAAAAAACAAGACTAATAAAAGATAATAGTAATCGAATAACTAAAGCGAAAATAGCAATTTTAGTTTCTGTATTATTGCATAATTCCAGTTTTAATCCCTATGTTATTTGACTATGCACATTTAACTTTCATTTATTTGAAGTATGCGGTTTTGTTACTAATTAAGGTTAAATATAATTACATTTGAGAGTTTGGTAGGCGGAGAGGCTCCTCAAAACTATCAATGATGTCCAAACTTCTACTCTTTAATTTTTTTACCTACATAATTCTTCAAGCATTTAGAATCAGCAACCCTTCAATTTATTTTATTTTATATATATATTTCAAAATAATTATTTTGTTAAATAATTAAGTTTTGCTAACTCCAAGAACCAAAATCGTATTCAATTATATATTTATAATCAAATAACACATAGACTAAAATTAAAATTATGCAATAACACAGAAATTAAAATAGTTATTTCATCATAACTAAATCTGATAACTAATTTGGTTGGTAGAACAAATTAACCTAACACTGTATAAATCACAACAAATATGTAGGGAATTTATTTTTCATTCAATTTCATATCTGTTAAAACAAAATGAAGAGAGTGAGGACAACAAAAAAGGAAAGAAGGTGTTCCACGTGACTTATGTTAGCTGAAAAGTCTTGTCGGCTTTGGTTCCTTCAAAATATTAATTGAATGCTATTCTTGTTTTCTAGCGTAGGGTAGAAGGGCATTCAGAAAATGTATGTGTCATAATTGAATGGTACTCCGTTTAAAAAAAATATCCAATTTAACTTCGAGATAAGATTTAAGAAAATAAAAATAATAATTTATTTTATGGTCTTAAACTAGAATTATGTTAAATATATTAAAATAATTTTTATCTTATAACCTTAAATATGTTTTTACTAAAAAAATAAAAAAGGTAATTTTTTTTTGGAACAAATTAAAAAAAAATAAAGTCATTTTTTTTAAAATAGAGGAAGTTGGATCAGGAACAATCCATTCTTATTTTAAGATGCCCGTCGCGTTATCGTTAATTAATTTATGTGTCAATTAAAATTTCAAGAGTCAAGTACCTTTTTTTCTTATACGAATTTATTTTTATATGTTTAAAATATTTTAAATTATTAATTATTAAAATTTATAATATTTTTTATATATATAATTCTTATTTCCAAAAATTTGAAGTATTTCTATTCTAATTCGCAATCAAAATATAGAAATTTAACTCGAAATGAGTTGCTAACATATACATTAGGAAAAAGCTAGTAGTATAATTCTTTTTAATTTCAGTTTATGTAATTTTCTGAGTTAAATAATTTAATTATGTCAATAAACACAAAATGAAATTTTCAATTTTTTAAAAATCAAATTTAAATATTTAAAAATTACATAAATAATAATTTAAAATATTTTAAAAAATATATGAAAAAAGTTACTTTAGAACTGAGAAAGTACTAATAATGTATCGTCTTTGTTCTCTTAGCAGATAAGCATAATTTCTTGCACCTACCTCCATCTTCTCTGTTCTTCTTCTCTGGTCAAAAAGATCCAAATTTGAACCAAGAAAACCATGGATCTGGCACCAGAACACCTCCAAAACTTGAGTTTAGCTTCAATTTTCAAAGAATCACTTTCCATCCCAAAGAGATCTCCACAAACTTTTTACAGAATCACTTTTAGCTTAATCCTGCCACTCTCTTTTGCAATCTTAGCCCATTCCTTCTTCACCCATCCAATTCTTTCTCAACTCCATGAAAACCCAAGTGCTTCTCATGCTTCTCAATGGACCAAACTCCTTTTCTACCAATTCTGCTACTTGGTTTTCCTCTTGGCCTTCTCCCTCCTCTCAACCTCTGCTGTTGTTTTCACTGTCGCTTCTCTTTACACTTCAAAGCAAGTATCTTTCGCCTCAATAATCACTGCTATGCCTAGTATCTTGAGGCGCCTCTTCATTACTTTCATATGGGTTTTCCTTTCCATGCTTGTTTACAACGCTGTCTTGTCCTTTTTCATTGTTCTTATGTTGATTGCCTTTGAGAGCAAAAGCAAGAACAGTGTTGCTCTGTTTTTAGTCTCTGTTTTTGTCCTCTCTGTTTTCTTCCTTGTTGTTCATGTCTACTTAAGTGCCTTATGGCATCTTGCTAGTGTGATTACTGTTCTTGAGCCAATTCAAGGCCTTGCTGCTTTAAACAAAAGCTATGAGTTGTTAAAAGGGAAAATTAGGATGGCGGCTGTGTTGGTTTTGGGGTACTTGGTGATTTTTGGTGTGATTAGTAGTGCTTTTGGTTCAATTGTGGTGGATGGCGGTGGGTACAATGTTTTTGCTAGAATTGTGATTGGAGGGATCTTGATTGGTGTGCTTGTGGTTGTGATTTTGGTGGGGCTTTTGGTGCAAAGCTTGTTTTACTATGTATGCAAGAGTTATCATAATGAGAGGATTGATAAGAGTGCTTTGTATAATCATCTTGGTGGGTATTTGGGTGAGTATTATGAACCTCTTAAAGGGAACATGCAAATTGATGATAGCTTGGAGGTGGAGATGAAAGGTGGAGAGGCTGCTTGATGCTTGTTGAGTTTTGCTGTAATTGTGTTGAGATAAAGAGTAAAATTAATAAAGCTTAGCACTTCATTTCCTTTTTTTATGTTGAGTCATATGTGTTTGTAATGAAATGCAATTGTAATGGAAGCGACGATTACTGTAAATCAGTGTATATAACTTTAACTACGAAGACATTGTGTATGTTTTTATTCTCCTTTCATCTTGAATTTGTTCATTTGGTTATGTATAACTATAATATTCCTTTCTTTTCTCTTTTAACAGAATCAGGTGAACCCTTTGGATGTGTCTAGTGTCCTCCTGTTATTCAAATTCTTCAAACATATTGACTTGTATCTACTTGAATTCATTATGAGGACGATCATAGATTTTAAACTATACTAACTATGAGGTTGCAGCAGGGGATTCTTTATTCCAGACTCTTAATTTGCTTTGAATGTATGTCTACTTTGTTGATCATGAATCAGAGTTGGCATGAAGTGGCAATGTGACACGTCTATAAAGCCTATAATGAATTGGTCTCTCAATTGTGACATCTGGCAGACTGCAGATGTAATTTTGGAAGTTTCTTAATAGAATACGATACGATTCAATGATGTTCCAACTGTAAATACCACACAAGTTTTGGATTGTACTACTAATTCATTTCTAATGGCTGGCCAAGATTAAGATTTTACTTTTTACACACACAGATCCAAATGCAAAGACAAATTAACCAAAGATGTATATTGTGGGTGACAATAAATGTTTCTGATTCTTTGATTCATGCCCATAACTCTCATATATGTATATATGTAGGAGGTGGAGCTAGAGCTTTGCTTATGGCTTTAGAGAACTTTTACTTCCTCCGTCTAAATTTGTGCACCATTTTTTGTATTTCGAGATTCAAATTATTATTTTTTATCGTCATGTTTTTATAGAACTTTTAATTATTTAGAATTATCAATTATTGTGACTTATAGTATTTTTATATAATTTTCAAATATATAAATTTTATTTTAAAAAATTTAAAAATTCTATGTTCAAATTCACGGTCAAAATAAATTGTTTGACTCTCGAAATCTGAATAGTGCTACATAAATTAAGATAGAAAAGTATAAATAAATTATCAAAAATTCTGTAATCTATACTTTCTAAAATTCAGAATTTATTATATATATATACGTACATGTATACTAGTACTGTATTGAGAAACCAGCGATTGCTAAAACAGATAAATTTACGATTATTGCAGGTTAGGTCAAATTTGGACGGATCATAATAGATCAAGATAATAAATGGGTAAAGACCCAATTTAACTCAATTTTTACTAAATTCTACTATTTTATTTATGGAAAAATTACTTGATTGTGTGCTTTTTAAAAATTAATTACTGATTTTAGCGATATTTTTTATTTATTACCATTTATAGCAATATATAGCAATATTATGATAAATCTACACTTGTATTAAAAGTGAATTATGCATATAATATAAATTTATTATAAGTGATTTAAAATATATGTTATGTTTGTGTAGTAAGAAACTAACATAATGTATTATAAGTCTATTAAAATATGTGATAAATGTATTATCCATTTATAAAACTTGTATTATATATGTTTTATAAATAGTTCTCTGCGATATATATTAAAAGTGTATTATAAATGTATTATAAGTGTTCAGTGAAATTATTTTTTTATTGCTATAAATGGTAAATATTTTCTTAATATTGTATATTTATGTAAGTTTCCCTTTATTTATTCTTTTACAATATTTTAATACCTAATAAAATTATTTTTTCGTTATTATCTATTGTATCAAATAAAAAAAATAAAAAATATTTTGACAATTTTTTTTTAAGTTGAGTTGAGTTACCTAACAATCCAATTTTTAATGGGTTAAAATATGTTCAGTTGAAATGGGTTAACCTAATAAATAGGTGAGTCCATAACTTACCCAAACTTAAAATAATATACTTCTTTATTATTGAAAATAATATAAATATATTCCTCGTTATATTTTTGGGCTAAATATATCCCTCCTGTTATATTTTCGGTTCAAATATACCCCTCTCACTATATTTTGGTAAAAATTTGCTAATTTTAACGGAAGAACACTTGAAAAGCTCAAAATTAAATAACTCATTCTCAATTTTAAATATCTGATTTTTTTAGGAATAAATAAAATTTTCAAGTACTAATTTGAGTCTTTTCTCCTCTTAAAAATGACAATACAGAATGCGCTGCATAATTTTAAGTACTAATACATGAAATTTTTAAGTACTAATTTGAGTTTTTTTCCTACAAAATGATAAGACAGAAAATGCTGCAATTTTTTTTAAAAATTACTCACATCTCTTATCAATGTAGCTATATCAATAAGATATAAAATATAGATGCAGAATTCCTTTAGCCAAGAAATACACTGTTAGCGTGTCAAAAATTATCAAATGTTATTCAAAATATTGATTAAAATGCATACACTAATTTTAATATAATCATCCTAGCAATCAGACACTCATAATAATCGTAAATGTAAACTCTCGTTTAACTTAATTTTTTTTTACTGAAGTGACACATCTTACTTTTTTATTTTTAAAATATAAATAACTTTTGGAAAAAAACAAATGAAGATTTAGAATTATATTTAAAATTGAGAATGCGTTATTTAATTTTAAGTTTTTTAAGTATTCTTCCGTTAAAATTAAGGGTCAATTTGTATCAGAGTGTAATGTGAGGATATATTTGAACCGAAAAAATAACATGAGGATATATTTAATCCGAAAGTATAACAAAAAATATATTTAAACTATTTTAAAAAATACAGAGATATATTTAACCCTTTTCCGTAGTTAATTTCTATCTATTACATGTCTCCAACTATAATCACGGATCTAGAACGAATTCTCTGGGCTCAATTAATTAAACTCATTGCTTTTGAGTTTAACTATGTATAGATATGTACAAAAAATAATAATTAAGATATGAGAAGTACGTACCTCCTTAAATACTAAGTTAATCAATATTTATAGGGCAATTTTTTATTCTCTTATAATACTGCGTAGTTACTTATCGATGCATGCTATCACGTTGTTAAAGTCGTTTTTCTAATAAAAGGAGCATTAAATACAAACCCCCTAAGTGCTACCAATTATTTTATGCAGTACTATAGTACTGGTCCTCACTCCTCATTGATACATTAAAAATAGATTTTAGCGCAATAAATATGTACTTAACAAAGAGGAATATGATCTTTATTTATATTAGTTAATTGTCATTAGATTTAACTTTATTATAGATTTTAGCAATATTTTAAAAAATACATTGTCACAAGGAGTTGCCTTTAAAAAAACATATTTAGAGACAGTTAACTTATTATTGTTAATTAAGTGTCGCTAAAGATTATTTTTGATGTAGTGATATCCTTTTCCTTTCCATACTACCCGTCTATATTTTTTTTAATAATTATAATTTTCGGATCAGCTTATACACACTTTGATTAATTTTATGGAATATTTATCATCTCACATCAGCAATAAGTATCAGATAACTTTATCCATCAAAATTAAAATAGACGACGGAGATCAGATAGCTTTCCAAACAAACCCTTATGATTTCTATGCTAAGTAACAAAATGTGCAGATATTTTTCTAATTTCATCTTTCTCTTTGTTCTATTATCTGTCTCCTTTTTAAAAATATGTTACTTTTTTCATTTCAAAAGTTATTACAATAATGTACGACAGTGACCTGAATTCATTTTAAACGTGACATTCAAGACTATATCGAGGCCAAATATTTATTTATTTGCAGTAATATTTTCGTGTTGTTTAACTGTCTGAATATTATCTTTCAATAACGAATCATCCACTTCAAATTTCGCTCCATTATTCATCTAATTAAACTCCCCTGCCCGACTTAAGATTATGTTAAAAAAACGATTTACTTATTGAGTACAATTTTTTTTTACTCTATCATGGAACATATCTTCTTTTACGACTTAATACCTTGATAAACATTTTCTAAAATAGAAAAAAGCCTAAAATATCTTTAAATTATTGGAATTAGTACAAAAATACAATCCGTTGATCTATTGACTCTATAATATCCTTGGCGGTCAATCTTTACGGCCCTAGAATACCCTTAATACAAACGGTCCCATTAGCAAATATAATTAGAATTTTCATTTAATACGTGGCACCATTTAATTTGTTAGAAATTTAATTAATCTAAACAAATTAAATCTCAACCCAAACCCGAATCCACCTATTAATACATAGTCGGCCCATCTAGAAGCCCCATTTTCCCTTATATTTTTGTCTGTACAAGAAACATTGATTCAAAGTCAGAATTCGATAACAATCATAAAGAACCTTATGGTCACTTTCTACCTCACAGAGAAATTCTCAATCATAGGTTCTCCAAGAAGTCTCTGAAGTACGCATGATTGCGAAATTGAGTCGATTGATCCGGATATGAAAGTGGGTATTGACAGTTCAATTCAACGAATATACAATATAATGTGTATAAAATGCAAGGCTCAGATTATTCACCTTTAAGGCGGATCTTTCTATTGTATGGTGAGGAATCTAGAATTAACTTTACAGATGATTTTGGTGGAATGGATATTAAGAAAGAGGTTTCTGAAAAAAACTAAGTATACAATGATAAGAAATTTGGAAAAATTAAAACATATACTGCAAGTTCCAAAAATGTTCAAAAGCAATTCTCTCCTCAAATTGATTCTCAAATATCTAACATGCCACCATATCAAGGAGCATGTCTTTTAATGAAATGCCTTCTCCGAAAAAATTGAGAATTCAAAAAGCTTAATGTAGCTCCATGTCCATGAAGAATGAGAAGAAGAATTCTTCATTAAAAAAGGAAAGAGAAAATGAACCGGTTTATGGGTTTTGCCTCTTTAGATAATGAGCTTTCTAGTTGGGGCGGGTAGTGTAATGATCCGTTTGGTCATTTTGAGAATGAGTCATCTCTCTTCCATAAAATACTCTCTTCGTAAATTTAAATTAGAAATTTGAATTTTTCGGTAACTACAATTAATTAATTGACGGATAATTTTAGATAATTAATTTAATTGATGGACTAAATTATTAATTTATTTAAATATCATTATGACTTAGCCTATATATTAAAATAGGTTAGTGGAAGTTTGTCATTTTTAATACTAAGTAGAAAAGAAAAGAAAGAAGGGAAGAAACCTACCTGTTGCGGCTACCGAAGGAAATTCTGATTGTCTTGGGTTGAACAAGGAGTTGTTTCAGGTATAACTAAAAATTTTCTACATCTCCACCCATTGTTCGTATATATTTTAAGAGTATGGACATAAAATATTGTTATAATTGGTAGGCTAGAAAAAAATATGTAATAATAAATTATTGTCTTACAATTTTGGGTGATGCTGCAACGTAAGTAATTTCTTACTTTGGTGCATAAGTTACATCAAATGGTTGATGTCCAATGATGAGAAATTGTGGTAATCATAGGGCGATGATGAGTGGAATGGAAAATTTTAAAATAGATTAGGTTTTTCAACTTGTTTTCCGTAATCAGTTGGAATTAATTTTTAGTTTAAAGTTTTATATACTGAGAAATATAATTAATTATTAGGTGTATTGTGTTGTATAAAAATTATTAGATTTATGTTATTTGGAACAATTAAGATTTAACCCTAAGTTTGAGATTTAGGAAATAAGTATAGCAATATGGGTGACATTGAATTCGTTTTCTTATGAAGATTAAGTATTTGAACAATTTTTGATCATTCAGAAGCATTACGGAAGACTCAGATCTCGAAGTAATTGCTTGATTAATTAAGGCAAGTGAATTTCTAAACCTCAGTTTAAGCTTATAGATGCTTGTATTTCCATATTATGTGTACTGGGGAGTAATGAGAATTGGACTGGGTTATTGACTGTATGATTGGCCTTAAAAATGGAGATGAGAGGTATAAAATGGTGATCTAATGACATGTATTGGTGGAATTGATATTTTGTGATTATGAGTTTATTTTGGACATGTGAAATGACTATGTTGATGTGAAATAGGAACAATTATTGTTGTTGTCATGTTATTATCGTGAATTATATGAGCATGAATTGATTGCATTGGTTCTAACATATTGTGTTGAGACTGAAAATGATATGAAACAAAGGGGTCGGGCCACACGCTCTGTGGCAGACATTATGAAACAAAGGGGTCGAGCCACACGCTCCGTGGCAGACATTATGAAACAAAGAGGTCGGGCCACACGCTCAGTGGCAGGTATTATGAAACAAAGGGGTTGGACCACACGCTCCGTGGCATGTATTATGTATTAAGGGGACGGGCCACACGCTCCGTGGCAGGTTACATGGATAGAAATTGTCACGACCTAGCCCCGTGACTAGTGTCCAAATTGGACCCTCGTATACACACATATTATCTATAGTCAATCGGCAATTAAGCATGATAAAGGATTTATATGGGTAGCACGTTGTCTCAAACTGTTACTTATATATATACTAAAATCACCTATTTCTTGGGGAGTCTTAATTGTCAAAAATAAGATAACATAATATGTAAGCCGACAAGGCTTCCATTCTGAATGTAAACGTCCAAAAACATAAGTCATACTAGTACACCGGACAACATCTATATACAACCCACTCATATGTCTACAGACCTCTAAGAGAATTAACAATAGCATATGACGGGACAGAGCCCCGTCGTACCCCTAAATACACAAATATATACATTATAAGGATTAGTACCCAAAATTTGGGCTCCGAGACAATGGAGCACTTCAAACTCGTTGAGTAGAATCCTAAGTTGGCGGCTCTCCAAAATGAGTATTTGTACCTGCAGGCATGAAATGCAGCCCCCCAAACAAAAGGGGGTCAGTACGAACTATGTACTGAGTATATAAAGCATAAAATACCGTAAAGGAGATCACATCTGAAATAAAGATTCAGGAGTCAAGTATCATAATCAATAAATCACTGTACCTGTGTCTTATAAAATGAAGACATGCATATCATCATATATCGTACCTAGCCCGTTATGGGACTCGGTGTCACAATTATATCAATATATCGTCATATGTATATATATACCATACCCGGCCCTCTAGCAAGGGACTCGGTGAATAGAGTAGTGTACACTGATACCGTACCCAGCCCATTATGGGACTCGGTGCCATAATCATATCGTCATATCATCATAACATCATATTATCATATCACGTACCCGGCCCTCTAGTAAGGGACTCGGTGAATAATGTAGTGGAATCCATACATGATAACATACCCGGCCTATCGTAGGACTCGGTGAATAATACCATAACAATATGCACGAATAAGGTATCATTAGCAACCTTGCGAAATTTGATCATTATCGGAGACTTAATAGAATAAGCAAAATAGTCCATCATTTGAAAACCAAGACAATAGTCATTATGAATCACATCAATTATGGATTATACTAAAATATGAATTATACCACAACATGAGTTATACCAACTAGGATGGCTGGAATCATACACATGAGTCAAGACATAACAATATAAATTTTGAAAATCAAGAACGGTAGCCATCCGAGTATATCTACGAATACGAGTTTCTTTGGAATTTAAGCATATGTCATTCGTTCGTTTCATATGGATCATGCCAAAAGAAGAAGATGTTAACTTTACATACCTTTAGCGTTTATACGTATATGTTGTCCAATATTGTCTCAACCTATATTAAAACGTTAAGCACTATGATTAAGCTATGGACAAGAATAAAACGTAGTCTATCGTTAGTAGGTTATTTCTAAAAAAAATTGGACAGCACCTCCCCTATACCGCTCACTTTTCCCACTTTCAAACCAGCCATATAATCATCAACCAACATCAACAATCCAAAATATTGACACAAAATAAGATTTATTATTCATGTTACCAAAGCAGTAAATTCGGAAAGTTAAGTACCTCACGTTGTATCTAAATTTTGAAAATGAAAACGGCAAAACTGGACTTTATAACCTTCATGAAACATTTATATCTCTGTCTTAAGTTTTCAATGCAAAAGAAATCAACTCAAAATTCATTTTCTACAAAGAGATATCATCAAAATACGAACAGCTATACATGAAGGAATTTTCAATCCAGAATCTGGACAGAATTTGTCTTATGATTCATGCTCAGTTTTCGACATAATAACAGCAGATATAGACTAAGACATAAACATAAGAGTTGTAGTTACGTGTATTAGCTTTCCAAACATGTTTAATATCTAAAATCGAAGGTCTACACAATGAGATATTCCAGAATTACTACCAGCTACTCAATTCCAAAAACGGGTTTGAACATTCACAATCTTCATACACCTTTTCCCTCCAAATTCAAGAACAACAACTCATCAACAACATCAAAACAATATCAACCATTATTATACATCATCACTAAGATAATTCCATCTATTTAATCTACCTAAAACAACCCTTTAACCCATAACTCTCAACAAATCACCAAACTAGTTTATAACACTATTTTCTCCGTTCTAATCCGTTAAAACTCTAACTAAACTTGTTAACAATGAAAAGGAGACTTTAATATTACCTTAAATTTGCAGCACCACATAAAATCTTCTCCTTATTGGCTGATTTCTAGCTCAAATTGAAGCCAACGCGACGTACAACAATTTTCTCTTCATGAGCTTCGGATTTCGGGACTTGAATTTTGGTCGGATTTGGGATTTCTCTCAAGAACTCCCTTTCTCTCTCTCTCTGGAAATTTCCAGAATTATGTTGGTCTAAAGTTTGAAGGAATAGTTACAAAAAATCATATCTAATTTCGTAGGTATTGGGCCTGACCCGAATTAGAATTGGGTTGGGCCGAATTCACTATTTAGTTTGGCCTGTCAGACTTAAAACGTCTATATCTTATTACTCCGATATCACATTTCGTCCCACGACCTATGGTTGGAAAGATATTTCAATTATCTACAACTTTCATGTTGAGAGTTTTCCCAAATTCTCAAATTATAAAGAGGTTATGGCCTCCCGAAGTCAGCTTACCCGAAACGTGACTTTAAGAAAAACATATTTGATGGCTTCTATTTTGATTTGGCTTAAGGGTCCTTCTTGAGATGTATTTTAATACACATAAATTATTCATATAACTTGGCATCTACAACGAATTATGTCATTTTAAAATTCAAAATTAAAAGTCCTTGAATTTATAATCGTTAGCTTACGAATAATCCAAAATTCAAAAATACGGAATGTAACATTCTTCCCCCCTTTAGAACATTCGTCCTCGAATGTTAAACCCGCCTCATAAAGTCTTATAAGAGATTTGGGGGAATAGTCTTTTTTTTTTTTTTTTTTTGCAACAACAAATAGTTTCATATGTCAATCAATATAATTAATCGAGAGGTTTAGATTACCTGTAGGTGTAGAAAACAAGTGAGGATACTTATCCTTCATCTCTTCCTCGGCTTCCCAGGTCATCTCTTCTCTATTGTTATTTTGCCATAATACTTTGACGGAAGCCACATCCTTAGTACGTAACCTTCTGACTTGGCGATCAAGTATAGCTATAGGGTTTTCCTCATAAGAAAGCTCCTCCGTCACCTGGATATCATCCATGGGGAATACTTTAGAAGGATCACCAATGCATTTGCGAAGCATCGACACATGAAAAAAAGGGTGCACTGCTTCCAAATCAGATGGTAGGTCCAACTCATATGCAACCTTGCCTATTCTACGAGTAACCTGATAAGGGCCAATGTAGCGCGGGCTAAGCTTTCCTTTCTTACCGAATCTCATTACCCCCTTCATGGGTAACACCTTCAAAAACACCCAATCACTAACCTGAAACTCTAAGGGTCGACGTCGATTATCTGCATATGATTTCTGTCGACTCTGGGCTGCTAATAACCTTTCCCGAATAAGCTTGACCTTATCAACAGCTTGTTGAATCATATCAGGTCCGATTAACTTAACCTTACCAACATCAAACCAACCAATAGGTGACCTGCACTTCCTGCCATATAAAGCCTCATACGGTGCCATCTGAATGCTAGAATGGTAGCTGTTATTATAGGCAAACTCAATAAGTGGCAAATGTTCATCCCAAGTACCTCTAAAGTCAATAATACAGGCCCGTAACATATTTTCTAGCGTCTGAATAGTGCGTTCAACTTGCCCATTAGTCTGAGGGTGAAATGTTGTACTAAGATTTATTTGTGTTCCCAATCCCTTCTGAAATGATCTCCAGAAGCTAGCTATAAATTAAGCCCCTCTGTCTAAGATAATAGATATGGGAATCCCATGAAGTCTTACTATCTCTTTGATAAATAACCTCGCATAGTCCTCTATTGAATATGTAGTTCTAACTGAAAGAAAGTGGGTTGATTTTGTCAGCCTATCTACAATCACCCATATGGAATCATACTTCTGTGGAGTGCTAGGTAAGCCTATAAAAAAAATCACATTAATTGCTTCCCAATATTTTCTCAAGTGTTCTCTTAGTTAATTATGCCGTTCATAGACCTCCTCCGTTTGTCGACTCGCTTTAGTTCATTATAACGCACTCCAAGTTCTACTAGTAAATCGAAATTTCACCAGGGTAATATTTTGGTACTCCAATATTCTTTCTTTACCCTACAATGACAATCCGTATTCTGGAATCCTCGGCATCATGTGTAACTTTCTGACTTTGACTTGAAGGTCTTTAACTATCATTTGTTTTTACCTCTTGATCTTGATCTTTTGGGTTGGTTATCAATTAGTGTTAAGGTTCCTTCATCTTATAACCTTACCGTCATCCAGTAACCAGTAACCCGCCTATTCTGATTGTCTCGGTTAAGTCATTTCATAATTTCCTTTACCCTAACTGGCAATATTTTAGGCATAATATCTTGAGTCATTTCTCTATTTTTGACTCAAACTTTTCTATTGCCCCTTTACTCTAATTTTCTCTTACTTCTCTTACCACACATACTATTGCAATCTTTATACGAATATGTGTAGGTGCTTAAATCAGCCCAGAAAATACCTAAATGTCGCCACGTTAGTCTTTATGCAGTCCCTATATTTTCTCTTACCTCTTTCAGTTGATATCAGGACTCACCTATGGCTTTTGCCCCCAATACTAATTATATCTCTATAGTTTTTCCTCAAACCATCTTATACTTTTCTTTGATGTATCCGGAATATTGCAATCGCATTGTGGTTACTAAATTCTTATTCTGCTTATCAAGTAATCACTTGATATCACCCTTAGCATACCAATATTCATAGGCTGCATAACCAATCTTGTAGAATTTGTACAACGTGTATTCAATTCTAATCATAGTCTTTCCTTCTCTTGGCTTATTCTGCTATAAATTTCTTATTGTACTAACACTCACTTGCTGTCTATTTTGTCATACTTGCATCCCTTCCTTTACTTACTATTAAGTTTTCTCATATTCTACCATATGAGAGATTTCTCTTCTTTGCTACTTGTATATCCCAATCTTATTAGCCGATAATTACGTTGCCAACATCTCAACCTCTAATCCAGTATAACCTTGCTATCATTTATAATATCTTCGAGCTACTTGTTACTATTCTCGTGTTGTATTCGTCCTTTTTATAAGCATCCATCTTTTGATGTCACACTATCCAAGATCTTTACCAATAATTCTGAGCACCGTCTCAAATATCATCTTGGTTTTATTTTTCCATTTATTGCTGACTTTCAAATTTTTCTAACTTGTTCCAGCATGGGATCTCATATGAAGTTTAGGTGTTCACCTTAACGTGTTGCAGTGTCAGTTAATTTCATCTTACAGTTATATTTTTCTCATCCACTTCCCCCCTTTAGGGTGTACCCATGTTGTATCTAAATTTTGAAAATGAAAATGGCAAAACTGGACTTTATAACCTTCATGAAACATTTATATCTCTGTCTTAAGTTTTCAATGCAAAAGAAATCAACTCAAAATTCATTTTCTACAAAGAGATATCATCAAAATACGAACAGCTATACATGAAGGAATTTTCAATCCAGAATCTGGACAGAATTTGTCTTATGATTCATGCTCAGTTTTCGACATAATAACAGCAGATATAGACTAAGACATAAACATAAGAGTTGTAGGTACGTGTATTAGCTTTCCAAACATGTTTAATATCTAAAATCGAAGGTCTACACAATGAGATATTCCAGAATTACTACCAGCTACTCAATTCCAAAAATGGGTTTGAATATTCACAATCTTCATACACCTTTTTCCTCCAAATTCAAGAACAACAACTCATCAACAACATCAAAACAATATCAACCATTATTATACATCATCACTAAGATAATTCCATCTATTTAATCTACCTAAAACAACCCTTTAACCCATAACTCTCAACAAATCACCAAACTAGTTTATAACACTATTTTCTCCGTTCTAATCCGTTAAAACTCTAACTAAACTTGTTAACAATGAAAAGGAGACTTTAATATTACCTTAAATTTGCAGCACCACATAAAATCTTCTCCTTATTAGCTGATTTCTAGCTCAAATTGAAGCGAACGCGACGTACAACAATTTTCTCTTCATGAGCTTCGGATTTCGGGACTTGAATTTTGGTCGGATTTGGGATTTCTCTCAAGAACTCCCTTTCTCTCTCTCTCTGGAAATTTCCAGAATTATGTTGGTCTAAAGTTTGAAGGAATAGTTACAAAAAATCAGATCTAATTTCGTAGGTATTGGGCCTGACCCGAATTAGAATTGGGTTGGGCCGAATTCACTATTTAGTTTGGCCTGTCAGACTTAAAACGTCTATATCTTATTACTCCGATATCACATTTCGTCCTACGACCTATGGTTGGAAAGATATTTCAATTATCTACAACTTTCATGTTGAGAGTTTTCCCAAATTCTCAAATTATAAAGAGGTTATGGCCTCCCGAAGTCAGCTTACCCGAAACATGACTTTAAGAAAAACATATTTGATGGCTTCTATTTTGATTTGGCTTAAGGGTCCTTCTTGAGATGTATTTTACTACACATAAATTATTCATATAACTTGGCATCTACAACGAATCATGTCATTTTAAAATTCAAAATTAAAAGTCCTTGAATTTATAATCGTTAGCTTACGAATAATCCAAAATGCAAAAAAACGGAATGTAATAGAAATGTCCCCCATGGGTTCCGAACTGTAATTCAGCGGATGTGTACCGATAGGACAGACATGCATCATCTTATTGCATTGCATCGCATTTTGTTGATATTTGTGAATTCGTATTTACCCCTTTATTGCTCTGTATATGCTGAATTTGACTTGATATGATTCATTGATGAGATTATTGATGAGTATTTATGGATTGTATTACTGTTATTATTGTACGAGTGTAGAGTTGGGCTGGTTTTATGCAGGTTGTAGTTAAGGAGGGTCGGTTGGGAGGACAGGAGTACTTGTATCTATTGAGCTTTGCTTAGTTTTAGTTGTCCACTTGCTGAGTACCGTGTTGTTTGGTACTCACCCTTGCTTCTACACTTGTGTAGATTGTGAGCCCGGACTTGCTTGATCTCCTAGTGTTTCCACTACATCCGAGGCTATCATTCCGAGTGTTGAGGTGGCTGTTACATCCATCTAGCGGACACCTCTTACGCTTTTATTATGTTTTAGTCCTATTCTAGAGACAAAGACATTGTGGCTATATTTTTTTTGTACTTCGGTATTGTATTAGTGGCTTGTACACGTGATAACCAATCTTGGGGGATTTTGAGGTTGTTTTTAGGTGTTTTCGGTTAAGTTAAATTTTGATTTATGTCTTTTTCTTCCGTATCTAATTTCCGTTGGGTATTAGGCTGACTTGTCTCGGTGGGTAGAGATGAGTGCCATCACACCCGTATTTGGATCGTGACAGGTAGAGTTTATGAATTCGGATTTGGGTTGAAATTTAATGTGTCTAGGTTAATTTAATTTTTAACGAATCAAATGGAGCCACGTATTAAATGAAACTCTAATTATATTTGTTAATGGGGCCGTTTGTAATAAGGGTATTATAGGGCCGTAAAGATTGACGCTAAGAATATTATGGATCCAATTGGTCAATGAAGGGTATTTTTGTACCAATTTCTATAGGTCACGGGTATTTTAGATCTTTTTCTATTTATAAAATAGAGATTTAAACCTAGTTACTGATGGATAGACACTTGAACATAGCGGAAGTGTGTCTTTTGAAAACCTCATGTGTATATAAGGTCAAGTGAGTGAAATATTAAAACCTAAATAATCAAGTGTCCTGTGCAAGCTAGCAAAACAAACTTAGAAATTATATTTTTTAAAATATTAAATATTATAACCAAATTAAAAAATACAAACCCACTTCTATTTTGCATTGACTTGACAGTAATATCTAAAGTTCAAATGCTACATTTAACTACAAATTATCTGTTGGGAAACCTTATTCATCAACTAATCAAACAAAAGAATACTACGACATTCACAAAATGATACAAAGTATGCATTTATGGATAAAAAAGAAGAAGAGGTGGGTTGGGGTATGAGTGGAGGTGCGGGAGAAGAGAGGTTTATTAAAATTGCAGTTAAAATATTGGTGAATAGAAGAAAAAGAATTAGTGGAAAAAATTGGGATTATCAAAAAAATAATTAATAAATAAATATATTTTCTGCTTTTCTTCTAAAGAGAACGTATTTATTGACATAGAGCTCGTTTGGATTGGCTTAAAAAAAGTAACTTTTATGTTTGAAGTGCTGAAAGTTATTTTTATAAATAAGCAGTTGAGTGTTTGGATAAAAGAATAAAAAAAGGTAGTTTGGAAATTTAGTTAAAATAAAAGGGATATAAAAGTAATTTCCATGGTCAAAGAAAATGACTTTAAGCACTTTGAAAAAAAAAAGTTAGGAATCCTAACTTTTCATTTTTGACTGACTTTAAGAACTTTATGGCTTAAAGTCAGCATTAACAAAACACGTCCAAAAGCTAAAAAGGGGCTTTAAGTTGGTTTTGACCAACTTAAAGTCAATCCAAACGGGCTCATATTCTCCTAAATCTCCTAATCAATTAGTTAGTAGTTAGTGGTGTATTGTGTATATTGTGTAGTTGTTTGTGTAAGTGTATAATTAGTTAGTTGTTAGTGTGGGCCCTACTAAGTTTGTGTGGTTATTAGTAGAGTAAGTATATGTATTAACAATGTGGGTAGGTGAGGATATACATGCACGAAGGAATCATTCGACGAATCGCTTCATGAACAGTGGGAGACGGTGAATGCGATCGTGCTTTCGTGGATTATGAACACAGTATCAGAGAATCTATTGAGCGGAATTGTATATGCATCAAATGCACATTTAGTCTGGGAGGATCTGAAGGAAAGTTTTGACAAGGTAAATCGAGTAAGAATCTTTCAAGTACACACAACCATTATAAATCTCAAACAGGGAACAAGTCCAGTGTCAGTGTATTTCTCCAAATTGAAGGAGTTGTGGAGTGAATCTGATTTAATAGCTCCTTCTTCGAACTGTAGCTGTCCAAAGTCTAGGGACTATATTGAGTATCTACAGGAGCAGAGGTTAATGCAATTCTTGAGCGGTTTGAATGAAGCATATGACCAAGCTAAGCGACAGATCTTGATGAAGTCAAATGCACTATCTGTGAATCAAGCATATGCTCTAATTGTGCAGGATGAAAGTCAACAAGTAAATGTTGAAAGATCTAGTCCCATAGCAATGTAAGCCAAAAGAAATGATAACTATAAGGGAAATAATTCAAGGTATTGTGAGAATTGTCATATGCGAAACCATACAAAGAAGGAGTGTTACAAGCTTATTGGCTATCCTTCAGAAAGGGATGGCAGAGCCAATAGAAAAGGGGAAGGTACCTATGATAGCTACAGGAAGGATAACAACCATCGTGATAGATGGAGGAAGGATAGATACAGAGAAAGGTACAAGAAGGATAACAATGAAGAATGGAGAAAAGAAACACATGCTGCGATGGCTAGTAATGCAAATTGCTTCCAAGGGAGATATGCGGGTAAGGATGATCAGTATGCTGATGAAAATAACAGAAGAGATGATGGCAAGCTCAATCATCATGATTCAGAGAATTAATACAAGCATCAGGACAACACCTCTGAGGAGTATCAAGCAGATATGACAGGTATTGTGACTTGTTTGATGTCCCAACTAGAAGGATGTGACTGGATAGTTGATTCCGGAGCCTCTTATCATATTACTGCAAATGACAAAATGCTCAAGGATATTCATAGCCTGCATAATAGTAAAGGAGTAAGGATGCACCTACCAAATGGAAGCACAGTGTCAATTACACACACAGGAAGTGTAGAACTATTTGGCCAGGAGAGAATCACAAATGTGTTATTTGTGCCTGATTTTAAATACAATCTATTATCAGTATCACAATTAACCAAAGAGCTATGTTGCTCAGTCAATTTTTTCCATGATTACTACATCTTTTAGGATCTATACAGTGGCAGGGTAAAGGGGATTGGTAGATTGCTAGGAGGACTGTACATTTTCCAAGGGACAGCTGAAGACTCAAATGAGCAAAGCATAGAAGATATGAGGCAAGTCTATCTAGCAAATGCTGATGAAAGGTGCAGCTTGTGGCATAGAAGACTGGGCCATCCTTCCATATCCACCATGAAGACTATGGCAGAATTCCAAAATAAGATTGACAGAAATGTACATAACAATTGTAGAATATGTCCATTAGCAAAGCAAACCAGACTATAATTTCCTATAAGCATTTCTAGAGCAAATCAGCCTTTTGAACTATTGCACCTAGATTTATGGGGTCCTTATAAAACTCCCACTTTTGACAAGAAGAATTATTTTCTCACTATTGTTGATGATCATACCAGATATACTTGGGTTTATTTGTTGCAGCTGAAGGCTGAAGTAATTGTAGTTTTGAAGCAATTTCTTGTCCTTGTGAATACTCAGTTTAATTGCAAAGTTAAGACCATTAGGTCTGACAATGGCACTGAATTCTTTAATTCTCAAAGTTGTGAGTTGTTGCAGAGTCTAGGAATCATTCATCAGAGCAGCTGTCCTTATACACCTCAACAAAATAGGGTGGTTGAGAGGAAACACAAGCAGGTCTTGGAGATGGCAAGAGCCATTAAATTTCAAGCAGCATTTCCAACAAAGTATTGGGGTTTTTGTGTTAAAACTGTAGTTTACCTTATGAACAG
The DNA here is from genome assembly GCF_947179165.1 of Solanum dulcamara. Classification (NCBI taxonomy): domain Eukaryota; kingdom Viridiplantae; phylum Streptophyta; class Magnoliopsida; order Solanales; family Solanaceae; genus Solanum; species Solanum dulcamara. The sequence continues at coordinate 19,803,107 of NC_077240.1, forward strand.
GTTGCCATCTAGTGTTCTGAAGGGATGTACTCCTTATGAATTGCTGCATCACAGCAAGGCATCCCTTGATCATCTAAGGGTACCTGGTTGCTTATGTTTTATATCTACACTGCCCAGGTCTGACAAATTTGCTCATAGAACCAAGGAGACTGTATTCATGGGGTTTTCAGAAACACAAAAGGGCTACATTGTGCTTGACTTATCTACTAACAAATTTTTTATTAGCAGGGATGTGGTGTTTCATGAGACTGACTTTCCTTTTAGCAAACTTGCAGACTTAGAAGAGAGCACTTTCCTTCAACTGAGCCATATTGATCCTCTATATGATTCCCCTGTTCCTGCTCACATTTGCCAGCCTCCATCAGTAGCAGCAAGGGAGGCACACTCAGATGAACACTCAGCTAAACACTCAGCTGGCAATGATGATGGTGATGCTACTGCAGATACAGACATCATGGATGCTGAGGTTGTTTCAATTGAACCATTGCAAGCAGCTGAACATCCATTGCAACATGGCAATACTACTTCTGTTGTCACTGGCAACAGACTAATCAGATCAACCAAGCAACCTGGAAGGTTGAATGATTATGTTGTCAACACTAGTGAGGATCACATCTATTCTATCAGCAAGTATCTGACATATGCAGGAACATCAGAAAACTATAGAAGTTATTTAGCAAAATTCTCTGCCTTAACTGAACCAAAAAATTTCAGGGAGGCTTCAAGGGATGCAAGATGGTTAGAAGCTATGCAGCAGGAGATCAAAGCTCTTGAGGATAATCATACTTGGAAGGTTGTTGATCTTCCAAGTGGTAAGAATGCAGTTGGCTCTAAATGGGTATACAAGATCAAATATAAAGCAAATGGAGAAGTAGAAAGATTCAAGGCAAGGTTGGTGGCAAAAGGATACAGTCAAAAGAAAGGCCTTGATTATCATGAAACCTTCTCCCCAGTGGAAAAGATGTTCACTGTGAGATCAGTGATTTCACTAGCAGCTTCAAAAGGATGGAAACTTCATCAAATGGATGTATACAATGCTTTCTTGCAAGGAGATCTTTATGAAGAAGTGTATATGGAGCTACTAGAAGGGTTCAAGAGACAAGGGGAGACCAAAGTGTGCAGGTTGTTGAAGTCCCTGTATGGCCTCAAATAGGCATCAAGACAATGGAACATCAAGTTGACTGATGCACTGATATCTGCAGGGTTCACACAAAGCCTTCATGACTACTCACTCTTCACAAGAAAGTCAGGTAACAACATTGTCATAATACTTGTATATGTAGATGATCTTCTCATTACTGGAGATAGCAATAGCCTCATAGAAGCAGCAAAACAAATTCTGCAACATGACTTCAGAGTGAAGGACTTGGGAGAACTCAAATATTTTCTTGGCATAGAAGTTCTGAGATCACAACATGGCATCATCCTTAATCAAAGGAAGTACACACTGGAGCTGATATCAGAAATGGGCCTAGGAGGTGCAAAACCAGTTGTTACACTACTAGAATCTGGAAGCAAGCTGACCACTGTGGAATATGATAAAGCTATTGGAGCTGAAGGAGATGAAGCTTTGGAAGAAGTCTCAAAATATCAAAGGCTGATAGGAAGACTGTTGTATGTCACCATAACCAGGCCAAACATCAGTTTTGCAGTCCAAACATTGAGTCAATTCATGCAAGAGCCTAAGACATCACACTGGGAAGCAGCTGTTAGAGTAGTCAAATACCTGAAAAATGCACCAGGACAAGGCCTTATTTTCAGAGCAAAACCTACACAAGAGATCACTTGTTGGTATGACTCAGATTGGGCAGCTTGCCCCAACACAAGAAGATCTATCATAGACTATGCTGTTAAGTTTGGAGAGTCACTTATCTCTTGGAAGTCGAAGAAGCAGCAAACAGTATCCAAGAGCTCAGCTGAAGCTGAATATAGAAGCATGGCAGTTGTTATTGCAGAGATTACTTGGCTGCTGGGCTGTTCAGTGAACTTGGAGTGGAAGTTCATCAGCCAGTAGTTGTTTGGAGTGATAGCAAGGCAGCGATTCAACTAGCAGCTAATCCAGTTTACCATGAGAGAACGAAGCATATTGAAATCGATTGTCACTTCATAAGGGACAAGATAAAGGAAGGTATCATCAAGGTGACATTTGTGAAGACAAATGATCAACAAGTAGACCTTATGACAAAGGGACTGAGCAGACAACAACATGTCTATTTGATGGACAAGTTGGGAGTGTTGGACATCATGCACCCTCCAACTTGAGGGGGAGTATTGACATATTCTCCTAATTCTCCTAATCAGTTAGTTAGTAGTTAGTGGTGTATTGTATATATTGTGTAGTTGGTTGTGTAAGTGTATAATTAGTTAGTTGTTAGTGTGGGCCCTACTAAGTTTGTGTGGTTGTTAGTAGAGTAAGTATATGTATTAACAATGTGGGTAGGTGAGGATATACTTTCACTTTACTCTTCTTCTTCTCTCAGATGAAATAAAATTCTCAATCTTCTCTCTAAACTCTTAGGTCATTTTAAGTTCATCCATATCCTTCAGCCTCCATTCCAACAGTATTGTTAGCTTGATTAAATGGAATAGAACCCGCTCTCTAAAATGGAAATGTAAACATACTTTTTGCCATATCAACATAAAATGCTTAATAGAAACATTTTTCTAAAATTAAGCGTCTTCCTAGTTACTAATTAAGTTTGAATTTCTATCTTGTAAAACGTGTCAAGTTTAAATTTACTATCGGCAGTTACTTTAATTATCTTCTACTTAAATATTAATCTTTACACTGTCGTTATTCAAAAGTTTAAAGTCAAAATGAAGAAAAAAAAACAAGATTTTGGAGGGGAAGAAATTGGAGGGTCAATTTTGGCCCAAGTAACCTTTTAATTCGTTTATTTATTAATTCATTTCATTTTGATTCGTTTAAATTTATCTCAATCCATCTATTTGATATTCCTAATTCCATGTGATGCACGTGTACGAGTTTAGTTGCATAGCGTTAATTAATCCTTTATGCTCTTGCATTACTAAAAGATAGGGATCGTTCTATTTTTTCATTGATGAATTTAGAATTTATCCAAAGTGAATTATTAGTTGAGGAAGTTTGTTCCAAAATGGAAATGTGTTATATATCTAAAACAAAATATCGTTATCTACAATTTCTCAATGTATCCATTATCGACACCAAATCTATATATATCAACTTCAAAAAGATCTTTTATATCAACTTCCACAAGTTATGGGTAAGACAGCCACTTAGATTAGAAAATAGGATTCCCTTAATATGATACTATGAATTAGACTTAATTAATTTAGCAATACAAATTTGAACATGGGCTTTCCATGACTCCATATAGTACTAAAAAATGTGAAGACCACGATACACGTATACAATACTTCATTGAAGGAGAGACCTCTTTCATGGCCATGTTAAATATAATTATACAGTGGAAATTTCATTATTTTTTATTATTTTTAAAAACATAGTAATTATTAGATATAAGTGTCAAAAACACATCTGAATTATCCTTTTTTTAGTTTCATACTTAAACTATTGAGAGTGTGAGTTTCACACCTAAACTATCACTTATTAATTTGAGAAACACTTATTCCATTTACATCATGGTGTGTGTATTACACTTTCTCTTTTATTTATTCTTCGGGTGCACATAATGTAAATTTTTCTTCGGTATTATAGCCTTCAAAAAACACAAAAGAGGTAAATCGCACTAAACAAGTCCGTGAGTTATTCTGATTTCAGACATTTTCTAGATCTAGTCGTTTCCATTTGCTTATGACGTGATATAAACTTATCTGTAAGTTGGTTTGTGTTGATTAATAACATATATATGTACTAACGTGTGGTGCATGATTGTACATATAATTGATTTTATAGGTACAAAATTTGTTCATATACCAAAGCAATTATATGTATTGCATTTTAGCAAGACCAATACAATATGCTTCACTGTCTTTTATTTGTTGGTTATGATTATGAAGTTGATTAAAGCTTTTCTATTGGGACGGCCACAAAATGTCTAAAACTTGTTCAATATCTGCTTTGAGTGTTTTTGTAATTTTCACTGGCTTCATACGTAAGATAAATTACAAGCAAAATCTAATTCAAATAAGCTATGGTAAAATAAGTATATTTTCTTTTTGATTAAGTAGCTAAGAATACCAACAAGAGTTGTGGTGCAGTGGTAGGACTGCTTAACCCTTAATCAGAAGTTTCGGGTTCCAGCTCTGGGAATGGAAAAAATTCTATTGGTGCCACCGTCAATGTGCTTTGAAGTGCGCGATTCGAATTTAGTCGGAACACTGGATGGAAAACTAAAAAAAAAAATAACTAAGACTGACCAATTGGACCTGACTTATGGTCCCTGACATACCAGCCCATAAGTCATCTCAGGGCCCTTTGACATATGCTTTTAGTTTTCAATTGGGCCTGACAAGACTGGCCAATTAGGCCAGGCATACCAGCATCATCGTGCTTTTAGTTGCCAATTGGGCCTGATAAGACTGCGCCAACTTGTCCATTGGGTCATTCCAACTAATATTGATCAAAGGTAAAATTAAGCGATAATTACTCCTAAATGTAAAGCTCGCAAGAGTAAGAGTAATGTACTTTAGTTTAGTTTTAGATAATTAAGTGTAGGGGTGGAGCTAGAAGCCTGATTATTGATTCGGCCGAACTCATAAACTTTTACTTAAATAGGATATCTGTATCAAAAGGTTTATTGAATATATACAAATACATTACAATAAAAATAACTTTTAGCGGCAACAAATATGCACATTAACAAAGAGTGCTAAAGCTTTATCGATATTAGTTAATTGTCATTAATAGATCCAATATCGCTATAGGTTTTAGTTGCATTTACAAAAGTGTTAAAATTTAGTTGTCATTAATAATAATTGCCGCTAAAAATCAGTTTGGTGTTGTGATATCAGATTTAGAATTCAGTTATAATCACTTATAGTTATTATTCTTAAATTCAAAATGTACAAAATTAAAATTCTCGATCCGGCTATGATTGAGTGACCATTTAATTTGAGTAGTGGGATCATGTTTTCTCCATTTTAGTCTAAGTCATAACTTTAGGTTGGATGCTTAATTACATTAATATATTGAAAGTGGGTTTCTTGATTTGTTTTAGGCCTTATGATTTTAAATCTTATGTTTGAACAATGTAACTTGAAATTATGAAGTTATATTTAGTTTTTAGCTTTCTATTATGCTCTAGCTAAACATTTTTACCAAGTCTACGCAGATAAAAAATAAGTACCCAATCTAAAGAATTTATCATACAAGAACAGAATCTATAGCAAAACTTTATAACGTATGGTTTACTTTTTCTTTATTTTTCTTCACTTGCTATAGCATTTTTAAATTAATGTTTTAATAATTTAATTATATTGTTCAAATAAACCGCCCCCAATATATATTACTCACTCAAACAGAAGTATAGAGGGGGACTAGGCCAATACATGTATTAGTCTGAGTTGAGAGAAGCCGGCAAATTCACAGTTCTCTATATTTATTACAGTTAAAATTGTTATTATTGGATTCGGTGGCGGATTGTAACGATTCTTTTAGTCGTTTTGTAAATTTTATTATTTTTTTTATTTTTAATTATTTTAATAATTTTTATAAATAATTTATGACTTATTGGAATGAATAACATGATTTTCAAATTAAATAAAGGAGTATTTTGTTGTTAATAATAATGAGAAGAAAACAAAAAGGGAAAAATTAAGCTTTTTAAAATAAAAAAGGAAAAGGAAAAAAAAGAAAAAGAAAAAAAAAGAAATTAGGGAAGATGCCCAATTTAAAAAAAGAAAAAGAAGTCAGCAAACCTGAACTTCAAAACCAAAACAAAGAAAGAACGCACAAATAGAGGGGGGAAAAAATACCAACGAAGAAAAGAAAAGGAGAAAAGAAATGAGAAAGAGAAAAATATGAATTTTCATTTCAAAGAGTTAAAGGTAATTATTCTCATTTTTTTCATTAAATTTTTATATGATTATGAACATATTTTTGAGGTAGATTCGTGGAGAAATAATTGAAATAAGAAAATATGGTCCTAGGGTTCTTAGCATAAAATTTTGATTTGGGGGTTGAATGACGACCCGTTTTAGCTGAAATTCGACGTGTAAGTTTGCTTTATTATGGATGAACATAATCTGAAAGAAAATTTCAGATTCAAATTCGGGAGCTCAGGGTGACTTTTGACCCGATTTTTGAGCCGACAATAAATATAGCCATATGGTGTCATTTGATTTGTATTCTTATGATGATTATGTATTTGAACAGATTTTGATCGTTCGAAAGCGTTAAGAAAGACTCAAGTTTCGAAGTGATTGTTGAATTATTTGACGCAAGTGAACTTCTAAAACTCTATAAATCTTCTAGAATACTCGAATTTCCTTTCTTGTATGTGTTGGGAAATAATGGGAATGAGGTGTTGGGTTATTATTAATGTATATTAACCTTGTTGACACCCAATTTTGACCCCCACAATACAAATTAGCTATCGATATTTTTTGAATTTCGAATTTTTTGAAATAATTGGCTTTTATAAAAATAAAAATATTTTCATATTATTCTGAAATTATTTTTATCTTTTTATAAATTTTAGTATAATATACATATTTCTATATAACTATATCTTTGATTTACTATTTATGTAGTTATTCAAAAATCATCTTAAAAGATTTTATTTTTAACTAAATACAATGTTAGTTAGGTTAGTTTAATTATAGTTTGCATTTTTGAAATTTTTAGTTTTTTCAAAAAAAAAATTAATAATAAAAAAAATCCCCAATCTCCCACATCGAAAATCCTTGAGGAATTTGGGGTTTTTGAAGCGTATATAAAGGCTCATATTTTTATTAAGTAGAGAGAAGAAGGGGGGTGGGGGGTTATTTTAGCCATCACAAATTTGAAAATTTTATTAACTTGTTAGGATTTTGGATTCTTGTCCCCATCCTAAAAGTTGTAAAAATTTCTAACTTTCAATCAATATTTTTTTCTTCAAGAAAAATAGGAGATTGAAGTAGAAATTTAGGCTAAGAACAGTATTCTTATAACATCGAACCCACGAAGGTTTGAGTCTAAATTTTCAATTTTTCTTTTTGTGGATTGGAGTTCCTTCAATCTCTTGGGTGGTGGTAAAGTTGTCTTCCACTCGTCGTCTTTAGTTTCGCTGCTCGGAAAGAGATAAAATCTTTTCTCAGCTTTATTTAATTTAATTATTTCATGTTTTATATTTAGTTGATTTGTAGTCTTGTTTTTTTTAGTTAGCATATATTAAGAATAATTAGATTAATGATAGAAATTTCTTATAGTTATCATGTATTAGGATTAATTAACTATCATGTGTTAGGATTATTTCATGAAAGCTCTTAGTTTTGTTCATTATTTTTTCAAGTAGTTTTTTTGACAATATGAATTTTCATGTTTTCAATTTCTTCTTTTAACATGATTTAGATAACAAAAATATTCTTAAAATTGTTATTTAATTAGAACTTTCATGGCCTAATTGATTTAATTCTTCTTAAAATTGTTATTTGATTAGAACTTTCATGGCCTAATTGATTTAATTCTCTCTTTAACATTTGACATTTGAGCTAGTATAGCGTATATATTAAATCGATGTTCTTTAGTTACTTGAATATATTTCTTCTTTCCTTTCCTTTGTCTATATATATGCCTGTTTTTAGTTACTTCTAGGATGCCCATCAATTTGATAATTTAAAATATCATGATATATTTTTCGATTTACTTAAAATTAGTAAATGCTTATATAATTTTATTTTGGTGCATGTGATATCAATTCGACTCCATCTTTGGACTCCATCCTTGTATATCATTGAGTTTTGAGTCTGCCATTATCTTGATCGAATTGCTGGAAAGTTGATACATGGAAAAAAAGCTAATATACATGATTTGAATATTGATATTGGGTTGTATATATGGAATAGAGGTGAAAAACAGTGTCGTATACACTGATATACAATATCCATAGAGTCTGATATTTAAGAAAACAATGTTGTATACATTTATATATAGTATATATACAGTCTGATATACAGTGATATACAACAGATACATGGAACAAACATGTGATATACTGTGTGTATACAGTGTATATACAGTTGCGATATACAGTGAAATTGTGCTTAAGGCCCCAAACGCAGATAGCCCAACAACTTAATTTAGGCGTATAAAAACTAAGTGTCGGACCATATTTTCATGTGTTAATTATTGTTTATTTATATTAATTCGGGTTGTAACAATTTATTTACTTATGATATTTATGTTTGCTTATATATTAATTTTAATTTGTTTTAACTTAATTAGATTCCCCTAAAGATAAATCAATTCATGTTAATTTACTCGTTAAATAATTTTCTACCTTTACTTAGTCATTTGATAAACTTTTACTTTTTTTTATATACAAGTAATTATTTTTCAATGTTTAAGTTTGATCATTTTTTCTAAAAAATAATTTTAAAGTCTTCGTTTTCTTTTAAATTAATATTTTCAAAAGTTAGTCAAATAATTTTTCAAATCATTGGATAACCGCGCATTAGCGGCCTCTTTGAATGTTTAACACCTTCTCAAAGTGAAAATAAGAACCTCGTACCCTTTTCTCTGAATTTTTAAGACTTAAATCTGTTATGATCTTTTAAATTAAGTTTTCTTAATCTCTTTAAAAAATCAAGTGGTGATTCTTCATTTTTAAAATTGATTTTTTTTCTAAAAAGTTAAAATTAATTTTAGACCGTCTTTTCCCAACATCACAAACCTCAATACAAGAACGGGGATAACAAAAAGGCAATGTATGCTATGGTTGTGATAAAAAAATATTAAATTCTTGACTTTGAAATTGATGTGAATTCGATGAAATGCTTGATAGCTCATTGTGATGTAAACTTAATGAAATTGTCAACTTGCTCGTGATTGATGGTGAAAATCGACTTGAACCACTTGCTCACCGGTTGATCCTAATTATGTGAAAAGGGGATAATGAAATTAAAATTTGATGACTTCTAATGATGTGCATGATGTGACTAATAATATTACTCAGTATTGGAAATGGGTCATGATTATCTTGGTATAAAAAAATTGTGTTGCTATTGGCATTATCATATTCTCATTAATTGTGTGAATGTGCCTATCTGCACTGGTTCTGTGGCACAACTGAAATGAGATACTTTATGAAAATGATGAGAAATAGGGGTCGGACCTCATGCTCCGTGATAGGTTCTATTTGAGGGGTCGGGCAACACGCTTCGTGGCAGGTTATATATGAAGGGTCAGGTCATACGCTTCGTAACAGGTTATATATGAATTGTCCCTCATGATTTTTGAACTGAGATTCAGCGGATGTGTAATGATAGGACATACATGCATCATTCTACTTGACATTTCATTACATTGCATTGCACCTTATTGATTGTCTGTAGACTTGTGTTTACCTTTTGATGTTCTTGTGACTGATATACATTTGATACCTGTCTAGATTTTGAGATTTGTGTATACCTTTTGTTGTCTCTGTGATTGACATACTTGATATCGAGGTGACTTATTTATTGATGTTGATGAGCTATTGTTGACCTATATGCCTTATGAATTGTGTACTTTAGATTGGACTGAATTTTGTGCAAGTTGTAGTTGAAGAGGTTCGGTTGAAATGGAAAGAGTTCTAGTATTCTATTAGATTTGTCTTATTTTGTTAGTCGGCTTGCTGAGTATCATGTTGTTTGGTACTCATTCCTTTCTACTTGTGTAGGTTTCCAGCTCGGACTCTGAGTAGTATTCTTTTTCTGTTCAGTCAAGGCTTAGAAGAGACTTCGAGAGATAGCTATTTGATGTCCGGTACATTCTCTTATCCCTTATATTATGCTTTGTTTTATTTGAGACACAAAGACATGTGAGACTTATATTTATTGTGACATTTTGTATTTAGTAGAGACTTGTACACGTGACAATCAGGTTTTAGGAGTTATTTGAGATTACTAAAGGCTTCTACTTTTGTTTATATCATCTATTGATTTCTTCCGCATTATTTTTCGCATATAGACTGATTTGTGTTGGTGGAATAGGACAAGTGCCATCACACCTAGTTTTGGGGCGTGACACAGATCTAGATACTTGGAAGGGGGTGTCATGCCACCTCATGATCTCAGTTGAAAATCTGTATATACATGTATATTTGTATATATATTTAGAAGGAAAGTATAAATATTACACATGACACCCTTAGAAATAATGAGTATTGTGGTGTCCGTGTTTAAAGCTCAAGTTTACCACTGCTAGGATGCAAGTTTGAGCCCTACTATAGAATGTATTTTCTTAAAACTTTTTTTTACCATGCAAAACATCATTACCAAATTTATTGTAAAAAGAATTGTTAATAAATAGATTAGAACTTAACCTTAGACTTCTTGTAAGTAAAATCTTAACTAAATCAACAGAGCAAGTCTAAATTTTGTATGCAAATTTGCTAATAAATATTAAGTATTATCTTATTCTACGCTGAAGATTTTTTCATAGGTTACTGTTTAAAGTAGCGTGGCCCCCAAAGATTTAAAATTTTGGATTTGCCTCTGATTTGTAGTAGATCATTTCTCAATATATAACAATTACTAATAAAGATCACGATTACAAAGTCGTTAAAAAGAAAAAAAAAATATTTTTAAAAATAAATTAAAAATGAATTAAAATAAATAAATTAAAATGAAGAAAGTATAGCGTTTTTTGAAATTTCGAACCTCCCTTTTCTGACCACTGTTGTTTAGCTTCACATGGAGGATGCACTTCTAATTACCACAAAATATTTTTGATTGTCTAACATAAGTCCTATTTTTGGAGATTCTTATTTATGACCTAAAAAATAGAAGAAAATTCTGACAAAGTTGGCGGTGTAAATAGTTTTCACCCCCATTATTTATCTAATTAATTATTACTAGTTCTATTACCGTTCTTTTCGATTGTTTGATCATCATAAAACATATATACTTTATTGTTAAAATCTACTTATTAATTAGCAGTAAAAGAGTAATTTTTTAAAGAAAATTTGAGAGCATTTCTCATCCATCTTTTGCCACTTCATTCGCCTAAAAGAAGATAAAGATACCTTTTTTCTTGAAATTAAAAATGGATTCATAATTCACAAATTTCATATTTATTAATATTCATGCAATTTTAATCGATAGTTATTTATATATCAAGAAACATACACTACCATACGTTATATAAAAATATAACTCATACGATAGCTAAATTTGTCAATTGAGCCGGGTCAGCCCGAACTTGATCCGGACCAGATTGGCCCACCAAAACCCGGTATTTGAATGGTAGGTGTTAGGTTAAGGGCCAGATCAGCCCACCCGGCCTAGTTGTCATCCTTAGTTATGTACCAAATTCATATCCAGCGTAAAATGATTCACGTCCCACATTAAATTTAGTAAAGCGGGGGTCTCAGGTCATGCCTATCAACTACACTTATTTGAATTAAATTACCTAATTACACTCATTTATTTATTATATTTTTTATTACTCTCATCCATTTTAAAAAATTACAACAATTCCTTTTTTCCATTCGGATACATTAATTCAGTAATCCGGATACATTAATTCTGATTCATAAATTATCTCTATATTCAATGTATCATGTTTTAAATATTACCTGCTGATACATAAAACCCTAATTAATGTATTCAGATTACTGAATTAATGTATCCGGATTGTCATGTTTTTAAGAAATTTTTGTAAATTGAAAAAGGTTAGAAAAAAATAATAATGAGCCCTATACACTATGTGATTTAGATAAGTTTAGAAGAAACAATTAATTTAATATCAAATCAACATGAAAAAATCACGTTGATTAGATTCATGACTCTTGTAATGGTGGTCAAAATACTACTTTTTGGATTATACTTTGCATCGTTGGGGGATTTCTTTTTGTTGCTTTCACATTAGGACATTTAGCCATTACCTTCAAATATTATTTCGTCAAGCTTATAACATTACCACTTGAATCAACTACGTAATGAAATAACCAAAAAAACAAAAAAGATAAATTGGGATAGACATTAGCTTATAACAACTTAAATTTCAAAACTAAAACTTAAATTTAGCCCAATCTACTCACTCTCTCTCTCTCTCTCTCTCTCTCTCTCTCTCTCTCTCTCTCTCTCTCTCTCTCTCTCTCTCTCTCTCTCTCTCTCTCTCTCTCTCTCTCTCTCTCTCTCTCTCTGTCTCTCTCTCTCATGGTCGTGAAACCAAACATTTTCTAAGAAAATTAAGAATATAATATAAAAATGTAAACACGCAAATAATATATATATATATATATGCATACAATGTAATTTTCAAGCGAACAAATTTTCAGATTGAATGTTTATGCCAAACGAATGAATATAAGACATATCTTGCATATACACTTTTTATCATGATGTCATAATAAAAATAATATGCATTTTTTACTTTGATTCGTCAATTCTTAAGATAAATTATTTAGTTAAATATAAACACTAGGTTGAAGTTGGTATTTTCGTTTTGTTTTAGTCTATTAGAGGTATATATATTTTTTGAAGCTAAAATATATTGAAAGAATATTAGAGTATTGGTCAAAATTTTGCATTTTTTAGCTTCAATAACTGTGGATATTTGAGAAAAATATACGTGGACATGGAGTATAATATTAGCCATCACCTAAAGTACATCCTATTATATATTCTCAAAAGTCTAGCTGTTTTATATTCTTTCAAATTTGTTTTTCCACATATTCAACAATCTCTCAATATAAAAAATAATAACTAGAATTTATTCTTCAGTCAGAAGAGGAGCCTTGGAGTAACTGGTAAAGTTGCTGCCATGTGATCAGGAGGTCACGGGTTCAAGCCTGGAAACAGCCTCTGGCAGAAATGCAAGGTAAGGCTGCGTACAATAGACCCTTGTGGTCGGGTCCTTCCCCGGACCCTACGCATAGCGGGAGCTTTAGTGCACCGGGCTGCCCTTTTTTTTTAATTTATTCTTCAGTCAGACATAAGTTTAGACTTTAAATGCTTAAGTCAATTAGCTCATGGTTTAAGACCTGATATTAAAATATTTTGTTCCTTACTGGCTTTCATGTACTAATTTTTTTTAAAAAAACATAATTATCAAGACCTACTGATAATACTTTGAAATTATGTTATGCTTCCTCTACGTATTTTCTTTTCCTTTCATCTAATTAGAACCTTTAAGTAAAATTAGGATTTTAAGTTAATGAATACATAATCACTGCACCCATTAATCATTTTGTTACAATAGTATAAGTATATAATTTGCAATTTCGTATAATTGCATACAATTGTGACAAAAATAATGTTTGTACCATAATAAATTGTTATGCTAATACATATCCTCCACGAGTCATCCCCCACCCCCACCCTCATCCCCAAATACAACGAAAAAGACCTGTTTGGATTATAAATTAATTGACAGTATTTTATTTTTGGTCAGATGTTCCAGGGATAACTGATTAAAAGTAACGGATAAACATTAAGTGTTGAAAAAAATAATTCTATAAATGAATAGCTATATAATTCGGTAGAAATACTAAAACTGATGATAAATAGTTGATGTGTTTGAAAAGAGTATTTCGAGAATAATAATTTTTTTTTTGTTAAAATGACTAATATGTTCTTAAAACTACTTTCATAAATTATAAAATAAAAATTATATACAAGTAGAAGAGCAAACTACCAAGATGAAATGGAGAGGGAACTAGGAATCCTATTTTGGAAAGAATATTTCGAGAATAAGAAAAAATATTTGGAATAAAATAATAAAATATTTGATCTAATTAAAAGTAATTGTAAATCAAAAATCATAAATTAGATATGATCGTTTTGATTGATTTTGACTTATAAACACTTAAGTATAAATATTTTAAGTGTATAAGTTAATTTAATCATCTTATATATACATATAGAGAAAGAGAAAAACTCGTAAATAATGCTATTAACACTCATTTCTTGTAAATAAAAAAAAAATAGAGAGATTTTGCTATATTTCAAAGCGTAGCAATATTCTGATTTCTAAACATATCAGAACATATATATGTATCCATACGTTCTTTTCGTAGCCATGCGCATACAATATCTCATTCTAATTGAAAATCACGCAGATACAATAATTAATTATAACTCTATATGAATATATGTGTAACCAACTGTATATGTATATATGTGTTTTCAAAAGTAGAAGTTGAATATATGTATAGGCGTGGCAAACTGTATGCATGTATCAACACTGACGACTATGAATTTTAAATACACACATATATGGAAAAATTATTCGAATTAATGTCATCTTCTAATTGAACACCCATATTGTAATTGCATATATATGTGCAATTACAATTTTTATACCATCCTGTAATATAATTTTTATAGCAGGTTACTTGATCATAAGTTATAACCATTTATTTTACATTAACAATTACTGTTTGCTAAATAAATGTATCTACAATAATCTAAAATCTTATATGACCTGTTTACATAAAATATATTTTTCCCTGCCAAGTACATAAATTTAATATAAATAATTAATACAATATTTTATTTTGGAATGAGAAAGGAAAGAGAGAGTCAGAGAGGCAGCTCAACAGCCAACGAGAAGCAACGAGGGAATAACGTGTACATATCGCAGTCCTCGCCGCTGTTATGTTAAACTAAACTTTGAATATAAATGCATTTACATTTTTATATATTTTTTTATTTATACTAATTACAATGACAATAATGACATATTTAATGAGATTTTATAAGTGAAGTCTGAAGAAAAAATAGACCTTACTTTTCTATTTTTTTGAAGTAAAGATGTTCTTGATAAACACTCGACTCAAAACGACGGATGCGATCATACCAACACTAACACACCGAATGGCCCATTAGAACTCCGAAGTTAAGCATGCTTGGACGAGAGTAGTACTAGAATGGGTGATCCTGGGAAGTCCTCATGTTGTATCCCTCTTTTAACAGAGGGTCTTTCGAAAACAAGCTCTCTATCTCCACGAAATAGTGGTAAGGACTGCGTACATTTACCCTCCTCAGACCACTTATGAAATTCACTGAATATGTTATTGTTGTACTCGACCTTTTATTATATTACTTATACGACTAAAACCCTTAATTTAAATAACGCATGTCTTGCGCAAGTTTAGATCTAATCTTTTTAATTAACAGTTCCTCTACTCTTCATAAAGTCAACTACTAATTCGGTCGGCAAAAACCTTCTATAAGAAAGAATAATGTCATTTTCACCTCTCTACTTTCTTTATCTTCTAATTGAACACCATATTGTCATCTTTATGACATTAATCAAGGATAACCAAAACCTTTCTATGGTTGAAAGATATATTATCTTAATTTAGACTAAGGTGAAGAAAATCAAGTATTGTACATGAGTTTTATGGAAGTATATAGTTACTTCATCTAGCCTTTTGATTTATTGGCTTCTTAACTTACAAAAACAACGACTATTGGCATGAAAATATTATATTGGACACGTATAACTATACATTTATTTATTTTAAATTAAAAATTGAATATTATGTATCTATCTTGATGTCAAACAGTTGATAAATTCTATAAATATGAATTTTGCTTATGAGTGAAAATCATTATAATATAGCACTACATAAAGTCCCGCGGAGCAAGTTAATTGCTTACAACATTCGATCAACCATTTCAATTAATATAAAAAAACGTATAATAAAATACATTTAACTTCAGTATATTTTTAGTGCAAAAGAATTTTTATATTATCAGATCACTTTTTACTAATACTAGTAAATAGTCATAATAAGTTTGAATTAATAGTTTGAAAAATAAGGTAGGTAACATGTTGTAAGTTATAACAGATTAAATTATACTAATAGTTTATAAAATAAAAAAATTATACCTTCATCATTCTATATAAGCTAAATTCTAAGAAAATTTTGATAAATAGACTTGGACATTGGGGCCAAATTCATATTTATCCAAAATAAGGGGTGGGGGTTGCAAAAGAGCATTCATTATTCAACTATACATAGACTATTCAAACCAATCTATTTTGCTTTGATGTCAACAGTTACACAACTTAGATACTTGTAATCCGAATTAATTAAAATAGAGTTGTTTGACTTTGATTTGTTCTTTCTTTAGACTTCCACACATATCATAAATACATATAAAAAGCTTAGGATTTTGTCTACCTCACACTTCACGTTGATATAGCAATTCACAAAAATCTAGAAAATACCAATTGTATCAATCCATGGATTTTCCTCTACATTTTAGATGTCCAATCTCCATGGAGGTCATGAAAGATCCTGTTACAATCTCCACTGGTGTTACATATGAGAGAAAAAACATAGAAAAATGGTTCTACACTTGCAAGAAAAAAACTTGTCCTGCCACAATGCAAGTTATACATAGCTTTGACATGACACCAAATCACACCCTCAAAAGACTCATTCTTTCTTGGCAAAATGGCAAATCTCAATCAAATTCAAACACATCTCCTGAATTATCCA
Source organism: Solanum dulcamara (assembly GCF_947179165.1). Classification (NCBI taxonomy): domain Eukaryota; kingdom Viridiplantae; phylum Streptophyta; class Magnoliopsida; order Solanales; family Solanaceae; genus Solanum; species Solanum dulcamara. The sequence goes on from NC_077240.1 coordinate 19,819,690, forward strand.
TGAAGCATGATGAGCTCGTATCGTTGATCAACACGATAGAATCGAGCCCTTTTATGGTGAGTTCCATGAAGAGACTTAAGTCAATTGTTGAATTAGGTGATCATGATGTGAAGGATGATTTCAAGAAATGTGGTGGGGTTGAGGTTCTTGTTAGGATCATTCAACAAATTTTAATCGAAAGCTCGGATTTCGTGACATTTAGAGCATGTGAAGAGGCTCTTAGTCTTTTGATCAAATTGCCAATTGTGTTAGAAGAGGAAGAGACAATCAAGATTCTGTTGCAGCCAGGGTGCATGAAGTCAATGGCTATAATGCTTCAAAGGGGGAGTGCAGAGGCAAGATTTTGCACCGTTTCGATATTCCAAAGGATTACAAAATCAGATTGTCAATGGAGTGTTGTGATTGAAGATCAAGGGATTGAATTCTTTAAGTCCTTGATGGAAATTGTGTCTGATGAAATTTGTAGCAAGGCAAGTTCTTGTGCACTACAAGTCTTGATAGACATACTCGAAAAATCGAAAAAATCAAGATTGAAAGCAATTGAGGCAGGAGCTATGTGTACATTGATTGAGATTCTTCCTGATTCAAGCAAATCAAAAAGTGAAAAAATAATGTACTTGATCAAGATGTTATGTGAATGTGCTGATGGAAGAATGGGATTTATTGAACATGGTCTAGGAGTTGCAGCCATAACCAAAAAAATGTTGAATATTTCAAATGTTGGAACAAAAATTGGGGTGAAAATACTTTCACTGATTAGCAATTCTCACCCCACAGACAAAATTTTGGAGGACATGTTGATGTATGGAGCACTGAAAAAATTGGTGGCTTTGTTACATATTGGTGGCTCTTCAACAACAAAGGAAAGAGTAGTCAAGATTTTAAAATTGCATGGTGATAAGTGGAAGAAAAATCCATGTTTCCCTAATGAGCTAAAGAATTATTTGGGGTTGGAAAGTGATTCTTTGTAAAATTATGGGGTTCAAAAAGGAATTAATGTGAAAGTTTCAGATACTTGTAAAGAAAAATTTGATGAAATTGAAGAAAATGAATTTGTTAGGTTAATTATGTTCAAAGGGTGTTGGATTAACAATTGAAAATTTTGTGATCTGTTGGGTATTACCAATTTGTTTAACGGTAATCATCACCAATAGTCTTATTTATTGATGTAATTTTGATACATTATTTCATTTGGATGTCATGTCTTGGAAGAAACCAATATGCTTATTGAAATCTCATTTTATTTCAATTTTTTTCTTTTCTTGTGGCTATTGGAAGATAATGTGAATATGTATATTCTAACACAATTTTGGTACGGTGTGAGATCAGTTGGTACCATCAAAGGACGTACCGAGATGGATGAGATCTCTCTTAATTAGAATTCAGAAATTTCAATTTCGAGTTATGAAAATAAAGAAATTCTTGATAAGAAGATGATACTTCAAATTAGCCAAATCAGTGAGAACTCACTACTAATGATCATTTTTTATATTTGAAAAAGGACATTCTAGTTAAGGAGCCATTTGTTTAGCGATAAGAATGAATTGGTCTAGATATATCTTAAATCCAATATTAATTTTACAATCTTAAACAAAATTGAGCAGTATATAACTATTTTTTAAAAAAGATCGAGTATCTATCTTTTAAAATTTATTGATTCGATTGATCTACATTGACATCAAACAAGACTCAATAAGAAGAGTAATGCTATAGTGCAATAAATGAAGATTTTGTATAAGTAATTTTTGTTTTAAATTTTTAAAAAGGTTGATTTTAGCGTTAATATCTTTTTTCCAAAAGACAAACAACATTTAATTGGTTTATTTTTTTTTCTTTTCAAAATATTCATAATTATCTTGAGAGTTGTGATTGAATGATTGGATTTCACTCTTAATAAAAAATGTTAAATTTATTTGATAGCCGGGTTGGTTGACAAAAAAAAAGGGAAAAGAAAAGATACATTCAAGTTATTTTTAAGTCTAATAAAGTTTTTTTTTTGTTGTTGTAATATCTGGTAAGACGTTAAGCCACGTACTAACTTAAATTATTTTTGCCAAAGTAAATAGTATTATTTTAATGAACAAAAACGACTTAATTTCCATTACATGAAAAAAATAATTAAATTATTGTAGATAGTTGAATTTCCTCATTAAATGCTTGATCAGCCAAGCAAACTGCTGATCTCCATTACTTTGGAGGGCCACTTTGTTAATTAAAACTTTCTAATTTTTGCAATTGATGATTAATACTTTGACATCAACTATTTTACTTCGTTTTGTAGACTTTCTAAATTTTAGACATTGTCAAAATTGTTCTTTATGGAACTAAAAATAATAATTAGTTCAACTGTTATAATGAGAATATAATGAAATGATTTCATGAGTGAATAGACGTGATTTTTTTATTTTATTTTTGATAATGGACGGATGTGAAATTCGATCATGAGATCTTTATCGGTATTTAATTTAATTAGTTGATATGATAAATTCATAATGTTGATGAAGTGAGTGACATATCTTCGAATTTTCATCTAAAAATTTAATCAATTAAAGAGTGTTTTGTTTATTTAATTATACTCTCAATAGTTTGATCTTAATCAAAATACCTTTGTACGGTGATATATATATATAATTGAATATGGGTTGCGAATTTTAGCATCAAATATAAAAATATCACATCAATTGATTTAGTTTCTTCATTAATGGCGCACCACGACACATTCATAGTTCATTGTTTAAGTCTAACAATTTTTTTAAAAAATTGCCAATTAATTTTCCATTTACCAAAATGAATCAGTCCTCATTATACAAAAAAGGAGGATATTTATATTTAAAATTTCCTCATTTAATGCTTGGTCATCCATTACTAGCTGTCACTTTGTTATTAATTAAACAAACATTTTGTAATTTTTAGTAATACTTAGATCTCAAATATTTTTTAAAAAATTATAGTTTGATTTAGTTTCTAGGAAACCATCTCAAAAGTAGTAGTGTTCAAGGACGACTAAGAAAATAATATGTTACAAGGAATATTAAACTTCAGAAGATTTATTATATAGCAAAGAAAGAAATCAAGGAAAATTCTGCATGTAATAGTTAATACGATTAACATATAATCTTTTGTTTTTTTTCATTCTCTATTAATCCTGTTCTCCTCCTCTACTTTATTTGATAAGGCGAAGAATACCACTTTTTCAATCACAAACAAAAAGTAGCAAGGTAACTAAAATAATTTTTTTTAAAAAAATATGCTAATGATAGCTAATGCAACTTATTTCAACATAACAACGCCATTTTTTGTTTTTTGTTAAGAAAAAAATATTATCAATTGTAAGAGTATAATTAACTTTTTCAACAATAAATAATTAAGTTCACACCAAAATTAAATTTAGTATAACATGTTAATCATTTTTGAATAATCCCAAATGTCAATGCAACTGGTTTCCATCAATTTATAATATTATATATACGAAGTTATCCACCTTTGAGCTACAAATGTGATTTAACATGACGAATGCATTTGAAAATGAAGGCACAACTTAACAAGTCAGAGTTACATAGTTGTTATTTTTTATTTATATATACAACAATCTTTTTTTTTAAAAAAAAAACGTCACCGTTTAACCTTTTATATTCATCTTTCTTTAGTTTCATTTTTTAAAAAGAAAAAGTGAAAGAATTGAAGTTGCAGTCTTTATCGTTGTTTTCAAGTTTTGTTAGACTAGATCGAAGGGGCAAGTAGCCCAGTAATATTCTCTTTGTCTCATTTGATCATATAAATATAGAATTTAAGATATATATTAATTTTTTTGCTTGTAAATTTTATTAGTAATTATTACAAAATTCAAGAGTAAAAATATCACGTTAAATTTTTAAATTTTGATCTAGTTTATCTAATTTGAATTCTTGAAGCTGGTTTGTGAACTTATATAGCTAGAACAATATTCTAGAATGTCATGGAAACGAAAATTTTCATATAACAAAAAGGGGGTAGCGTAAGATCTGGGAAAAAAAAGTTGATCAAATTGAACCAAAATTTATTGTTGCACCAAAATTTAAAGAGACATATTTTTTAAAAAATTCAAGTTTTGATTGGTTGTGAAAGTTTTATAGGACAACCTTTTAGAATGTCATGAAATGAAAATTATCGATAAATGTCAAAAACACATCTATTTTTTTAGTATCTTAGTCAAACTATTGCAAGTATGAATTTCATACCTTAACTATCACTTATTAGTTTGAAAAACACACCTCGATAGTATGTGTAATACACTCTCTCTACTTTCTCTATTTTTTTGAAAAAACCTTGTCACATGACATTCCACATGGATAAAATATTCCACCTTGACAAAAATTAAATAAACTAATATTAGTTAAAAGTTAAAGACTAAAGTATTTTTATTTCCCCCCCCAAAAAAAATCATTCTTTTATAAGAGAAAATAGTTTGTTTTTTTTTAAAAATTAAAATATTTTGCTCACGTACTCCACCACCTCCCCCCACAATCTCAGTCCTTTCTTTTTTTTTTTTTAAATTTCTTTTATAAAATATTTTTAAAAAATTCATACTTCACCCCCTCCCCTACTCCTTGCTAAAAAATAAAATTATAACCACCCCATCCAACTCTTCGCTCTTAATATATATATATATATATATATATATATATATATATTATTTTTCTTATTTTGTGTTAAATATGTACATATATTTTTAAGAAAATATTTTTTCCTACTTGTGTACCGAATAAAATAGAAATAAAAATTTTATTTTAAGAAAAGTCTTGTGGCAAGTAAAAAAATATTTTCCTAAAATCATATGTATATATCTAAAACGAAACTAGAAAAAAATTGGAAAGCAGAGGGTTAGGTGGGGCGGGATCAATTTTTTTTTTAAATAGAAATATCTAAATTATTATTTGAGGAGGGGGAGATGCAGTAAGAATTTTTTGAAAAACTTTTATAAAAAAGTTTTAATAACTAAAACTAAAACTAAAAAAAATGGGGTGGGGGGCGTATGGTGAGAGAAAGTGATGGAGTGTGGTAAGAAAAATATTTTATATTTTATTTTATAATTTTTTTGGATAAGAGATAGTAATACTTTAATTTTTAATTTTAACTAATTCTAATAATTTATTTAATTTTTGTTAAGATGAAATGTTTTGTACATGTGAAGTGTGATGTGATTTAAAAAAAAAAATGAAATAGAGTGTAATAGACACACCATGATGAGAGTGAAATAAAAGAGAGAAGTGTGTTTCTCAAATTAATAAATAATATTTTAGGTATGAAACTCACATTCTCAACAGTTTAGGTATGAAACTCAAAAAAAAAAGATAGTCCAGATGTATTTTTGACTAGTGAGAATAGTAAATAGATTGGTTTAACAACTTAATTAATATCATTATATTTACTATAGAGGGGAAGTAGTTAATCATGAGCATGGTATGTCGTGCTTTACTAGTTGCAAAGTAAACTCTTCGAAAATGACATTTCAAATTAAAAAAACAAAAACGATCTTTCCAATTTTATTCCATTAGCTCATCATTTTTAGCAATGCAAATAAATAAATTCCTAAAATAGGAGTAAATTTTCTTTTAAAAAATACACAAGTGGAACAGAATCTTAGGTCAACCACTGAACAATTTCACAGGATATTTCTATTGAAAATACTAATGAAAAATTGTTTCTAACTAAAATTAAACAACTAAATAATTCTAGAAAAAAATTGTAAAAAACAATAACATATACAGGATCCAACAAAATAGTGATGCAAATTTGGTCGTTAATGCTAACTACTCCCTCTGATTCATTGTGTGTTTGGTACGAAGGAAAATATTTTCTAAATATATTCTAATTTGTTTTTTATATTTTATTGGTCAATATGTTTGGAAAATGTTTTTTTTAGAAAAATAAATTTGTTAAAAAATAAGGAAGATGACTCCCCTAATGGAAATAGAGAAAACAAGTTAGATAAGTAACGCTGCAAGTTTCTTATTTCCTCTCCATCCGCCCAATCCCTTCAACCCCTACCCTTGACTATCCCACTTTCCGCCTTTTCCAATCCCCACTTTTCATCCCATCTCGCCTCCATAGTGCTTTGCTAGATAATATAGAAATGCTCTTGAAATGATATTTTTATTGCTTACTTATCAAACATTAGAAATTAAGTTAAACACACACTTATTTTTCAAAAAAACATTTTTTAGAAAATTATTCTCCGTGAAAAATATTTTCCTTCGTACCAAAGACACTATAGTACTTTTAGCTTGAATACATCTTTTAAGAATTTCATTCACCACCACCATCACCCGATGACCCCGCGGTATTTTTCACTAAATTACCCTTAATCAAATAGTACATACTCATTTAATGTGATTTTTTGATTATGTAAAAATCTATTTATCTAAATAAGGATAAATTGGAAACAAAAAATTAAGACATTCATAATTATATAAAAATTATTTATTCTAAATTAAATACAAAAGTTTAAAAAAATCGTAAAATATGGACCGGAAGGAGTAGAGTGCCACTTCATGCACATTAAAAGAAAAACAAGATGAATTTCATTGGTTATAGGAATATTTTGAAATTTTTGCAGCAGTCTTTGGTCAAAGGATGTAACATAAATTTTAAAATAAGAAAGGTTAGTGTACTCTTGCCGACTTTTGGAAAATTAAGTAGCTGCATTTATAGTTAAAAGGTGCAAGAAATTAGAAACTTTGTCATGTCAGAAAACTTTAGAAACTTTCACATGAACATGTCTGACCACAATTGCCTCTGCATCAAGGCAATTTCCAAGTTGCACATTTCCATTTTGGTGGCCAAAATCACATCACATTTTGCTGGTCTAAACCCGTGTTGGTCTTTTAGACCATGCTACCTTTTTTTGACATCCTCACTCATGATCCTCGTTTACACTTTGTTTGGACGGTTGTTATGCGTCGTTTCATAATAAAACATAATATATTATATTGTATTATTTTATCATGTCTCGTAGAATATTGTATTATTGCTCATCGTTACATAATGTCACATAACAACAATTTGAAGGAAAAACTTATTGTAGAGCAATACTACAAGTTGTTTTTATTTTCCCCTCTAACTATTTTTATTTTCTTATAATTGAATATTCTGAAGTCTTTTAGACAATTAAATTGTCCGCATTATGCAAAATCTTTTGTTGTTTATTTACAGAAAGATCAAATTTGTTTTTTGGTGTCTTCTAATTTCTCAAATTCTTGAGCCCGATTTTATTTTTCATTAAAAATATGCATTGTTACATTCTTACCTCATAAGATCTACGTACATCCTACCCTCTCCAAATCTCACTTGTAGAATTACATGGAGTATATTATTGCTTTTCAATTTATATATGTTCAACTAGGAAAAGAAATTAGGGTTGTCTATAAAATTTGACTTGAGATCCTCAATCTTGTTGAAACGACCCCGAGCAAGAGTTGCACTACAATGCCTCAACTCTAAGAACAAGAAGGATCTGAGTGCCTCAATTAAGTTACGCTGCCTGTGTTTCAAGACAGGATGCACATTTGCTTGTAAATCAGATAGTTGAGAGCACAACTAATCCACAAGCTCTTGCATTGCAACAAGTTAAGATCGATACATTGTCTCTGAACACAGAGACTAAATGGCACGGTATTATTTAGTATTGTACAATCTAGCCTTTGTGCTTGAGTTTTGACATCTCAATTCAATGGGATGATGTGTATATCTGTATACACAACCATCTGGCAAGTATTGTAATAGTAATGTATCTTTCCTTAGGCTTGATTTTTGACATTTCATACAATGGAGTGATGTGCATTTATTTGGTGTACCACTAACCAATAAAGATGATAAGTTATAATAATGATTATTGACCCTTCATAATGATCTGGTGAACAGAGGGCAACATGCTGTAGAGTATTGCAAGATCTTCAGAAGTCAATTTTAAAGCTTCGCAATTGCATATGGAGGCAAGTTTGATCTTGGAGGCAGCTTTAGGTCTTCCCAATCTTCATCGTCTATCTTGGAGAAGTAACGGTCAACATCATCATCTCCAATTAGTTCCAGTCTGGAGGGCTCCCACTGAAAACATGTGAAAAGACGAGCAAAAGAATGAAACAAGCTTTAGATATCTAAGTTCAGGATTATCCATGATCAAATGAACGTAACACACCTTAGGATTTCTATCCTTGTCGATGAGTATGGCTCTGCATCCCTGCAGTAACAGTCAACTGTCAGTCTTGCAATGCAGTAAAATGGGTGGCTGAAAGATGGCATATTCTACCTCGAAAAAGTCCTTGCTAAATTCTCCCCTCAACACATGACAAACCATCCTATACTCTCGAATAAGGCAACTACCAACACCTTGCAGCCTCCCTTCTCTTATCTGGAACAGAAAAATGAAACTAATATGAACAAGGTGCAGGCATTCAAGAACATTCTAATAAAATGCTGGCTAAATTAAGGCATTAGGAGGACTATGTAGAAAGAGATTCAAGATGTGGTTGTGGAGCCAGACATCATGAAAAAAAATTATTTGAAGAACTTGCAACACAGCAATACTAATTGAGTATCAAATTTAAAAATCCCAAATAAATAATATTAATCCCAAGTGTGAAATAACAATGATCTTTCTGAGGTAGCTGTTAAGAAAAGAAAGTTGAGGCACAAGGACTGGGGAGGAGGGGTTTCTAGTAAGTTGTACAAATTAGCTAGTAGTAAAAGAAAGAAAACAACATTTTTCTTGATAATTTAGAACTTTTAATTCGATGGAGGAAAAGTGTACGGTAAAAAGGGTATCATTAACAATCTATTAGTAAAGAGAGTTCTTGACCTGATCATAACTAAACAGCTGATCCGACGAACTTCCCCTGAAGCGTAATATAAAACATAAAATTTTCACATTGTTCTTTCTTCCTCTATTTCATCACAAAAATTTACTACCATGAATTGACACCTGATAACTGTTTAAAAAGTATTTTAACTTAACAAAGCAAGAAGCATGCCGGTACTCGAGGAAATTAATAATAAAGTACATCATTTGTATCTCCATTACAACACGGCAAAAACTAAATGGTTCCAATTTGAATTTCTTTTAGTTCTTGAAATTCAGATTGCTCCCATCTTTCGTATGAATGACCATATGCAAATAAATATTAGGAAGTTCTGTAGAAAAATAGCTGTGTTTATTTCAGATTGGAATTACATTTTCCAGATCATTTAGCTAGGAATATCTTTCACAGCTATGAGGTGCTCAGTTGAACATGAACAACAAAGAAGCAAAACTCGATTTCTTTCTTTTCCAAAGAAAAATGGAAGACTTCATAACTTTTTAACGACTCCAGGAAAACAAGTATTATTAGGTACCTAGACAAATGAAGTAGAGTACGTAACTTGCAGTTGAAGGAGTATTTGTTCTGTTAACCAGTTTTGTCCAACATATAAGATGCATAACTATTTCTAGCTTCTGAAACTCTGTTTTGCAAAACATATAGCCAGCACTGATCCTAGGCACTATACTTGTTCAGGTAACAACACAATGGTACCACCGAGTAGTGATTGACTTACTGATCTCAATGAAATTTTAAGACTTGTTGGGGATGCTTTCTTCAATGATTGGATGGTTGAAGAGATCCAGTCATCCTTCTTGTTCAAAGCCTCATTTTCCTGTTGATGATTAATGCAAAGATCAAGTATTCTGATAACTTACTTTATCAAAATTTTACAAAGTAATTTCACCAACAGACCAAAAGAATGCATAAAATAACCATACATCTCTTAAACTTACAAGAGAAGATATGATTTCTTCGATTGTTCTTCGAGAGAAACAATGATCAATAATCTTCATCCTACATACATAAAATTGCAGAACTGAAACAGGTGTGATGTTGAGAAAGGGGTCATGAAATTTTGAAGACTACTGGTTGTATTATTTGAACAATTTTTCCGTCTAGTCAATACAAACTTTGGAAAGCTATCCATCATCTTAAACTTCTAATGGACATATAAAAGTAAAGTGAACATAGTCAAGCAACAACAGGAAGAAAAGAAACATAGCAAAATAACTAATAAAAAAGAGCACAGATGATTTCTGTGATATGCCATCAATACTATGTTCTTTAATAAGTTCAAAAAAAAATCCTCTTATAGGACCTGGAACTGTGTTTAGAAGGTAAGCTTCCAATAAATCACCACGAAAAAAAACACCATAACAGGGATATCAAATGAACTCACTTGTGATAAGGACTTTCTGCTTTCAACTTTGGTGTGTCAGAGAAGTGACTAATGATGGTAGAAATAACATCTGGATCACTCGTATTGACTTTAGCCAGTGCTTGTTCTAAAAATGGCAACCTCTGTGAAGAGAAAGAAGATCAGAAAGCATTCAAGTTAGATAAGAGACGGGAGGAAATAAACAATTGGATAAATGTTATGCAACCTGAGTGGATTTGCAAACCGATTATCCGTAATGCCAATATCCATGTAAGATAAAAACAAACTTCAGCACAAAAACAGACCATCAGGAAATGTCGTCTACCACCCAGAAATCCACAATCTAGCACATAAGACTACCAGTGGCTAAAGGAAGATCCCACAAATTCATCTAAGAGCCATTGCACAGAGGGTTGACAAATCCAGATGCCGAACACGCCTGATTAGCTTGGGCACTGTTTGGCAAGGTAATTTAGAAGACTAGAGTAATTTTTCTCCAAATATTTTTACCCAATCCCGCTAAAGGAATTTCAATTTACATAGTGCTCTACTACTTATTAGTTGGGAAAAGAAACCAAAAGAGACTAATCATTACAAGCACCAAGTTACTGAACCTGCTGATGCCACACACAAACTAAGTAGAACAATTTGTAGTTTACATCCTGGTCCACTGAAGGTCTAACATTGACCACAGACCTTCAAAAACCTTTCAGATCTAGACTACATTTGGACCAATGTGGACGCCCAAATGTGAGAAACATGGTCGAAATTGGCGGAAATTAGACTTCCTTTTTTGGATAGGTGGCGGAAATTAAAATTCCTAAGAGAACAAACCAAAAAGACAATGAGAACTATATAACAAATGCCAGATAAGATTATCTTCCTAGCACCATATGCCTAATATCTTCCTGCAGTCAGTGAACTGGATTCAGTTATTACACGTCCGCCCGGCAATATCAATTTTGCCATTTTATAGACCATTCAGTTTGGACATATTAGTATCAGAAGACCTACTTCATTTGTTATAGAAGCAATTTAAAATGGCCAGAAAGTGCTGGATATGCATCATACCTCCGAGGGTACAAAATGAGTTGCTAGACCACAAGCAAGCATTTCAGCACCATCCAACCTAGCACCAGTAAGACCAGCATATTCTCCTGCCAAAGATTATAAGAAAGTAGTTAAGGGAAAAAAGACATAGTCATTTAACTATTTGTACCTGAGAATTTCTCCATGCATCGTAACAACATAGGAATTAGTCTTCCCCAACAAACAACAACGACAATAAAAATTAAATCGCATTCTTCAAATACCCTTGTAGAAAAAGATGCCTTGCATGTATTCAAAGCCTATTTTACATTTGTAATGACAAAAAATTCAGTAATCATCATGAAAATTAAGGCTTAAAATTGATGGCCTAAACAAATTCAGCAATCACTGTGAAATCCAAGGCCAACATCCAGCAAATAGCCCACAAAATTTGTAGGGAAAAATTATAAGAGACATCTTAAAAAGCTTTGACCAAGATGTAATCATATAACGAGAAAAACTCGAGATCAAGAATGCAAACAGTGGGAATTAGATATAAAACGTAGAAAAAGTTCAGAAACTTTAAGAGAAGATGCACCAAAGGAACACGATGGCTGCTGCTTTGCCACAGGGGCATGTATACCAAGCTTTTATCCACCTTCTGGAGGAGGAACCAATCTTCCTTTGTCGACTCTTTACACTTTTGGTTTTAAAGGAATTGGGAAAGAAGCAGCATTACAAGCAAAGTAGCTGGGGGTGATTATAGTTCTCAAGATAGACTCAAACTAGCCAAGCTTGAGCAACCAGGTAGTGACATAAATTCAAAGACTGATAAGAAGTAAATAACTCCAAGCTGAAACTTGATAAGCTTTTTGTAGCGGTATTTTTCTTTTATAAATCTGAACAATGTTACAAGTGGAATTACCGAAGAATCCTGGAAGCCTCGAATAGAAGTAAGAGGCACCTACATCTGGAAAGAGTCCCAAAGCTGTTTCAGGCATGGCACAAACCTACAGGAAAAATGAACATGAGAATATGTGGACATGAAGTTTCTGATACCAGTTTATTCAAAGCTAACACAACCAAGTTCGAAAGAGGGTAAGTATTACTGCCAAGGAGAAAATAAAAATTCTCAATCCAATTCCATATTATCCAACCAAACCTCATGAAGATTTACAGTCTGTAAGGTTTTCCTCTATTCCACATGAATGGCAGGTATTGTTTCATTCCACAAGAAAGTCCCACCAAAATATAAAGAGATACATTTCAAGCAAATGCCAATTAATGTGGTAAAGGGTCATATATAAAAAGAAAGCGAGATAGCAAGATTGAATGGAATCTATTACTCAAGAAGATGCAGTACCGATTTCTCTGTTGCAACTCGAAATCTACCATGTACAGAAGCACCTAGTCCACCTCCCATGACAATTCCATTAAGGATAGAAACCTTCAAGGGGCAGTCCAAATAAGATTAACGAATTCCTCAGAGAATTGTATCACAAAACTTAAATTACACATAACCTAAGTTAACCTGGGGTTTACTATATGTTGCCATCAAATAGTTAAGGGAGAATTCTTCACGGAAATAATCAGCACCCAGTTTCCAGTTACCTAAAAGCACAAATTAGAAAAAAGTTAGTTAATTTATTAAATTCTTGAAAGTTTTGAGAACATCATCTGGATAGAGCATAGTTGGGTGGCACAAACATTACCAAAGGTCATAATCTCAGACTTACTCATAAGCATCTAATAAGACACAAGAAAACAGATTGAATTCAGTGTTTCACTGTTCGACACACATCCTAATTGTGATTTAAGACCGTTCCATAACGGCCATATTTCCAGGTGCACTTCTTACTCACTCTGTTCTGTTTCTTCTACAATTTAAGGTCAAATTAGCAGTGTAAGCTTTCAAAAGATGGTCAATTTAAGAAAGAAGGGTGGATTTGTCAGTATATACTACAATATGACAAGACTTGTCATACCATCTCGGAGAATAATCCATCATATCCCATAAAAATACTGTAGAGCGTTCTGCATTTAACTGGAGGACAATTATTTACTCCGTTAGGTGGTAAGAGTTATTAGTTATTACTTGCATATCCAACAACTCAATCACTTGTCTTACTCGCTCTTTGTTTTTAGACCCTCAATCCTTGATAGAAGAACCAGTAGGAAAAATATTAACATATTAAGGAAGAAAATTTTCACCTTCATGGATCGAGTTAAAAATATCATCTATAAATACTGAAGATTGTCTTTACCAAGCTATGACCAATCTTAGCAGACAACCTACCCTGGCGAACATTATGAACAACAGCTGTAACGTCACCACCAGCACAGAAAGACCTTCCATTTCCCTGGAAATATTGAAACAAGAAAAGGAGTAACATTTCATAAATGATGTTACGATATTTTATACATGTACAAGGTCACTTGTAGAACTGTGCAACCTACCACCAAAGCTTGTGAAAGGGAACCAAAACATAAACTCAATACAAGAAGCGAAACCAATACTTTTCCTTTCAGCTGTTCTACTAATTTAATTAAAGGTACTAAAGAAGCCTCTTAAGCTAATTTTAGATCTTATTTCGTCAAACTAACTACTTGGTTCTTTCTCTTGACTCTCTGATGTCAATAAGTGCTTTAAGCATGTGTCTATGTCAAGAGAAAATTAACGGCTAATTACTGGTTAAATGTAACACCCCAAAAAATTTTAAGCTAAGATCCAAATTATTCTTCATATGCGTATAGGGCCGTACCGGGTGATTCTTAATTAGGCATAGGTGTTAAGGTCAATTCTTTAGTATGGGAAGAGATTTGGAGATGAATTAAGATCATGCGAATCCTCTAGCACAAAGTTGAGTTGAAAGCTTCCTTACTGATTGAGTTTCGATATAAGATTTTCCTTGGATCAACTTCAAACGATCATATCTCCCAAAATATGAAGATTTAGGTGGCCCATAACTATCAAATTAAAGGTCTATGGATCTTCTTTCCAACTCCACCAAGTTTGCGTCAATTGGAGTTCTAAGTAAAAAGTTATGCCTGTTTCAATGAAGCCCTGTCAAGCAGCACTGTTTCACGACCGGCATTACGGGCTGTGGTGTTTTCCATGGACCGTGAAGCCATCCGTGAAAGACTTGATGCAAAATTTTCTGAAACTTCCTGCTCGTGTTCCAAGGGTTATTTCGGTCTTTTCCCAAGCTTTTTAGCCCTATTCTAAGTCGTTTTTTAGGTGTTTTAAAGGAGTATATCATACAACTAACTAGTTTTCCTCTCATAATCCTCAATCTAAACATTAAGTGTCTACAAAAACTCTCAAAACTCACCTAGGGTTCCTCTTCTTCATCAAGAACCCTAAAGTTTTCATGTCTAAAATTCAAGATACAAAGAGAAGCCTTCCCTCCAAGGTTTTTCCAAGTTCTTCGTTCTTCCACTCTAAGAACTCCATAAAAGAGTTCCTTTTTTCAAGATCAAGCACCAAGATTCTAAGATCAAAGATTTTCTCCAAGAAAGCTAGTGTTCTTCCTCAAGCCCAAGAAAAATCAAGTATCCACCAAAGTTTTCAGTCTAATAGCTTCATAATCAGGTATGTAAGGCTTCAATGAGAGTATCATTTCACTCTCATGCCTTAAGTATATTAACTTCAAAGATTTTATGAAAGTGTATGAAGACAAGTTAGGGTTTTCACATCAACTCCGATTTTCCTCGCAAGCTTATGGTTCCTTTAAAATATTTTGGTCTTTAAAACCTCATTGTACTGATTTAGAATGAATTCCATGGTCATTTAAACCCTTTATGGCTTTCAAGTATAAAAATTTGGATGATATGGACTTCAACCTCAATACAAGTTATTTTAGATATGACTTTTGAGTTTAATCTCATATATGGTTCAAATAAATGGATATTCTTTATGTTTATGAGCAATAATATGTATCTATGTATGTTATTTTGGGAGGATTATTTAGTACCGAGAGGATACGGGTTAGAAAATCCAAATCTCATAACTATGTGTCATCGTAGGGTTTTTGAGTATACCGCTTTGTCGGACAACTCCATATTGCCCTGAGCGGCACAAATTAGTGGATCCACATAGACATGGTTCTATACTCTGGTAAGGTATAAGGCAACCCATCCAATTGGGATTATAAGTTGGACATCATGAGCTCACATGGTGTACGTCAGTTATAAGAAACTCCCAAATTTTATCCACTTTTTACGATATGCTCCACTCATTATGGTCATTTTAAGTATGCTATTTTATGTATATGTTTATGCAAGATTACTTAAATAGACTTATCTCTATGTATGTTTTTGAAAGAAGATTTTGAATGGTATTTAGACATGAACTCCAACTGTTTTCTCTTCAAGTTCTCTCACCATGTATATGATTTTTGAAAACCTTACTTCACTATCCTCGTTATGCCATTTTCATGATTGTGCTAGTGTCCCTTACTTACTCAGTACATTCTACGTCCTGACGCATACTCTTCTGTGCGCTACATCCTTTTATGATGTAAATTTCGGCGCACGTTCTCAAACTTGTGGATAGTGGGGTGCAGTGATTTCAAAGAAGGTGAGCCTTCATTCTTCGAGGGCAAATCTTTTCAGAGTTCACAAATTTATATTATTTGTTACCGGTTGCTCAGAGTAGCTTGGGGATTTGTCTCAGCTTCTCATCGGTATTGGTAGAGGCTTCATAGACAGACAACCAAACAATTGTATTTAGTTTTCAAATAAATGTATATTTTTGTCACATTACCTTCTTAGTATTTATTTATGATATATGAGTTCATCCCATGTATTAGCTTTCGTATTTTCTTTCATTTGAGTTTGTATGTTTCATGCCAGGCCAAGGGTTAGCTTGGGGCCACTCGAGGTTCCAAGTACCGGGTTACATCCAGAGTGTAGACTCGGGGCTTGACATTAAAAGTCTCCTTTCTCTCTAGACTTTTTCTTTGGGGATCAGTAAAGGGTAACATTTGATTTCCAGCACTAAGAAAATGTTGTGAAGTATTTCTCAAGATCTTTTTTCAAACAAAAACATCCCTGTGACCAACTTTCAGCAATCTGGATTATTACTACGACCAGGTAACGTAATCCTAGCATATGGTGAAGAGAAGGTAGGTAGCATTGAATACTAGATTGTTCAGACATGGAAACTGAAAGATATTACAGAGAGGTAGCCACTTTGCCAGTTTTATTCTTAGAGGGGCAATAGCACCGGAGCCATGAGGAGAAGCTTTTTTCACTGTGTCAAGAGATGAGTAAGGGAACACGCTGAAGTTCATTAAAACCTGCTAAGTTAGACACTTTATGGAGCGGGTCCCATTGATACCTTATATAAAACAGCATACAGCACTCCTTTGGCTAGCCCTCAAGTCTTATTAGTGCCCTCTAGGAGACTTTATAGCTTTGATTGGGTATAGACAGAATTCCATTTCCTTTAATAAGGCTAACCAGAAAAATACCTTGTTCTTTTATAAGGTTCACCAGGATACCATTATCCTCCTCCCCCAACTCAACCTCCTCTGACGAATATGATATTTTTCTTTCTTTCCATTGAACTACCGACTCTATGAATCTTCCAGCACAATTCACAACGACCAAGAACTAAAAGAAACACAATTGCAGATCGATGCATTACAAAATTCAATGAAGAAACAAAATATGAGAGTTCACAATTTGAACAATGCAACTCAAAAATCAATGCAAACTGCCTCCCAGCAGGTATCAGTTGTTTGTAAAAAACAATTATACGAAAAATATAAGATAACCACAGTTAAGCTATCAAGGCAAGTTAACTATCACATAAGATCCTCCTACTAGTGACATACCTTCAATATTATTATCTTCACATTTGAATCTCCTTCACTGGCATGGAAAAGTTCTGACAGCCGAGATATCTGGACAAACAAATAAATTTAAGAGGACACTTCTCACTTATAACATGTCTTCACACTTCAATCTATTTCATTAAGTGATCAGCAATTTACATCAATATATCACAAATATTGCATGATTTAGAAGACTAAATGCTCACCA
The DNA here is from genome assembly GCF_947179165.1 of Solanum dulcamara. Taxonomy (NCBI): domain Eukaryota; kingdom Viridiplantae; phylum Streptophyta; class Magnoliopsida; order Solanales; family Solanaceae; genus Solanum; species Solanum dulcamara. Next base: position 19,836,979 of record NC_077240.1, read on the forward strand.
AGTTAATAAAATTAATTAACCTCTTCCAGATGATTGCATGAGAAGATAGTATAACACAATTCATATCAAATTAGTCGTTTTAGCTACCAACTTAAAGGTGCAAAGCTAGGCCTTCATGTTCTCCGGTCTTTAACAAAGTCATGACAGTTTTTGATATGCAATGTTTCCAGGGGAAAGGTGCAAAGCTAGGACTTTTACTATTTTTAGATTGAAGGAGCAGTGAAATTAACAACAATAAGAAGAAATTACACATTTAAGAAAATAAAATTCGAGGGGACAAATTCATTCTTTGTGTTGAGGAAGATCAATAATAGCAACAAGAAATATCCACTTGGCAGAATAGATGATTTATTTGATCAGTTACAAGGGGGAGATAGTATATTTTTCACAAAAAATGTAGTATCTAATAATGAAATTTTGGTTATAGTCAAAAAACAATTATGTCTCTACTTTGATACTGGAAAAGTGATCATGAAAAGAAACCAACTCAAATCTCGATTTTGTTTAATTAAGGTGCAAAAGGCGAGCATGGATGCCTAATTTCTAGCTAATGTTCATGTCTAAGCTGAAGCCAAAAAAATTGATCTTTCCTTGGAAGCACTGAGGGAAATTCGCCGTTCATCTCAGCTTAAAGTGCACCCAGCATGCCTCTTCAACCTCCAACAGGAGCTAGTACTTATGCATGATCAATTAAAAATCAGTTTTGCAAAGGAATATCCAGTTCAACATAGACAACGTCAAAAATGAGTAGTTCGGTTAGAAAACCAGAATATACCTAAAGATCAACACGTAATTGGAATATATCTCCGGTTAGCAAAAAGAGTAAGGACATTCTGAGTAGAGCATTATCCTGTACATATACGGTACAGTGACATACACAATGAAAGAGTTCACACAAGTAAATTGATTTTTTTTCTTTGATGACAATATCCGGGGGCGGCTCAACATAATTGGAGGCCTAAAGCGAAATTTTAATTAGGGGCCTAAGTATATATTTGATTAATTTTTTTAAAATGATTTCTTCGAATATTTTTTTTCAATTATTTATTTTAGGTAAGATTTTATCAATTTAATGTTGAAAACCACCATTTCACTAATGCAATCATTATAAGTAATAAGTTGACAAATTTTAGGTAAAATTACGAGTTAGAACCATAGAATTTGATAACTTGGTATAACCCATTTTAATATGCTTGCTTAATGCTTGAAAATCTAAGTAGAAATAAAAAAAAAATTGCAATTCACTTTGTTCAACATTTTTCGACTGTTGATTCATGTTTTTGACAGAATATTATTCTAACTTATCAAAGATTTGAAGAAAGAGTGTACAAAAGGAGTTAAAAAAAAGATAATGTTAGTGTTAGCGGACAAAATGTAAAATGACAAATCAACGTTTTCTTGATTTTTTCTATTCGAAATTTTTAAAAAAAATTAGAAAAAATTAACACATAATTTGTTCTTGATAAAAAATTGAGGCCTCCCAAAATTGGGGGCCTAAGGTATATGCCTTATTTCCTTAAGCATAGAGCCGCCCATGGCAGTATCTAGACCAGATTGCTCACACCTCGACTATTCCAAGTAAATTGATGTCCATTCTACTAGTGAACTTATAATGACTTGTGGGAATCACTTAAAAACTACTCACTTGTGTTCCATAATAGTCTTCAAGAAACAATATCACGAAATTAACACATTAGCAAAGAAACTCAGTGCAAGTCACACTTTAATTAAAAGAATAAGACAACAAAAACTACAAGAACATTACGCTCAATCCCAAACTAGTTAGGATTGGACTTAATGAAAAGACAAATAATTAAAAGTAGATAAATCAATAATCAACAACTCAAAATAATTTTTTAAATGAAACACAAACAATAGACAATAAGATATTTGACAACAGTGATACGTTTTTTACGTCTCTATAAACGAGTCCATACAACATATAACACTTGTTACAGGAATCCTTTCTCTACTATGGATAGTTACATTACGAAATTTAAGTCTTATCTATTTCATATGAGAAGATAACAATATGCAAAGGCAGAGAATAATGAAAGTCATCCAAAAAGAAAAATGAAAAAATTAAAATAAATTAGTTGTCATACCATTTCAAAAGAAAGTGCATTCAACTGCTTAGGCCTATTTAATATGAATGTTCTAACACTTGCTCTCTCCTCCACCAGAACCTGACAAACAAAAATAAAAAGAAAATATCCGGTGAAGAAACAACAGCCATCACCTAAACTAAACTACTTCCTACGGGAAAGGTTGCAATTTGGATAGGAAAAGCGAAAAAGAATAGATATGGCAAAATGAAAATCATCAAATAAATTGATTAGAATAACAATTGGAAGAGTAAAAGTTGAGCGATGAGAGGAGAAAAGGATTGTACCTGATCGGTTCCGCCATTGTTACAAGAGCTTTCAGCCATGGTGGTTTTCAGCTTTTTTGGGAATTTGAACGCTGACTAACTGTCTACTGCAAATTTATTTGCTTGCAGCCACGGGGCTAATTTCGTCTATTTACCGATGACCCGACTGAGAACGGCTTTTTCTGCCCATATTAGTTGTTCGGTGACAACTTATTTTATTATATTTTTTAAATTTTTTACCATTTGAAAAATTTGTAAAATTTTTTTCTCTCTTATTCTCGAATTGGATATATTATTTTATGCGATGTGTTGATCAGATATCGGGATGTCGGATACATCACTTTACATAATGTATCGATCGAATACATTATTTTATGCGATGTATTGCACGTTGCATACATCACTTTAGGCGATATATCGATCGAATATATCATTTTACGTGATGTATGAGGACGTTTTGAGATATATTCAGATTTCACCAAATTTAAGAGATTTTTATAATTTGAAAAAGATGTAAATATATGATGTAATTAATTCTTAACACCATAAAATTTGTGTAATCCTTTTTTTTTAATCTTCTTTTCTTTTCTTTTCTTTTCTTTTCTAGTACTAGTATTAGAGCTCGTTTGGATTCGGCTCCTATCCATCATTTCTCGCTTATTCCCCCAAATTTTGGCTTGAATTGTTTGTTGATATATGACATAATTAAATTTAGTGATTAAAATTTAACTGACAAACCAAATCATTAATCTTAATTTAAACAATAAATACATTATATATTTAATGCTAAAAAATATTATAATCCCACAATTTTAGCAATATATTATCTCATACCATAAACATATATTTTTAAAAAAATCTATTCCTACTCTATTTTCCCAAAGATCTATCTTTTAGTTTCTTTTTAAATTAAACTTTTAATTGCATTCTTTGAAATTTTGCCTTTAACATTTATTGCATTTTAAATATATTTTAATATAAAAAATTCGGATTAACGAAGCTACTGCTTATGGTTCATTTGAGCTTTTATTCTGCCTACTTTATTTTTAGTACGATCATATTTTGCTATTTAATTATCTTCTTTATTTGATTTTTAATATAGAATTTATTTTATATGAAAACAATAATTTAATTCATCAATATCTTAACGATTCTATTCGATAATCGTCAAAACCAATTGACTAATAAGTAGCCCTATTTGAAAGTCTTAAATGGAGAAAAATATTATTTTATAACTATTTATAAATTGAATAGAAAAATAATTTTTAAACTTTTTATATATAAAAATAAAATCTCATAAAAATAAAAAGCTTTTATAAAAAAAGTAAAGTTAAAAATAATTTTATAAAGAATTGCAAAATATCTATGATACCAGATACATTCTGAAATGCAAATACATAAGGAGGGAGGCGAGCGCGCGAGAGATAGAGAGACGATTGAGAGAGTCAGATACATTTAAATTTATTTTGATATAATATATCTAGAACAAATTACACATAATTTTGATTCATATATCGCAAATATATGTATTTGAAAGAGGCAAATATACTTATTCAAGGTTCAAAGTATGGTTAAAAATACAATATTATAAATTAGCATAAATCTAAATAATTAATCTTTAAAATAGTGGAATTTGTGTTGTATACCTTTTATATAAATGGAATGTAGTAAAATTTATGTATCTTTTTTATATCTCTTGTTGCGACTAAAATTATAAAATAAAATAAAAGGGACAAAGGAAATCACAGATTCCATTTCATCATCAGCATTCAGCAGCTCAAACTTCACTACTTCAGCTGGCAGTTTGTTCTCAAAACTCAACGGCCCCTGCAAATCCATCTCACTGCAAACTCTACACCCAATTTTGGAGTCCTCAAAAAGTGTTCTCTGCTGCTAATTAATTACTGAAAATGGGATCAGTGTTTGATGAAAAAGATTTGTTGGCATGCTGTGGGAGCACCAAATTCGCCAAACAGATGGTAGCAGCTGGCCCCTTTTCCACTCACCAAGATGCCATCCATGCCGCCAGAGATATCTGGTTCAACAAGGTTATATATTACATACCCATTTCGTTTCATCACTGCCCAAATTTCGTTTCTTTGTTTTTTTCCCTTCCAATTTACCCATTGATCTGAACCTGGTCAGGTTGATGTAAATGGATGGCTTGAAGCTTTTGCTGCTCATCCACAAATTGGTCAAACTCCTTCTCGGGATCACAAAAGCCCTACTTTTGCCCAGTACAATTTATCTTTTTTTTGTTACTTTTCCTGTAGATTATGTGGAAGTTTGATGTTTTTTTCTTCTGCTAGTTGATTTTTTTTTTAGCTTTTAACAGCTTAAATAAATCTTGCTACTTGCTCAGCAGCTCAGAAAAAATGTAAATTGTGGTCATGATCCCTGCTAAAGTTAGTGTTTTTTTGGTTTTTAAAGTTCAAATGTTGTCTTGTTGGTGTTAGGTATTTAAACGACAAATCTCAAAGTTGTCAATACATAACATTAGTGTAGAAACATTCAAAGTATCTATGATATAGCTAAGAAATTCGAGAATAGCTAAATTCTTAAAGTGAACCTAAGTATTTTACAGTTGTGATTGAAGCTATGTACAACTAGATATAATATTAAAATTACATGGTGTTACATGTATTATCACAAGAAAAATTGAATAAATAATGCTAATTGTTGTCTTCTTTTGGGCAGATCTTCAAGTTCTCTTATATGTGTGCTATTTGAAATTTCTGTTAGACGTGATTGTTTTTTATCTTGTCTAATCTTGTATAGCCGACATCCATTTTAACATTTGTATCTCTGCGACACTGCACTGTATTTTTGCTTTAGATGCCCAACATTCACAACCAGAAAGATTGCTAGATTTATGTGCTCTGAGAGAACTTTTTAATGCTATCCTGTGGCTTCCCCATATCCACCCTCCCGCCCCAGACCTACAATGTTTACGATATCTTCTTTAAGCTATATGCTCATATTTTGTCAGAACAGAAGGTAAACTTTAATGTCTCCTCTTGCAGGTGGAGCAAGGGAGAGCAGTCAACAGCAATGTCCACTGCTACTGAGTTGACGTTGCAGGTATTTTGATCTAAAGATCAATGCATTTAAGAAATCTATGAATCAAATATAAAATTGTATTTTGACCCTTTTTGTTTGTTGATTTGGCCAATAGATTAAATTCTGTGTACAAGTAGGTCAACTTTTTACTTTGTGCATTCAACGTAGAGAGTTTGCTTAATATTTGATCTTGCAGGAACTGTTTGAGTGGAATGCTCGCTATAGGGAGAAGTTTGGATTTGTCTTCTTGATATGTGCTTCAGGGAAAAGTACCCCTGAGATACTTGCAGAGTTGAAGGTAAAGTCTTTCTGTTTGAAGGTGGATTGATCGTATATTACCTCAATTATAATCGGACATGTATAATCTTATGTTTTGAGAGCAAATGCTTTTAACTTTAGGGAACATATCATTTGAGTTCCAAATATTCCGTTGGAGTATTTAGAGCAATCCTTCACTGCTAAAGAGGTAGAATTTCTGTTCCAGTCCCATTGATGTCAAGAGTCAAGACAGACATCCATTTTGAACTGTATCTTGTGAACATTCTCTCCAAAGTCTGATATTTTGCATCCCTTCAACATTTTGTATAAACCACCAAAGTTTGATCCCTTGTTGGCTCACAGACACAGTGCATTGAGATATAGAAAATGACTACAATTGATGTGAGAATGCCAAATCTGTCCTGTCTTCTTGCATCATAAAGGAGTGATCTTTGGAAGTCAGTTGTGAGCTGTAGGAAAATATAGTAACAAATCTGAAGAAATTCTGTATCTAATTCTAATAGGCCAAACTTATAAAGGTTATGCCTGTGAATGTGCACCCTACTTTTAGCATTTTCTCAAACCCATTTTCTGCTGCTCTGTTGGCCTCAGATAACTTTTACCATGTGATAAACCTGTCTCGTGTAAACTCCACCGAGCCTGTCCATTGAAATGGAATTGCTCCTCATATGTCTGTTTGTTAGGATACTCTGAAAGGAATCTTATGACAACTATTCAGTTTTTGAGCAGACTATGGGTCCTTTCGTGATCTTCTTGATAATATACGTGAACAAATAATAACTAAAGTCCAACCATTTCCAGAATTTCATTGCAGATTTGTATTCATTGGAAGAAGCTATTGCATTGTCCATTTTTCCCCCTAATGAATGAATGACTTTTCCATGAGGACATCTTTTGCCCCTCGTTCTTCCTAACCGGATAAGAGCTATATTCTGTGATTGCCTTCAATCACTGTTCTTCACATTTTTTGAGATCAGGAAGTAGCTCACATAGCCTTCTTTTCAAACAACAGCTATTGTATTACTTTATCTACTGGGACAGGGGTGAAATAAACTTGTTTTCTGTTTCGTCACTTAAAGATTGACCCACGTGCCATTTCAACTTACCTCTTGTAGATACGGTACCAGAACAGACCAATAATTGAGTTTGAGATTGCAGCCCAGGAGCAAATGAAAATAACTGAATTACGCCTTTCCAAGCTCTTCTCAGACAAAGCAGATACTGCTCCGGCAATTGAACCCTTGTCTACAACTAATATTGCGACAAAAGCAGAAGGTGATTCCATCTTTTTATTTATCTTGAACATTTATTAGCTTTAATTGCTATTCTTTATTTATGCAATTCCTTGTCTAAATCTCAAAATTTGAGAAGTTGCTCCTCATTCTCCCACTATACTGATTTTGCTTTACAATAGTTGTGTAAAAGTCCTTTCAACGTTTTCTAAATGAAGTGAGCACAATTTCTTTCAGATCTTCTCCTCTTAAACTTTACTATGAAGGACTTCAATTCTACTCTGTTTTCTGGCCTATGAATCTTTAGTCATAGGAGATGTTAGCAGTTAGTTATGCCCTTGTTTCCTGGAGCTTGGAGACATGCCATCTACAAAACATCTTTGCCTGATCTTCTCAATTATTCAATTTTCTGATGCATCTTCTAGAGAAACTCTATTTCAAGTATATGGTGATGCTAACTGTTTATAAAATTCAACGAATATTTGATATTTCTGAAATTATAATCTCTATCTGCAGGTCAGTACCATATCTTATATTTTCCATTCAACGAATATTTGATATATCTGAAATTATAATCTCTATCTGCAGTTCAGTACCATATCTTATATATTCCATTGAACCTTCAATTGTAGAAGATCGTGTGAACATTATTGGAGCACATTTAACTGCCGCTACTAGAGCAACACCAGCTCATATTCCAATTAGAACTCGCCCGCCCATCACGACCCATGTTCTGGATACTAGCCGTGGATGTCCAGCGAATGGCATTGAAGTACGACTGGAGATGTGGAAAGATAACCAAGCAAGACCACAATTTGGTGAAACTTATATTGATGGCTGGATGGTACTAGGGTCTTCAGCTACGGACAAAGATGGCCGAAGTGGTCAGTTAATGAATATGGTTGAAGCTTTAGTCCCAGGTGTATACCGGATAAATTTCAACACCGGTAAGTATAATCCTGATGGATTCTTTCCCTATGTCTCTATTGTGTTTGAGATCAGAGAATCTCAGAAATGGGATCATTTTCATGTTCCTCTACTGCTTTCACCATTCTCACTCTCGACCTATCGAGGTAGTTAGTTTGACAATGTGCTTGGCAAGAGTTGAATATTTTCACGAAGAATAATACTGTACTATATTTGGAGGAATCAATCCCTTACCCTTCGATTTGCCTGGACATTGTATTTCTTCGATCAGTTTGTCTTTCAAGATTAAGCTTAACATAGTTGTTGAAATTATCCGATTCCCTCTTTTACCTCAAGAATGTGGCACCGTAATATAGACCACTCCAAAAAAAAAAAAAAAACTATAAAAGTAACGTTTAGCCAAAAGAAATTATATAGTTCTTCTTTCCCACTCTATTTATGGTTCTTTTCTTCTTCTTTTCCACTTTTAAAGACACTTTGCGCCTAATTTCCAAGTATAAATCTCAAGACAAGCATGTGAATAAGGAAAGTTACTATTTTTTGTATTTTTTTTTAAAAATATTAATAAGTAAAATTATTTAGTTCTTCCTCTTTTGTTTCTTTCCAAGAATTTTCTACCTGTAAACTATAAATAGACCCTTCCTCTGTGTACCGTCTTTACACAAAATAAAATTTCTCTTGTTCTTTCTAGTTGAATTTCGAATATGTCGGGTATTAGTCCTGCAGGAAATAGTACAAAATTGAACAATGATGATGGTTGGCATATCTCAAACAAATCCCTTTGGGGTGTTTTAGGCTTCGTTATGCTGGGCCTGCTCTTTTATATCATCGACAGACTCAGAAGAAGAAATTCCTCCAAAATTAATCAGCCAAATCATAGTGATGATGAATCAAAAGAGGATAGTGATGAGGCTACCTCTAAAGTGTAGAGGGAGAAGAAAAAAAAAAGAATATATAGTTCCATTATCTTTTTAATTTTTTTTGTTTCTTTTATTACAAAAGAGTGAGATAAATTAGCACGCTTGTATGTGTCGGCCTGATTCCCAACCATGTGCATGTTTTTTTTTTAATAGTTGGTGATGATCCTCATGTGAGTGTAAAGCTGTTCCGCTGTTATTATATTAAAGTGTGTGACTATCATAGGCAATTAGAGAAAGAACAATTTTATTTGCTTAGTTATTTTTCAACATCTTTCCTCCCATCAAACTACTAACTTAGGTATCAAGAAGTTCAATTTAGTGCAATTTATAGAAAGAGATATTAAGCTATCAATAAAGGATTAACTTGGTTGAACGTCTAAAAACAGACATAAAACAGATTTAAAGAGAAGAAAAAATTAAATCTGAAAGACTCTTCTCTTAAGTCTTGGTGTCTTAACGAGTCCTTTCAACATTTCTTGATAGCAATTCACCTACATTTTCTATTTGAGAAAATTTCATAAACAACTAATAATAGGCCGAAACTAGGCTTTCTTAGCTATATTTTTGCTAATTACAATTTATAGCTATATTATAACTTGCTATCATATGTACCAAATATATTTATTTGCGAAAATTGGCACTGAATATAAATATAACCTTTAATAAGGTATGTGAATTGTGCTACATGATTTTTTTTAAAAAGAAAAATAAGCATAAATCACGCTCAACTAATAACTCAATCTTCTATGATCAATGGGACTTTAAAATCTTACAAGTTCAACGTTCAGAAAATAGAAAAGGAAAAAACCTCATTCTGCTGGAGTTATGCCATCTATTAACCAGAAAGGGAGGAACTTGATCCGTGTAGATAAAGTACTTAGCGCTTGCGCTAAGGATCTAATCAGAGTCAAACTTGGATTTGAAAAAAATTAAATTACAAAGAAGAAAAAAGATCGAATAATCAATAACTAGCGTCCGCAGCGTCCAGAGATAACAATAGAGGCGTTCAAATCGATGTTGCTCGTTAGCGCTGTTTGTTGATTTTGGAAAGAAGGGGCGGAGCTTGAAGAAGCGATGGATTGATTTGTTGGTGCTGCCTCAGCATAGGGAAAGGAAAAGGACAGGTTATTTTCTCAATATCGATAGATAAATCTCGATAAGAAAGAGCTTTCTCCTGGGTAAATCCTAAAATCTATCAAAATTGATCACTTCTTCTTCATCCACAGTACTTCAACCACAGTGATATAAGTATTTGGAACTTCAATGGAACCTCGATTTTTTTATTAGCACACACATACATATATATATATATATATATATATATAGTGATATAAGTATTTGGAACTTCAATGGAACCTCGATTTTTTTTATTAGCACATATATATATATATACTTAATGAATTGTTTGTAAACTTCTTGGATATATGTATCTACAGATTTCAATGATGCAGATACAAAAAATTATGAATATACGATTTGATAAAATTGTTTAACAGTGAACATATACATTCAAATATATGATACAATTTCAATCCGTGCTGGGATCGATTGATATATCAATAATCAAGTCTTCAGTAAATTGGTGGAATACTTTGCATCAACTTGGGAGCATTAGCCGATCTGATACATCAATACATGTTCCTTTGCCCATTCCAATCTTGTCTAGCTTTGAAGAGACAGGCTTATGACTAAACACTACCCGGAACGAAGCCCAATCGATTCGAATAATACGAATTCATGTTGTCAACGAGGATCTTAGCCCCTTTCCTTGAGAGAAGATATTTCGCTTTTACTCAGTACCTTTTTCGTGTCATTGACATCAGAGATTAGTATACCAAGAAACTAATACACTTGAATACATTGATACAAATTTATAACCTGTTATAGATACACTCAAATATATTGATACAAAATGAATAACAAGGAACAAATACATATCTTGATACAAATGTATAATCAGTTGCACAGATATACTTAAGCTTCAAAACTTTCTCTCATAATTGCCATGTAGTTTCGTAAACCATCACGAGTCACCCACGACGACACTTTATTGAAGTAAGGGAGAGGAGGCACGACGTTGTTGAATTTGAAAAGAATTCGATGAATCGTCCATGAAAGAAAAGAAGAAAGAAAATCGTCCATGAAGAAGGGAAGAATGCTTCACATTAATTTGAAAAGAGAAAAGAGAGAACGAAGATAATTGATAGATATTGAAATTGAAAAACTATGAATTGTAAATATGTTTAACTATAACCATGTGTTACCCAAGAATCTGGTACCCAAATGTTTGACCTTACCATAAAATTACTATTTACAAATTAGTGGCATTATTATTTTTTTATTTCTACTTTATATTTGATTCCTTTTTTTCTTTTCTCCCCCGTCTTTCCTTGCTCTCTGAGCCTAAAATTTCCATAAATCTTAAAGCAAGCATATGAATAAGGAAAATTACGTTTTTCTTTCATATATTATAACCAAAAAGCGGAGATTGTTACATTATTAAGTATATTTACTAAATAAATCCTCCCTTCTTCTTCCTTCCAATTTCATTTTTTTTAAAGAATTATTTCCTAGAATAAGAGACACATAACACCTATAAATAAAGGTCTACCTTGGACCTCTCATATGCACCCCATCTTCACAACATATTTTTTCCCTTCTTACAATATTCTTCCCTTAGTACAAATTTAATATGTCGAATCCTGGAAATAATAGTACTAATATTGCTTACGAAGGTGAAAATCAAAAAGATTGGGGTGCTAATAAATGGCATGGTCTCCTCATTCCATTCCTTAAAGGTCTCAGTGTTGCTTTTGTCTTAGTTTTTGTGGTTTTTTTTATTGTTAGTTGTATCATCAAGAAACGCAAAAACAAAAATTCTGAGGCAAATAATAAAAATGAGTCTGACGACGAATCTCAAGCCTAAAGAAAGAAGATGCATGCACAATTCGACCATGCTCCTCAGTCTCAAATAAATTGGAGTTCGCTAGATATTTATTTTAATACTTAGACAATTTTTTAATTTTTTTTTATATTTGTTGCTTATATTACATTGTTTAGAGAGAGTGGTAGAAATTACTTTTAGCTAGCTAGGCTAGCTAAAGTTTGTTTACTTTTCAAGTTTCTTTTTTGGGTTTAATGAATTTATGATTTATTATCCTTGTGTAGTAGAATTAATTTACACGATTGTTCCTTTTGTTTTTCATAATATGTTGTTGAAATTATCCTCCTATTGATCAAACTACTACTCCATCAGTTTGAAAGTGAGTGTCACCTTAATAAAAGTTAAATTTCATTAAGAAATTATTAAATAATGTATAATTTATTATATTCATATTTAATAAATGTCTCTTGAAAATTGAACACACTATTAAGAAGATAGAGTGTAAGAGTATATAATTAAAAAAACATACTATTAAGAAGATGGAGTGTAAGAGTATATAATTAAAAAAAAACACTCAACTGATTTTGTCTTGAAATTCTAAAGTAACGCTTATTTTGGAACTGACAAAGTATAAATTACGATTTTTTTTCCAGATTAGCTTATTCTGTTTAATGCCCCGTAGTGAAGAATCACTTATTATCATTGTTAATTAGTGAGAGAGACATTTATAATGAATTTAAGTATTATTCGTTGAAGGTGAATTTTTTTTTACCAGCTCAGTGCAATTTAATTTTGATTTGACTCTAATAAGTATCCATCTTCTTTTGGCTTTTAAAATTGATCTAAATGATACAAGAAATTTCATAATCAATATATATATATATATATATATATATATATATATATATATATATATATATATATGAATCCTACTGTGAAGTTAAACATGTCATGTTTTTCCTTAAATTTAAAATATACTTATTTTAAAGAGTTGAGTATTTGATCAAAACTTTTAAAAAAATATTTGAAAAAGTGTAACTATTATTCGGAATCACTTTTTGAAAGCTTGCTAAACAAAAGTTCTAATTTGCCGGAATCATTTTTCTAATTGATTAGTCAAATACAAATTGATTACATCTTAAGAAAATTATTTTTTAAAGGTATCGTTTATCAAAAAACCAAAACACTTTATAAAAGAAGAAAGAATTCAAAAGTTCGGCCAAATAAACTATATGTGTCTCTTATAATATTATTAACCAAAAGATGCACTACCATCGGTTTAAGACAAAGACCCGTTCAAATAGAAGCAAAAACTCAAAACAAATTTGGATTATATTAAGAGTCTAGGTGATAGACACTTGTTGTGCTTTGTCACCATTTGTAATGAGAAAAACAAGATCACTTTTAACGGAATAGAAAGAATAGTTTGTGACCATTGTCTAATTATAGTTGCAAACAAACCTATAAATAGTTGCTCTCATGGATAAATGTTCAGAGTCCAAAATCAAAATCCAAAACTCTTCAAACTTTTTAGTATATAATATAATATATATATATATTTATATATATAGATAGATAGATTCTAATTAATAAGTCTTTTGTGAAGACAAAAATGCAGGCTATTAAGGATAAGTTTAAAGATATGAGCGCCATGCGCAAAGCCAAAGCTGAAGCTAAGGAGGAGGAAAAAGTAAGAATTATATTATACAATTTTTATAAGGTTAAAAAAGACAGTTACAAGTAGCACACCATATTTCCCAAGAAATACTTTTAAAAACATGATCAAACATAAATTATTATTATTATTATTATTATTATTATTATTATTATTATTATTATTATTATTATTATTATTATATTAGTAAAAGTATTATTGAGACTGGATGCAATTTTGATAATCAAGATATGATAAGGCTAATTTTTATATCAACTAATTTCTTATTTTGTCAGATAGTTCAAAGGTTAATAAGTTAGTTAGGGGATATGTACACATTGAACCATATAATTTGTCAGCAGCGGAGCAAAGCCAAGATTTTTACTAACGGGGTTTCAAATATGAAAAAGTAACATACGAAGAAGTCAAAGAAAGTTCAATATCTATCCATATTGCTCGAACTCTCCAAAAATATTATCATACCCCTGTTAGATCCTCCAAAAAAACACTACTTTTAGAGGATCCGACATGCATCAAACAATATTTTTGTAGAGTCTGAGCAATATAAACATCTACTATATATACATAAAAAATAATTTTAATCATATATAAATAATGTAATTTTTCATATTCTGGTTTGACACTATTTGGAATGGCTCTCTCATATTGAAAAATCTAGCTTCTATTGAAACAAAACAAAGGAACTTCCGGAGTGACCCATTTAGCCCTACCTCCTACTTATCCTGATCGAGTATTTTTTTTTATTGGGCAAAAACGATAATATATTTACTTGCTATTTTTCAAAAAATTCTTTTGAAAAAAAAGAAGATTATTAGAAATTTGCCAAAACAATCAATTAGTATTAACAATTTGTAGCCTGGACAATAAATTAAACTATACTAATAAATTAACAAATTTTTCTATACTGTCCGTATATATAACTCATATTGAAAATAATATAGGCAGAGAAAGACTTGGCAAAGACAAGAGTAGAAGTAGCACATGAGGTAAGATTGGCAAAAGAGGCAGAAGCAGCCATGCATTTACATGTCAACAGAGCAGCAGAGAAGATTGCAAATGAAGAGGGAAAATATGTTCATGAACCTGCAGAAGGAACCTTGGATCCTTATGCTTCTAGCTTCACCAACACTCAGTTGAATAATGCTGGAACAGGACCAAATAACAATCTACTCTAGAACCTTGTTTGGCGTTGTCAAAAATTTCATTAAGGGGATTCAAAATATAAATAAACCTTAAAATAAACTAAGAAAATTCAATATCTACTATATATACATGAAAATAATTTAAATTTTTATATATAATGTAATTTTTTAATGAAGGAGATTTGAATTCTGATTCCATAGCTCTGCCCATGTTTTTGTACTAGATAGTTTGATGCGTCAAGCTTGATTATATAATAGAAGAATAAGTGGATCAACTTTTGATGTTCTCCAATGTTTCTTACTCGAGTCTCTAATTATGAAATTTCTTTAGCACTACAAGAAAGACTCATAATCCTAAAATCAAACAAATAATAAAAATTTGACATTTTTCTTGCACCCCTAGAAAGATTTTGATAGATATGGAGCCTTATAAAAACTAATTAAATGGTATATTCAAGGGTTATATACTTTTTAAAAAAATTAAGAAGTATTATATGTTCATAATCTTATTTCATATATTAACCCAAATAAATAACATATAAGTTCCTATAATTAAGTTTGTGAATAGAAAAGGTAACCAAATTTTTTTTGTAGCAGTGATGCCTTAATTAAAATTTTAAAAAGATATATAAACAAAAGACTCAGTTCTTATTTGATCTTAAAAGTTCTTATTTGATCTTATTACGTGAGCTATATATTTTATTATTTCGTATGTTAATTTATTCAATTAATCACTGTAAATTGTCACTTCTATATAATATATATAATAAAGTAAAATTGTTGTAATAATTTATATTTCTATGATTTTTTAAAAATATTGTGTACTCAAATCAAATTCTAGCCACACCCAATATAAAAAGTCCTGGTCATTAGTTTTTGAAAATTAATTTTGTTTTTTACTTTCACAAAAAGAGATTTTTTAGAAAAAAAAAACAAAACAAAACAAAAGAAACTTATTGCAAAAAAAGAAAATACAAATTTTATCGGTACAAATATGCAATTCAAGCAAATACACGAGTTATGCAAAGTGCAAACTCACGTTTTCAATTTTCACTCAAAAATAAATAAATAAATGAACTGGTCTTCTATAAAAGAATTTTATTTTACACCTAAAAATATGACATTTTTTGAAAGTTTATTTTCTGAAATTGTAAAAGAGTTATATTAAATAATTTTCTCTCTTCATAGTTACAGTGAGATAAAAATAGAAGGATTACACATTTTTTGGGCCGCAAAAGTTTGAGGTAATAACATATTTATGAAGCCTTTTGATATTTTGGACTACGCACACGCTATCTTGATGTATCCAATGAGTTTATAATTGTGATCGACATGCCTGGCTAATCTTAGAGTATCTATATGTTCTTTACCAAATTTGAATTATTCTTAATTGTTGTGAATCAAGTTTCACTTACTAATTTATTATTAGTTTTTCCGCACCCCTTTTTTGGTTTTTTGTTATGATTATCCGTCCCTTTCAAATGCTAAGTAAATGAAAAAAGTTCATTTCTAACATGAACTCACAATGGCTATTTAACGTTAAACTCAGAATTTTTCTTACTAATTTGTTCGGTATTTCGGAGTTGTAATCTTTCTATTAATAATTGTGACTATTTTTATAAGGAAGGATGAGCTTTTGGAGCCCCACCCCTCTTTTCCCACTTTAAGGAAGGACCCTCACCTCACTTCCTATTCATTTGTGGGTCTGGACCCGAAAAGAATAGGACACAATAATATAGCGCACATTAGAGAAGAAAGTACCCCATTTATTATAAGACAGATCGAAACTTGAGATATGAAAAATAAAAAGAGTCCCTTGGAGATGGTATTCTTTGATTTAGGTCTTCATAGGTGATATGTTGATTTTGTCCGGTAGATCTCATCTAAGGGTGGATATAAATATCAAAAAATTAAAAAATTGAATCAAATCGAAGTGGTTCGGTTCTTTAGTTTCGATTCTTCAATTTTTCAATTGATCAATTTTGATAAAAAAAAATTTATAACTTCGAGCCTTTGATTCGATGTTTGGTGTAGGAGTCACGGTTCTTTGATGCACCCGAAGAATCAAACTTTATAATACGTTTTTTTAGAAAAAAGATTTTAAAAATATATCATTGGTAATTGGTAAGTCTTCTTTTTAATCTCTTCTCGTATAATTATCATTCATTTTCATCTTGAAACACAAGATTGTATCTTTTTCTCTTCCATTTTGTTCTCTTTCAGCACATCATATTTTTTTATTTTTTTTTTTGGTTGGGGGGGGGGGGGGAACAGACCCTACACGAGGCTCCCACCTCTCGTGCACAGTCAGGGGTTGAGCAGCACCCCCAAGCCTTAACATAAATAAAATAATAAAAATAATAAAATACACGAAGGGGGACATAAACCTTACCTCCGAACTTAAGATGGTTCAGAAGTCAGCCGACCTACTAAGATCGGCCAGCTCCTCTCCATTGGTAGATGGAAATCGATAAACCTATGAGAGGACTCCTCTCAATACAATAAAACTAAGAAAAACGTAAATGAGGGAGACTCTCCCCTTCCATGTCAATACAAGAAGAAAACCTACACTAGTCCTATTCAACTAAGCTACATTAAAACATAGCTAAATTGAAGAACAAGTATATGAAACTTCTAATTTCCATGGATCGAGATCGTTCATTTCATCTTCGCCTTCTTAATCTTTTTCATACCGAGCTTGTCCATGAGATGCGAGTGCTTCATGCAATGTCAGTGCATGGTGTTGCATATTTGGTGACATATGGATGTATTTCATTTGATGAGTCTTCAGTCGGCTAAATTTTTCAAGGTTGCTCGACTAACGTCTCCAGTTATCCGTTTAGGTTGTGACTTCTTGAGGTCTGTAGTTGCTACATATGCTATCATACTACAACATGTGGGATCAGTTTGATGTTGCATGATGCATATTGTTGAGATTTTGCTGACTGTTGCTGAATTGTGTGTTGCTTTGTGCTTGTGTTGTTGCTGATGCTGTTGAGTGGTTGATGCATATGGAGCTTCTGTGTGACCTGCAGAATCAGTTGGACCACAAACAAGTACTACTGTTGTTGCTCTGGTATCTGCAAGGGATTTAGGGTTGTTGTTGTGTGCTGGAAATGGTTGAAGATCTTCCAGGTAAGCTGCTGCTGTTATAGTACATGGCTTGTGCAACTGCAGCTTGTTATAGTTTGCAGCTTCTGATGCTCCAGCAACCTGCATAAACAAACAAGCAAACACAAAGGTAGTGGAGCTCTTGTTGGTTCCAACAGTTGCTCCAGCAGTGGTTGTTTGGTTTCCTCATCTGGTGTAGTTGCATTGTTGAGAAACAGCCATAGTGAGTGCTGCCTGTTGGAAGTTGATGGATTTTTTCCACCTGCACAAAAACAATCAAACAAGAACTAATCAACAAAACAAACAGTAGGCTTGCACTCCATTGGTTGATGGTGTTCTGCAGATTCATGTTGGTTGTTGTTGGTGTTGTGTGATTCATCAAGGTGTTGTAGGGTGTTGGTTGTTGGTGATCTTGTTGTGGGATGCTGCATGTGTGTTGCAACCATGAATGGGCCTCCAATTGCTGGATGGTCTATTGTATGTCTGCACCTACCTGCACATCCAAGAATGAGAAGAAAGGAGAAGACCTCTACTCTATTCTTTACCTCTAGTGGTATGTTGATTATTCTATGAAAGCAATAAACTAGGGAGACTCTCCCTTTACAATATGACATAGCTATGTTGACTAAGAAAAAGTACATTGCAAATACATATAGGAAACTATTACACAATCTGACTTAAGATATATTAATCAAGGAGGTTGTTTGATCCTTTTTAGGCTTTTCCTTCTGAAACTTGCCAGTCCTAGCTTGTCCATCTTGAAGTAACCCTTTGTTTCTTTTGGAAGCTGCTGTAAGTTGTAGAATTGTTGTGTCTGATTGAACATGTGGCTGCATTTAGATAAGGTATCTGCAGGGTGATTTGTTTCTCTGAATATGTGTATGCACTGAAAGAATTCCAGTAGCTAGACCAAAGACTGCAAATTTGCAACATATTTGTAAATGCTCCAAGGTGGTTTGATATCTTGTTTCAGCCACTTGGTCAATAATTCTGAATCAACTTCCAATATCACTCTATTGTAGCCATGTTGAAGGCACCATTTGATGCCAATAGTTGCTGCTTGCACCTCTGCTTGGTTGTTAGTACCCTGTCCCAATGGAGTTGCAAAGGCATATATTAATTTCCCATTGTGGTCTCTTAATATTCCCCCTGCTCCAATTTTACCAGGGTTGTCTAGTGCACTTCCATCAGTATTCAACTTCACTATGGAAGGTGGAGGCCTGATCTACACCACTTTGATCACTCTCATATCATGCTGGCATTTTTCTACCATAGTAACTAGCTCCTTCCAGCTCTCTGGCCACTTAATGTATGGGTAAGCATTGTTTATCAGCATGTATAGATCCTTACCTATGGAGAATTTAACTCTAGTAACACTAAATTTCTTTCCTCCATACTTGCTTGCACATCTATTCTTCCATATATGCCAACAAACAAAGATAGGAGTGGCCTGCAACATGAGCTTATGGACATCATTATTGGGCTTGGAAGTCCACCACTTCATCAGGATGCATCTCAGGGACATGGTGTCATGCAGGATCCCCCAGGAACTGGAGAATTGTTGCCAAATATGCTTGGCAAAATCTCCAGAAGCAAATATGTGCTCTATATCATCCAATCCAGGTCTGTAGCAACAAGAGCATGCTGCTGGTGCTACTCCAAACTGGCCAAGTTTATTATTGGTGGGCAGCTTATATCTGAGAGCTCTCCAAAGTAGAAAGGAAGCTTTAAAAGGAATGTTGGTGTGCCAAGTGCTGCCATCAGTTAAGGTCCTAGCTTTCTTCTCCCTGATTTGTTCCCAAGCAGATTTGCATGTGAAGCCACCATGAGAATTCAGTTTCCAGCAAGCTTGATCAGGTATGTTGTGTTTGTAGATAATATCAGTGCTAAGTATCTGCTGCACCAGCTGAAGAGGGGCATCTTTTCTGATTTTCTGCACATTCCATTCCCCATTCTCCAGATATTCAGAGACTGTAGTATTATTGAGCCTTGGTAGATAGCTATTGTGATTAGCTAGTGGTCCTATACCCATCCAATCATCCCACCAAAAGCTGCATGTACCTGAATTGATGTGCCAATTTATATGAGGCTCAATATTCATTTTATTTGCCACCATATGCTTCCACATAAGAGATTGACCTGTATTCTATTTGTTTATCACTGGATGTGCTCTTTGGCAGTACTTAGCCTTTAAGAATTCTCCCCATAGTGTTTTCTTGGACCTAAAGGTCCACCACTGTTTGTATTGCAAGGCCAAGCACACATCTTGTATGTTTTTCATACCAATACCCCCTTCCTCCACAGGGTAGCTGAGTGTCTTCTAGGATGCCCAATGGTATTTTCTCTTTTCTTTGTCCCAGCCCCAGAAAAAATCTGCCATAAGCCTTGTAATTTGTTTAAGGATAGTGACTGTAGGGGTGAGAGCTGACAACAGGTGGATTGGAAGGGATTGCAACACTGACTTAATAAGAGTAGCTCTTCCCCCATAGCTCAATATTTTGGTCTGCCATCCTCTAATCCTGGAGATCACTTTGAAGACCATATTATTAAAGTAAATGATTCTTTGACCCCCAATATATAAGGGACATCCTAAATAGGTAATAGGGTCATGAGTTGATTTGAAACCAGTGATAGAAGTTACCCTTTCAATAATAGCTGGATCAGTATTCAGAGGGATCATACATTGACTCTTTTCTTTGTTAATAAGCTGTCCTGATGTGTGTTCATATAGCTGCATAGTCTTCATGATCAGCTTGAGGGAAAATTTGGAGGTTGAAGTGAAAATAATTACATCATCAGCAAAGCTCAGGTGATTAATTGAAGGACCCTTCTTCTCCATGTGAAAGCCTGTGTACAAATAGTGTTGATGAAGGTTGTTGAGTAGTCTTGACAGCACCTCAGCACCTAAAATAAATAGGGCTAAAGACAAAGGATCTCCCTGTTTGAGGCCTCTTGTAGAATGAAAGAAATCATGCCTACCTCCATTCACAATAACTGAGTACCAGTTATTAGCCATTAACCTCCAAACCATGTCAATAAATACATCTCCAAAAACCCATTCTTCTCATAACTAGACATACAAATGACCAAGACACCCTGTCATAGGCTTTGGCCATGTCTAGTTTGATAACAACATTGTCTCCAATCTTTGGTTTTTTGATGCCATGAATGATCTCTTGTGCTAACATAATATTTTCAGAAATGCTTCTTCCCTGTACAAACCCAGACTGATTTTCAGAGATTACCTGAGGGAGAATTGGGGCTAGTCTGAGGTAAAGGACTTTAGAAATCACTTTATTGGTGAAGTTGCTGAGTGATATAGGCCTGAAATCTGAAAGTTTATTAGGATGGTCTACTTTTGGGAGTAGAACCAAACAAGCATGTGTGATGAACTTGGGAATAGAATGTCCACAACAAAAGTACTTTACTAAGTTTAACAAATCTTCACTAATAATATCCCAACAAGTATGGAAGAATTTGCCATTAAATCCATCAGGACCTACAGCAGACACATCACTGAGAGAAAATACAGCAGCTTTCAACTCCTCCTTGGTAGGCATAGCATTAAGAATTTGGTTTTGCTGAGCTGTGATGGTATTGGGTATGCATTTTAGGATATCTTCATTGATCAAATCCTCTTTTCCAGTAAAGATCTTCTCAAAGTATTCACAGGCAGCAATAGCTATGTTTTGATCACCTTGAATGGTGTTTTCTTGGTCATCAGTAATTTTATGAATAAATAATCTTCTTCTCCTTCCTCTGATGATAGCATGAAAATATTTGGAGTTGGCATCTCCATCCTTAAACCACTGAAGCTGAGTTTTTTGCTTAAGGATGGAATGCTCTGTCTTCAAATATCTAATGTACTGAGCATTCACTTGATTAAGCTTGCTCCTATTACTTTCAGAATTGTGTTGGATGATAGCCTCTTCTGCTTGTTGTACCTTCTGTTCAAAATCCTTGACAGCTTCATATATGTCTCCATACTGTTGTCTTGACCAAGTGCTAAGAATGTTTGCCACCCTCTTAAGTTTCATATGGAATATTCTCATTGGATTACCTTCAATAGATTCTTCCCAGCATGCTCTAACAGTGTCCAAAAAGGACTCATTCTCCACCCAGCAATTAAGGAACTTGAAGTATTTTATAGGATTATTGTGAGTCTCCTTGCATTCAAGTAAAAGAGGACAGTGGTCTGAACCTGTAGAAGCAAGATGAGTCATGGTAGTCATAGGCATTATCTCTAACCACCTATCATTCACCATGGCCCTGTCCAACCTCTTCCATATTCTAGCTTCCATGTCCCTGTTGTTGCACCATGTAAAATTCTGCCCATGGAAGCCCAAATCAGTGAGACCACATGCTTCAATTACACTTATGAACTCAAAACTTTTGTTCATATTGTATGGTTGCCCTCCTAGTTTTTCTTCAACATCTGTGATCACATTAAAGTCTCCAATAGTGCACCATGGTTTATTTGTGTTAGCATACTATAACATCTTATCCCAGAGGCTCCTTCTCATGTAATCCTTACACTTGGCATAAACAAAGGTAATAATATGGGAATTAGGATTAGCCACATATTTGATTTCACAAGTAACCTGCTGTTCATCTTGATCTATAACAGAGCAGTCCACATCCTGATTCCAAAACAACCAAATTTTGTTATTGGGATTATGGATGGCACTGTCCATTCTCAATTGATTTCTGTAGTGGTTGAGCTGTGATTAATTTGCAAATGGTTCCAGAATTGTTAACATGGATAGGTTGTGATAATTCTTGAGTTTTTGAAGTCTGTCTAAGGCACCTTGAGTATTAATACTCCTTGCATTCCAGCAAATTGTACTAATCATCAAAGTTTGTGGGATTTAGACCTTGTGTTGATGTTGCTTTTGAAAGCAACATTATCAGGACTGGTGATGGTACTTTTCTTATTCTTCTTCTTTGTTTGTTTACTTGTTGAAGATGGATCATTTTCCTCATTGACCTGCTGTTTTTCCTTCTGCAACAAAACTTCCATAGTGGTTCTAAAGGCTTTTATTTGATCTTCCGGGTTTATTTCCTCCCTTTGGTCAGGATCATCCTCATCTTCAGAATGAGTGACCCTGTACTCATCAGTTAAATCTTCTGAGATGTCTCCTTTTCTAAGTGCACACTTCTCATTAGATGTATCTTGAATTTGTAGAGGGGTCACATGTATGCCTGCTTGTTCTGGCACAAGAACATAGTTCACACTTGGTTGTCCAGATTTCATCTCCTGAACAAATTTCTTTTTAATAGCATCCCTCTTTTTTTTACTCAAAGATAGAGTACTTTGATTGTTCAGAAGCTGAGCTACTGCACCCTGGTTTTGTTCACTGCTCTTTGGAGATTTAGCATCTTCCTTATCAGTCACATTAATCTGGAGCATGTCCTCAGAGATCTGTTGAACATCCTCTTGTTGAACCTGCCTGTTGGACCTTATGGCTGCTGAAAAAGTGGTTGCAGGGGCTGTAGAGTCTCTCCTATGGTCTACCAATAGATGTTCCCTCCCCCTGGGTTCCCCTTCCTGCAGATTAGTGAGTTTCTCCTGTATTCCCCCAACCTCACCTCCACAGACTTCTTCAGCCACAACAACAAAATTATTTAAGACATTAAAAGTATTGGGGGGGCCATGGTGGTGTGGGAGCATTGAGTCAATACCTGTGATGGCATTGTTGCATTCCACATTAAGAAAATCAGTATTAGGATCAGATTTGGTAGTATCTGCAGGTTTGCTTGCTTTCTTCACATGTAGTACCTGCTGCATGGGATTATGGGGATTGGGATTCACTATTATATGGGGATGGGGGGGTTGGCTCTGGACTCCAGAGTCAACATTACAAGTTTGGATATTAGAAGTATTAGAGTTAGAGTTAATAATCATACCTGCCTGCTGCTGATTTCTTACTTGATGGTTGTTGTTGGTCTTGTGTTGGAGAGGTACAAAACTTTCCCCTTGTAGCATGAGGCTTTGTGTTTTATTCTTTTGTGTTTGTTGTTATTGGTGTTTTCCATCTTTCTTGCCTTTCCTCTTTTGAGTTTGCCACCCTGCATGTTCTTGATTTCTCTGTTCAGATTCAGCCCTGTTAGTGTTTTGTTGTTCCTTAATGTGTTGGTCTTCTTGGTGCTGTGTTTCCTTATGTTGATAAGTAGCCTGTTGCTGAGCCTTTCTCTTATCAGTGATGTTCTTGTTGGTGTTCCTGACCTCTTCGTCTTTATCATTCTTTTTCTTATTATCTTCATCTCTTTTTTTAACATTACAAACATGTATGGTGTGCCCTTGATGCTTACAGTAAGGACAGTAATCTGGCACTCCCTCATATTGAATAGATTTCCACCTGCCATCTCCATTTTCATCTTCATCAAAGCCCATCCAAATGTGCTGGGGTCTTTGTTTGGTTAGATCAATTTGAATTTTGACTTTGGCTACACTACCTCTTGTTTTCTTGTAAGTTGCCAAGTCCAAGAATAATGCCTTTCCAATTGGAGACAGTAAAAGGGTTACCACTTTAAGCCTATAGCAGTGCCATGGCAGTTCAGGTAAGATAGCCCATATAGGAACCAGAGGTGTTTCTTCTTCAGGCTTGAAGGTGGGAGTCCATAGTTGGAGTCTCATAAGCTGCCTATTTATATACATTTTTCCTTTGGACCATACAGTAGAGTGGTCATACTCATTGTCCAAGTCTATGTAAAGATGTCTAGAGTTAAAATGTGTAAGTTTCACTCCTCCTCTGAGTTCTGTTTGAAGGATGAATTCCTTTCTAATAATTTCCATTTTGGGCATGGTGTTGGTGAATTTACCTACTAATGTATACTTACAGTCAGTGGCTAGGTTTACCATGAAATCTTCTTTTGTAAAAACCACAGTAGGATATCCCTGTTTTGTAGTAATTTTAGGAGGGGTAATATCAATATCATCATTTTTCCTTGCCTCTTGGGCTCTCAATTTAGTAGCTAAAGTGTGAGGGATGACAGGGTTAGGAGGGGTGGTTATATTGGTATTAGGAGGCTTATTTTGAGAGACACTCAGGTTAGGATTTATGTGGCTAGGCTTGTTTCTAATGATAGCAGTAGCTGGGTTATTGGAGTTATGCCTTTCAAAGTTATTTGACTCTCTCATAGGATTACTATTAGGGATATAAGGTCTTTGTACTGGTTGCAGATTCACATTGTGTCCCTCACTCAAATGTGTTGGTTGTTTTTGCACATTTCCAATAGAAGTATTCCCCTTTGCATTGTGTTTATCCACATGACCAACATATTGAACTGGAGGAGCCACTGTAGGACTACTGTTGCATTGCTGATCAGCACCTTCTTTTGGGACATGATCATGATCCTCAATGCATTCCAATGTATGCACTTTACCCCTTTTCTGTTGGTATTGGTCATGAACCAACACACCATCCACTGTTTTAGCTTGAACATTCATGTTACAGTGTTCTTCCGCTTGAAGAGTGTCTCGATGACATTTTGAATTTGAGCTTTTTGGAACTGATTCGAGGTACCCTTGATAGCTTGGAAGCTGTATAACACGTTGATGAACCTTTTGGCATTGGTCGCCAGTCAATTGGATCGCCGGAGCTCCGGCACCACCAAAGTCGTCTTGACGACTTTTTGAATTTGAGCAATTTGGGGAAGATTCGAAGTTCCCTACCTGGATAGGATGATGCGCACCCCCATTGTGGTTCTTTTGGGGTTGATTTTGTGCCGGAAAATTCATCGGAGCTCCGGCGAGAAATGTACTGTCAGTGTTCTTGGAGATATTCGAAGCTTTTGGTGAGGAACTGAGATGGTGCTCGTGGGTGGGAAGATGCACAGCATCTTGTTGAAAATATTGGCATTCATCTTGTTTGATTTGGGTCACTGGAGCTCCGGCGCCGCCATCACTATGTTCGCCGGCAATGGTTCCTCCGTCAAAACTTATACCCAAAGATTCATCTTGGCATGGAGAGCAAACCCCTACTACTGCGCCATCACGAACGAAGCTGGAATCTGCTCGAATTTGAAGGAGCAGTTCCTGTGTGTGTGCAGCGATGCTTGAAGAAATCGTCTGCTGAGTGCTAGGCATATATTCGAGAGAGTTCACCTGGTGGGGTGTATTTGTATCATTGAATCGCCCCGTTTTGCATTGGTTTCCACCTGAAAATGTCGTCTGAGCTCCGACAACCTCGCCGGTAACATCGTCCCCGATGATTTCATCGTCCATTTGGGTTGAAATTTTGGTGGTAGGAGCGCCATGAGGTGGGGAACAAACCCCAGGGGTTCCGCCGTCTCGAATGTCGCCGGAACCCCTTCGAATATGAAGGCGCAATTCCGGCGACTCTGCGATGTTTCTCTCAGGAGTCTCCTGTTCAGTGCTCTCAAAAGGTGCGGTGGTTTGATCCAATTTTTGGACTGTATGTAGTCTAAACGATAAGGAATCATCTACCACAGATCTTGATACTCGAATCAAACCATGTTTCTGAAAATTGATGATCTTGTGTGCAATTCTCAGCTCCTCTTCAGAGACAGTGATTGCATTAGTATTTTGTTGACCGATCGATTGTTGTTGATTCAAACCAGCTTCACTTGAAATTGCAGTGTTATTTTGCAGATTCAGAGTGTCATTAGCCGGATGAAGGGGTGGTGTTTGATGATCTATATTCGGTGGCCAAGGGAGCTTCACCGGCGGCGGTGAAGCCATTCAGAACTGACCGGAGCTGATGAACAGTATGAGGAGAGAGAGATGAGATGTCCGTTAGCTAGAGAGAGAATTCCTTACTGTGTGGCTAATACACCTGAGTTCTTCAGCACATCATATGACTTTATAGATCATTGTATTTGGATTAGAACTGGTAGCTGTAGAATGTTGAACTGTTGATCACTGTTAGGGGAATTGGAAGTTGTAACTTGTAAATATAATGAGAGTTGGGAGTAGGGTTGATGTTCATCAGCAATCATATTTAAATGTTTTAATTTTTTTAATATCTTATACTTTAAAGTTTAATGTGGTCCTTAGTTTATTTCTCATTCGCATTGAAAATATCATTTTAAAAATATTGAAATAAATCGAATCGAAATTCAAAAAATAAAATTAAATCGAACTAATTTGGTTCGATGTTCAATGCATAGTTTTTCAAAATCAAAAAAACAAACTATAATGTGATTAAACAAAATCAAAGAACTGAACGCTTACCCCTAATTTCATATAAAAAGGGCAGCCCGGTGCACTTAAGCTCCCGCTATGCGCAGGGTTCGGGGAAGGGCCCGACCACAAGGGTCTATTGTACGCAGCCTTACCCCTAATTTCATATATGGAATAAATTGTTCGACATTGTGAAGGGAGAAAAATGAAAGTACAATGTAAACGTATTGACACAATTTTAAGTTTTTGGAGTGCAGAAATCAATTCTAGATAATTAACTTAAAACATAACTATAACACCTTAAAAGTGTTCAGAAAAAATTTAGAAGAAATTTGAAGTCTGAAATTTTTGACTTTTATGAGAGATTTTTACGGAGCATAGAAGGAATTATGGCTCGTAAGTACCATCCGTAGATGAATTTCAAGAATCAGAAAAATGGTGCAAGGATTTACAAGTCAAGTTTACTAGTAATAGAATGATTTACGGATTGTTGTAACGACCCATTAGGTCTTTTTGAGAACTAGAGCTTTTTTATTTCATAAAAGACTCATCCCGTAAATTTTTAATGAATATTTTGGATTATTCAATAACTATGATTATTTAGTTGAGAGGTAAATTTAAATAACTAATTTAATTAGTGGGCTAAGTTGGTATTTTACTTAACATTCTATACCAATTATTAAAGGAAAATGATAGGGTTTATAAATTTTTATACATAATTAGTTGGAGCAAAAAGAAAGAAAAAAAATGAAGAGAACAGCGACAAGAACAAAATGCAGAAACTGGGAGAAAAAAAATACGGAGGAAGAAAGAAAAGAAAGGGGAAAAGAAAAATAAAGGAGAAGAGAAAAATAAGGATTTTCATTCCAAAGCATCAAGATAATTATTCTCATCCTTTTCATTAAATTTTTATGCAATTATGAACATATTTTTAGGGTATATTGGTGGAGAAATAATGCTAAAATAAGAAAATATGACCCTAGGGTTTTTCACATAAAATCTTGATTTGGGGGTCGAATAACGATCCATTTTAGCTGAAATTTGACATGTGAATTTATTTTATCATGAGTGAACATAATCGGAAAGAAAATTTCAGACTTGACTTTAATGACTCGAGATGACTTTTTGACCCAATTTTTTTATCCGAAAATAAATATAGCTATATGGGTGTCATTGGATTCGTATTCTTATGAAGATTATGTATTTGAACATATTTTGATCATTCGAAAGCATTACGAGAGGCTCAAGTTTTAAAGTGATTATTTAATTTAATTGAGGTTTAACCCTATTTTTGAAATTCATAAAATATGGGAGTTGACATGTTAAGTGGCATCAAGATTAGGAACGTGTTTATAGAATTGGGTGAGTTATTGGGACTAGGTTAAACATATATATAATATTGGTGTTTGCGGATTAGTTTACTTATAAATATCATATATTTGATAGATTGAGATTGGTCTGAGGCATTGAAGAAGGGGAAAGACATTGGTGGATTAGCTTGCTTTACTTCGGTTCTTCGATTGAGGTAGGTTATGGTTTTTATTCTATATCATAGATAGACTCTTAATAGTGATTGATAGTCATTGAGTAATGCGTGAAGTTTACTATGCATTTAATTATTGTGGTTTGGATGATTGATATGTTGTTGTGATTGGTCTGAAATCCCGAGGCCATGAAATTCATAATCTTGAACTTGCCCTATCAAAAATGGTGTCTTGAATAAAGAAGGCTTGATAAAATATTATTAATGAAGTGGAATGTAATCATGAAGAATGATAAATTAATTATATTTGGATCGGGTGTCACGTTCCGACACGATATATTTGGATCGGGTGTCACGTTTCAACAAGATATATTTGGATCAGGTGTCACGCTCCGATACGGTATATTTGGATCGGGTGTCACGTTTCGACACGGTAATATTAAAGGAAAATAAATTAAAGTGACTTAATACTACCCAATCTCCAATAACTCATTTTCCAAAAGGGTGTGATATGGAGGCTTGAGTCCTCATGTGTGATCTTAATATTGTTGATTGGTTATGAAATTGTTCATTGTGTTGTCACTTGATCTTAATCTTGTTGGTTGCCACCTGTTAAGTGTTACGATTGATTTTCCGCTATTACTTATTGCATATTGATTCCTATTTTGAGTTGGCCGATGATACCTACTCAGTACATGTTGTCCTGTACTGACCCCTACTTGTATCTTTTCTTGTTTTATTTTGTGGGGTGCAGCGAGTGTTCTACCGACTTCGACTCGACCTCAGCTCTAGTCAGTCTCCAGTTCATAAGATTTCAGGGTGAGCTATCCTTCTAGCTGGCGATGGAATCTCTTGTCATGGCATGGTGTCCTTAGTTTTTGGATACGTTATGTTATTTATTTGGTGTTTGATAATTCGAGACTTAGTTTTAGAATTTAGATGTCCTTCATGTGATGACTTTCAGATTTTGGGGAAAACGTATTTATTTGAGCTTCCCAGTTATTGTTATTAGTTGGGGTTTGTATCGTTGGTTCTCCCACCCAGGAGGTTAAGTGTGGGTGCCACTTATGACCCATTTTGGGTCGTGACAATTATAGACTTGGTTATGGATTAAAGTTCAGAAAGTTAAAAAGTTGGACTTGTACATGACGAGTGCATTTTACGGATCATAGTTAATTTTACGAATCATGGATGAGCCTCATAAGACAAAAGTCTTGAACTCAGAAATCCTCCTTGATACTTACAAACCCATCCTTTACGGATCATAGATTAATCTACGGACTGTGGATGAGTCTCATGGATCAATCCTCTGAGCCTCAACATTTTCAGTACTTTAATTCTATAGGTTGTCAGTAAGGGTTGTACTTTCATCTACGATACTCAGATTCTAGGCCTGAATTCTATGGACTTACTTCTACAGTCTGTAGATAGAACTACGGTCCGTAGATGGGGTCTGTAGATGCCTCCAGTAGCTTTTTAATCAGGAGTTTTTCAGTCTCTTTTCATGTTTTTAGTTTTTATATTATGTCGTCTTGGACTATTTTAAGTGAGACTAGAGAATTCTTATCAATCTAAATCTCTCATTCTCTCATAATTCACCCAAAATAGATGTTTTCTCTCCCAAGTTTTCTCTGAATCCAATATCACACCTGATACGGAATATCTCTCGATTGCCTCGGGTACCACGCCTGATACATGTTTTATTGATTGGCTCGGGTATCACGCTTGATATATATTCTATTGACTATTTCGGATACCACGCATGGTATAGTTTTCATTATGATTGGCTCAGATACCACATCGACACAGGTGTGATGATTCTTCTGTGTATTGATTTCATGAGTGAACCGGATTTGTCCATTATAATGTAGTTATCATGTTGGTCCAAAAGAACACCGAGTCTGATGCGTTTAAATATTGAAATAATTCTTGTGTAGACTGAAATTGTAAATTAAACACCATAGACTATGTCTTAGGAATTCTTGGTTGGTCCGAGTTACTGAAAAGGTGTGTTGAATCATGTATGAGTTGTGGTTGTGGTTTGGACATGTCTTATGTGGCTGTTATATTAGGTTGTAGACGACTAAGAATTTTGCTTATTTTCATTGACTTAGGCTGGGCATGTCAGTTAAGATGGTCTAGGGCATATTAGATAAAGGGATAAAGTCAAGATGGTTAAGTAAGAGTTTTTAGGGGGTCCACTAAAATTGGCCAAGAGGGCCAGGGTTGTTGGAATGAAATCTTAAATGAGGGTGACGGATTGATTATTGGGATAGTTAGTAAAATTAAATTCGGGATTGGAATAAGTAAGGTAATTCTAGTATTTGGTAAGTTGGATAGGCTTAAGAAGCCTTAATATGATAGGTGGGTGGAATGACTCTTAATAGTAGAGTTGGTAGCAAAATAAGGTAGGAGGCTTGGAATAACGTGTATTAGTTCATGGATATTATATTCGGAATAGTAAAAGTATGTTGACAAGACTTGAATTATGTAACTTACATATTACATGTTTCTTCTGAATATTTACATGATATTATGTGGCAAATTTGGGTTGATTGATGATGTCTATCAGTGCGTGTTGTTTGTACTGATACTACTCTTGTTATGCCACTTGGTATAGTTTGATTGTAGGATCAGTGATGTTTCTTAGATGAAGGCGTTGGTCATCTCCGATAATAAGAGCGATCTTGAACTAAGAAATAGACCCTAAAAGCTAAAAAGGCTATCCCGAGCAATTACAATAATCGGGTTCATTCCACTCCTCTATACCTATGGTGAAAATTGTGTCTATTTTCATATTATTTCATATTCTTAGAGGCTCTTGTATTTGTTTAGAGTAGTTCTTATGGACTATTTTTTCATTGTATTTTCAAAAGTTTTCTATTGAAATTATGTTTGAGATTGACTCTTTCATTTTATTAAGGTGATATATCATGTTTAATTTTAGTTTCGCATTACCAGTTTTAAATCAGGTGGTAAGAATTATTTTATCTAGGTGTTAGAGTAAGAGTGTGCACTAGGACTGTGTATTGATTGATTTGGTTTCATTTACGAATTTATCGATTCAACTTATCGATTATCGGTTTGTAGACATACTAAGCTATTATAGTATCATTAAGATATTGATTTATCGGTTATTGATCATTATCGATTTAATCGTTAAAATTGACACAAAATTATTTTTATTGAAAATTGCTTAGAATTAAAATGACAAACCAAATAAACCATGCACATGATTGACATATTGCATCTTCCTCAGAAGCAAAAAAACTATCACAATGTAGAATAATTGATAATTTGAGACATTGAAAAATAAAAATATTTATAGTAGATGGTTGTGTAATTTTAGGAAAGTAATAAGGTAGAACCCATCGATGGCCCTCAAAAGTTGGCATCAACTTTTACTTAGACACCTTAACTAAGCTTTGTTAATTTTAGACACCTTATGTGAGGCTCTGCTGTATCATTTTAACACTTTTTTCACAGTCAGCAAAATATAACATGTATGTATTTTACACTCGTGAAATGACTTGTAAAATGTCAAATGAAATGATCAAATTTGTCATTTGTGTCCAAAATAATTTTTAAATATAAAGAAAAGTAAAAAATATTTTATTAAAACCATTTCTGAGCTTATTTTGCGAGAAGCTTCAAATGAGTTTTAATGGAGTCTTCTAATTTCTATCTCAAATACTTCAATCCAAAGTGATGGAACAATGTTTAAATCAAGAATTGCAACACAAATATATCATTATCGTTCATTCCAAACAAAATTTAGCTCTCAAAATATTTTTTTCAACTTTTTTGGGGGAATTTTTTTTGGAGAAACTTTACTTTTGAAAAGATTCAAGGGCAAAGACGAAAGCAGGCATAGAAACGTTTTCTTGAAGATGAAAAATCTCCGAATCTTAGCAAAAATGCTCATTTCTTCACAGATTCGAAGCACAACTCATCCACAATCTTCAATTTTTTTTCCAGTCAACTTCACACTCTCCCGATCCTTACTATATGATTTTTTGCGATAGTTTTGTGAGAGCATTAAATAAAGCGTAAAAATTTAATTACATAGCTTTTATTCAATAAGAATTTTCAAGTTGTGGATATATGAAAATAAAGTTTCATTAAAAATTATTTTAGGTCCAGATTTAATTTTTTTGAATTATTGTTACAAATGGATTAGAAGAGTGGAAATCTGGTGGTTCTCGGTGGAGAAAAAAGTACGGAAAATGGCTTAAAATACCCTTGAACTATTGAAAAAGGAACAAAAATGCCCCTCATCCATCTATTGGATTAAAATGCCCTTGACATCCATCTTTATGTCCAAAATTGACCTTTTCTTTAATAGAAAAGGGTGTTTTAGGCCCAATAGATGGATAAGAGACATTTTTGTACCATTTCCAATATTTTGAGGGCATTTTAGACTCTTTCAACAAAATTTTAATTAAATAATTTGAATAATTTTTTAAAAACGTTGCGGCCATCTATTGGTTACAGTTTAATTATTTAAAATTAATTATAAATTAAAATTTATTTAATAAAATTTTAATTAAATAATTTGAATAATTTTTTTAAATATGTGGTGGTCATCTATTTGTTACAATTTAATTATTTAAAAATCAAAATTTATTTAACAGAATTTTAATTAAATAATTTGAATAATTTTTTAAAACATGTGGCCGACATCTATTGGTTATAATTTAATTATTTAAAATTAATTATAAATTAAAATTTATTTAACAGAATTTTAATTAAAAAAAATTTTAAACATGTGGTGGCCATCTATTGGTTACAATTTAATTATTTAAAATTAATTATAAATCAAAATTTATTTAAAAGAATTTTAATTAAATAAGTTGAATAATTTTTTTAAACGCGTGCCAGCCATCTATTGATTATAATTTAATTATTTAAAATTAATTATAAATCAAAATTTATTTAACAAATTTTTAATTATGAAAAGGATCCTTAAATGCTCTCAAACTGTTGGAAATGATACAAAAATACTCTTCATCCATCTATTGGATCTAAAATGCCCTTTACATTAAAGAAAATGTCATTTTTGATCTAAAGTTTGATGTCAAGGGCATTTTAGGCCCAATAGATGGATGAAGACATTTTTATATCATTTACAATAGTTTGAGGGCATTTTAGGTCTTTCTCCAAAAAAAAGTGAATGATGGAGATGGATGGTTCCGGCGGTAATAAAGAGGGGTAGATGAAGAGAAATGATGGATGTATGGTGGTGGAAGGTGGAGTTGATCGAAGAGAGAAAAAGTGAAAAAGAAGAAGGAAAAAGAAAATATATTATAAAAGAAACAACTTTTCACTCGCTCAATGCCCGTGTAATACACACCATGTGCCGAATTAACAAAAAAATGTCAAAATGACACATTGGAGCCTGACATAAAATGTCTAAAATAAACAAACTTAATTAAGATGCCTAAGTGAAAATTAGTGTAAATTTTAAAAGGCCGTTAATGGGTTCGCCCAAGTAATAATTACATTTCGTATAAGAATAAAGGGTAAAAATTCATCCGCCAAGATCAAGTGTGTAAATAACTTTTAAAACACAAGAGTGCAAATTCATCTTAAAACACTAACATAAAATATTTTTCTATCCAATAATGAAATCAGTTATCTAAAAATCCCAAATCACTCACATAATCATGTCAACAGAATATACGATGAAATTGGACCTTTAATAGCGAAAAATCCTTCAGAAGTTGAGTGGATTCAGAAAACCGAGAAAGCTCCGACGATGAACGTCAATTGCCGCCGATCGTATCGGGAACCTCGAATCGGACCTCAATTGCCAACAGAACCCGACGATTTGAAGTGAATGAGACGATTGTGCGCCTGTCTGTTTTACGGTGTTTGCATGGTGGAGATCGGAGGAAGAGACGGCGGTGCTCGAGTGCTCTGTTTTTCCAAATCCGTCCAGATGCTCTCTGTTTTTCCCAAAAGAATTGAAGAAGGTGTTGCCGTCATCCCGCGTCTAGGTTTATGAAGAAATAAAAGACGTCGAGGGAGTAACTGTGAAAATATGAAACATTTGACCAATTTGAAATATGGGCTAATTAACATTAATATATGAGATTAAATAAAATTATATAAAAAATATATAAATGGATAATTATCATTACTAAATAAAGAAAAATATTATTAAGTTATTAAATTAATAATTATATTTTATTGTCAAAATATTCACTAATATATACGATAAATTTAAACTAATACAACTTTAACATATTTTAAGTATTTTTATAATAAAAGAAAGAGTAGAGAAGAGTAAGTAAAAAATATCTTTGGAAGTAATGTATGAGATATAACAATGATACTAAAATTAAAATTAATAATAAAAATAAATACATGTTCTAACTTTTGAATAGTTTAAATGTTTATTTGTGCGCACACAAAATTAAAGGACATACATATAAAATCATGTTAAAGGGTATATTTATGTATTATACCATGATATTGACATAAAATCTCTACAAGAGATAACTGATTATAACTTAGGGCCAAACTGTGGTGACAGTTCAGGTCTAAGGAATACTCTATATTGTCAGAATTCTTAAAGCTAAATACTCTTGAAGAATCCATCCTAGTGCTAGAAAAATGGAATTACACTCAATCTCATTGTTGGAGGAGAATGATGAAAATTAGAGATAATATTAACCATTTGATTCTATGAAAAGTCAACAGAACCCCTGTTACAGGGGTAAAGGAAGATTGGCTCAATATGGCAGAACTTCCACTTCAATATGAACTGATAGCACTTCCCCTTTAAATAAGATTATGTGGCATAAGAGTATTCTCGTGAAGATATCTTTCTTTCTGTGAAAACTTTGAAGTACAAAATAACAGTTTGGTGAAAATCAGGTGTTCATCTTTCATCTTTAAACTACTGTTTTTTCTTGCATCAGCCAGAAAAAATGTTGAACATTTGTTTTTGGAAAGCATCATCAACCAACAAAAGTTCTGTCTTCTAGGAAATAGTAATAAGATGATCCTGATCTAACTTAAAAAGAGTCAATGGGAGTAGACACATCAATAGCAGCAGATGCAGAGGAACTCTTTGGGCTAGGCAAATCTATTTTCTCATCTGCCTACAATTAATTGGAGACTTATTCAATAGGTCCTCCTTCTCTATATAATAGAATTTCAGGGCATCTTGCTTAGAGCGCATTTGCTTTTCCTTACTTCTGAATAGTGAAAGATTGAGCCTTTTTTGTTCAACCCAAGTGTTGGAGTTCCAGAGCACACTCTACCTTTGCATCCTCATTCTTTTGTGCCAAGAATGATCCAATTGAATCTTCTGAAGCTAATATGTAAAATCTCAAGGGCTCAAAAGTGGCTCATTTATGCTAATCAAATTAGTACTCGAACAGAAGTATAGAAGGTGTGAAGAAGGTGGGGTCTTTAAAGTAAAAAAACATTGACCAGGCACGTATTGAAGGAGTAAAGGAGGAGGTAGCAATAACATTAGTTGGGGCAGCAAGAAGTGAACAAAAGTGAGCTTGTTCTCGAATCAGCACACTAGGAATCAAAGATTGAAGATGATTTCCGACAAGCGCACATTCATAGACTGTTAGCAGGATAAGGCGAGAAATATATTGAATGAGTTTAAAGAGAATTTATCTAAGCTAACCCCAATTAATCCTACTATTTTCAGGAAATTTAGCTTTATTTCAATCAGAGATTTGTTATCTGATTTATCTATGGTCATTCAAGTCCTTTCAGGCATTATAGTGTGACTTATCTGGAAAGCTAGTTGATATCATAATGTTCCGGCTAATTAAGTGAGAGTTCAACATGGACAGACTTCAATTACATTCTTTCAGAAGGAAAATATTCTCTTTATAGTAAGGAGGAACCTGTATATAGAATTTATTGATTAGGTTTTTAATGTGTCAATGGGAAATGAAAAAAGACACCATTTAAATTGCAACTCTTTATTTCACTCTTTCATTGTTTATAAAATAATATTTTTTCCTAAGGTTTTATACACCGAAATATCCAAATGTAGATTATTTCTCCCCTCAAAACTATTCTCTGCATTTGTACATATGTTTTGGTTATAAGAAAAGAAAAACTATTCTCCGCATTTGTATTAAAAATAAAAATATAATCAAGTCCTGTAATTTACTTCGCCTTCTGAGTTTGCTAAAGTTTTATAAATTGAAGTACCGCCATTCTAGTCGAATCAGCTTCTTTATTTTTTAAGCGATCACCTTAGGTTGTGGTTCCTAATTTGGTATGGGGGTTAGGCTTGACCCCTACCATGTTGATTAATCTATCTTCTTTTATTAACACAATATTAAGAAATATATGTCATATTATATATAATTTTAGTGAATTGAAAAGCTTAACAATAAAAATAAGAAATTCACAATTATAACTTAGTTGAATCTTTCATCTTCTCTTAATAACTCTATAAAAAAAAAAGTCAGTCATCTTCATCACTGAACTCTTAGCAAAGGAATACCAGAAAAAAGAAGTCTTTTCCTAACCCCGTTTCCTCTCTTAAGAGTGGATACACTTTATTTAAAGAGAAAAAATAAGAATTTTAATTCGGGAAATGTTATATGTAGGTATAATTTATTTATTTATTGTTTGTGTTTTCTACATATACTATAAAAACAAATTTGTATCTGGAAATTAAGAACAACCTCCAAAATAATTAATTTCCTTAGTAAGTATTTGAATACAACGAAAAAACAAATAGCATTCACAATAGTTATATCACAGAAGTTTTCCTTTCATATATAGGCAAAACAATTGTCAGACTGCCTAGCAATACAGGAGTATTAATTATTTTGTTTAATTTCTTGAAGAAATAATCTTCACTTTTGTTTTTGTTTTTCATCCATGTAAATTTTGGCAACAACACAGCTCAATTAAATTAAATCAGTCATCAGAGTCATAGAACTAAAAAGTAACAACCAATTCACGACTTATTTTACTCTCTTCATCTACTTTTAGAGTTTTAGTATAATGTATAAGTAAAGATAGATCGAGTGAAAATCTAGTACTCCCTCCAGATCATCCGGAGCACTTTATTGTTTTCTGACTAAAAATATATAGTCCAATATAGTTGTCATTTAAGAAAACCAAAATATAATTGCATAATTTTTTCCATTTTGCCCTTATTGAAAATTATTCTTTGAAGTAATATTTATTGACTAATTAGTCTGGAAAACCTAAATGAAAAGCATATACACATAGTTTAATATTATGATTACTTAGATTAACTCTCTTTATATTTATTGAAGAGAAAATATTTATTACAGAAAAATTAACAATTTAAATGATTAAAAATAATAAATAAGAGTTGTGATAGTAAAAATACAGTTTCTTAAAGGAAGATTAACTAAAAATGTGACAAGAAAAGTAATCTGGCATAAAATTAAGGAGGTCCTTCTGCATGTATTCACTTTTTATTGGTAGGCATCTAGGCCAAACCCTCCACCACCTCGAGAGAAGAAAGCTTGGATGGATATTGACTTCAGAAAAACATAATCACTTATTAATTGTTAATATACAGATCAGGTCCTTCTTTTATATATAAAAATTTTCAATCAGTGTGGCACACATTGGAGTCCGACTAAATTCAGATTCACGCCAAAAAATTTCATATTAGGGAGGTGAATCGCTCCCTAACAAAGACGATTCTGTATCCAGGGAAATTCAAACTCGAGACCTCTGATTAAGGATGAAGAAATACTTATCACTCAATGATCGATCTTTTATTTTAAAAACAAAAAAATATTGGTAAGTGACTAAAAGAAAATAATACTTGCACTATCAAAGTAATTCATAAGATATAACTGGAGGATTAAACATATTTTGGCTGATGGAGTTTCCAAGCAAGCTACATCTAATGTTACCTTCCATCCAACCCATCTTATTTTGATAAATCTGGGACAAGTTTTACTAAAACCCATGAGGCCTGTACTTGTAGTAATATTTTGTCTAGACTTGACATGAATTCGAGTATAATTAAATGATATTCTTCTTCATTTAGTGTTTAATACAATGTCCTCGTGCTTTTAATTAACCACACATAATAAGTACTATAACCATTATTAGAAACTTTAATTCATGATTATGAAAGGGCAGAAACTAATAATTGTACTACTCCTTGCAAGATTAATTGATCAAATCTCAGATAAATTTCGAAATTCATTGGGAGGATTACGGCCCGTTTGACCATGTGAGAAAAAACAATGATATGAAATCATATGAGATCAAGTTAAAGCTTTGTTTGGACATACAATTTGGATTTTAAAGTTATATTTCTTGCTCATAAACATAAAAATCACATAAGTTGCGAAAACTATCAAAATCGTCTCAATTCTTTATACAATCTTACCAAATAAGCAAAAGTTCATAACAAAAGTATAATACATTATCACAAAGTTATTCTAAAAAAATAGAACATTTATTGATCGAATTTTAGTTCAATAAAAAAATAAAATTGAACATGAGTTGTAGTGTATCACTCTTTAATAAAAATTTAACAGAGTCAATATCATTAGTAACTACATCTAGTCAATATCATTAGTAACTATATCTAGCCAATATCATTAGTAACTATATCACCATGTTCATATTCCGCGAGGTATTCTCACAAAAAAATTATGTTGATACAAAATATTGAGTTTATTTTTACAAAAATAAACTTGTGGGTCAATTTTTGTATTTAAAAAAATATGAAATCATGAGATGAAATTATGTGTACAAACACTAATTTTATTTTATGATTTAGAACCACAAAATAAAATCGCATATCCAAACGAGTACTTAAATTACTATAATGCATAGTGAACATAGTATAGCATTCTATCTAATTAATGCATATCAATATATAGTGGAAGTTATATCTTTTGGACCAAAAATATGTTTGTTTGTTTTTAAAAGGGAGAATTACATAAGGCTAATTCATTATGAAGTCTAATATTTCAGCTAATTGGAATTTTTATCCAATCAGTTTATGTGATTGAGTTCTTCATATTTTTCTACTGTCAACCTAGAGACACTTTCAAATAAAAAGCCAAGCTGAATTATACTACAAGAAAGAACTGATTCTTTGCTCTAATACTATTATTTTATTAGCCTAAAAAAGTAAAGTAGAGGACTTTAAGATCATCAAATGATCAATGTCTTCATGATTTATTTAAAGAATTCCTAGCTCCTATGGTATATATGTATCATGAAGTTAACAAGTTTCCATACCAGGGATAAATGAAATTAAACCACTATAGTTTGATTAGTCTCTTAATTTACAGCAGGAATTAAAAAAACAATGGTATCTATGAAATGCTTTTTTAATAAAAATATGTATCCTTTTTTTAAAACGCTAGTTTCATAAAACCACTAGATTTGGAAGGATTTATATATGTTTGATTGAGAAATAAAAGGAATTTCCTTATTTTATTATATATATTTTGATCATCTTTAACAACTGAGAAGACGGAGTTGGACAGCCATTTGAGATAAGGTTGAGAGAACCTAAATTTTTATTGATATAAGCAACAAGTTATTTTAATCCCCACTTTAATAATAACCAAAAGCATAGATTATATATCTTATTATTTCATGGATGAACAAGTTGTTAAAAAGAAATGGTCACTCCAGACTAATTAGTTTGGACAAAAAAATTAACCCTCAAAAAACAAGAAAACATTTCTAATTAATAGAGTACTTGGAAGTTCCCCCTCCCCACCCCACCCAACCCCCCCCCCCCCAAAAAAAAAAAAACACACACAACAAGAAGAAGGAATTGAAGACGGATTTTTTCACAAAGTACTTAAAAGGTAAAATTTCAAAACATGAGTCAAAGTAGCTAGCTAGAAAACCAAGCTTAATAATGTACAAATGATAATATTAATCCATATTGAGATTTTTGTGAAATCTTTTCATCCATCAAAAAGTAAAAATTCCTGACAAAACCTGATTTAATATTGTGGCCTGTTTGTTGAGTTTCCATTCCATCCTCCTTCTCCACCTCCTCCTCCGCTTTCCATTTGCAGTTGACCACCATTTGGCATGTTCAATGGCAAATTAAGAAAAGGTAGTCCAATATTTGATGGATCAGAAAAATTACCACTTTGTCCTTGTTGCTGCATCTGAATTGACTCATTCTCTTCATCCAAAGGCAATCTCTCATAAGCAACATTAGTGAATGAAGAAGCAATTACAATAACCGGACCCGATGCAATTAGTGCACCCACAACATTTCCACCAACAACTTGACCTTGACCACCAGCTAAATAAATTGTCAAGCTAGTAGCTCCTGGGGGAGCGGGTGGTGGTAAGAAAGATCCGGATAACGATAGTATCTCGAATCTTCCATGTAACGTCACCACAGAACCGGCAGCCTGTGGCTGTCGTATGGTGACGTTATTCACCGTACCGCTCCCGCTTAGTATACAAATTCCTCTTTGCCTTTTTCTCGCATAAGTCGCAACCGATTCGAACACATCATGCCCGCTACTCACTTCTAAGATATGCGCTCGTAGCGCGTTCGCGCTCTCCCGTGTTATTATCACGGGAGGCTTAGGCTTGTTTTTCGACCCGGCGGGACGACCTCTTGGCCTACGTGCTACGCCGGGGCTATTATTATTATTATCCTTGTCTTCATCGGAAAATTGATTATTGTTCCGATTGATTTCGTCAACTTGAGGATCATGTGGTCTTTGGAGATGATGAGGGAGAAAACGATGATGGGAAGTTGAACCTAAGTCCAAACCAGCCATAACGATAACGATAACAATAACAATAACAAAAGTAGTGAACAGAAAACTAACCTATAATAAACTATGATATGATTAATAATAAGGGAAAATAATGACCATGAGCAGAAAATATGTATATAATTGAAAAAAAATATTTTATGGAAAAGAAAAAACACAAGAAATTCAAACCCTAGGAACGAATAGAAAACTAAAGAGAAAAGAGAGTGGAGGATACAGAGAAGAAATGAAGAAGAAAGAGAAAAGTGGCAAAGTATAGTACATATTAAGGGCTTAAAATATAGTAGCAAATAGTTTAATGAAGGGAATTGGGTGGGGTGGGGGTAGGAATAACGATTAAATTAAATATTGTTGCTTTCTATAAGAATATAAAATAATAAAGGGGAGAAGGAAACAACAAAAGATATGTTTTTAAGAGAATACATCTTTTATGTGAGAAATAAAACATGTCGTGATGATATTTAATGATTTATTATCTAATGTATGATATTCATAAACCTCTGACCATGAGTTTTAAAAATACATAGAGTACTTATATAAGTATTGTCCTAATAAAAATAGTTTTGCGTCTTCAACTCTGTGAATGGTGGTGTTTTTATAATATATTTATTTATAGGCAATCATTCTTCCTATTGAAACTAGAAAATTAAGGTAATGGGAGGGAAAAGTTTTGGATTTTCCACTTAGATTGGTTAGGACGGTAATGAAATTAATTAAAACAAGAAAATCAACGCCATATATATCCTACGATTTGAGTAGTTTGTTATTTGAAAATACTGTAGTTGTTGAGTTGGATATTTTCATTTTGAATTAAATATTGAAGTTTGTATTTGAGTGTTGTAATTTAAAATAAAGAAACTTTTTTTCAGATAAACAGAAAATTGATTCAACTATATGCCTATAACTAAGTGAGGACATGAATCATTCTCCATCAATTTAATTCTGAAAATGAAGCACATTTAATGCAAACATTAAGACAACTTGATGGAGAATTTAGGTCAACTTGTTAAATTAACATTCAACTCCTTATGATTTTAGTTTGTCCTGTCAAGTTTGAAAGATGTTTTTTAGCTAGGAACAAATAATTACTCCCTCCGTTCAATTTTATTTGTCACTGTTTAACTTGCACGCTCATTAAAAAAATAATTATTGATATATGGATTTTACTACACTATGTATTGACACATAACAGTAATTAGTTAGTAGTTAATGATGTAAATGTGTAGTTGATTGTTTCTGTTAAATGATTCTGTTAAGGAGTAGTTAGTATGTTAAGGGTAGTTAGATGTGGCTAACTATGGTTAATAATAAGTTAACCACACTATATATGTATATCAGTGAAAGAAGTCAAGGAGACTTCACTTTACTCTTCTTCTCCCTAGACGAAATAAGATTCCCAAATTTCTCTCAACTCTCTTAGGTCGTCTTCTCCAATCACTTCTCTTCTGCAGCTTCTATTTCGACATGGTATCAGAG
Organism: Solanum dulcamara; assembly: GCF_947179165.1. NCBI lineage: Eukaryota > Viridiplantae > Streptophyta > Magnoliopsida > Solanales > Solanaceae > Solanum > Solanum dulcamara. Next base: position 19,879,442 of record NC_077240.1, read on the forward strand.
CGGGTCGCCGATCAAAGAGCTGGAGCTCGTCGGAGAAGCGAGTGAAGATCTGGAGTTCGTCGGAGAAGCTTAATATTACCATTAAAGCTCAGAACTGAAAATCATGGGTGAACTCTCACAATCACAAGCATCGATTGAAAGAATAGTTATAGAGCATGGACATTCTTTGTATGTGCACCCATCGGACACATCGGGATGCGTTCTAGCATCAGTGAAACTTACCGAATCTAAAAATTATGGGGTGTGGAGTCTAGCTATGAGGATCTCTCTTTTGGCCAAGAAGAAACTAAGGTTCGTGACTGGTACATGCACGAAAGAGTCGTTCGATGAATTACTTTATGAACAGTGGGAGACGGTGAATGCGATTGTACTATCATGGATTATGAACACAGTATCAGAAAGCTTGTTAAGCAGCATCGTGTATGCATCAGATGCACGTTTAGTCTGGGAGGATGTGAAGGAGAGCTTTGACAAGGTAAATCAAGTGCGAGTGCTCCAAGTGCACACAACTATTGCAAGTCTCAAACAAGGAACAAGCCAAGTGTCGGTGTATTTCTCCAAGCTGAAAGAGTTGTGGAGTGAATCCTATTTGATGGCTCCTTCTCCGAACTGTGGTTGTCCAAAGTCCAGGGACTATATTGAGTATCTATAAGAGTAGAGGCTAATGCAGTTTTTGAGTGGTTTGAACGAATCTTACGATCAGGCTAAGTGGCAAATTTTGATAAAGTCCAGTGCACTATCTGTAAATCAGGCCTATGCTCTAATAGTGCAAGATGAAAGTCAACAGTTAAGTGTTAAGAAATCAAATCCCATAGCAATGCAAGTTAAAATAAGTGATAACTATAAGGGAGATAGTCCAATGTATTGTGACCACTGTCACATACGAAACCATACAAAGAAGGATTGTTACAAACTTGTTGGATATCCTTCAGAAAAGGGATAACAAAACCAACAGAAAGATGGAAGGTGCTTATGATGGCTACAGGAAAGATAACAATTATCGTGAAAGATGGAGGAAGGATAGATACAGAGAAAGGTACAAGAGAGATAATAATGAAGGATGGAAAAAAGAAACACATATTGCAATGGCAAATAATGCAGATTGCTTTTAAGGAAAACATGCAGGTAAGAATGATAATAGAGGATAATATGCTGAAGACAACAGAAGAAGTGATGGCAAAAGTAACCATCATGACTCAGAATATCAGTACAAGCATCATGGCCATGATTTCAAAAAATATCAAGGCTATATGACAGGTATTGTGACTTGTCTAATGTCCGAGTTACAAAAATATGAAGGAATAGTAGATTTCAGTGCTTCACACCATGTCACTACAAATGACAAAATGCTTAAGAGCATTCATAACCTACAAACCAATAAAGAAGTAAGGATGCACTTACCAAATGGAAGTACAGTGCCAATTACACATATAGGAAGTGCAAAATTATTTGAACAGGAGAGAATCACAAATATGTTGTTTGTGCCTGATTTTAAATATAATTTATTATCAGTATCACAACTAACCAAAGAATTATGTTACTGAGTGAATTTCTTCCCTGATCACTGTATCTTTCAGGATCTCTATAGTGGCAGGGTGAAGGGGATTGCTAGATTGCAAGGAGGACTATACATTTTCCAAGGGGCAGCTGAAGATTCTGATGACCAAGGAAGAGGAGATGTGAGGCAAGTTTACCTAGAAGATGCTGATGGAAGGTGTAGCCTATGGCATAGAAGACTAGGTCACTCTTCTATATCCATTATGAAGACTATAGTGGAATTCCAAAACAATATTGACAGAAATGTGCATAACAATTGTAGAATCTGTCCATTAGCAAAACAAACTAGATTACAATTTCCTTTCAGCATCTCTAGAGCACAACATTCTTTTGAATTGATTCACTTAGATTTGTGGGGTCCTTATAAAACTCTTACTTTTAATAAGAAAAATTACTTTCTCACTATTATTTATGATCATACCAGATATATTTGGGTCCATTTATTACAGCTGAAGACTGAAGTAATTATGGTTTTGAAACAATTCCTTGCACTTTTGAATACTCAGTTTAACTGCAGGGTCAAGACCATTAGGTCTGACAATGGTACTGAGTTCTTTAACTCTCAAATTTGTGAGCTTTTACAGAACCTAGAATACTTCACCAAAGCAGTTGTCCTTATACACCTCAATAAAATGGGGTAGTAAAGAGGAAGCACAGGCAGTTTTGGAGATGGCAAGAGCTATCAAATTCTAGGCTTCCTTCCCAACAAAATATTTGGGCTTCTGTGTTAAAACTGTAGTATACCTCATAAACAGGTTGCCATCAAGTGCCCTGAAGGGAAATATTCCTCATGAGATGCTACATCACAGCAAAGAATCCCTTGATCATCTAAGGGTACCTGGCTGCCTATGCTTTGTTACTGCACTACCTAAATCAGACAAATTTGCCCATAGAGCCAAAGAAGCTGCATTTATGGGACTCTTTGAAACTCAAAAGGCTACATTGTACTTGATTTATCTACTAATAAATTATTTGTTAGTAGGTATGTGGTGTTCCATGAAAATGAATTTCCTTTCAGTCACATTGCAGACTTAACAGAAAGCACATTTCTCCAATAGAACCATGCTGATATTGCATATGATTCCCCTGCCCCTGCTCACATTTGCTAGTTTCCACCAATAGTAGCAAGGGGGACACACTTTGCTGCTGACAAGGATGTTGTTGCTGACAAGGATGTTATTGCAGATACAGTAGAGGATATACCTGATGATGATGATGATGCACAAGAGAGTGCATAAGTCCCATTTGCTGAAGTTGCATATGAGAATGCACAAATTCTATTGCAGGTTGTTGCTCCTCCTGCTGTCACTGGCAACAGACCAGTCAGGTCAACCAAGCAACCTGGGTAGTTGAATGACTATGTTGTCAATACTATCCATGACCACATCTATTCTATAAACAAATATTTGTCATATGCATGCACATCAGAAAATTATAGAAGTTATTTGGCTAAGTTCTTTGACTCAGCTTAACCAAAATATTTTAAGGAGGCTTCAAGGGATGCAAGGTGGATAGAAGCTATGCAACAAGAGATTAAGGCCCTTGAGGACAATCACACTTGGCAAATTGTTGCTCTTCCACATGGAAAGAATGTTGTTGGCTCTAAGTGGGTGTACAAGATTAAGTATAGGGCAAATGAGGAGGTAGAAAGATTAAGGCAAGGCTGGTAGCAAAAGGATACAGTCAAAAGGAAGGCCTTGATTACGATGAGACTTTCTCTTTAGTTGAAAAAATGGTCACTGTGAGATCAGTGATTGCACTGGAAGCCTCAAGAGGGTGGAAGCTTCATCAAATAGATGTGTACAATGCATTCTTGCAAGAGAATCTTTATGAGGAAGTCTATATGGAGATGCCAGAAGGGTTCAAGAGATAGGGGAGACTAAGGTATGCAGGTTGCTGAAATCTTTGTATGGACTAAAACATGCATCAAGACAATGGAACATCAAGTTGACTGATACATTGATAGCTGCAGGATTCACACAAAGCCTTCATGATTATTCACTATTTACAAAGAAGTTAGGTAACAACATTTTCATAATACTTGTATATGTAGATGACCTTCTTATCACTGGAGACAACAGCAGTCTCATAGAAGCAGCCAAACAGATCCTGCAGCATAACTTCAAAGTGAAGGACTTGGGGGAACTCAAGTACTTTCTTGGTATAGAAATTCTGAGATCACAACATGGCATCATCCTTAATCAAAGAAAATACACATTGGAGCTCATATTAAAGATGGGTTTAGCAGGCACAAAGCCAACTGTCACACCACTGAAAGTTGGAAACAAACTAACCACTGTGGAATATGACAAGGTTGTTGGAGTTAAAGGAGATGAAGCCTTGTAGGAAGTCTCAAGGTACCAAAGGTTGATAGGAATGTTGTTGTATATAACCATCACTAGGACAGATATCAGCTTTGCAGTCCAAACACTGATTCAATTCATGCAAGAGCCCAAGATCTCACATTGGGAAGTAGCTATAAGAGTGGTTAAATACCTGAAGAATGCACCAAGTCAGGGCCTCATTTTCAGAGCACAACCTACACAGGAAATAACATATTGGTGTGACTCAGGGCAGCATGTCTCAACATAATGAGGTCTATTACAGGATATGCAGTAAAGTTTGGAGAGTCATGAATCTCCTGGAAATCAAAAAAGCAGCAAACAGTGTCCAAGAGTTCAGTTGAAGCTGAATATAGAAGCATGACAATAGTTGTTGCAGAAGTTACTTGGTTGTTGGGCTTGTTCAGTGAGCTTGGAGTGAAGGTTCATCAGCCAATAGCTATTTGGAGTGATAGCAAGACAGCGATCCAACTTGCAACAAATCCAGTCTATCATGAGAGAACGAAACATATTAAAATCGACTGTCACTTTATAAGGGACAAGATAAAGGAAGGAATCATCAAGACTGAATTTGTAAAGACAAATGATCAACAGGTAGACTTGATGACAAAGGTGAGCAGGCAGCAACATATGTATTTGATGAACAAGTTGGGAGTGTTGGATGTTATGCACCCTCCAACTTGAGGGGGAGTATTGACACATAACAGTAATTAGTTAGTAGTTAATGATGTAAATGTGTAGTTGATTGTTTCTGTTAAATGATTCTGTTAAGGAGTAGTTAGTCTGTTAAGGGTAGTTAGATGTGGCTAACTGTGGTTAACAATAAGTTAACAATAAGTTAACCACACTATATATGTATATCAGTTAAAGAAGTCAAGGAGACTTCAATTTACTTTTCTTCTCCCTAGACGAAATAAAATTCCCAAATTTCTCTCAACTCTCTTAAGTCGTCTTCTCCAATCACTTCTCTTCTGCAGCTTCTATTTCGACACTATGACAAGTAAAGTTTACGGAAGGAGTACTTTGTAAATTATAGTGTTTTGAAATTCTCTCACTCCTTGACAATAGTTTAATGTTTTGATTTATATCTCTTTTTTAAGTTTTGGATTTTTAAGTTTCTATAATAATTGGTGATTTAGGCATTAGATTAGACAATCGTTTATTGTCAAACAACTCTGACTCGAAGAATCAATTTAATTAAGAAGACATGACTCAAATACACATATTTTACACTCTTTATCTGTTAGGGAAAACTCTCTCTGCTCCAATAAAGTTAATCTTCTTTTTTCTTTTGGTTCTTTAAAAAAAATCATTTCGTTAAATAAATGGAAAACTTTCCTTCATTCTTGATTAAAATAATACAATTAAATATAATACAGTAATTATTTTGATTATTTCAAGCTTCGATTTGACACATCCTACAAATGATATTTACATATAGGCATGCACTAAATATTAATTCCACTTTTCACGATATTCAATCTATCATGATTCATCAAATTTTATATCAACTCAATCTAATAAGTACTAATCTATTTTATGCTATTATTTAAAAAAGGTCAAATACACCGACACGTTTTTTATTTTTTCCTCTATTTTTTATAATGAGCCGTTAGGTCGTTTTGAATACTAGAGCTTTTTATTTTATAAAAGATTTATCCTGTAAATTTTTAATGAATATTTTGGATTATTCGATAACTGCAATTATTTAGTTGAGAGGTAACTATAGTTAACTAATTTAATTGGTGGGCTAAAGTGATAATTTAGTTAATATATTATACCATTTATTTCATATTTATTAAAATAAGTTAGTAGATTTTGTCACTTTTAGTACATGATTAATTGAGAAAAAAAATAAAAAGAAGAAGATAAGGGTTGGGCGAAAACTTACCTGCGGCATCACCCGAGAGCGACTGCTATGTACAGCTTGCAAACATTCTGAGGCGTTGAAGAAAGGGAAATCATCGGTGAATTAGCTTGCTTGACTTCGGTTCTTCAATTGAGGTAGGTTATGATTTATTCCATATCATAGATAGACTTTTAATAGCGATTGATAGTCATTGAGTAATATGTATTGCATTTAATTATTGCGGTTTGGATGGTTGATATGTTATTGTGATTGGTCTGTAATCTCAAAACCGTGCAATCCCTATTAAAAGTGATACCTTGAATAAAGAAGGTTTGATGAAATATTGTTAATGAAGTGGAATGTGATGATAAAGAATGATAAATTAATTATATATTTGGATCGGGTGTCACGAGACGACACGATATATTTGGATCGGGTGTCACGAGCCGACACATTATTATTTAGATCGGGTGTCATGAGCCGACACGATATATTTGAATCGAGTGTCATGAGCCGACATAGTATTATTAGATCGGGTGTCACATTCCAGCATGATAATATTAAAGGAAAATAAATTAAATGACTTAATACTACTCAATCTCAAATAACTCATTTCTCAAAAGAACTTGGTGTAGAGGCCTGAGTCCTCATGAATCCTCTTGATATTGTTGACTGACTACGTAATTATTTCATTGTGTTGTCATTGATCTTGTTGTTGCCACCTGTTAAGTGTTATGATTGATTTTCTGTTATTACTTTATGCATATTGTTTTCTATTTTGAGTCGGCCGATGATACCTACTCGGTACATATTACCGTGTACTGATTCCTACTTGTATTTTTATTTATTTTATTTTGTGGAGTGTAGCGAGTGTTCCATCGATTTCGACTCGCCCTTAGCTTTAGCCAGTGTCCAGTACATCAAGTTCCAGGGTGAGCTATTCCTTCCAGCTCATGTTGGATTCTCTCGGTCATGGCATAATGTCCTTTGTTTTCAGACACAAACTATGCTAATTAATTATCCTGGTGTTTGATATTTTCAGATTTAGTATTTTAGAATTAAATGTCCTTAATGTAATGACTTTCAGATTTTGGAGAACGTATGTAATAGGCTTTAGTGATTTTGTTATTTCTTACTTTCATAAGTTGAGCTTCTACATTATTATTGTATTTTATAAGTTTAATCGCTAATATAAGTTAGGGTTGTATCGTTGGTTCTCCCACCTAAAAGGTTAAGTGTGACTGTCACTCATGACCCATTTTAAATCATGACATTTTGATACTCCGTCTTAATCTTATTTCATTTTAATCCTCTAACTTCATATCTCATAAACCATTTAAATATGAAAAATATTATCTCGTGTAAACTATTTAACGTGTGTTGATGAACATAAAAAGAGGTAAGAAATAGTCAATTAGATAACATCACGTGTTTAATTTTTTTCATGTCATCCGAGTTATATGGGTTTAACCCAAATACCTGCTAATTTTTAACGTAGCTCCAATACGGACAAAAAAACCCATCTCCAATACGAATTTTAAAAAAATCCCAGTTCATTGTTAATAATACTACTGAGAAAATACTAAAAGTCGATCCAAAAAAATTGAACTCAGTCGGTTTGCCAATGTATTTTTTTATAGAGAAAACCAGCGGGCTTTAAGAAATTAAAATCCATGTACTTTTGGTGTTATTTTTCGTGCATGTGCGGAAACTATAAAAAAAAATATTTTTTTTTTTAAAAATAATATCAATAGATGTTTGTTGATTTTTTAAAGTATGAAATTGTAGTTGAAAAATACAAAAATATAAGAATTTGTCTATTCAGTTTTTTTGTGTTTAGTGATATATAAAAACTGAAGCTAAAGGGTTATGAAATAGAGTGCCAAAATAAAAAGTAAGGACAAGTCAAAGGGGTTTATATATATATTTGGCCTTAAAAAGAAAACTCAAATTAGAAGGAAAAAAAAAAAGAGGGAAGAAGGGGCGGGGGTGGGTGGGTTTAAAAATTAGAATATAAAAATGATGAAGGGAATGGGGACTGGGGAGTGTGTTATGCAACTCCGAGCAAAGGAAGTCTTGTCTAGAAAATCTTATTATCTTTCACCTGTCCATCCATGAATCTTAAACCTAGGAAACTCTGCACCAAAAGCTTTACAAAACTTTAATAATAAATGAAAGAAAAAAAGACAATTCCCATCACAAAATGTTGTCAACAATGTAACCCAAGCTTTTGATATATCCAGTCCCATATTGTTTATTGTCTATTAGCTTACCCCTCCAACTCATCTACACTATCCCTTTCCACCTAACCCCAACTAAAGTTATAGTTTAATTTATGCTTAGCTTGTCTGCATATTTCTAATATTCTTGGGGAAAAAAGATTGTAAAGTAAAACTAGGAGTCTAGGACCTAAATGATATTTCCATGTAATAATAGCATGTACTATCACTAGGAGTAATATAGAAAGTTTATAAGCAAAGAAATTTCAAATATAAGAAAAATATAATTTTTTTAAAAAATAATATACTAAAATAGTACAAAATTGCTTCCATTGGTTCAAAGTTAGTAGGTAATTAAAAATACAATACTCATAATACCATAAACTAAAAATAATTCGTTATATTAATTCTTCAAAGTTCAAACAACAAAATATCTTTACATTTCATTAAACCACCAAATATCATTAGATTCCATCAACCCACAAAATTGAGATAGACAAGTAGAAGGATAGGTGGTTGAGCAATGGTATGATTATTCTTACCTTGTTGAAAAATACGATTAAAACGCGATAACTAATCACTATAATTTATTGAGTTACTTTACAACAACAATTTCACAAACTAATGCATAATTACAATTAGGAACCCTTAATATATATATGTGTATATCCAAATATATTTTTATTAGTCTTTTAATTGCGCTCGATTAAATTCTTTGATCTAATTATAACCACCAACTTGTAATTATATTAGGGTTAGGGTCACGTGAAGGTGTTGAAGTCGAGAAGGGGCAAAAGTGCACTTTCATGCCTTTTATAAGAATCAGTCAAAATCTTCCTTTAATTGACCCGCAATAAACGCTACTTTTTTGGGGGGGCGTCATCCTATGGGCCCCACAATATCTACGTGGCTCAACCCCCTCCTCCTCTCACGTGAACTTGCCTCCCCCACTTGGTGTCCACGTGGCTCTCTTTTTTTCTTTTTTTTGCGTCACTTTTAAATTTTAATGTTTTGGTCTAATCTAATCTCCCACATGGTTCATTCAAAGAGTTATAAAGCTAAATCCAAAGTTAAACAATAAAAAAATAATACTTGATGATCTTTTTTTCTGGTAATAAGATCTTGGTTTACATTTGATTTTGATACAATACAGCTTCAACTTTTACTTTTTGATTTAATTTATTTTATTTCTTTTATTCGACACTAAAATATAAAAGGAGAGTCTTGAAGTAACTGATAAAGTTGTTTTTATGTGACCAGAAGGTCACGGGTTCAAGCCTTGGAAATAGCCTCTGGCAGAAATGCAAGGTAAGACTGTGTACAATAGACCCTTGTGTTCAGATCCTTCTCCGGACTCCGCGCATAGCGGGAGCTTTAGTGCATCGGACTGCCCTTATTCTACAATAAAATATAGAATATGTTTAAAATTAAATTCTTATCTGAACATTATTCAGGTACCTTTCATGTGGACACATGATTACTCTTATATTTTTCAAATTATAATTTTTTTTTGAGCAGGAATTTATTGAAAATTGTTTTTTACTTCATATAAAGTATCTTTAAACTTCACACATAAAATTGGGTATGTTATTGACGTTGAAGATACCTTCCATTTGAAAAATGATAAATAGGAATGAAAGAAGTAAGAAAAGAAGAAACTTTGGACCCCTATTATTTTCCTTTTTGATTAGATAAGCAATTTGCCCCTTTATGGTGGATTGACATTCAAGCCACACTCTTTTTGAAGAGCAATTTTTTTTTATTAGAGAGATTTCCAATAATATTTTGCCATGTTTGTTTCCTGTTTGAAAAGCAATACTTACGTGTCTCTTATATTTGAATTTACAATAATTATTTTTTAAAAAAACGACAAACAAATAATTAAAGCCAACATATTGTATAAGCAAAATCCTTTTTCATCAGGTTAGTTAAGCGTGCAAGTCGTAATGTAAAAATAAAAAACAATAACTAGAAACGATTTACCTTTGTTTGTGTCTCAAAATAAATGGTTCATTAATTTATTAAATAGGCGAAATAATTAGGATTGAACTCGCGTGTGCCACTTATGTCAGGTCCATAAGATAATATGCACTCTCCTATCGGGGATATATATATAACTATAAATTATTTAAAATAATATGTTATCTGTTATGCACTGACAATTAAAAACAATACAATCAGATAATTTATTAATTATTAATTAATATTAATTGATAATTTTATTAACATCGTAATTAACATGTTCTAACAAGTGTAATGTAAATATGTAATCATTATTTTTACACATTCTCTGTTCACAATAAATTTTACACCTTTTTAGCGAAAATAATAAATAAAGTACACGTTTTACTTTAAATTTATGATTATTAATATTTTACAAAAATCTTTAAAATAATTAGGAAAACTAATATTGAATATTTGTAAAACAGTAAAAAAAAAGAAGTAATTTATTAAATGAATAAGTAAAAATAAAAATTTATTTTTAATATAATAAAGAAGAAAAAGTGGAGAAATATAGAATTCTGAAATACAATGAGTGAACTCCCACAAATTTTGGGCATCAAAGCCTATAAAAAAAAACTTTAATATTACAGTACCAGAATTTATATATTTTTTGAATAGAAATATAGTACTCCAGTGGTCACAGAAATTGACAAACAGAAACAAAAGATTCAGCAAAAATCAGAAAAAGAAAGAGTTGTAAGTGAGTGGCAGAATTGGGTTAAATCTTGTAAATCTAACCCATCTTTCAGAAGATCTTTCCCAATCCTTTCCTTGTAATTACTACAAATCTCTCCTGTCCCCATCAGATTTCATTATCAACTATCTTTCCAATTTTCTCCAAGTACCTTGCCTTATGTTTTAGTGAGATAATGATAAAAAAAATATTTAAAATGTTTTAAAATTTTTTTATATTTAAACTATCAAGTATATGTATTTTTTAAAATTAAACTTTCATTAATTATTGATCAAAGTACACTTTGAAAATAATTAGACTAAGCGTTTAAATATAATTGTCAAAAAAACCGTGACAACTTAATTTTATTGGGATATATACTTATTCACGTGCTTTGATATAGTAGTATTTATTGTAGAACAATAAAGATTTAACAGACCATATATTCGTTTATGTATCTGTTTACTTATATAGAGATCGTTTGGATTGACTTATAAACTGTTTTTAGTTTTTTTTTGAGTGTTTGACTGGTCAATTTAAAGTCATTTTGTGCTTAAAATAAGCCCCAATAAATAGTTGTGTTTATTTGGATGAACTTATTTTAAGCAGTTTATAAATTAAAAACAGCTTATAAGTAAAAAAAAAAGTTGGTCTGCACCTATTTTTTTTTTTGAACTTATAAGCAGTTTTCAACTTATAAGCTACTTAAAAATAAGTCAATCCAAACAGGCTAATAGTAGATTTTGTGCATACAGTTTTAGCTTATGCACAAAAAAATTAAGTCATTGATTTTTATAAATATAAAAAGTTTTCTTCACAATTTAAGATGAAAATTGAAAAAGTTATCGGTATAATTGTAGAATAAAATTAAAATAATTTATTTTGATTGAGAACGGTGTTATTCTTACTTCTTATGCTAGTGCATTTGTATGTAATGAATATAACCGAGTAGAGATAGATAATTTTGTAAAAACATATTCTCTAAATTGTTAAATTTATGTATCTTCTCAATCTTATAATAACTATTATGAGGTGTATATGTGATGTATATGTTAATTGTCATTTTGATTTATTAAAAGGTGAGATTTTGAGATTTCTCAATATATCTGGTAGATTAGATAATAATATAATAACAACACTATGCTCAGTGTATTCTCACGAGTGTTGTATGAAGAAAGTAGAATATATACACAAACTTTAAAAAAGATTATTTTCGAAATACCTCCGACTCAAAAACACACAATTAAATGATAATTTGAAAAAGATAATACAAGGGAGAACAAATAATGGATAAAGTGTAGCATAAGTGTAGCATACCGTTGTAAAGCTGAATAATGTTAATAACAATAATTTTCTTGTCAACATAATCTAAAGGGTCAACTCACATTGTCCTTATTTTCCTTAAGTTTGACCAAGGATATCAAGAAAAAAAATTAATTAATTATCTTTTCGTTTTTAAGTTTAAAGAAGCTAAGGAAAACACCCTATTTTTTTTATGTTCAGAAATAATTACTGTGACGTAAATGAATTATTGTCTACTAATATTATAAACAACAAATATGAGAAAAAAATGATCATACATTAATTTCGTTTTATTATTAACCGTTTCACAATTTTAAAGCTTAAAATTTGTTTTAAGTATATGATTTTACATCAAACTTAGAAAACTTCAAAGTCATCACAGTCCTTTTCATCCTCCCAAGGAAGTGCTCTAATTAATGGGGGTCGTAATGACTTAATGCAAATTTGTCGTCTTTCGGTATTAATTAATTGAACAACTTTTGTGATTAAATTAATTAAACAACTTTTCTTGGTTATCTCAACCAACCAATCAGACTCTGTCTACGGACGCTAAAAATGCTATTAGTCTTTCCTAATCTTTGCTTAAATCCGCGGTCCCCACCATGTTTTTTTTTAGTTTTCATTCTGTCTTTCCATTGCTTTGCTTCAGAATCTTACTAATTTATATTCCGGTCGGAAAGTTTTATTTTGAAAGGTAAGTAAATGCTTCTTATCCAAAGAGGATATTATATTTCATGTCAAATTTGAAATCTTTAATTAAGGATAAAAAAATATTTATTATTTTGTTATTTTTTTTAAAATTTTAATTTGACATATTTATTAAAAAATAATAATTGATATAGCAAATTTATCATTTATTTTTATTAATTAATAGAATTTTAAACATATTTACTTATTATATTTTTTAAAGATATTAACTCATTATTAATAAATTGAGGGTATAATAGAAATAAAAAAATGTCCATTTTTTAATTTGTCAAAATTAGCAAGAAAAAAAGAAATTAAATTAGAAAATATTTGAGAAGTAAATAGAAATGGAGAGAGTATAATCTTTGATGGTCCCCACCATGTTTTGTACCTAAACATTATTCTAATCCTATTTTAATCTTCAAAGATTTGTGTAAATACAAATTGGTTCCACCAAACTTTTTTATGCTGATTTCAAGCAAGTCCAACGTTTTTTTTATTCTTTCAATATGATGACAATTCATGAACCAGCTGGCAGTTTGTGATTATTATAAACAATTGCAAATTATTAAAGTATACTAATCAGGATTAGACTCCCAAACAATTACACAAATTATTTAAGTATATACGTATAAGAATTAGACTTCCGTCTACTATCTTCTCCACCAACAAATATAGTCACGTATATAAAGAATTATATTTGGTACAACAAGGCACATCAACATATTTAATAAATAATTTTCGCTTTTAATTCGTTTAAAAATTAATTAACAGATTTTGATACCATTTTTTATTTCAATTTGACACAACTCTTTAGAATTTTAAATTATTCAAATAATTGTTAATTATTCATTTTTTAAAAATTTAATATGACACTTTCTTTATCAAATAATTTTTAAATATTAACAGCTCCACTAATATTTACTCATATATAATTATACTACTAAAGAGAAAATAGTTTGTTTGTTTTTAAAAAAGAAGAAGAAGATAGGATTAAGGGAGTAACTTATTAAGGAAACAAAAACACAAAATTAATAGTTAAATATATTGAGTATTGATATTTATTAATATTGTTTTTATTGAGAAGAATTGATATGATTGAAGTGCCTAGGTCTTGGCACGATTGTTCCAACAATCATTTGTTGATGAGCTATTATTAAACCTTTGATTAACAATAGAATCTTATGTTATTATTAATGATCATTTTAAATTATTAAATCTACGACAAAAGTGCATTTATTTATTTTTGTTATCTTAGTTGCTATTGGTAAAAGAGCTATTTTCATATGTTTTTTTCACCCAATGGACTATGATTATAATATGAATGCCCTTATGAGAAGATTATTATTTTTTGTTTAATAATCAATAAATCTTCTCTCTCTGCCTCTAACATATTACTGTTTGCCATATAAAATATATGTTTTAAAAATAGAATAAGATTGAAAGGTATGTGTTTTTTAGTACATGTTACGGAAGAGGGAAAAAAATATTATTTCGAAGCTAAGATAAGATACTACTAAATATTATTTCTCTTAGCACGAGTATTACTATTTCTAGTCCTTTTATTTAAGTGAAAATGATAAGTCATTATTTAGCTATCATCATTTAATTTTACTGCTTCACAGAAAGTTGAAACTACTAGGCCATTGTCTCCATTATTTATTATATAGACAAATTAAAATAACAAATGTTACTAGTTAATTTTCAAATTATTTAGACTTATTCTTCATGTGCAACATGCCTATCACTCCTTTTTATAATTAATTTTAAATGTAGAATATCAATTAGAATATATAGGGTCATTTGCACTTTTGCCCCTATTTTGTGTTGGTATTTAATTTTTACTCCGCAAAGTGAATAATTTTTCGCATATCTAAATTTATGTTTTTGCATCATAATATCTCAACAAGTTAAATTATGCCCCATGCCCTTAAAGAACTTATGCCCTACTAGTCCTAACTTTGATTTCTAAGATTATTTTTTTTTAGAAAAAGCTATCCCATTTAAAGGGCAAATTGTGCAATTAAATAAATAGAATATGATAGTAGTAAAATAAATACTACTACGTTTATTTAATGTAATTAATTTTCTCTTTGTTTGAAATTGTGGAGAAGGTAATAATTAAGTTGGGCCGAGGTGAACGTATGGCTTGTTACTTTAGGACTGAGATATCCAAGCCCAACCTCTATACTTGGGCTGAATTTTGGTCTTATTTTTTTGAGAACTTATATAAATCCCACTAGTTTAGGAGCTAATTATTTAGATATACTATAATTTACAATATTATGTATTTTATCATATTTTTGTGCATCCAAATACATTAAGATATGGATGTATACAAGTATCTCCGTATATATGAGGTCAAAATTATGTGTAATTTGTTCTAAATACATTATATCCAAGTGGATTCGCATGTATTTGGAATACATAACAAATCTCTCTCGCCACTCTCGAATGTATCTGGTATCTCAGATACATGTGAATCATGCCAGATACATAGAGATACATGTATCTAGTGTGATTCTTATGTATCGATGATACATACGAGTCTTGCTCGCGTCTCTCCATATTTTAGTGTATCTTTAGCAAGAATATATGTATTTAAGTATATCTTCCTCAATATATATGATAGAAAATTTTTAATTAGTGGTAAAATACGTAATATTTTGAAAGTATAGATAATAATAGTAAATATGATAGTGAAATATATGTAATTACCTAGTTTTTTAAGTTAAAAAAAGTGCAATAATAAACAGATATAGACATCAAAAATAATTTAAACAAATCAACCTAAGTAGAGAAAAATTAATGAGGGGATTAAGTTGTTGACAAAAAATAGTTTCTCAAGATTACTATCTAAACTAATTTAAGAGAAGTGCTAAAGTTACATTCCTATATCTTAATTTACATGTTTTTCCACTCTAAATTACATTTAAAAAAATCCTATTTTATATTCATGGCCAAATACAAATGTCAAAATCAAAAAAGGGATCAAATCCCAACTTAATAAATGAGTATATCATTATTATTGTTATAAAAATAACTAACTTAGCAAAATTAATTAGAGAGAGATAATGAGGGAAAGAGGAAAAGAGAAGAATTGTGCGTATTTTTGTGTGTTTTCCTCTGCCATTGTACATATATATATATATATATATATATATATATATATATGCAAAAAGGTTTGATTACATACCAAGTGGGCAAGTTGCCCACTTACAAGTGGGGCCCACTTGGAAAGCATCCATTACCTAACACTCCTCCTTAGATGTTCATGTATAATGTGCCTCCATAAAAACTCTATAAGAAATAATATACATATTTGGTAATACGCTTTGATTGCTGCCTCATTAAAAACCTTACCAGGAAAACCCAGTGGGACAAAACCTTGGTTAAAGAAAAAAGAGTGCAACACGTATTTTATTCCCCCTGATGAAAGCTTCATTTAATATTTTGGAGACGGCGCATTCCAACTTTATATCTTAATTTCTCAAAAGTTGATGTTGGTAATGCCTTTGTGAATAAATCTGCAAGATTATCACTTGAACGAACTTGTTGTACATCAATTTCACCATTCTTCTGAAGATCGTGTGTGAAAAATAATTTTGGTGAAATATGTTTCGTTCTGTCTCCTTTTATGAAACCACCTTTCAATTGAGCTATGCACGCGGCATTGTCTTCGAATATAATTGTGGGTATTTTAATATTATTTTCCAGACCACATCTTTCTTTGATGAACTGTATCATCGATCTCAACCACACACATTCTGTACTTGCTTCATGAATTGCTATTATTTCAGCATGATTTGAAGAAGTAGCAACAATGGACTGTTTTGTAGATCGCCATGATATAGCAGTCCCTCCATGTGTAAACAGATAACCTGTCTGAGATCGAGCTTTATGTGGATCTGATAAATAAACTACATTTGCATAACCAATAAGGTCTACGCAATCTTTGTTAGTATAAAACAAACCCATATCAATAGTACCCTTCAGGTATCGCAAAATATGTTTGATACCGTTCCAATGCCTTCGCATTGGGGATGAACTATACCTTGCTAGCAAATTGACAAAAAATGTTATATCAGGTCTAGTTGCGTTAGCAAGATACATAAGTGCACCAATAGCACTGAGATATGGTACTTCAGAACCAAGAATTTCTTCATCCTCTCCTGCAGGTCGAAATTGATCTTTTTCCACTTCAAGTGATCGAACAACCATTGGAGTACTTAATAGATGTGCTTTGTCCATGTAAAATCTTTTTAAGATTTTTTCAGTGTAGGCAGATTGATGGACAAAAACTCCGTCTGCTAAATGTTCAATTTGCAGACCTAGACAAAGTTTTGTCTTTCCAAGGTCTTTCATTTCAAATTCTTTCTTTAGATATTCAATTGCCTTTTGGACCTCTTCAGGGGTTCCAATGAGATTTATGTCATCAATATAAACAGCGAGTATAACAAACTCTGATTCCGTTTTCTTAATAAAAACACATGGACAAATAACATCATTAATATAACCTTCATTTATTAAGTACTCACTTAGGCGATTATACCACATGCACCCTGATTGTTTCAGACCATATAATGATCTTTGGAGTTTTATTGAGTATACTTCCCGAGACTTTTTACATGCTTCAGGCAATTTTAATCCTTCTGGGATTTTCATGTAAATTTCATTATCAAGTGAACCATAAAGGTAAGCTGTAACCACATCCATTAGGTGTATTTCAAGATTTTTATGTACAGCTAAACTGATGAGATATCGAAATGTTATTCCATCCATAACTGGTGAATATGTTTCTTCATAGTTGACTCCAGGTCTTTGAGAGAATCCTTGTGCAACAAGGCGTGCCTTATATCTTACAATTTCATTTCTCTTATTTCGTTTTCTAACAAAAACCCATTTATAACCAACTGGTTTTACACCTTCAGGGGTTTGGACTACAGGTCCAAAAACCTCACGTTTAGCAAGTGAGTCTAATTCTGATTGAATTGCCTTTTGTCATTCTGGCCAATCACATCTACATCGACATTCTTCGACGAATTTAGGTTCAACACTTTCACTATCTTGCATGAGGTTAATTGCAACATTATATGCAAAAACATTATCCACAGTAATTTTTGATCGATCTAAATTTATCTCATCACCGGAAGAACTTATTGAAAGTTCTTCATTCACTTGAGTCTCGGGTTCACTGATTTCTTCAGGAATATCAGGATTACTCAAATCTTGACCTTGTTCAGGAGTAACTATTGTAGTATCATCTTTATTATTTCTCACGCTTCTCTTTCTAGGATTTTTATCCTTTGAACCCAACAGTCTACCACGCTTCTGGCGTGTTTGGGATTCAGAAGTTATGATACTTGTAGATGGTTCTTTTGGGACATCAATCCGGATAGGTACATTCACTGTAGGGATATGTGACTTAGTTATCCGTTTCAAATAAGTAAATGCATCTGACATTTGATTTGTTATTTTCTGCAAGTGAATGATCTTCTGTACCTCCTGCTCACATGTGCGGGTACGTGGATCAAAATGTGATAGTGATGAAACTTTCCACGCAATTTCTTTTTCTTTTTCGGGTTCCTTTTTCTCTCCCCTTAATGGCGGGAAAATTATTTCATCAAACCGACAATCTGCAAATCGAGCAGTGAATAAATCTCCAGTCAACGGTTCAAGGTATCGAATTATGGAGGGTGAGTCAAACCCAACATATATGCCCAACCTTCGTTGAGGGCCCATTTTTGTACGTTGTGGTGGTGCTACAGGCACGTATATCGCACAACCAAAAATTCTTAAATGGGTTATATTTGGTTCATGACCAAATACTAATTATGACGGAGAGTATTTATTATAATATATCGGTCTTAGACGTACAAGTGCTGCTGCATGTAAGATAGCATGACCCCAAACAATAATTGGCAATTTTGTTTTCATTAGTAAAGGTCTTGCTATTAATTGTAGGCGCTTAATAAATAACGCTGCAAGGCCATTTTGAGTATGAACATGAGCAACAGGATATTCAATTTTTATCCCAATTGATAAGCAATAATCATTAAATGCTTGGGATGTAAATTCTCCAGCATTATCAAGGCGAATGGCCTTAATTGGATAATCTGGAAATTGCGCTCTCAATTTTATTATTTGTGCTAACAATTTCGCAAATGCCAGGTTGCGAGATGATAATAAGCACACATGAGACCATCTAGATGATGCATCTATTAGGACCATAAAATATCTAAACAATCCACTAGGTGGATGAATAGGTCCACATATATCTCCATGTATACGCTCTAAAAAGCTAGGAGATTCGATGCCAACCTTCAGGGTCGATGGTCTGGCAATTAATTTGCCTTGATAACAAGCAGCACATGAAAATTCATCATTTGTAAGAATCTTCTGGTTCTTTAACGGATGTCCAGTTGAATTTTCAAGAATTTATCTCATCATTATTGATCCAGGATGACCTATTCGATCATGCCATAGCACAAATGTATTTGGATCAGTAAACTTCTGGTTTACGATCATATGTGCTTTAATTGCACTAATTTTTGCATAATATAGGCCAGATGACAAAGTTGGTAATTTTTCCAAAATATATTTCTGGCCTGAGACACTCTTGGTTATACCAAGATATTCAATATTTATTTCATTTAGTGTCTCAATATGATATCCATTTCTGCGGATATCTTTAAAACTTAACAAGTTTTTTGGGGATTTAGAAGAAAAAAATGCATCTTCTATAACAATTTTTGTTCCCTTAGGCAGAATTATAGTAGCTATTCCGGAGCCTTCTATCATTTTTGAATTACCAAAAATTGTAGTAACATTAGCTTTTCTTCTAAGTAAATTGGAAAAATATTTCTCATCTTTAAATATAGCATGGGTTGTTCCACTATCAATTACACAAATATCCTCGTGATTTATCATTGATCCAAACAAGATTTGAGGCATTTCCATATTTTCTTCACAAAGAAAGAAAGTAAATATTATAATTAATACATAATTTATTATACAAAATTTTATTTTATTACATGAATCTAGAAAAAACAAACATAATATTTAATACATACAACAACAAAGAGAATTGTTTAAATATTATTGGGCTTATCAACATTCATATTTACATCTGGAAAATTAAAGAAATCAGCTATATCCAGATGCATGGGCTCAATATTGTCCTCAGAGATAAAATTTGTCTCTGAATTATTTTCTGCCCTCTTTAACGATGCCTGATATAGCTGAACCAAGCGTTTTGATGACCGGCAAATATGCGACCAGTGCCCCACACCTCCACATCTATGACATATTGTTTCTGAATTATTCTTCGGTAAAACTTCTGGCTTTTTACCCTGCCTTTTATATTGCTGGTTATTTCTCGGTGCCAACCGAGCATCATGATTAAAATTTCTTCTTTGACTACGACCACGACCACGACTGGGGCCATGGCCTCTTTCTCGTTGGTTAGAATTTGCCTGATTCACTTCAGGGAGTGGCAAAGAACCAACTGGCCGACTATCATGATTTTTCATTAATAGTTCATTGTGTCTTTCAGCAATAAGAAGGTGAGAAAGTAATTCAAAATATTTTTTAAAGCCTTTTTCGCGATATTGCTGCAGGAGCATATTCGCGGGTGGAAATGTGGAGTATGTTTTTTCAAGTTTATCTTGTTTCGTGATTTCATCTCCGCATAAAGTTAACTGAGCTATAATTCTAAATAAAGCAGAATTATATTTAGTTATATTTTTAAAGTCCATCAGTGTCAAATTTAACCAGTTATAACGTGCTTGTGGAAGCATGACCAACTTCAGGTGGTCATACCTTTCTTTTAAATTTTTCCACAATTTCAAGGGATCTTTTAATGTAAGATATTATAATTTAAGACCCTCGTCAAGATGGTGGCGGAGGAAAATCATAGCTTTTGCACAGTCTTGACTAGATGCCGTGTTATCATCTTTGATGGTGTCTGCTGTTATAGCTACAATTGCATACGCAAGTGTACGTAGTCTCTCAAGTAGTAAAGCGGCTCTTTCAAGCCAGATATCGAACCCACAGGGACCTTGATAAGGCAAACAGTTTCTTTCAAATGCCTCCACTAATTATAGTTATGCAATGAGGTTGAGATTGTTTGTTACTAATTTTCGGAAATATAAACACTTGCTCGAAGTGAAGATAATGCTATAATTATGTATATTAATCGGGCTTTAAGAGATTCCACGGCTATAGCATCATGTGAAATCATGTTTACTATCATTCAATCTTAGTTTCCGATGGGTTATTTAATTACTGATAAAAAGGGTTAATAATCCAATTATGGTTTTCCGACCTATAATTGCCTATCTTCATTGCCAACCTAACTACATCTTTGAGCGGTGATAGGTATGAAACAATAAAAACGCATTTAACTATCATCCTTTATCATAACCAAATGTGGTAAATAGGTATGTGTCACAAGCATCCTATCTACTAATCATGCTAACGTATGTTAGTATGAACACATTCCTTTTCTTCTTTGTTCTATCTACTTGTCCTCTTCCGAATTCAAGATAAACAACATATATATCTTAATGCTGGCCAAGCATCAAAATTATAATCACAAGAATGAAAGAGTAATTAGAATCAACAACCCATCTTCCACCAAGTTTAAATGCTATTAAATCATGTTTCGTAGCTATAGCCCCGGAATTTGGGTGTTTAGCTACTCATATGTAAATAACAACAACTAGGAATCAATTCCAAATACATTAGAACACACTAAGGTAAGAAAAGAACCTAAGATGTTTTTTTGTGCTTCTCTTCTTCTTTCTTCTCTTCTCTTTCTCTTTCTGCCTCCAAAAACACCTCTCTGGCCGCCCCTTTTGCCCTAGCACACCCCACTATTTATAGTGTTCTCTCTCCTATCAATTATTGAAGAGAAGAATAATAAACAATTGGAAAGGTGATGGCGCTGTAGTGGCGCATCGCGCCACTATCGCGCCCAGGGAATTTCTGAAGAATTTCGTTTGGCGCTGCAGTGGGGCATCGCGCCACTATCGCGCCCAAAACATGCCGCAGTAGTTTGTATCCTGGCGCGTCGCGCCACTAAAGTATATGCAGGTTTTGGCGCTGCAGTGGCGCATCGCGCTACTATAGCGCCAGGACTATATTTCTTTTGCCTTTTGGTTTGCAAAATCCCTGCACATGTTGGAACTCATACCTTATTTCACACTTGCTTGATTTTCATCCAAAACACGTCATTTGGCTTCAATTACTTCTCAGAATGCCACAGAACAATGGTCAAACATAGTGCATGGGCTTATAAATGCGCCCAAGATCACCACCCCCTACTTAGACTTTTGTTCGTCCTCGAACAAACACCTGAATTGAGCGTAGACGTTGATCCTAGCATGAACATAAGGCAATCTGTCTCAGATATTCCTTAAGCACCTGGCTACACATGTTCAATCACCTTAATTAGTTCAACACCTCTTAAACTCAAGAATTGACTCTATAATACAACAAACTCATATGCATCATTTAATTGGACATTCTATAGATTATCAAATCCTTTACAATTCAACATGTGCATCTCACTCACTCAAACGATTTCATGTGCTACACAAGGATTTCCATAGGCTTGCCCTCCGTGTTTTTCTCTACAATACAAGAATGCAATAGTTTTAGGATTGCATAGATCTTCATAAGTTGTAATTTAAACTAGTGGGATGGTAAGAATCAGTATTTGGTACCCCTTTTCACTTTTTTTTTTTTTTTTTAGAATGAGGCTCGGAATAAGAGAGTATTGAAAGGTTGGGTTTAGTATAAAGCAAGGGAAAATAATCAAGGCTATTTAAGAAATGCCTAGTTTCTTTCCTAAACTAACCAATCTCTATTTTGTTTTGTATGTACCCCGGGCAAGTTCTAGCTCTCGATATGTCTGCACTGAATACATACAATCCCCACTCCCACATAGCACATGTACAATTTAAGGATGATAACTATTGAATGCCAACTACACAATCATATGAAAGCATGCATCACCTTAGTCAAATACAAGAATTTAAGTGTCTTAAACTAGTCATTTTTTTATATACGGTTCAAAAGGGATTATTCTTGGCTAAAGAACCGAAAACAACTACCAAGAAACCCAACTACCAACTAAAGTAAAGTTTCTACACAGGTACAATACAATCAATTCTCACACTCTCACCCCACACCAAAACAAAGCACCGTTCCCAGTGCTCTATAATAATGCATAGTTTTAAGAGTGAAAGAAAGAACTCCCTGCATAGCTCAGTCATCATCTCCTCCAATTATGGTGGCTGTGTTATCTACCACCATAAGAGCAGTGGTAGCCGTATCCTCTGGTTCTTCATCTTCCTCGTCTTCTCCCACATCTTCCATGGTAGGTTCATCATCATCCAGAGGCTCTTGAAAATCCGGCCCTACCCTGCACATATGCATAGCACTATCCGTCAGTGGATAGCGCTCTGCCAATTCTGTCATTTCTTCGGCCGTTGCCGGACGTCCACCAGTACGCAATTGCAATTCTGCCATTCCAAACATGCGACCCATCCAACTTTCGTCGCGAGCTTATCGTTCTACAGCCGATAACATTTGTCCCTGTGCTACATCATGACTTCTTGTTTTGGTAACGTCAACCACCTTGCAAATCAGATACGACACCCTTGATGCACTTAGATCGTGACTTTTTTCCTCAACTCCTTGAGCTCTCAACATTCAGGTTATTATGCTTCCATAACAGAAACGCCATCTCTTATTGTTTCTGAATTTCAGCATATTCCGACGGATCACCGACCCGACATTTACCTGCAACCTCTTCATCAACCGGTAAACTAGGACAACCCTTTCTCTAGTCACTTCTGACACATGCTTACATGGCAACAAGACACTACACACGATTTTAAACCACACCTTGGATTCACTATTCAAATGTGAATAATGTAGCGTAATGTGCCTACCGGTGTCCTTTGCCCTCTCCCATCGGGCAACGGAGTTAGTACCGCAAAGAGTATGACGAATATCTCTGTATGGTGGTTGTTCTTTCATATCTATAAATTCATTAAAATCACAATGTGGTGTCCCCAAAAACTCATTCAAATTTCTAGTTGAAAAATGGATAACTTTACCCCGAACCTCTACCTTATTGGTACTTGACTAATCAGTGTTCCAATTTGCATAAAATTTACGGACAAGAGTTAAATTACACTCACCTTGGTCTTCGAAAATAAATTGAAGACCCAGATTGTAGACCATCTCGTGAACTCGGGGGAACTCCGTCTGTAGCCTTCCTTCATTCACATATTCATCTCCCATGTATTTCGCTTCTTTCTGGGAGTCAAACTAATCTAATCCATACTGCTCCACTGCTTGTCTACCAAATCGACGCGGTGGTATCCCTGAGCTTGTTTGTCCAGTGGTTGAAGAAGTCCCAGTTTTTCGGGACCTCTTGTTGCCAACTCCTTGGGTCACTTGTTTTCCTTTGGATGCCATTAAAAAGGAGAAGGGTAATTAAAATCGGATGCTTGGTAATGTGGTTGTTTGGAAAAGTTCAAAGAGGATAGAGAAGAGATTTAGAGATGATTTGGTGAGGTGAATGTTCTTTGGTAGAATATGTGTGTGAAGGAAAGTGATTTATAGTAGAGATTAGAGTGGAAGTGGAAGGGGGAAAGTTTTGGGAGTTTTTGAAATTAGAGGGAAAGTTGAAGAGAGAAAGGTTTTGGGAGTTTTTGGGTTTAGAGGGGAAGTTGAAGAGAGAAAGGTTTTGGGAGTTTTTGGGTTTAGAGGGAAAGTTGAAGAGAGAAAGGTTTTGGGAGTTTTTGGGTCGGATAATGGAGGAGATGATGGAGGCAATTTAGGGAATGGAGGGTTTTGGGGGTTTTGGTCTGTTTTAAACCTGATATTTAAGCTTTCGACCCGACCCTGCTTGTGGCGCTGTAGTGGCGCATCGCGCCACTATCGCGCCCAGAGTATTTCTGAAAACTTTCTATTGGTGCTGTAGTGGCGCATCGCGCCACTATCGCGCCTAAAACATGCCTCAGTAGTTTGCCTCCTGGCGCGTCGCGCCACTAGAATTTGTGCAGGTTTTGGCGCTGTAGTGGCGCATCGCGCCAGTGTAGCGCCAAGAGCCAATGCTTCTTAACTTCAGCTTGTTCTACACTGTTACCTGTTTTTCTGCACATGAAATTTTCACAATTATATAAACAACTGGGTGGGTTGCCTCCCACCTAGCGCCTTATTTTTGGTCGTGGCTCGACGAAATATATATATATATATATATATATATATATACATATAATCGCAACATCAAACTCTATTTTTAAAGAAAAATAAAATTACAAGCTATAAGTCCTAAGTTACGATACACATCACGGGTTGCCTCCCGTGCAGCGCCTTATTTTCCGTCGTGGCATGACCCAGCTGTTGCCTCACTCATTTTCCAGTTCGATGGCTTCCTCTTTCCGGTTAACATCTTCACCAAAATAATTTTTTACTCTTTGTCCATTTACCAAGAATGTAGACGTTTTCATCGTATTCCACAATTCCACAGCTCCATGTGACGTTGTACGCACCACCTCAAAAGGTCCACTCCATTTGGATCGCAATTTTCCTGGGAAGAGCTTGAGTCTAGAATTGAAAAGGAGTACCTTATGTCCAGGTTCGAAAGTGCGGGTGATGATGTGCTTGTCATGCCATCGCTTTGTTTTCTCCTTGTAGAGCTTAGCATTTTCATAAGCATGGAGCCTAAACTCTTCCATCTCGTGCAATTGATTCAACCTCTTCCGTCCTGCTAGCTCTGGATTCAGATTAAGCTTCTTGATTGCCCAGTACGCTTGATGTTCTAACTCCACTGGTAGGTGACACACCTTACCGAATACCATTTGGTATGGGGAGGTTCCAATGGGTGTTTTGTATGCTGTTCGGTATGCCCAAAGAGCTTCATCTAATTTTTCTGACCAATCTTTCCTTTGCGCATTCACAGTCTTTTGTAATATCTGTTTTACCTCTCTGTTGGATACCTCCACTTGCCCACTGGTTTGAGGATGATATGATGTAGCAACTTTATGCCTCACCCCATACTTAGCCAAGAGATTCTTTACTGTTTGATTTATGAAGTGTGACCCTCCATCACTGATAATTGCCCTGGGAGTGCCAAATCGAGTGAAGATGTGCTTTTTCACAAACTTGCTCACCATTTTCGAATCATTTGTAGGAAGGGCCACGGCTTCAACCCATTTGGACACGTAATCCACTGCCACTAATATATATTGATTTCCACATGAGGGAGGACAAGGACCCATGAAGTCCATTCCCCATACATCGAAGATTTCAACCTCTAGAATGTTGTTCAAAGGCATTTCATGTCTTCGTGATATGGTGCCCGTTCTTTGACATTGGTTACAGTTCTTTACATAACCTGCAGCGTCCTTAAACAACGTAGGCCAAAAGAAACCCGATTGAAGTACCTTATGTGCAGTGCGCTCTCCTCCATGATGGCCGCCATATGGTGATGAGTGGCATGCAACCAATACTTGGTATACCTCTGCTTCTGGCACACATCTCCTCACCATTCGATCAATACCTCGCTTGAATAAATAAGGCTCGTCCCATATATAGAGGCGAACATCATGCATAAGCTTCTTCTTTTATTGTGAGGTAGCATTAGGAGGGAACACTCCACTAACAAGGTAGTTCACGATATTTGCGTACCATGGGAGATCTTGTACCTCTATTTCCAGCAGTTGCTCATCCGGAAATTCCTCCTTTATCGGCTCCTGCTCAGCCACATGGGGCGAACCCTCTAATCTTGATAGATGGTCTGCTATTTGATTTTCGCATCCCCTCCTATCTTTGATTTCAATATCGAATTCTTGTAACAACAGAATCCATCTGATGAGCCTTGGCTTGGCATCCTTCTTGTTGAATAGGTACCTAAGAGCTGCATGGTCAGTAAAAACAATCACTTTTGTACCTACCAAGTAAGAACGGAATTTATCAAACACATAGACCAACGCCAGCATTTCTTTCTCCGTGACCGTGTAATTTGCCTGAGCAGAATCAAGAGTTTTGCTCGCATAATAAATGGAATGAAAAAGTTTCTCCTTCCTTTGTCCCAGAACTGCGCCCACGGCTGTATCGCTTGCGTCACACATCAGCACAAAAGGTAACTCCTAGTTAGGAGCTAGTAGGATAGGGGCTTCAATCAGCTTTTTCTTCAAGAGTTCAAATGCCTGCAAACATTCATCATCAAAAACAAATTTTACCTCTTTTTCGAGCAACCCACACATTGGTTTGGTTATCTTGGAAAAATCTTTGATGAAACGCCGGTAGAATCTGGCATGACCTAAAAAACTTCGGACTCCTTTTACTGAGATTGGTGGCGGAAGTTTCTCAATTACTTCAATTTTTGCTTTGTCCACTTCCAACCCATCTTTTGACACTTTATGTCCCAACACAATACCCTCTTTTACCAAGAAATGACACTTCTCCCAGTTTAAGACAAGGTTTGTGTCTTCACACCTTGCAAGTACTTTCTCTAGATTTTTCAAGCAAAGATCAAAAGACTCTCCGAAAACTGAAAAGTAATCCATGAAAACCTCTACAAAGTCTTCCACCATATCATGAAATATTGCAATCATACACCTCTGAAAAGTGGCAGGAGCATTGCAAAGGCCAAACGGCATACGCTTGAATGCGTAAGTTCCGTAAGGGCATGTGAATGTTGTCTTTTCTTGATCCTCTGGTGCAATGGTGATTTGATTGTAACCTGAATATCCATCTAAGAAACAGTAGTATTCTTGGCCTGCTAACCTATCAAGCATTTGGTCAATGAACGGCACAGGATAGTGATCTTTTCTTGTTGCATCATTCAACTTTCTGTAGTCCATGCATATGCGCCACCCAGTCACTGTTCTTGTAGGTATTAACTCATTCTTTTCATTGGTTATCACAGTCATTCCCCCTTTCTTTGGTATACACTGAACTGGGCTTACCCACTTACTATCAGAAATTGGGTATATTATGCCTGTATCTAGCCATTTAATTATCTCTTTCTTCACAACCTCTTTCATGATGGGGTTCAACCGGCGTTGTGGTTGTGCACTAGCCTTATGTCCTTCTTCCATGAAAATTCTGTGCATGCATAAAGCGAGGCTGATGCCATGAAGATCAGCCATTTGCCACCCAATGGCCTTTTTGTGCCTCTTTAGTACCTCCAGTGCTGCTAGGACCTGTGCTTCAGACAAAGCAGATGAAATGATTATAGGTAAAGTGTTATTTATTCCAAGAAAAACATACTTGAGATGTGCTGGCAGTTTTTTTAACTCCAATTTAGGGACTTCCTCGAGAGAAGGCTTGGGTGAAGGACCCAATTCTCTGTTTAAGGGTTCTACATTCTTCTTCCACATGTTAATATTTGGCATATCGAGTATACTTGCTAGCTCTTTAGCTTCCATGTCCTCTGCAATATCTTGACCCATTACGACTTTCGCCAATGGGTCATTTGAGGTAGTACATTGAGCTGATATTTCCTCATCAATGATGGTTACAGCAGACAGCTCCTCATAAATTGCAGGCAATTTCAGTGCATGATATACATCGAACACTTCCACTTTATCATGTGCTCTCATAGTCAATCTACCTGCAGCCACATCAATTAGTGCCCCGCCTGTTGCTAAGAACGGGCATCCTAAGATAAAAGGAACATCGGGGTCCGGCTCAAAATCTAAAACGACAAAATCAACAGGGAAGATAAGGGATCCTACTTGTACCAAAACATCTTCAATGATACCATCAGGTCTAGCTATAGAACGATCAGCCAACTGTAGCAAAATAGTTGTTGCTTTAAGTTCCCCCAGGCCTAATTTCTTAAGCATGGATCTAGGCATTAAGTTGATACTAGCACCCAGATCACAGAGACCTCTTGCATTACTATATTTACCGATGGTTACCTGCACCGTGAAACTACCTGGATCTTTTAGTTTGGCTGGAAGCTTGCTTTTGTTCAAGATTCTTGAACTACACTCTTCAGTGAGTGCCACAGTTGCAAATTCAGCCAACTTGCTTTTATTGGCCACGATATCCTTGACAAATTTAGCATACTTTGGGATTCCCTGTAAAACATCAATCAAAGGCAAATTAATTTGCACCTGTTTCAACAAATCTATAAACTTTGTAAAACACTCCTCGTCTTTCTTCTTTTTAAATTTTTGAGGAAATGGAGGAGGAGGTTTTGTCTTTGGTTCCTCTATTTCTTTTGACCCGCTAGGTTCGCCTTCTTGCACGACTTGCTCTTTGCCTTTTTTCTCTGCCAATTTTTCTTTGGGAGCCAATTCAGTGAGTGGGCGACCACTGCGAGTAGTCACAACATTCACCTGTTTGGGATTTGGGTCAGTGTTACCTGGTAAGCCCCCTTGTTAGCGAGAGCTATGTGCACTTGCTAATTGCCCAAGCTGTTTCTCTAAATTTTGGGTAGCCAGTTGATTTTGTCGGACATCGGAAGCTAGCTTGGCTTGGTCTGTCATGATTTGTTTCAATATGTCCTCAACACTCATGCTTCCCGATTTTGTTGATGCTTGATCAATTTGACTTTGAGCATTGTATCCTTGACTAGGATTACTGTATTGGTGTCTACTTCCCTGTGGTCTGTATTGAGTTGGCCCATGATGATGATTTTGTTGATTTCCACCCCATGAGAAGTTAGGATGGTTTCTCCAATTTGGGTTGTAAGTATTTCCATAGTTTTGGTTACCAACACCCTTAGGTGCATTACCTACAAAATTTATTGATTCTGGATTTGCTCCACAATGTTCGGCCACATGCTCACTGCTTCCACATACTTCGCACCACATATGTTGTTGTTGAACCATGCTCACTGAAGCCTACTGCTGTCCTTTTGCTAGTGTGTTGAAATGTGTTGTCATCATATTTTGCATTGCTACAATTTGTGTTGTCAATGCAGTTACTGCATCAACCTCTAACATGCCTGCTTGTTTTTGGGTGACAGATCGAGCATTTCCTCCATTCCACTCCGGATTTCCTTGGGATATGCGATTTAACAATGTGTATAACTCATCATATGTTTTCTCCAAGGCTTGCCCACCTGCAGCTGAATCAAGAAGAATTTTGGTGTTAGGCTCCAACCCTTCTATGAAGGTATGGACCAAAACTTCGTTAGCCTGATAATGATGAGGGCAACTAATGAGTAATGATTTAAATATGTCCCAAGATTGGTATAAATTTTCTCCTAACTTTTGCTTGAAGCCTAAAATTTCAGCCCTCAACTTAGCCGTCTTCCCCGAAGGGAAGAACCTTATAAGAAACTTGCGGGCCAAATCATTCCACGAAGTGATTGAATCTGGTGGTTCCGACTTCAACCACCTCTTGGCTTCTCCTATCAAAGAAAAAGGAAACAATGTTAGTCTCACATAATCAGGAGATACCCCAATTGGCGTGTAAGTGTCGCAGATCTCCAAAAAATTTTGGATTTGAACTTGAGGGTCTTCATGAGACAATCCCGTGAACTGTCCATTAGAGTGCAACAATTGCACCATGTTCTGTTTTAATTCAAATCTCCCTCCAGCTGGCGGTTTCTGAATGCTGGAGGTGACATTTGCAGTGAGTGGGACTGCCACATCACGTACGATCCTGGCTGCCATGGCTGCAGGGAGCTCTTCTGGCAAGACCTCTCCTTCTAAATCGTGATTTTCTGCCAGATTTAGTTTATGTATTAAGTTTTGCGAAGCCGCTGTTTGCCTCTTCCGTTGAAAGAATCGTTCAGGCTCGGATAACGGATCTACAAGCTCTTTGTCTTTGTCCAGTGTAATGTTTAAGTTACCTACGAAAATTCACATCTAAGACCAAGTTGTTAAAGCTAGCATAATCAACATAGAAAGTCAATTTGCCTAATTTCTGAGGTCCCCGGCAACGGCGCCAAAAACTTGTTATAGCTACAATTGCATACGCAAGTGTACGTAGTCTCTCAAGTAGTAAAGCGGCTCTTTTAAGCCAGATATCGAACCCACAGGGACCTTGATAAGGCAAACAGTTTCTTTCAAATGCCTCCACTAATTATAGTTATGCAATGAGGTTGAGATTGTTTGTTACTAATTTTCAGAAATATAAACACTTGCTCGAAGTGAAGACAATGCTATAATTATGTATATTAATCGGGCTTTAAGAGATTCCAGGGCTATAGCATCATGTGAAATCATGTTTACTATCATTCAATCTTAGTTTCCGATGGGTTATTTAATTACTGATAAAAAGGGTTAATAATCCAATTATGGTTTTCCGACCTATAATTGCCTATCTTCATTGCCAACCTTACTACATCTTTGAGCGGTGATAGGTATGAAACAATAAAAACGCATTTAACTATCATCCTTTATCATAACCAAATGTGGTAAATAGGTATGTGTCACAAGCATCCTATCTACTAATCATGCTAACGTATGTTAGTATGAACACATTCCTTCCCTTCTTTGTTCTATCTATCTGTCCTCTTCCGAATTCAAGATAAACAACATATATATCTTAATGCTGGCCAAGCATCAAAATTATAATTACAAGAATGAAAGAGTAATTAGAATCAACAACCCATCTTCCACCAAGTTTAAATGCTATTAAATCATGTTTCGTAGCTATAGCCCCGGAATTTGGGTGTTTAGCTACTCATATGTAAATAACAACAACCAGGAATCAATTCCAAATATATTAGAACACACTAAGGTAAGAAAAGAACCTAAGATGTTTTTTTGTGCTTCTCTTCTTCTTTCTTCTCTTCTCTTTCTCTTTCTGCCTCCAAAAACACCTCTCTGGCCGCCCCTCTTGCCCTAGCACACCCCACTATTTATAGTGTTCTCTCTCCTATCAATTATTGAAGAGAAGAATAATAAACAATTGGAAAGGTGATGGCGCTGTAGTGGCGCATTGCGCCACTATCGTGCCCAGGGAATTTCTGAAGAATTTCATTTGGCGCTGCAGTGGGGCATTGCGCCACTATCGCGCCCAAAACATGCCGTAGTAGTTTGTATCCTGGCGCGTCGCGCCACTAAAGTATATGTAGGTTTTGGCGCTGCAGTGGCGCATCGCGCTACTATAGCGCCAGGACCATATTTCTTTTGCCTTTTGCTTTGCAAAATCCCTGCATATGTTGGAACTCATACCTTATTTCACACTTGCTTGATTTTCATCCAAAACACGTCATTTGGCTTCAATTACTTCTCAGAATGCCACAGAACAATGGCCAAACATAGTGCATGGGCTTATAAATGCGCCCAAGATCATCTGTCAGACCCATCGATTCAAGATGAATTTCGACATCTAGTGCCCATGAGGAGTAATCTTTTCCAGAGATATCCAAAGCAACAAATTCTATTTTTGAAATATTTGCCATTTTATGAAAAGAAAATTAAATAAAATTCTTACCGCTTTTTGTTACCTTCAAAAACAAATAGCCAGAGCCTCGTGCTGATAACGTGATATAAAAATAACTAACTTAACAAAATTAATTAGAGAGAGATAATGAGGGAAAGAGGAAAAGAGAAGAATTGTGCGTATTTTTGTGTGTTTTCCTCTGCCATTGTACATATATATATATATGCAAAAAGGTTTGATTACATACCAAGTGGGCAAGTTGCCCACATACAAGTGGGGCCCACTTGGAAAGCATCCATTACCTAACAATTATCATATTTTTCTCTGTATTTTCTTAATGTCGTTCCCGTGCTAATAAATCAATAATAGACCGAGTTTGATGATCATTTATTTTGATTTTGATTTTTATTTAGAGAAATAAAAAAACAACCTAAAAAATCAAATCAACCGGCAAAATCAACCGAATCAAAATCAGAAAAATGGTTTGGTTTGATTTTAAAATAGGTTTAATATGTTGATAATCCTTTAAATTTGTCATTATTTAGACTGTAGACACTACTGCAATATGTTCCCGTAAGCGCCCAACACATGATAAAGTGTTCACATTAGATATTTTTTGTTCAAATTTTGAAAAGAGTTTTGTGCGTATTCTCAAGTATCTATTATTAATTAAGTAATCTACATAAAATATGACATCTCTTTTAATTATACAAATTAACCTTAATTGAAATACACATGATTTTTACGATGTATTGAAGCTAATGCGTATAATGAAAGAAAATGTCATATTTGAAGTGATTAATTTATTTATGTAATGTACACTTGATAACAAGCGTGAAAACCTTTTTAACATTTGAGTTGTCATATTTTTTTGTTGTTGATATACTCGTCCTTTCATCCAACTTTGAACAAATATTTGTCCTTGGAATGTTAACTCTCATGTCGCCACTCTTATTATATTACATGGCGTATATATATATATATATATATAATATATATATATATATATATATATATATGTATATATTTAGTGTAATTTACATAAATCTCATAGTGTTAAGAGCTAACTACTTTATTTTCCTACTCTTTTTCAAAATACAGAAAGCCCTTAAAATTTATGGATTTCAGATACATTACTAGATTTAATACATCAACATATATCTAGATAAATAAGGGAGAGATGTATCTGAAAGGGGAGGGATGTATCAGAGAGAGAATAGAGATATATCAGCGATAGGACATCCGGATATATAGAGGAGGGATGTATCAGAGAGGGGAATAAAAATGTATTAGCGAAAGGAAAATGATGTATCCAAGAGAAGATTTTTGATTTTTTTTTAAAATAGTAGATAATTTTAGAATTTATGATAAAATAAGATGTGCATTTATGTAATTTTTTCATATATTTATCCACTTAAAATTTGTTCTCAATTTAATTCTTCTACCCACCCAATATTATACCTAATCCATCCAATCTAATATCGTAGAATTATCAGAATTTAACATAAACCCAGTAAGAAATCAGTCTTCAAAATACAACGCTAAAGTAACCTGTTGGTGGGAGGAAGAACCATAACTAAAGTTTGATATGACAGTAAATATGAAAATAAATTGGACACTAGAATTTTACGTGGAAACCCCTCTAACAGATAGAAGGGAAAAACCATGGGGTAGAAGGATCTCACTATAAAAATATTGAGTACACTACTCTCAAATACAAGGAGAAAACAACAATTAACACTTCTCTCTTGTAAAAGGAACAACTACTAAAGAAGACATTCAAGATGATAATATTTATCTTGGTCTATAACTCTCTTTGTATTCTTACTCTCTCTTTCTAGGATGATCTAAATGAGGGCAAGAGGCCCTCTATTTATAAGAGAATGAAAACGCGTAAAATTATTTTACACGTTTGAAATGTCCAACATTTCAATTCAACAAAGGCTGTAAAATGAAAAAAGTCATAAAGGGAGGAAACCTTTTTGACTTCCTTGGCCTCCCCTTTTTGACTCCCTTTTCATTCTCCCACTTGAAGATTTAATTGAGAATCAATTAAATATTCACACCATCCTTTTTACTCAATTACTGCAATGTTACGTTTCTGCTAGGCCAATAGAAGATCGACACCATATGAACTTGTTACTGTTGATCGGCTTTGTAAACATATCTGCTAGGTTGTCATTAGTGTGAATTTTATGAATATCCACACTGCCTTCTTCCACCTTCTCACGAACAAAGTGATACTAAACTCGTATGTGCTTTGTCCTTGAATAAAATCTCGAATTCTTTGCAAGATGCAAAGCGCTCTGACTGTCACAAAATAGAGCAATCTTCTCTTGTTTGTGCCCGAGCTCCTCCAGTAACATCTGCATCCATATTGCCTCTTTGCTAGCTTGTGTAGCTGCTACATATTTGTAATGACCCTCAAGGTCATTTTTTTGGATTTTTTGTAAAATGACCATTTTACCCATCTCTTTAGATGCCCCGAGTCATTTCTAATTGTTACCGGATGTTGATTTTTAGAAAATCCTATGAAAAGTTAAGTCTTTGGAAATTTTGAGTTTCATAAGCTTTAAGTGTTAAAAAGTGGTATTTGGGGTCAATTGGAGCTACGGGTCTCAGAATGGAATTCCGTCGATTCCAGAAGCTCCGAATTGTTGAAATAGGCTTAGGAGACTTTACGGAATCAGTTTTGGAGCTGTAACGAAGATTTGAGGCCTTGAGTTGAGAATTTGAGGAAATTTAAGCCAAGGTTTGACTTTGGTCAACTTTTGGTGTTTCGATGCTCGGAATGGAATTCTGAAAACTCTGTTGGATTTAGGAGATGGTTTTTGGTCTAGAATAAGTGTTGGTTGAATTTTTAGAGGTCCCGAGTCCATTTTGGTATTTTAAAGGCCTAAGTTAGTTTAGTTGCGACTTTTTGAGTTTTGGGCTAACGAAATCTCGAATTCAAATTCAGATGGTTCCATCAGCTCCGGAATGACCAAATTAGGCTAGTAGCACTGTTGGAATGACTATCGAGTCAATTGATACGAGTTTGGGGCTATTTAGCGCTTTTGACTTTGAAACTTAGCCTATAGTTGACTTTGGTCAACATTCTTGGAAAAGGCGCTCGAATAAAAATTCTGACAGCGCAGTTAGTTCCGGAATGTCAATTTTGGTCAGGAACGACCTTTCGTTCGCTTCCCGAGGCTCCCGAGCTAATATCGAGACCCGTTGTGGAAAATGACTTTTGGGTGTGGGGCCCACTTTTTATTAAAATGATCTCGTATGGAAATTCTGAATGCGCCATTGAGTCCGGAATGTCGAATTTAGTGGGGTAGCATATTTGGTTTATTTTTATCTAATTCCGAACGAAGGTTCGTTCGGAGACTTTAAATTGTGGCTAAACCAGAAAATCTGCAGCAACAGTGCAGAAAAATTTTCAGATTTTCTCCTCAACTTTGAACCCTCATTTCTTGAGTTCTAGAGCTCCAAATTGGGTGATTCAAAAGGCAAAATTGTGAGGTTTTTCGTGGAGAATGCATTGGAGAAATTGAAAACTGATTTGGAGTATTCGATTCAGGTAAAAATCGTGATATTATTTGCAGCAGTGTCCATTTCCGAAATGGATTTTTAAAGAACTTTGACAAGTAATTTCTTGACCAATATAAATCCGATTTGGGAGATTCCAGAGGCTATCTTGTGTGGAAATTTAAGGAGAACATCGTGGAAGTTTCAGAATCTGTTTTTGGCACGTTGTTCAAGGTTATAAATTGATTTTTAGCTGCAGATTTAGTGATTTTCGAAATGAAATTTTATTGAATTTTGAAAGAGTGTATCTTGGTCAATATAACTCCGTTTTGAATGATTCTTGAGGCTAGATTGTGGGGTTTTTCGCAAGGATCATTATAGTACAATTTGTTTGGGTTGAAAGAGTCTCGTATTTCCAGAATTTACTGATTTTGATGCTGCCATTTTTAGTCCTTTAGTCCGAATTTATGAGTTTTGATTGTTTGATCGTCTCGCGAAATTTCCCAACCCGAATTGTGTTATAAATTTGATTTGTGAGCTTGGGGTGACGTTTAGAACCTGTTTTGGGGGTCAAATCCGGAATTTCGTATGTGGGCCCCATAATTCCCATTTTCGACCCAAAAATTGGTCCATTTCCAAAAATTATGAAATTAGTGTCTAAACGACCGTATTGACGTTGTGGTTCTATTTTTGACAGTTTGGCAGCGTTCCGAGATCGTTCGAAAGGGAAAAGCTCCAGCACAGTGATTTGAAACCCGCGTGTTTGGCCTATAGGTAGGCTACGGTTTACCTTTCTTTAGATTGAGCCGAAATGTGTGAAAGCATGTTGAAATAGTTGGAATTTGGGTTGGGTAGTTTGATTGTATATCTTAGGTGTTAGAAATCATGCTTTAGGCTTATTATCAGGTTTTCTGATATTTAGAAGCATGTGTATCTTGTCGTTATTTGTTAAAGTTTTATAAGTAGAGTTGAATGAGCATGTTATTGATACGGTGGGGTATGTTGGCCTTAGTATAGGATGTAAACTTGCTTTAGATGTCCCGGCGTCGCTCCGATAGACTTAGATCCTTGTAGAATGGTGTAGCGGGCTAGTGCCCAGTAGTTTGGCCTTAGCTAGGCATTACTCTTGCTCTTAAAAATACCATCATCCATAACTCGATATAATCGTGACTTTTGTGAGGCGTCGGCAGCACTAGATTTCGTGATCGTTGACTTTGGCTCCGGTTTTAGTTTTGGCGGCATATTGGTTGACTCATTGGAAAGGAGATTCTCGGTACTATTATTGTTTAGTTGGAAAGGAGAACATTCGGCATCATAAGATAAAATATCTGTGAGTATCCGGGTACCCAGTCCCGGCCTCCATTCTAAATTATCGAGGAGCATCCGAGTACCCAGCCCTGGCCTCCGTCGACTTGGTAGTATGACGAGCATCTTGGTATCCAGTCCTGGCCTTGATCATATCGATGTGTTACGGCGAGCATCCGGGTACCTAGTCCCGGCCTCGACCGTACTTATGTATTATGGCAAGCATCCGGGTACCCAGTCCTGGCCTTGACCACTTTGAACATTCGGGCGAGCCTCTGGGTCCCAATCCCAACCTCGACCCCTAAGTCACCACTAGATCGATTGACTCTTAGAGATTCTGGGTTTGGAAATGATATAATACTTCGGCTCCTAACATCGCAGATTCTTGGTTCCTAGCCTTGGTAGTTATAGCTATTCTGTGTACTCGGCGGGCTTATGGGGGTTCGTTCGAGTTTTTATTTAACTTGCGCACGAGTGTCCCGGTTGGGCTTATGGGGGCCTAGTTGGGTATAGTTAGCTGTAGTTTTCATAGGTAGTATTTTTTTTCCTTTTGATGCTTATGTTGACTCCTATTTAGGCTATTCTTCTTTTTCATATTGTTTTTACCTTTTCTGCTCAGTCGGCCTATGATGCCTACTGGGTACCTGTTGTCTTAGTACTCATACTACACTCTGCATCTACTTTCATGATGCAGGAACGAGCACCAGCTATCGCCGTGGATAAATCGAGCCTGTTGCAGTCAACTTCGGAGACTAGGGTTGTTTTTACCTTTTCTGCTCAGTCGGCCTATGATGCCTACTGGGTACCTGTTGTCTTGGTACTCATACTACACTCTGCATCTATTTTCGTGATGCAGGACCGAGCACCAGCTATCGCCGTGGATAAATCGAGCCTGTTGCAGTCAACTTCGGAGACTAGGGTGAGTACTTGGCGTTTTTAGATCATTCTTGTCTCCTTCAACATGAATGGCCCGTCTTTTGCCTTCTGAGACTAGCCAGTTGTTTTATATCTTTTTGGTCTACTTTCGGGACTTGTACTCGTATTTTATTTTGTAGCAGCTCTGTACTTGTGACTTCCAGGTTCTGGGAGGGATCTTTAGTTGTTTAAAATATGTTTTGGTTTGCTTCCGCTTATTCATTCTGTTTACTTTTATAATTCAATGCTCTTATATAGTTTTTGCCTTCAAACACATTACTTGAAGTTCCGGGTTGACGGGTTGGCTTACCTACTAGAGGGTTATAGTAGGTGCTATCATGACCTACAAAATTGGGTCGTGACAATATTTTGCTTTCGTCGTAGATGTAGCCATGATAGATTGCAGTTTTGAAACCCAGCTTACAGCTCCTCCAGCAAGAGTAAACACATAACCTTTGGTGGACTTACTTTTATCAAGATCACCTGCATAATCTAAATTAACATAACCTTTAACAGTAAAGTTTGATCCTCCATAACACATTGCAACATCTGAGGTACCCTTGATGTATCTCAGGATCCTCTTAACAGTATTCCAATGCTCTCTACCAGGATTAGCCATGTATCGAATAGCCACTCCAACTGCCTGTGTAATGTCAGGTCTTGTACATATCATGGCGAATATTAGACTTCCCACAGCTAATACATACGGTACTCGAGACATCTCCATTCTTTCTTCTTCATTGCTAGGATTCATACTTGAGGATAACTTGAAATTAATAGGAAGTGGAGTAGAAATTGACTTACAATCTTGCATCTTGAAGCGTCTCAAGATTTTCTTCAAGTAGTTCTTTTGAGAAAGCCAAATCTTCCTATTATTTCTGTCTCGGTGAATTTGCATCCCTAGAATCTTGTTTGCTGGTCCCAAGTCCTTCATTTCAAACTCCCTAGCCAACTGTGCCTTTAAATTTGTGAGACGATCTTTGTTGGGGCCTGCTACCAATATGTCGTCAACATACAATAGCAAAATAACAAAACCATCATCACCAAATCTCTTATAATAAACACAAGAATCTGAACTATATCTGTTGTATCTAAGGCTTATAATGAAGGAATCAAATCTCTTATACCAACACCTCGGCGCCTGTTTGAGACCGTATAGAGATTTGTTCAACCTGCAAACCAAGTTCTCTTTTCCCTATTCTTCAAAACCTTTTGGTTGAAGCATATAAATTTCTTCTTCAAGCTCTCCATGAAGAAATGCAGTTTTGACATCTAACTGCTCCAAGTACAAGTCAAATATAGCACAAATCGCCAACACCACTCAAATTATTATGAGTCGAACCACCGGAGAAAATATCTCATTAAAGTCTATACCTTCTTTCTGAGTGAATTCTTGCACGATACTTCTCTACTTGATCATTATCATTGCGTTTGATCTTGTAGACTCATTTGTTTCCAATGACCTTTCTTTCTTGTGGTAATTGAACAAGATTCCATATTTTATTTGTATGAAGAGCTTCAATTTCTTCTTGCATTACTGCCACCCACAGAGGTGATTCTTGGCCTTTCATAGTCTCGTGAAAAGTTGAAGGCTCTCCAACTTCTGTAATAGATAGTATGCAACATTGCTCTTCATAGAATAATTTAAGTGCCAAGCTGGTTCTCTTCTCTCCCTAATTGACCGTCAAACTTGTGGAGTTTCGATCTCAGCTTGCTCTTGTTCTTCGTGCTCTGGTGCTGCTTCAGAAAAAAATAGAACTTCTTCTATTTGTTCAACTTCAACTATAGTAGTCTCTGATTTTTCTTTTGAAGTGCTACTTTCTTTTGCTTGTATCTTATTTTCAACAAATACAACATCCTTGATGATTACCACCTTGCGGGTTGTGGGATCCCACAAGCGATACCTCTTGACTCCATCAGCATACCCTAAGAAAATGCATTCCCTAGATTTTTGATCCAACTTCGATTTATCTTGGATGTTGTACATACTATAAATAGGACTTCCAAATATATGTAAGCGAGAATAATTAGTTGGTTTTCCTGTCCACATCTCCATTGGCATTTTCAGATTAATTGCGGTTGATGGTGATCGATTGATCACATAATAGGCGGTTTTACTGCTTCTGCCCAAAATGGTTTTTCCAACTCTGTAGTTGCCAACATAGCTCTTGTCCATTCTGACAAGGTTTTGTTCATCCGCTCTGCTACTCTATTTTTTTGTGGAGTATATGCCACCGTGAACTGCCATTTAATATCTTCTTGTTTACAGAAGTTATTCAATTCATCACCAGTGTATTCTCCTCCATTATCTGTCCTGAAATACTTGATCTTTTTCTCAAATTCAAGTTCCACCCACGCTTTGAATTCTTTCAAAACTGAAAAAATATTTGTCTTTCTCTTGATTGGATACACCCAACTTCTTTTAGAGTAATTGTTAATAAATGACACAAAATATTTCGCTCCTCCTAGGAACTCCACCGGTGCTTGCCAGGCATCAGAGTGGACCAGATCTAATATTTTTTTTGCTTTTAGTAGAGAAAGTGCTAAACTTTAGTCTATTTTGCTTACTGGTAATACAATGCTCACAAAAGGGTAGTGAAACCTTTTTGATCCCTGGAAAAAGCTTTTGCTTAGCAAGAATCTTCAAACCTCGTTCTGACATATGCCAAGTTTACAATGCCATATAATTATTGATTATTCAAATGAACTTACTGACGTAGTTGATGATTCTCTTTCTTGGTGTGTTTCACTTTTAAGCACATATATATTTGTAGTAAGTTTTGCTGCTTTCATCACTACAAGCGCTCCTTTGGACATTTTCATGACTCCACCATGAGTCTTAAATGAACATCCATTATCATCTAATTGTCTCAAAGATAATAGATTCTTACTCAAGTCTTTTACATGTCGTACCTCTTGGATGGTTTGTATCATGCCATCATACATTTTTATTTGATGGACCCAATACCAATAACATCTAAATCATGATCGTCTCTCATGAACACAAACCCTCTTGAGATACATGTTGCTCCTGTGTCTATGATCCAGACATCAGTGAAATATTTTCTGCCTTCATTATTTGATATTGCTTCACTACATAAAATATAGTCATCATCCGAGGTACATGTAACATTCCCTTGAGCATTTGATGGCTTAGGGTGTTCACTTTTCTTTTTGAACCACAATCTTTCTTGAAGTGTCCTTTCTTCCCACAGTTGTAGCACTTGATATTTTTTTACTTTTGATTGAGATCTACCATGATTGTGACTCCCACTAGGGCCACGTTCTGTTCGTCTTCATCTCACCATCACCAAAGATTCAGCTTGCTGCAAACTTGCTTGTCTATCTTCCTTATTTTTGCGCCGATTTTCTTCTTCTTAGACCGTGACTATAATTTCATCGAAAACTAGACTGTTTGTATTGTTCATCAGGTTGATGATGAGTTGATCATATGAGTCAGACAAACTTTGAAGTAGAAGCTCCGCATGTTCAGTCCCTTCTATTTTATAACCCATTATTGTAAGTTGCAAAAATAGAGTATTCAAAGTATTGATGTGTTCAATAACCAACATAGATTCTGCCATTTAAAGAGTATACAATCTTCTTTTTAATAAGATTTTATTATTCAAAGATTTGGCCTCATACAATCCCGTAAAAGTATCTCATATTTCCTTCGCCGTCCGCTTTTCAGCCACACTAGACAACACTTGATCAGCTAGTGCCAAATGTAGATCAGCAACTGTGTTGCTGTCTATGTCGTTCCACTTGCTGTCATCAACAAAGTCTATGGGTCTGCCTTCAATTGCAGCTAAGCAATTGTCTTTTTTAAATATCGCTTTTATTTTTATTTTCCACAATGAGAAATTAGTCCCATTAAATTTTTCAATGTCAAACTTTGTTGTACTCGACATTGTTACTTGCTTCACACCCTTCTAGATCATTTTTGAGTATTTTTGCGAACAATCGTGAAAAACTGTACCGTCATCAAAATTTACTATTTACATAAATAGTACTTTTTATCGAAATTACTATTCACAAAATTTACTATTTATGAATAGTACCTTCGCATAAAACAGACAGAATAACCGAAGGCTCTGATACCACTGTTGGGGGAGGAAGCACCACAACTAAAGTTTGATATAATAATAAATAATGAAAATAAATTGGACACGAGAATTATGTGAAAATCGTTAAACAGATAGAGAAGAAAAACCACAAGGTAGAAAGATTTTACTATTCAACTCAAATATATGGAGAAAACAATAATTAACACTCCTCTGTTGTAAAATGAACAACTTACTAAAGAGGACACTCAAGATTAAAATATTTATCTTGGTGTATAACTTTCTTTGTATTCTTACTCTCTCTTTTTCTGAATCTTTGGGATGATCTAAATGAAGACTTAAAATATTTATCTTGGTGTATAACTTTCTTTGTATTCTTACTCTCTCTTTTTCTGAATCTTTGGGATGATCTAAATGAAAACTTAAAATATTTATCTTGGTGTATAACTTTCTTTGTATTCTTACTCTCTCTTTTTCTAAATTTTTGGGATGATCTAAATGAGGAAAGAGTCCCTCTATTTATAGGAGAAAAAAATGCGTAAAATTTTTTACGCGTTAATTAAAGTCAAAAGTTGGACAGTACGCGTTTCTTGTTTTTCAAAATGAAAACCCGTTTGCTGCTTTTTTTTCTTCCTTTTGGTTTTTGCTTTTTGACCTTTTTGCTTTACCTTTTGACTTTCTTTCACATACTTCTAAGTTGTAGGCAATATTTCAATATCTTTGAGGGAGTGATAGTTATTGTTATTGAATAATTTCAGGAGATTGTACGTATTCCAATACCAGGATCGATAGTTTATTATTATTAAATAATTTTAGGAGATTGTATGTATTTCAATATCTTTGAGGGAGTGATCGTTTATTGCACTCTTTGAATATAATAAATACAATATCTTAAAAAATATAATAGAAAAATGACTATTAATTGATGATAAGGGTAAATTATGAACTAAGGGTAAATTATCTCTTGATAAATAGAACAAGTATTATTGGACATCTATTTTTAATATAGTGAACAAGTAAAGATGGGCGGAGGGAGTATTGAATAATTTTTAGAGCATGTACATAATTCAATATATTTGAGGGAGTGATAGTTTATTGTAGTTGAATAATTTCAGGAGATTGTATATATTCCAATATCTTTGAGAGAGTGAGAGTTTATTATTATTGAATATTTTAGGAGATTGTATTTATTCTGATATTTTGAGGAGTGAGAGTTTATTTTTATTGAATAAGGTAAAAATTATTTGCACCCCTGAACTAATTATCCCTCCTCAACTTTGAAAAATAATTATCCTCCCTCCTTTTTCGTAATTGACTTTTTTAAATGTCTATTCTTCTATTACATTATCAATCTTTATTTTCTTTTTACTTTTATACTTTTTTTAAAATCTCCCCTTTTTCCTAGTTAACTTTTTTTAAATGTCTATTCTAACCTTATATTATCAACCTTTATTTTTTTTATACTTCTTTTAAAATTGTTTTCTTTTAATTCTACATAACAAACTTTTTATTACTCCTTCTATTCCATATTAATTGAATTTTTAGAGTTTTTTTCATTGTTCAAAATAGTTTAATTGTTCAAAGTTCAAGAGAAATGTTTAAAACTTTTTTAATGTTTACCCTTTTTATTAATGAAGTTTTATAATTTTGTAGGAGTTAAACTACATTACTTACAAAGTTATACTCCAATAAAAGACTACTTGTATTTATGATTTCACATTTAATTATCTTTATTAGGTTGATTAAGCAAAAGGATAATAGGAAAAATATGGTTCAAATTTTATCCTTGAATATTTTTCTTAATATGTGTGTATTACCTTAGAAATTTTAGTTATTATGAAATAGAGGGAGTAAAAAAAATATTAATTCCAAAAAGAGATAGAAAATTATTGATTGAATATATAATATAATGTTTTTCTATAACAAATGAACAGAATAAAAAATATAGTTAGTAATTTTAATGAAATCTATAATGTGATAACCTTACAAACATATTTTGATACAAGTAGTAAAAATAAATTTATTTTATAATAGTTTCTTAAAAGATTATCAATTTATATTGTAAATAAGTTCTAAATTATAATTTAGAAAATATTTCATTAATAGAAATCAAAATTTGTTTATCCCCATAGATAATGGAGAATAAGAGATACACATAATTACATAAACGTGTCCTTTTAACTTGGCTTCAGCTGTCATCTACACCTCCAACTTTGAGTGTGCACAAGTAGACATATGTGTTGCACATGAAAATTCACGTGAGACACTTGAATTGATTGTATTATGCAATACAGAAAATATATTATGTCACGTGTAGACATGTGTCTATTTGTTCAACTCTATCCAAGTTTAAATACTTATGTTTTCTCACCCATAAGTTGGAGGGCATATATG
This sequence comes from Solanum dulcamara, assembly GCF_947179165.1. Lineage (NCBI taxonomy): Eukaryota > Viridiplantae > Streptophyta > Magnoliopsida > Solanales > Solanaceae > Solanum > Solanum dulcamara. Next base: position 19,923,643 of record NC_077240.1, read on the forward strand.
TCAATTGATGTCAAGTTAAAAAGTATGTTAATGTTATGCCTAAGAGATAAGTGAAACTTAAATATGCATACACATAATACATTCATTCATACGTACTCAATGTATGTAATATTAAAATAACAATTATTAAAAAATATTAGATTTTGCAATAAACTTTTAACTTATAAAACTAATGAACTTAAATAAAATCTATAAATACAAAGGTTAATATATATATATATATATATATACATATATAAAATTTTAAAAAATGTTATATAGATGGAGGATTAAAAATGGCAAGGGTAAAATAGACTTAGAATTGAATAAAGGGGGAGAATGATTATGTCTCAAAGTTTTGTGTGTGTGTGGGGGGGGGGTTGATATTTAAACCAAAGTTCAAGGGTGTAAATGATTTTTACCCTTATTGAATATTCTAGGAGATTGTATGTATTTCAATAACTTTGAGGGAGTGATAGTTTATTTTTATTGAATGATTTCAAGAGATTGTACGTAATTCAATATCTTTGAGTGAGTGAGAATGTATTGTTATTGAATAATTTCAGGATATTGTATGTATTTCAATCTCTTTGAGGGAGTGAGAGTATATTTTTATTGAATAAATTTCAATAAATTGTATTTCAATATCTCTGAGGGAGTGATAACTTAATGTTATTGAATAAATTTCAAGAGATTAGATTCCATATCTTTGAGTGAGTGACAACTTATTGTTATTGAATAAATTTTAAGAGATTTATGTTCTACATGTTTGTTTTTAGTATTAACAACAACAACAACAATCCAGTGAAATTCCACAATATGGGGTCTGGAGAGGGTAAAGTGTACGCAGATCTAACTTCTATCAAGGTAGGACGACTATTTCCGAGAGACCATCGGCTCAAAAGAAGCATAAAAAGAGGTTAGATATGGTTAAGTTCAAAGCGATATGGGAAAGTAAATAACGAATAACGCAAATAACGAAAGCGACACAGATAAAATAGAGTAATCAAAGTACAGAAAGTAATACAAAGATAATAACAGAAGTCGGAGCACAAAATATTATAGTGAGCTAATGCGCCTACTAATACGGAAGAACAACGAGACTATGTATTATCCTTCTACCCTAATCTAGGTCCTCCACACCCTCCTATCTAAAGTCATGTCCTATCTAATCACATCGCCCCAATATTTTTTCGGCCTACGCCTTCCTCTTCTGAAACCATCCATGTCCAACATCTCATACCTCTGCACTGGAGTATCTGTGTCTCTCTTCTTCACATGCCAAACCATCTCAGTCGTATTTCCAGCATCTTATCTTCCACCGAGGCCACTCCTACCTTGTACCGAATAGCCTCATTTCTATTTCTGTTTCTCCTGGTATGCCCACACTCTATCTCAACATTCTCATCTCAGCTACTTTCATCTTTTGAATGTGAGAGACCTTAACTGACCAACACTCCACCCCATATAACATAACTGATCTAACCACCACTTTGTAGAACTTAAGTTGTGGTGGCACCTTTTTGTCACATAGTACACCGGAAGCCAACCTCCATTTCATCCACCCTGCCCCAATACGATATATGACATCATCGTCAATCTCCCCGCTGCCTTGCATGATAGACTCAAGGTACTTGGAACTACTTTTCTTTTGGAGTTTTTAGTATTAACCATGTTAATTAATTAACTACAACACTTATAAGTTGGTCACTTCTAATTAATAATTTTATAAAAATAATTAATGCTCGATATTATACCCCATTTTAACTCGAGGTCAAACGGTGTACAACATATTGATGATTCCTAAATTATTTAATTTTAAGGAGTCGCCACCTAATTATTTTAAAGGTAAATTAGGATACATAAATAATTAACTTATTTAATGCTAACAATGATCTCCGATTAGTGATCTACTTAGCTTATGAGATTCTAGATAAGGGTTCTAGTTATCCTAAAGAAAAGGGGTTAGACATCCTTCAAGATTCGTTAAAAACGATTACCGGCCAAAGTTAGGTTAAAATGATTAAAATTATAAAAAGGTTGCTCAAAAGTTTTGAAAACAAAGCTTAGTAACTAAGTGAGTGTTTAAATGCGATATATATTTTTTAGTAACTAAGACTTAAAGAAAAATATTGGTTTCTTTTATTATGATGAACCATTTTAATTAAAGTTTCACAAACCTAAATATCCATATAATGTTAGATAAGAACATTAAATAACAATACTAATGATAATAATGATAACGAAATTAATACTAATAATACTAATAAAGATAACGATAATAATATTAATAATAATAATAGTAAAATAAAATACTACGAATAGTAATGATAATAATAATAATAACAGTAAATGAAAATACTACTACTATTACTACTAATAATAATAATAATAATGATGAAGAAAATAATAATAATAATAATAATAATAATAATAATAATAGTAGTAAATGGAAATACTACTAATACTAATGATAATAATAATGATAATTGTAATAACAATAATGACAATAATAACAGTAAACAAAATACCCTAATAATAATGATAGAAATAAAAATGAAAATAATAATAGTAATAATAATACTAACAGTAAAATACAAATACAACTACAACTCATAATAATAATAGTTATAATAATACTAAATAAACTATACTAGTAATAATGATAATAATAATAACGATAATAATAATAATAATAATAACAATAAAATAAAAATACAAGTACAACTACTAATAATATTAATAACGAAAATAATAATAATAATAATAATAATAATAATAGTAAGTAAAAAATAATAATAATAATAATAACAGTAATAAAATATAGTAATAATAATAATAATAATAACAGAGGAAATAACAATAATAATAATTATAACAATAAGTAGCTCGGAATGATTCCGAGTGAGGCCATCTTTTTGTTTGCTATTCAAGAAAGTCTGTGTTATTCGCTCCATGTGAGGGAATGAAGATCATATCGAGACTTCATTTTAGCTCCCAAAGTGTTCATGCAAACAAGAAGAGAGTGACGAAATTAGCAAGATAACATTTTAGGACAATATTTTTATTATAATGGCAACGAAAAATAGAGGAGTATGAAGTAAATATTACCTGTTGCAGGGCAGTGAACAGGGTGATTTGGTCACGAATCTACCCTCGTTTTTAAAGTAAAGCTAAGTGCAAATTCAAAAATACTTTGAAAGAAATATTCAAAATCAGTGTAAGAGTTTTTTTTTGTCTGCGTTTTTTCTCTCCTCCTGTCCGTGTCCGTGTAAGCCCTCCTTTTGTTCTGTATAATCCCTCTATTTATAGGGGTATGCGGATGAAGTAAAATAATGAAAGAAAATAGATGATTAAAATAATGCGGAGTGGGCGAATGAATAAAATAATGCGGAATGGGCAAAAATATAAAATAATGCGAAACAGCGGAAAAATAATAATTAATACGAAATAGGCGGAATATTTAAATAATGCGGAATGAGCGGATTATTAAAATAATACGGAATGAATATTATAATATTATTATTTTGAATAGGTTGACCGATGAATATATATATAATGGGTAAATAGTATTATTTGGTATATAAAGGGAAACACGCGTGGAATGTACGTTGGATGAATAAAATTATTATTATAATAATGAATGTTATTTAAAATGATATATATATATATATATATATATATATATATATATTAAAAAATGGATGCAGCACATATATATTTATTTCTTTTATTTTATTACTAGTTATGCTTTTTTTTTTGAAAGAAGACAAAATGTACATTAAAATATATATATATATATATATATATATATATATATATATATATATGGGGAGATGGGAGGGGATTGGGTTAGTTAATTTAAAAAATGTTTTCTGGAAAAAAGAAAAAGAGGGATGGGAAGGGGATAAAGTATGGTTAATTTATTAATATATATATATATTATATATTTACTTTTTCTGAAAAGTGGGGAGAGGAAACACTTTTTCTTTTTATTCTTATTATTATTTTATAGGGTTAGGGGATGCACACATGTATATATATATATATATATATATATATATATATATATATATATATATATATATTATTTTATTTTTAATTTTTTGAAAAGGAGAAATGGAGGGGGCACGATTGAGTTAGTAATAGATATACATTTTCTGGAAAAAAAAGAAAATTTGTAAAGTGTATAAATTGAGAAATTATTTTATTATAGAGATGTGTAAATTAGTTTATGTGCAGTATATAAATAGAATGAGATGTGAAAATTGGGTGATGGTATATATATTATGTGAATGTTGTAGTGTTCAATAAAAGAATTAAAGCGTTGTTAATATAAAATTAAAACGTTGTCAAAAACAAAATAATTAACCTCATTGTAACTAATTATTAATTGAAGAAATATTTAATATTAATAAATAAATAATCTTTTTATAAGTCAATTTTAAATATTACTAAAAGATAATAACTATATAACAAAAAAAATGGATATGCTACGAAGATGACAAAATTATTTAAGATACACTTGAAAATATGCATGATTTATAAAAGTCAATTATTTTAATTTGTTTAAAATTGAAGAAGGCTAGAATTAACTTGAAAATGTGAATCTATTAATTAAGTCAAGCTAATTAACAAAATGTTTAGTTAAAAATTAAAAATCTTTTTGGGATAACTTTCGAATATATAATAAAAATATTAATGTTCAATAATTATTATATATATATATATATACCGAAATTATTTTAAAATAATAATATATATGCATAGTTTTTTTTGTTTTTTTTTAAATTTATTTTTTAAAAAAATTACGTTGTGGATGGTCAAAATTGGGTGTCAACAGCTGTCCCTCTTTGACTGAAGACGATGAAAGAGTTTTTGGACAAAGAAGTTGACATAATAGCCAATTTTGTCCCGATCATCAACGTTGAAATAAAGTTTATGAAAATAAAAGAAATTGTGAAAAATTATGGGTGCATTTTATTTTTGAGTTTCCAACAAGTCTCGAGTTTGCTCAAGAATTAAGCTAAATGCAGCCCTGAAGTTATGCTAGAATAATGTGGAGTGAGTTGAAAACACCTCAATCATAAAATTGTGTCGGTATCAGTGAATGAGGAAAATGTTAACAGAGGTGGCCAAGGAAGAGAATAAGATTGAACAAATTAAGAATTATTTGAAAATATGAGGTAAATAAAAGGATAGATAGTGACAATATAAAGAGATAAAAGTGAAATTAAAAACCTGGACTCGACAAAGGGAGAGAAATAAAGGCTAGCCAAAAAATTGTCCAGTATCGAGTTATGATGAGACTGGATTTTAAAATTTGAATCATGGACGAAGGCTGAGTAGAGTTCGAGAATAGATTCATGACCGTTGTTCGTGAGTTTAACTTTCCAACAAATAACCCCGTTTACTGCTTAGAAACAGTTTCACGTTATGCTGCGATTTCTGCAAAACTTAATCTTGATAACACAATTAGTAAATATTAAATATAAAGCAATATGCAATAAGCTCATGGGAATGACACCTCTAGGGTGTGAGTATATGAAAATGCGGCCTTGCAAGCTGTAATGATTAAATAAAATCAAAGCGTATGAAAAATAGAGTTTTAAGGCCGATGATTCATGATAATGGTGCCTTTCAGCAATGATTAATGAAATGAGGCCTTAACCCAAAAGATTTATGAAGAATGCGACTTTAATGAAGATTGCAACTTCTCAAGTCAATGACTAATGAAAATGATGTCTCTGCAATTTTTGCAACTTTTGCAAGCGTTTTATACAATTGTATTTAAAGCATTTGTGCAAAGTAGTAGAAAGCAATTGAAAGTCACGTGGAGCGCAATAAAGTATTTGAATATATCAAAAAGTATTAGTGCAGTGCATTTGATAATATTTGAAAGCATTTGTGCAATGCGTTTGAATATATCGAAAGCATTTGTGCAGTGCATTTGTATATATATTGAAAGCATTTGTTGCAGTGCATTTGATAATAATTAAAAGTATTTGTGCAGTGCATTTGATAATAATTGAAAGCATTTGTGCAGTGCATTTGATAATAATTGAAAACATTTGTGCGGTGCATTTGATAATAATTGAAAGCATTTGTGCAGTGCATTTGATAATAATTGAAAGCATTTGTGCAGTGTATTTAATAATAATTGAAAGCATTTGTGTAGTGCATTTGATAATATTTGAAAGCATTTGTGCAGTACATTTGATAATAATTGAAAGCATTTATGCAGTGCATTTGAATATATCAGGAAATATTAGTGCAGTACATTTGAATATATCAAGAAGTATTAGTGCAGTACATTTGAATATATTAGAAAGCATTAGTGCAGTGCATTTGATAATATTTGAAAGTATTTTTGCAGTGCATTTGAATATATCGGAAAGCATTAATGCAGTGCATTTGATAATATTGTAAAATATTTATGCAGTGCATTTGAATATATTGGAAAACATTAGTATAGTACATTTGATAATAATTGAAAGCATTTGTGCAGTGCATTTGATAATAATTGAAAACATTTATGCAGTGCATTTGAATATATTAGAAAAGCATTTGGGCATGCATTTGAAGAAATTTCAAGATATTATGTACTGTAATACCCGCATTAAAAAGGTGAGCACCTATGAAATGTAATACCCGCATTAGAAAGGTGGGTGCCTATGAAATGTGCTGCAATACCCGCATTAGAAGGTGGTGCCTATGAAATATGCTGCAATACCCGCATTAGAAGGTGGATGCCTATGAAATGTGCTGCAATACCCGCATTAGAAGGTGGGTGCCTATGAAATGTGCTGCAATACCCGCATTAGAAGGTCGGTGCCTATAGAATGTGCTGCAATACCCGCATTAGAAGGTGGGTGCCTATGAAATGTGATGCAATACCCGCATTAGAAGGTGGGTGCCTATGAAATATGCTGCAATACCCGCATTAGAAGGTAAGTGTCTATGCAATGTGCTGCAATACCCGCATTAGAAGGTGGATGCCTATGAAATGTGCTGCAATACCCGCATTAGAAGGTGGGTGCCTATGAAATGTGATGCAATACCCGCATTAGAAGGTGGGTGCCTATGAAATGTGCTACAATACCCGCATTAGAAGGTGGGTGCCTATGAAATGTGATGCAATACCCGCATTAGAAGGTGGGTGCCTATGGAATGTGCTGCAATACCTGCATTAGAAGATGGGTGCCTATGAAATGTGTTGAAATACCTATTGTATCCTATTAGATGGTGGATGAACTCATATCCTATTTTAAGGTGGATGAAACCATATTCTATTAGATGGTGGATAAACCCATATTCTATTTTAAGGTGGACGAACCTGATATGTTCCATTTTAGGATGGCCTAACCCAATATATGGTGCAAACTTGTAAATATGAATTTTGGTGCAATGCATTGAGATTGGTGCAATTTATTTGTAGTAGAAAACATTGATAATCTAATATGGAAGGCCTGTTGCAATGTCTTTGCAGTACTTAATATTCAAAATGCAGTGCAGAGCTCGGTGTACTGTCTTCATAAAAGCAAAATTCATAATATAGTCTTTGCAAGCTTGATGCAATGCCTTGTAGTAGCAATTATCCCACGTATAATGCCTCTTGTATTAACAAACATTGACACTGCAATGTAGCATTAACGAAAATCCCTAGTGTGCTGCTCATAATTTAGGAACCTTCCACCTTGGTGACATTGATTTCCAAGAGATTCCTATGCTCAAAGAAAATTGTGAATTTCATATTTCATTCTTGATGATATTGCACCATTTGAATCTTGCGAATTCTGGTTTGATGTTGGGCTTCATGGTGCTGTCAATCAAGAATAAATAAAAAATAGCCTCTGCATTATTCAAAGAAAATTTGTTAGTATAAAATAAAATAATTGCCTTGCATTGAACCACGAAATTTTGGCTTTGAATCTGTATTTCTTATTGCTATGGCTTTGAAGCAATTATGGTGTGAATATGGCTCGTAATCATAATCTTTGTATTTTCGAAGGATTATAGGTCCTTTGCAAAGCTATATCAGTTTTGCTTTTGGGGAAAATGAATTTTTTTTATTTTATCTAGACCGAACCCAATGGGAATCAGGTCACACGTAGTTCATACCAAAAGTCTAGAAAAGATAGCAAAAGAGTAGTTATTTCTTAAAAAAATGAAAAAAAATGATATTCTCAAGCTATTTTCTTTTATAGAAAACATATTTACAGGAGGATGGATATTTGACATTACAGTGACTTGGAAATTATCAAGATTGATAGTATATATGGATGGCATTTGCGGAGAGATTGTGTAGGTAGAAGATGAGAGAGAAGGCATGGTTAAACAAATATTTTGAGTTGAGCTGGAAGCTTTAGTGGTGGTAGGAAGAAGGCTAAAGGTATTTGCTAGAATGACTAACACATTTCTCCGAACGACATTCTTCTCGTTATCATTCATTTTGCGCTTGCACTAATCCCATATTGTAGTTGAGTGCTTTCAATTCTTCTTTAATTATATTTTCCTTAATGCAGTTTCGCAGCCAAAACAATGTTTCAATGCTAGACAACATAAAAAAATTTCGAAACGAAATAAAGTGTTAGTGCATGAGAATATATAAATGAAGATAAAGTAAACAAATTTCCTGATTTCGTAGAATAAGAGCTCTAAACTAGACGAGATGATCTAAGTTTAGAACGAATTGACGAGAAAGGTAGAATTATATCAAATAAAATGAAATATTTGGGTAAGCGCAGAGTAGGTATGCAGCAGGTCAAGAATAAAGCATTTAAGAGTATGGTTAACAACTAATTAATGGATCTAATAAGGAAGATGTTTTAATAGAAAATATGTCAATACGAATTTGTTGAAAAGCTTGAGATTAAGATAATTGATAAGAAAATTATGATCAATCAAGTGCACAAGGATTGGACTTGCTAAATTGAAGGATTGCGAAAAAAAGAATCTATTTTAGAACTGGCGTATTAAAAATTATCGAAGATGGAAACAATGTCAATTGTAGATCTATGATATTCTCCTCGACTTGGATGCCAAAACTTGGAATTGGCGGATGCATAAAAGATAAATCTTGAAAATCCATTAATAGGAAAGACGCAAATATTTTGAATTAAGCGGATGAAAAATTGACAAAGTATTGCACTTGGACAATTTTTTAAATTGTGCAAAATAGATTTGGACATCTACTAATTTAAGAAGCAACAAATTGCCTGAACATCACTAATAAATTGGAAGAGTTTGAGAGCATAAGCAAAACCTCCATGACTAGATTGAATACTAAATTATTTCTACAGAATATGGAACTAAAGAAAAAATATTTTGTTGTTAAAAATAAAATTATATCCTTAATAATCTAGAAAGGTAAAATTTGGCACGAGACTAGAAAAATTAGTAGTGAATCAATGTGCAAAAATATCACACCTAATGATGAACAATTAAGCCCATTTCAAAACACTAAGGAAAAATAATTTTAAAGCGAGTTGCGGACATGCATTGAAAAGGTCAAAGGAAGTAATTTTAAGATAATGATAAATTAAAATTAAAGGAAGAAAATCTTAATTGAGGACGCTAAAAGTTCGCACGAGTTTAAAATAATTATGATCTTAAACGATGCTCTAGATTCGTTAAACATGCGGCAAACGTAAAAAATAATAATTATAAACATGACATAAAATTTATAATAGGTAATCAAATAAAGAGATAAAAAAATAATTTTCTCTTCTGTAAAAAAACAAAGATGATGTTAATAATAATCAATTAAATTAATGTTGCAAAAAAAAATTCATATAAGTCACATAGAAAGCAAACATGCAAATATTTATAAAGCACATAACACAAGTATAATGCGTCTTAATATAGGTGACCTCTTTATGCCAGAGGTAGGTCTAACGCGTATTTGAAAAATAAATGTGTCATAATATGTCATTCCATTGCTTTTTAATTAATTAAACAAATCTATCCCCAAAATTAAATACAAAAAATAGAATTAAGCTTATAACATGCCAACAATAATAATAAAATTCTCCATCGCATCTAAAAATCTTCATTCCATTTACATGTTCATGGTTCAATCTCCACAAGATAGAAGCTTGTGATCTTCATTAGGGGTGTTCATAGTTCGGTTTGGGTCGGTTATTGATTAAAATCATAACCAAACCAATTTAATCGGTTATTAAATGTCTAAAACCATAACCAAACCAAGTAAAATAATAACCACGGGTTTGGTTATTGTCGGTTTGGTTCGGTTTGATTCGGTTATTCGGTTTATGATTAGCCGAGATAATTCAAATATTCTCTCTCTACATTCTTCAAATTCTTATGAAGCTCTTTTTTCCTCACGATCCACAGAGGTTCAAAACAGAAAATGAAACAATTTAAACATTCGGAAAAAAAAAAAAAACTTAAAATCAATTTAAAATTTGAAAAACTCCTTACAAACCTTCTCAAAATTTGACAATCTTATACTTGGGGTTGAGGAGTTAAGGTTGCTCTTGAGCCTTCACTGTTAGTCTATGACTGTGAATCTGTGACTTTGTGAGAAACCAACGTGAGAGGAACAAAAATGTAAAAGAAAAACAGATACTAGGGTTTTAAAGTTTTAACTTTTACTTTATGTTGCTGTCTGCTGCTCAAGTGCTTAGTGCTTATTAGAAATTTAGGATTTAGAATTTAGGATTTAGAATTGGGCTTGAGAGTTGGGCTAATGGGCTTCGATTGTTGGACTTGGATCGCTGTTTAGTGTTTATTAGAATTTATAATTGGGCTTGAGAGTTGGGTTTGTATTGTTGGGCCTTAAAAATAAGTATATTAATATTAAATTAATAATTAAAACGTATAAAATATCTTTAATTATTTATGAAAAACTAATATTATACATATAAATAATTATACATTTTAAGTATATAATTATCGGTTTGGTTCGGTTATTTATTCGGTTATTTTTTTCTATAACCATAACCAAATCAAATATTATCGGTTATTCAAATTTAAAACCAAACCAAACCAAACCAAACTGAATGTCGGTTTTTTTATTCGGTTTGGTTAAATTTTTGGTTTGGTTTTGGTTTTAACCAAAACTGTGAACAACCCTAATCTTCATAGCTATCTGCATCACAAAAGGATTAGTAATACCCTCCCTCTTAAAGTTTAATTAATTTAGATAAATGGTCCATATTCAGGCACAACTATTTTTCAAATAATGCACATACAAATGATAAAAATTACTTGGGGTTATGAACCCACTTGGACATTAGGATAAAGTTGACTAATGGACTTAATATACCAAGGATATTACGCCTCCCATGTTAAATGATGCATGTCCTAAAAATGTGTTGGTTTAGCTCTATTCTGGGTGAATTAAGTGTCACGACCCAACCCCGTAGGCCGTGACTGGTGCCCAATTTTGAGCACCCAAACGTACCCTTATCCCAAATTAGTCTATTTTTTTTTTCCGAATAAACAAATGTAGTGATTAGTAGAAATTGCTAATTATATCATAAAAGTAGATATACGCACGAGAGTTGAAAGATTATCACAAAACACACAAAAATCCAAACCATATATACAAAACCCACAACATAACTCTGTCTACAGACCTCTACAGATGATAGCATAGTCATATGACGGGACAAGGCCCCGTCGTACCCCTGACCAACATATCCAAATATACAGAGATAAAGTCAGTACCAAAATACAAGCTCCGAACAAGGGAGCACTGTCAACGACGCAGCAAATATCCTAAACAGGTGGATCAGCAAATCGAACTTCGGTACCTGCGGGCATGTAACGCAGCCCCCCCCGAAGAAAGGGGGTCAGTACGAAAAATGTACCGAATATGTAAAGTATGAATTGTAATAAATAAAATCATAATCTGAATAGTATGTGCAGAAAACAAAATAAATGTTCAAAATTTCAAAATACTTATCATAATCACAAATAATATATGCAAAGACATATGCCATATCCGGCCCCATGTCATGGGACTCGGTGAACAAAACGTGGTCGCCCTCCCGTCATTGGCGCCACAGCACATCATAACATCAGAGTAGGGAATATCTCCGTAACAGATCATATCATATCAGATGGCCATATCAAATCAAATCATATCATATCATATATGTACATGGCACAACATAACTCCGTGGCATAACATACACCACAACCCATGTACATGTCATACCTGCCCCCTCACATCGGGGCACGGCGAAAAATGCAGAGAAGTACGCTTGATAACATATCCTGGCCCAGGCTCAGTGAAAGAATGGTTACAGTATGCACGAATAGAGTAGTGAGAAACTAAATGCAATTTAAATTACAAAATATTTATACAGACTCGATGGCATAATTTCGATAACAAATCATAAAAGAAAACTTGAATAATAATAATAGTACAAATACTTCCAAATATATTATGGAAATTTAACGGAATAATTATTCATATAATATTAGGAAGCATAGCAAAAAGTTTCTTTCAAATTTTTCCCTAACATAATCCAAACGGAATAACAACGAAAAATTCGGAATAGTGGGGCCCACCTCGGTCAAATGAGGTGGCGCATACAAATCACCTGCGTTAGACTTCATAATATTATTTAGAAGAGTTTCAAGGTATTCGGAATTTATTTGTGCAAAATCTAGAAGTTTAGACAATTTTTCCAAAATTATTCATAATTACCTAATTCAATTCTATTGAATAGAAAAGGAAAATTTTCGAGCGTCGATTTCGAAGAGTAGATTGATCCCCGAGGTTCGTATTCACTCCTATTACATCTAGGACATGCCAAAAGAAGAAAATGTAAAACTTTACATACCTTTTTGACGTTTTACTGTTGTCCAAATTCAATTCCCGTTTCCTCCAAAATCTACAATTGGTCACGTTTACCAATTACTATTCATAAGACTTTAAGAACTCAATTTTTTCCAATACTTGTCTACAAAAATTTCGGCAGCATCTCCCCTATATATATGACAACCCCGAGATTACAACTCGGCCACAATATCAACAACCAAGCCAACATCAACACCAATTCCATCAATAATCAACTTAAACACACCATAACATAAATTGATGTAATTTTCCAATTAGTGCAACAACTTTCAACCAAACTTTGCATTTCCAAATAAATATGAATATTTCATGTTCATAATTAATTTCAACTCATTCCAACATAGGTGAAAAATATTCCAAGTAAACTATTCAATATTCATCAATTCCATATTTCACCCAAAAATTCCATAAATGCAACAAAACTATTACAATTCATTTTCTTCTTTCAACTTCATAATCAAATTCATTTCCTTCTTTCAACTTCATAATCAAATTCATTTCCTTCTTTCAACTTCATAATCAACAACAAGAATCCATACTTTTAATAACTTACCTCCATATTCTTATAATATCATACTAAAATTACATAATTCCTACAACCCATTTTAATACCAACTTACACCATATAAACTTTATTTATATCCCAAAAATTATAACAACAACTAACAAATTATACAAACTTATTTTTTTTTTCCATTTCATCACCTAACCCATATTTCCAACTTCAATTAATTTCATCCAACTTCCATTTTCAACATCAAATATTTATCATACTACTATTCAAATACTACACCAAAAATACTACACAAAAATTCAAGTCTTCTTGCCAACAATCTTACATACACATAACTTATTCATATGTCCAAATCCAACCATATAACTTCCATATTTCCATGGATTCTACACATCTCTACTTACTAGAACATAAACAAACTTCATAACACAAAGAAATTGGATTAATTCTTACCTTTTTCTTCCAACTTCTTCACTTTACCAAAGCTTCAAATCAACCAAACAAGCCTCCTATCTTCCAAAAAAAACTAC